>NC_139043.1:112348731-113548731 GCF_965140915.1 Aythya marila | reverse complement strand
AATAGTGGAAAATAGGATAGTTTCCTATTTATCTTACTGGACTTTGCATCAACTTTTGGTTTCTTCTCAACTTCTCACAGACTGTAACTGCTAATTTTCTTGTAAATTTGAGATACCTTTAATAGATTAGACAGAATTCACATCACTACTCACTGTGTTTCTGAGCTGAAAGTATGCTTTTTCCTATTATTATCTGTTATTATACATGATTTCTTAAAACAAAACAAAGCAAAAAAAAAAATCCTACAATTTAAAAATAATACAACTTGAAGAATAAGGTACTTTATTACAAGAAAAGCATAGATTTGAAAAAGGAAGTATATTTTGACCTGAAAACTTGAAGTGATGTGTAATCTTCAAAGATTTTTGAGGTGAAGTAGTTTGTTCCAGTCAGTCAGTACTGCCACTTCTTAGCTTCTTTCCCCCTTTGCATGCCATAAAGCATAAAGCAATACTCTCAGACCAAGTTCCTTCTCCAAGGGTCATTCCATGATTTGGTGCCTAAATGGCCTTGGAAGCTGGATTAAAAACAAGGCACCAATTTTCCCTCTTCATAGAAAGGAGGGAAAGCATAGAAAGCAGTGCTGGAAAGGACCTTCTATAAATGTCCTATTTACCCTATTACATAAATGCAGGGTCAGTTTATCAGTTCAGAGCATGACATTACAAACACCATCAGCATGTGGGATTTACACTGAGTTTTACTTGTCCACTCTTTGAAATGTAAAGAGCTTTAGTAAACATCTTTTAGGATTGTCATGTAAGTGTGAATTTTACAGACATTAATCATACAACTGACATGCTGAATTTTGGTTTGGTGAGTTTTTGAATCTCTGTTAATGTTTCAAATCACCATCTGTGAGTTGTTCAGATCTTTCTATTGTAGTGCTGATGAAAGCTGCAGTCAACAGTAAACTCATTTTAAACATTACAGTCTGCTTTTCACTCCAGTAAGTCACAAAATATTTTTGTATTTCCAGCTGATATTGAGGATAAACTTCAAAGCATTTTTTTACATTTCAGATTTCTGGGAAGTGTTTCTTTTATGTCATATGGATTATGAACAGATCTTGTTCATAATTTTTGTCCATATTCTTTCTGTAATTTTCCAGTATTGAAACATTCCATCTACAGAGAAAAAATGATGAAGGAAAAACATGGCAGATCTTAAGCAATCCTTAAACATTGGCTTATTCAAATATAAATTACATCCAAAATATTTTTGAAACCAATGTTCATACTCGAAGTGCAAATTGAACATTTATGAGAAACAGCCAAAAATATGTTAATTTTTATTCTTTGTGCATATATTGTATGACATAATAGTATATGTGCAATAAGACTGCATGCCAACAAAACACAAGAACAACAGTAGTTTCTCACATTCAATATTAAAGGTGCTATCCACAGTCTTTGCATGAATCCTGAAAAAAATAAAATTACAGACATGCCTTTATCTCATCAACAAAAACTCTTATCACTTAGCACAGAATTATTAAATATGGAGATAAAATGAAATTTATACACAACCCCGGTTATGAGGTGTCTACATAGTGGACTTTCCTGGTGATAGTACATAGCAGATGGGAATTTATTCTCTGCCTCCAGAAATACTTCACAAGACCTCCACCTTTCCTGCAGTTCTCCAGTTGTAGTAACTACTTCATCACAACTCGCAAGTACCCAATGTAACAGCTTTATCATTTCTAATCCATAGAGTTTCTTACTTCACCCTTTAATTTTTATCATTATTCTTATTTCACAGGTGATATTTGTATCACAGTTTGAAAGCTGCTGGAGCAGCCTCAGGTCTGAATGAAAGTGAATTTTGTCACTGCTTACTCTTGGTTTTTGCATTGCTTCACACACAAAGGAATGCTTTTGTGTATATTCCTTCAATTATCTTCTCAGAATCTCTGCTTTCCTTAGGAATATCTTATGATCCATCATTCCCAGTGGTGCACAACTAACATTACCAGTCTTCCCTTTTCACCAGAATGGTCCATTCAAGTCTCCAAATACAGCTTGCAGGCAAGTCTGTCTTGCACATCAGCGTTCACCACAGTGCTACAAATGGCATTGGTGTAAATAAACACACCACTAAATACAGAGAAGAGCCTATGGTGCTACCACAGAATAGATAAAAGCACACAGAAGACTTAGACTACCTATTTTTTACAGTTTTTATTTCGATATTCATATCTGTTTTTGACTTGAATGTTAAGGGAAGTGCAAAACTTGTCAGGGTCCAATGTCCAGACTTATTTTTTGGACTGTTTCTAGATCCAGTGGAAATCATAGAATGGTTAATCCACATTTTTGTTTGTTTGTTTGCATATTTTATATAAGCACTGTACATTTGTCTCAGGAATGGAAGAAATCTAAATAACAGATACTAAAGGTTTGATTGAATTCTAGTACTACAAATAGATGCTTTAAAGTATGAGTATGAGGCATCAATTTGATATTTTCCATATCAGCAGCCTTTCTTAGATTTCCCAGTGCAATTCAAATTGACTGTGGTATTCATAGAAATGTAGAGATAGAAAAGACGTATTAACTTGTGTGGTCAGTCCATCATCCTGCCAGCATAAGGTTCTATTTTATGGTGACTTTTGCAAGCTAGTTTAAAATGATTTAGAGAGTGAAATTTTGACCAACACCTAATAGACTTGTAAGCTTCTCCTAATAACTGTTTCTCTTTTTCTGAGTTCTGTCCATTCTGCTGCTGCTTCTACCTAAATCACTGATATATGTATAGATACATTTTCTACTTATACTTTCTAAGTAGCTATAGACCTCAGTTGTTGTTTAGGTAATCTTTACAGTTTCATTCTTTTATTTCAGCTTCATAAATAAATTTCTGTGCTGGGTCTGTTATGCTTAAAACCAAAACAAATTTGAAGCTTAAGTTTGTATGTTGCATGCTGAGAGAAAATGTGCAGTCAGCTACCATAAGTCAGATTGTGGGAGCTAATTTGGTAAGAAATGAAATATGTCAGATTGTTTCTGCAGTCCTTTTTTGTAAAGAAATCTCAGTGATGAGAATCCCTAATAAATGTTGAAAAAAACATCACATTGTGTCAGCTTTTTTTTTTTCCTGGAAATATACATCAAACAAATTATGAACTTTTCTCTGCTTCTGTTTATCACCTAGTTATTATATTTATTGGGAAAAGCTCTCATAATATTTATAATTAATGGAACTTTGAAAAATTATGGTTTGATTGTACTACAGTAGTTGTATATTTGCATAGGATATGGTTATAGAGATTTTAGGCTGACAGCAAATGTGAATGCCTTTACAAATGTGCAAATACTGGAAAATTCATCTGATATGTCCTAGACTTCATTAAGCATGTGAAATCATATTAAAAGAATCCAAAGATTTTTCTTCTGTGAATAATGATGTAATGCCTCTGGAAGCCAGTAATACTTGGTTTACATGTTTCCTTTTAATATCTAACATATACATATTTATAGTTAAGAACCCAGCATGCTTCGTCTGGAAATTCAGTGATTTCCCACTAGTGAAAGCTGTGCTGCTCTAACATGAATGGTGTCAGTATGAAAAGGGAATAATAATTAAATGTGGAGATCATGTTTAGTGCAGAATGATGATGGAAATAACATTGGCTATTCCAATTAACTAGTGAAGGGATCAGGAATAGTGACAATATGAGCCTGACTAGAAAAGGACTGGAAAAAGTCAGCTATTTATTTCTAAAATAATTTAAATGTTCTTATGCAAAATATTATAGGAAGTTTCAAAAGGAATTCTCCCATTGTTAAAATAATTGGTCCTTTACCTTGCCTCAGAAGTATTGCAGTGACATTCTGATTATCCTCTATGATTCTTAGGCATGATTTAAATTGACTTCTCTCATCACCTCCACTGTATCTCTCTCATCAGTTACTCACTACAAATGCTTATAAACCCAGTGACCTTCCAGAAGATTTTTGGAGCTTATATAAAAGGGTAAAAGAATCATACTCTTTTTTTCTTTTTTTCTTCCTAATCAAAACTAGTTACAGAAACTCAAAGCAACCATAGGTCAAAGTTTACAGATAAGAAAGAAGGGAATATCTAGTGTAGTTCATCCAATTTAAGTCTTTAAGATGTCATAAAAATCTATTTGCACATTTGTCCAGATGAAAGAGGACCTGGAAGCATAAGGTTTATCCCACCAGAGTAAGGAAATATAGAGCAGTGCTGGGGTGTACGTTAGGGTAGGAGGTGAATTCCAAGGCAAAACACAAGAACATCTGTGGTGGTTTTACCACGCTAGGCAGCTAAACACCACAACCGCTCTCTCACTCTCCCTGCCTTAGATGAGGAGGGGAAGAAGTAAAGCTGAGATAAGGATAGGGTTGAGATAAGGATAATATAAGGTCGATAATATAACTAAAGGGAAAAAAATAATAATTTTTAAGGAAAGATTATTATTAACTAAACAATTTAACTAAAGGGAAAAAAAAGGGGGTGAGGGGAAAGGGGAAAAGAGAGGGGAAAAGGGTAAAAGAAAAAAAAAAACACACACAAAAAACAACAAATAAACAAAACAAATAAAGGCTATGTGGAAGTGCAGAGGAAAGACATTACTCTCCACTGCCCAACAAATGAGAGATGCTTGACCACGTCCTTGAAGCAGGGCCTCAATGCACGTAGTCGGTGTTTGGGAAGAGGATTGACGTTTTCACAGCAAGAGCCCACCCCTCCCGTCTTCCTCCTGTTTCCACCTTTTATCACTGAGTGTGATATCATATGGAATATCCCTTTGGTTGGTTTAGGTCTGCTGCCCAAGTGATGTTTCTTTTCTTACTTTTTTGCCCACCCCCTAGGAGGGTTAGAGAGAGTCCTGATGCTGTGCCAGTACTGGTCAGCAGCAGACACAACACTGGTGTGATACCAGCTGTTCTGGCTACACGTGAAGAGCACAGCACTGTATGGGATGCTGCAGGGAAAGTTAACATCCCAGCCAGACTCAGTACAACATCATGATGGGGTTAGATGAGCTGGAGGTTTATCTGCTCAAACAGCCTCTGAACAGAAATGGAAGTTCTGTTCAAAAGTATGTGCAAAGTAAGGAAAAAAAAAAAAAAGTGTTATTAAACCAGATTGTTCTACTAACTTGTGCGAATCTTCAGTTGAATGCAGACTGACAGTATGACACCTTCTGGGTGCCACTGTCCCACCACACAGATCTGAGCAGGACAGTGGGTGATAATCACTTAGCTGTGGCAACAGTTGCTGCAACTTACAGTCAACCAGAAAATGCAACTTCAGTTAAAGAACTGGAAATGAATCCAGGAGAATGAGGGAAGAATTATCTGGCAATATCCTGAAAAAAAAATAAAAAAATCAAAAATGCAAGGACAAAACATACATTGTAATGTACAAAGCTACAGGTGTAACTTTGGTATGTTCTAGAAATTTATTAGTTTGTTATTGCTACTTTTGTTAATCTGAAATAATAAATTGTTATATATATATTTATTATACATTTATATATCTTAATAAATGTATTAAGAATTGAAAACTCCTTTGTATCTATTTCCCAAACATAAAACACTTATCCATCCAGGGATTAAACAGTAAAAGTAAAATAAACTATAGTACTGTTGGTCTGCCTAAATGAAAATTTGTAGTCTTGCAGCAAAACTAATATTAAAGTATAAAGATGAAAGATAGGGAAGGCTGCGAGCTAGCAGTGCAACGTGGCATCTTTTGTCCCATTCACAGAGATGAGGAATCAGTCTGGTACATTTATGATATTAAATTTTGCCATAGGTTGCTCTGACTGGTTTAATTTATAATTTGAATTAGCTGGAAGCTACAGAAAAAGCAGTGTGGAGAACCAAAAGAAATTTAACTGTTGCTGATGAAGAGTCAAATTGTCAACAAGATCTTTCTGCTGTTGATTGCCTTACTACCTCGTTACTCATCATCCTGAAAGTTAAACTTCGCTTTGTTTCCTTTCTCAACATGGTACAAAATACAACAGTTTACAGTAACTATAATTTGTATCATTGATCATACATGTAGCTAACTATTCCCACCCATTTCCTTTCTAATTCATCCATATATTCTTTTGTTATAAAGGTGGTCAACGGGTTTTTAGCAAAATTCAGAGTGAAGGTATATGCTATTGTATATGTATGTATATGCTATTATGTACACATAAGAGCTACAGGTATAATACTAGAATAAAATGATACTAGTTTCATCACCTTGTTCTTTTCTGTTTCTAATTAAGGTGAAGCATTTGTTTTAAGCCATATGTTTACAAAAGTAATGTAGGTGTATATCTTTCTTCTGAGAGAAAATCCAAGGAAAAACAGGTACAGAAATCCATGTGCACAGTGTTTTGCACATTACACTGAACAGAAATTATTTAGCAACATAACTATTTATTTTTTAAGGATGACAGCTGTCAGAAACACAGTGTGGACATTGAGTTAAATACATGTTTGTCTTTCAAAATGATAAATTGTTTGAATGTTTTAACGTTTTTCTTCAAAACCTAAGGTTTTCTAGCAGATAGGAAATGAAGATGAAATGCCATGTCTACATGAAAATGTAGAAGTCTATGGTATATTTGTATTTATTATAATATATATATTACAATAATATATATATTATATTATTGTATAGTATATATAATTATATAATATATATTATAGCTAATAAGCATTATATAAATCTATTTATATATTGATATATTAATATATAATATATATGATATATTATATATATATATAAGGTATAGCAGATCAATTTGTATGTCTTTACAAAATCACTTACCATGTACTTAGATGTAAACATACAAGTAGGCCAGGCCTTGCTCATGTAGCTTGCTATTTAACTATAATATACATGTATGAACAAAAGTTCAAGCTCAACTAATTTAGAGGGCATACTTCTATATCAGAGAACTGTAATTTTTCAGATCAGTGGGACTATCCCACAAGTCTTAAGTTCATAACAAGTAATTTTATGAATAGGGGTCTTTTGCCTAACAAAAAAATATTTTTATGATAATTCAGCATGTTTTATTTATTTGTTTGTTATGTCCTGGAGAGTTCTAGAAAAATAATAGCAATATTTTCTTTCTGATGTTTTTCAACAACATTTTCCTCAGGTTTATTTTCTACAACAATTTCTTACTTTTGATTTAGAAAGAAATTGTGAACTATGAACAAACATGATAAACTATTAACAGAAACTATATTTCAAATTCCTTGTCTTATGCTTAGAGAACTTTTATTATTTGAATTAAATTAATTCAAAAGTATAAACATACACAGAAGTCATGCTAAATGAAAACTATTAGACATACATCTAATAATAAGTTTAATTTATAAACTCAAGTTACAATAATGGTTATTCATCAATACTTTTTAAATAATACTTTTTTTCTTGTGTTCATGTCTTATTTTAGCTTATAGAGAAGGATATGGCCACTTAAAATAAACAAACATAACCACAGTATTGTCTAATCTGGCATAAGCAAACAAAACTAACATGAAAGAGTTTTAAAATTGATAATAGTACCATGTACAAATGTAGTATAATTAGTGAAACCTGTTTCTGACTGACAAAGTATTTAGGAAAGTCAGAGTGAAACAACTGATATGTTTGTATTCAAATCAAAGGAGCTTTAATAACAAAATGGTACTAAAACTACCAGTATCAGAGATAAAATCAGGTATTATAGGAAGGAAACAGCAAAGTATGTTCAAGCAACAGTTATGACTGAAATAATTGACTGTGTAGAGAAGAAAATTATTGGGAAACATGTAAATTAGCTATTCAATAGAAATACGAAATGAATAACAAGATTAGATTACATCTGAGAAATGCTGAAAAGCACCTGAATGCTAAAGAAGTCAACTGGGCCCTGGGCCAAGGTGATCTATCTATGAAAAGCCAGAAAATTCTTGGAGTCTCTTCCTTCAGTCAGTGTATAAACAGTAAGGAAGGACTTGTATCTGAAGGAACTGGGGAAACCTGGATGGATTCCACATCTGACCTAAAATATGTGGAGTAACCAGACACTTGAATGAAGATTGCTGGTAACCAAAATACAATTCTTATCTATAGGTGAATTCTACTTTTCTACTTTTAAGAAAAAAAAAAAAAAAAAAAAAAAAAACACTTAGTTTCTGCATTAGTATTATGTGCTGTAATTGGTTTTTAATTTTTAGATGTACCTACAGTTGAGTTGTACTCCCTGTGTCAATGTACAAGGTGTTAATGATCAGAGTGATTAGGAGGAAAGGATTAAATTTTGATAACAGGAAAGCATGCATAAAGATACTGTTATCACTGTGTTCAACTCCAAAAGGTCTGACGGTTGTAAAGCTAAATTTGAACTTCTGTGTCCACCATTAAAACACTTGGGAAAACAACACAAGAGCATTCAAGCTTTTTTTCCAGTCAGGCAATCTGTCATCACTGTAAGCATTGCTGTCTTCTCTGATATTTTCCACTTCCAGTTCTGTGCTCAGTTGCCATCTGCCAGTCTTCATTAAGTGTTATCCAGTTTATACTTCTAGTCACTCACTTTTCTTTTGGGCAACTATCTGTTAAACTTGCAGATATTAGTGAAATGCTCGTGTTTTAAAATGCCTTATAAATAAAAACCTGAACTTTATTAAGTTTAGGCTTCAAAAATAATTATTTTTGTTTTGATTATTCCCAGTATGTGAAAGAGGGGGTATACTATTTTGGGCACATAAAATTTTAAGGCACATTTACACATTGGATGTTTATAGTGCAAAGAACGAAACTGAGCTCCTGACTTTTGCAGTGCACTTCTATGTGCTATGTCTGTTTCCCTGAACAGACAGCTAGGCTCTCCTGGTACACAAGGAAACCCTCAAATGCCAGCAGTACACTCTTGGCTACTTCCCTTATCCAGCAAGAACAGTCACAGTGTGAATTCTATGAAAGAGTTGATTTTTGTTTTGAAGAGCTGCTGTGTGGCTTCAACTCCAGATTAAGCCATCTTCCCTTTAGAAACAAGTGACAATTTGTGAAAGGGTTAGGAAGTCTATAGATTTCTTTCACTTACCCAAAAGCCAGACAGGCCTTTGATAGCTCACCTGCCAGGTACTCCGAATTTCAGAATCTGTGCCCAGATTACACAAGAGGACTTTCCATTTTAATTGTGCAGGTAGTTTTGACAGTTTGGGATCAGCCCAAGTAAGTAGCTTGCTGGTAACTTAATCTACTTTTCACACATAGAAGATACAAATGAGAAAGGCTGTTTAATATTCTGTGTAATATTTCAATTAGTTTTGAAATAGTTTATAGCAAAGAACACACATTTTATATTTCTACTGTGCAAGAGGTATAACAGGACATTTGTGCATGTTTGATCAGGAGTGTTCTGTTGTAATAAGCCCAGTTTCAGTTAGACAATCCAAAACCACTAAACTAGCAATTGAACTTTGTGCATAACTAACTCTTTAATTTATATGCATGGTTGGCATAATACTATGAGCTCAAATGCAATTATTTCACTTTAAAACAGAATCAAATTATACTTACATTTCCCTGTACAGACTGTCTTTGCTAATGTGCCCTAAAATCTATTCAACTAGAAGTTAGACAGCTAGTTACAGAGCTTAGCATCTCCAGGGTGAGGGAGCTCTTTACCATCTGCATCTTGCTTAAGTCAACAGTCCCTAGATCCTCATGAACATTTCTTGATCCCAGCTGCCATAGGATTTTAATGCTCTCTTGTCTTCTATGCACAAACTAGTGAGATCAGAGCCAGTTGCAGCTGGCTCTAAACGGGAGCTGTCACTGGCCAAAGCTGAGACAATAAGTAATGCTAGTTTTGCTTTAGTAAAAGCATGTTTAAGAAAAGGTTAAAAGTGCTGTGCAACAACATCTGGGAGAGTGGAGAGAGAAAAAGAACATCCCTGCAGACCCCAAGGTCACTGCAGAAGGAGGGCAGGAGGTGCTCCAGGCATACAGCAGAAGTTCCCCTGTGGAAAGGCCCATGGTGGAGCAGGCTGTCCCCCTGCAGCCCACGGGTCCCACATGGAGCAGATCTCCACGCTGCAGCCTGTGGAGGAGCCCCCGGTGGAGCAGGTGGATGTGGCCTGGAGGAGGCTGCGGCCCATGGAGAGCCCCCGCAGGAGCAGGCCCCGGGCCAGAGCTGCAGCTCGTGGAGAGTAGCCCACTCAGGAGCAGGGGGTCTGGAGAGAGCTGCAGCCCACCCATGGGGGACCCGTGCTGGAGCAGTTTGCTTCTGGGGGATGGATGGACCCCGTGGTATGGAGCCCTGTGGGAGCAGATCTTGAAGAGCTGCTGCCTGTGGGCAGCCCCTGCAGGTTCAGTTCAAGAAGGATGGCATCCAGTGGGAGGGACGCCACGTGGAGCAGGGGAAGACAGTAAGGGAGAAGAAGAGACAGAGATGTGTTATGGGTTGGGCACAACCCCCATCCTACATTCAACTGCACTCAAGAGGAGGAGGTAGAAGGTGAATGGGAGGACAGTGTTTTTACCTTACTTTTAGTTCTCACTGCTACAATTTGTTATCAGTAGACAGTAAATTATGTTAATCTCCCAAACTAAATCTGTTTTGCCCATAACAGTAACTGGTAAGTAATGTCACTGTCCTTGTTCAACCCATGAACGTTTTTTCGTTGTATTTTCTCCCGCTGTCCTTTTGAGGAAGGAGAGAGAGAGTAGTGTGGTGGTTCGCTGCATGGAATTGTTATACCAGTTTAGGTCAACAAATAAATACATCTAACTTTGTGTTTCAAGCCCAGCTCATTCCAGAGATTGCACGGCTAAAAACTTCAGCTTTACCTTTCAATCCTTTAATTAAGGAAATATTTAATTCCCATACAAAATGAAGGAAATTGCAGCCTGCATTTGTAACTTAACAGTCAGCTTCCATAACAGTTCTTACCTTTTCTGTTTCTTTCTCCACCACTCAGACTGATTGGAAGGACAGCAGAGTGATCACATAGGTAAGTATATTGAGTTAATTTCTGTTTTGTTTCCTTTTGAAACAATGCCTTTGCATGGCTAACATTCAGTAAATTGATCATTGGTTCATATAAATAACATTTTATCCTACATAAATTTTGAATAGATGAATTAATCCCCAAAATAAATAAAACAAAGGATTTGTATAAACAATTTTAAAATCAAGGCCAGTAATAATGTCCATCTATAAGATACGATATTTAAATCTTTTAACAAAAATAAAAGTTTTAGTAGCACCTCTGACATCTCATCCTACAGATGGTATAGAAAAACTTCTATATCATCAAATTCTATACCATCAACTTCTGAGCAAAAGACTGTGGTAAGGAATGATGTCCCTGTTGACTTCAAGCTGTCAAAAGATTAAGAATTTGTTACTTTCCTTGGCAGATGTTGCAAGAGTTCACAGAATCACAGAACTGTAGGGGTTGGAAGGAACCTCGAAAGATCATCAGGTCCAACCCCCCTGCCAAACCAGGTTCCTCAGAGCAGGCTGCCTAGGTAGGCATCCAGACAGGCCTTGAATATCTCCAGAGAAGGAGACTCCACAACCTCCCTAGGCAGCCTGTTCCAATGCTCCATAACCCTCACCATGAAGAAGTTCTTTCGCATGTCAGTGCAGAACTTCCTGTGTTCTAACGTGCAGCCATTGCCCCTTGTCCTATCCCCACAAACCACTGAACAGAGGTTGGCTACATCCTTCTGTCTCCCACCCCTCAGATATTTATATACACTGAGGAGATCCCCTCTCAGTCTTCTCTTCTCCAGGCTGAACAGACCCAGGTCTCTCAGCCTTTCTTCATAGGAAAGATGCTCCAGGCCCTGTATCATCTTTGTGGCCCTCCGCTGGACTCTTTCCAGGAGATCCCTGTCTTTCTTGTACCAGGGAGCCCAGAACTGGACGCAGTACTCCAGGTGAGGCTTGACCAGGCAGAGTATAGGGGGAGGATCACCTCCCTTGACCTGCTGGCCACACTCCTTTTAATGCACACAAGGATCCCATTAGCCCTCTTGGCCACCAGGGCACAGTGCTGGCTCATGGTCAACCTGTCATCCACCAGGACCCCCAGGTCCTTCTCCTCAGAGCTTCTCTCCAGCAGGTTGTCACCCAGCCTGTACTGATACTTCGGGTTGTTCCCTCCCAGGTGCAGGACTCTACACTTGCTCTTATTAAATCCCATTTGGTTTCTTCCTGCCCATCTCTCCAGCTGGTCCAGGTCTCGCTGAATGGCAGCACAGCCTTCTGGCATGTCAGCCACTCCTCCCAGCTTTGTGTCATTGGCATACTTGCTGAGGGCAGACACTATTCCCTCATCAAGGTTGTTGATGAAGACGTTGAACAAGACCAACCCCAGATTATTGTACAGCATTAATCAACATATCAGTCACCATTCTGAAGAATATCCTATATTCTTCTCTCTCAAGGGGTTTGTCTTTTTGAAGTACATAGAAGTGTATATATATAAATATATAATCAAACTTAACAGCTATAAGTAGAATACGAAATTTTGGAAATATTGATAGCCTCTGAATATCTGAGAGATGCCCTCAGTTTGCTTATAACTATCTGCAAAATATTGTGTAGACAGATCCCTTGAAATATTTATTTGGGTAGAATTCAACAGATATTTTTTTTTTAGCTGATGTACTTTAAGAACTGTACCTGTAAATATCCTTAAAGAGAACTTAAGGTTTACCTTTCTCATCATTTAATTCAGTTTTCTTTCATACATGATACTACAAAGTAAACATTAACCAGAAAAGCTCCTAAACAAAATCCTTGCTAAGTGTTAAGAACATGTTATTACCTGGAACAATAGAAACTTGAACTGCTGAACGTGATTCTGGATTGGTTCATTCGCATGCCTATTAACCTCTTTTGAATGACCAATCTTTTAAAATTGTGGGTACTATGGTAACTGGAGATTTCAAGATGTCATGGAGATAAAGTACACTTCTGCTGAAATGGTAGTCTATTTGAGTCTGCTGTAAAAAAAAATAAAATAAAAAAAATCACAGAAGCAGCTTTTTGTCGTCTTCTAAATATAACTATTTGAACTGGTGACTCATGATACTAAGGTTTTTAATACACCATTTAAAAGTTTCAAAATTAAAACTTAAGAGAAATAAATGCAGCTGCTCTCACACAATTAAAGATCTTGTGTAGAAAAGCAGAACTTCCTTGGGTGAATGTGAATAAAGTTATGTCATTCTCTACAGAAATATAAAATAATTTTAAAAAATCTTCTTAGATGATTTCTTTTTATTACAAGTTTTATCAGGTTGAGCTTACGATATTTATATCATATTTAGATACATCACAATTTATCTAGATGTGTAGTTTGGGAGTATGCTCAAATTTCTAATTGTAGCAATCAGGTAAAGATTTTTAAACTCAGTGTGGGTTTTCCTGTAACAGATTTAACTTACAGAGAATTAAAAAAAAAAAAAACAACAAAAAAAAAAAAACCACTTTCCTCAAAGTACCATACCAATAAACATTTTGCCTTTCCAAAATGAACCATATTATTTTGGGCTAATGTTTGGTTTTAATAATAAGTAAATAAACAAAAAGACAAAGAGACACATTTCTTTTCTGCTTATGGGGTGTTTATACACTTTTTACATTGTCTGTGAGAGTCACAGTGTTACCTACCCTAAGTATCATAAGATGGACATAAATAATAATAAACCAATACTGAGATTTTCAGCACAACTTTGCCAGTTTTGAAAAGTGCTTTTATTTTCATTATTACACACAGCTGTCCCTAACTTGAGGGTCAGTGGCTCACACAGTTTGATTGCACAAATAATATTTATCTGGCCCTTACCAAATTTATTTGCCTGATCCTCCCTCCTACCAATTTTTCTGTCTCTGTTAGGTAGAAAATAAACAGATATTTATTCTATCTTTTCCTTCCTTCCATGCATCTCTGAAACACCTTTTCTCATTTTATCATCATTTCCAAACACATTTATCAAGAAAGTTTTATTTCCTTCTCTTGACTCACTCTCGATCATGTTTCTTGCAAGTTTTTAAAATTTATTTGCTGTAATCATTTTATTTTTGAAAGAATGTATTTTGTGTTTTTTTTTTTTTTTTTTTTCCCAATTTCTTTCTTAGTCTTTCTTCTCTCTCAGGTTAGAAGTCCCACAAATTTATCTAGTCGGTGTCCAAGCTTTTTTTTTTTTAGATGGTTCCTGCTTTTCCAGTTTCTAAGTATCTATGCTAAAGCTATTCTTGTCATGTCTAATTTCTTGTTAAATATTTATTCTATATTGACTGTCTAAGTCAAAGTCTGAACAGAGTTACAAAGCCCTTCAGACCTCATAAGCTTTCCCCTTCCATCAGAGCTTTTGTGATTTTAGTGTGATTCCTTGGTCTTTCAATATATGATTGCAAATTCATGTGAAGTCTGTTTTATTAAGTTACACCATTTTTCAGGTAAAGCACTAATCAAAACTATGCTGTCTTCATAACTCTGTTTGTCCATGTACTTGTCCCTACCTCTATCTTAATATATAACTGTATATATATTGCCAGTAATCAGCTAATCACATGTATTGATTCTGCCACTTTTACCACTGCATTCTCACCGCAATAAAGCTCATATTTTATCTAAGTGTAACAGAAATCCCACCTCAAACATTGTCAGACATACCCTGTCAAGTTCCATAAAATCCAAATTGTCTTGGTGAAGCTTAAAATTAAATGTTGAGGGATTCCCCAAATTGTTGAGTGAAATTTCTTGTGATCCTTAATTTTTTCACTTGTTCTCTGTTTCCTAGCCATCATATTCACCTCATATTCCGTTCTGGTTTTGTTTAATTCTTTCAACATCATTCTACTTGCATATAAAACTTAAAACAAACAAAAAATATTTGCTAACTCCTTCAAAATATTTTAAGGCGGTGTTAGTAAAATTATTCCTTCTTGTGCTAGTATTTCCCCATATCTGTTTAGATCAAATCAATGCCTGTATCTGCACGCAGAATGTGGAGATCCACTATCCAGTGAATTATCTAGATATTTAGCATTTTTGTTCTTGGTTTATCCTTTCAGTCCTGAATGCAGTTTCAAATTTTAAGAAGAGAGGTTCACTTTCCACCAATCAGACATTAAAATTATGGCAAAAAAGAAATCAATGATAAATATGGTTTAATGTAACAAATCTATCTTTACTTCCCAGTGTTTTCTCTCAAGAGAAATAATATCACTTTAATTCTCCTTCCTAGACAAGAACAAGACTTTTAAACATAGTTCTGGTAAATTAAACATAGTTCTGGTAAATCGTAATGCTCCCTTTGGCCTTTCCTTCCCTTCTTTCCCTCCTTTTTGCTCACCACCTCCTTTTTCCCTGCCCCCATCATTGCTAGCACACCAGAAAGATATTATAGTCTATGATATTGAAAATATGTATATCCAAGACATTCCACCTTCTGAAAATTTGTTTACTGAAATATTTGCACTGCTGCATGGTTGCAAAAGGCAACCATGGAAAACAGTATCTGTTATCTAAGAGAGTCACAGTAGTTTTCTTTTACAGCAGAACTTGTCAAACTCTGAAGCACTACAGTTGGAGGAGGAAAAAAAAAAAAAAAAAGAAACCAGACATTTATTGATAGAGAAAATAAATCAGGATTTTTTTTTTTATGAGTGTTCTTGGGCAATCCAAGTCTTAACCTACCACAGACCTAATACGTATTTAATCAGGAATGGAATGGAATAAGGACATCATCTATCTTAGCCTGAAAGTTTCCTTGCAAAATTCTGATGGCTCTTTTCCTCTCTTCTCTGGCTCCTTAGCATGACTTCATACACTGTGACTTTTTTTTTTTTTTAAACTGTTTCACACCTTTAACACGTCTCATTTTTCTTACATTTATGTAATATTGTACTGCAATTTCAGCATTGTTGTCCTTCCTCAGGATTTGATAGCACTGTTCTAGTGTTCTATTCATGGCTTTTAGGTTTAGAATAACTTGTTTAACAGGCAACAAACTTGTGAAATATTTTCCAAACTTAAATTAAGCTGGTCATATGTTCTGACTTTGCAATTGATTTCCATCTTGTCATAGTTTTAGTTGGGAGACAGTTAATTTTCTTTGTAGGGGATTATATGACGTTGTGTTTGGGATTTTTGATTAAAATAATTTAGGGACATGATTTAGTGGATAAAATTGGTGGTAGGGAGACAGCAGGGTTAGACAATTGCTTGGTCACTTGGGCAATCTTGGAGGTTTTTTCAAACCGTAACGATTCTATCATAAACAATGTTGGTAACACAATGATGCTTTAGTTGTCACACAGCAGTGCTTAGATCTTTTCTACTTCTTTTCCAGTATGCCAGCAAGGAGACTGGGGGTGCACAAGAAGCTGTGAGGAGACTCAGACTGACCAAATATATTCCTTATTATATGAAGTCACGTTCAACATTAAAAGCTGGCATAAAGAAGGTAGGGACATTCATAGTGATGGCATTTGTCTTCCTAAGAAACAGCTACATATCAATAGCCCTGCTTTCCTGGAAGTGGCTGAACATCTGCCTGCCGATGGGAAACAGTAAATGAATTCCTTGTTTTGCTTTGCTTACACACATGACTTTTACTGATTAAGCTTCCTTAAACTCAACCCATGAGTTCACACACTTTTACCTTTACAATTCTCACCCATCCCACCTGGGAAGAGTGAGCAAGTGACTGTGTGGTGCTAAGCTGCTTGCTGGGTCAAACTACAACAGATCTCTATGCAGGGGAGTATGTGCAAGTAGATGGGAAGCCAGGTGTCACAGGATAAGTGTAGCAGTTTTAGACATAGCCGTTTTAAATTTCCTATTAAAGGAAGAGGAGGAAAGAGGAATGATTGTTTCTGTATGAATCTTGTTCATGACTTTTTATTTTTAAAAATAAAATTAACATTCCTTTAAAAATCCTAATCTTTTACTTTTTTTTTTTTTTTAAAAAACTTCCCAACCAACTGAAATTCAAATGTTGCTTTTATAACTCTATCAGGATCAAGCTCTTTTAAAAAGAGACTTTTGGGGGATTTCTTTGAAGCAAATAAGAAAAATCAAACCATGAATAGATAGATTCACCAGAAGCAACAGAATAAAATGAAAAAACAAAGGTTTTGAAAAATATCTTGCTCAGTCCATGAAACTACAAATTCAAAAAGCATTCATCATATGTTTGTATGTGAGGTGCCTAAAAATGAACCTTAAACTCAAGAATAATTAACTTTTCTTCTGGGTCAATGGTTACTATCAGGTAACCATATTTGTAGTTTAAAAAATGACAGTGATAGAACATAAGTTTTTTGACAAGAGAAAATAAACTTACATTCTTTTAGGAGTTTCTTTTTTATAAGGACATAAAATGATATCAAAAGCAGTTCAGAAATCAAATTTAGCTACATTATCTGAGAACTGATGATCTTGATAAAGATATAAGATGTAAAAAGACTAAAAGCCTTGGAAAAATACAGTAACTGCAAGTCTTAATATGTATTATGAAAAAACCACAACACTTAAGTGTCAATATCTAACTAAAATGGCAATTATATTTGCAACATAAAAGGTAGCATATTTCAATAATTTATTATATTAGTTATAGGGTTCACTTTGACAGAGAAATACTCCTTTAATAATTTTATGACAGACAAATCTTTGATAGTTTTCTCTGCAAAGAGCCTGTGCTTTTTCTATATCCCATGTGAACTAACTGTAATCATGAGCTAATTAGTATTGCCTAAGTTGTGTTTATTTTCATTTCTGGGAGAGCGCTACATGTAGTGTAGGCCTTTTCCAGTAGATCTAATATAATCAAATATTGAGTGTTATGACCTATACCTATAAAAAAACAACAACCAAACAAAAAACACAGGCAAACCTGGCTTATTTTATATATTTGGACATATTTTTGTCTTACTACTTAAGCTAAAAAGGTCTAAGCAGTATAATTCTGATGTTATCACAACTTTTCAAAACTAAGATTTGTTATAACATACAAAATATATATCTTAAATTAAGTCCTCGTATTATGTAGAAGAATTTAAGAGTTCATTTTATTATTTTCATATTTCACTGAGGATTAGCACTGATCAATTGATATTGGTCCTGAAAAAAAATGGAACAGAATCCAGATGTTCTAATGCCAGCACAAGACCATCAAACGCTCTGAATTAAAATTTTAAGACAAAAACAACTTGACATTTTATATAGAAAAAAAATAATTGTATCTGCTCTACCTAGATGAGGCTGACTTAAATATTATTTAGACTAAAATTTTCCTTTTCTTGTAGAAGAAAGAGAAGAAGGAGGTGACTTCAGTTACCCTAGATGTTATCAAAGATGCAGACATCAGAAAATAATCCTGAAATGACCCTTTGAAGATCACTTCTCTTTGTTGAGGATATAGGGGTCTTTTGAAGGTAAGGAAACATGATAGGTATTAATAGATGCCTTCCTCCACTTAGGAGTTACTCTATCTGGTTCTCTCCTGAAATTAAATTCACAGTGGAAGCGGACTGTCACTTTTTAAAACAAATAATATTGAAGTCAGTTATGTTCTCTCTCATATTATGCATAATATGAAAGACTAACTGAATAAGCAAAAAAAAAAGAAAATAAATTTACTCCTCAGTCTGGAGTAGACAAAGAAGACTGGGAGGAGAAAAAAAAGAGCAGATGTTCCTATTCCTGTTAATCCAATCCAGTTTGTGTGCAGAGAGGAAAAAACGCTGATGATAACAGGAAGAGAAACACATTTTTGAATATAACTTAATGGATATAACCTCTCCATTTGAAGATTAAGGTTTAAACTTGTAGTTTAATCCCTCTGGTAAACAAACACCACACAGGTCATCACTCACCCTCCCCTCACCCTCTGTAAAATGGGGCAAAGAATCAGAAAAAATGAAAACTTGTGCGTTGAAATAAAGAGAAATTATCATTATTTTCCTTTCTTTTTTGTCCTAATAATAATGATAATAGTACTACTACTAGTAGTATAGGAATGGGGCCCAGGAGCATGCAACAACTTTAGAACACAGGTACACTTACCTGCCAGCTTCTGAACTTGATTCAATGCTTAACTACTTCCCAGTGAAACCATACCCTGAGGGGTTTACTGTACTGAGAAAGCGCCACCAATGCAACTAGCTCATAGGGTCTCTAAAACTATTTCACAGAGACAGTAGAAACCATGAAGAAAAAGCTGCCTACCAGGGAACACTGAGTGCATTTCACCATAACAGTAGAAGAGCACCCTTGATAATCTAGGTCTCAGACTCCCCTAGGAAAGCAGTTAACCCCATCTGTCCTCATGCTTCCTATATAGCAAAGGTCAAATGATCCACACCTGGCAGATTTCAGTTAATAAGGATGGAGCCAAGAGACCTTGTGGAATAGGCTCATCTACCTGGCTTCAGTGTTTTAAGGTCAATTGCTCTTTATTGCCAATAGAAATAACCTGACAAGGGTCTTAGTGGTTAGAGTTGACCTAATGTATTAACTACAAGAGGTGTGTAAGGGTCATATTTTTTCTAGTTGTTCTGTTAGGAAAATTAGTACAGAGCCTGATAAAATAAGGTAAATAAACATAAATAAATAAAAGAAAAAAGAAAGTGATCTTAAAGGCAACATTTCTCTCATAGATTTTCATCTGTCTAGCCACGACTGATAAAGGCTAAGGCAATCAGAATTACTTTTCTTGATATTAATGTTATTTAAATTTGTTTTTCTGAGATCTCTTCTTTATGCAGAACTTTTCAAAATCTAGCCCCATGACCTCTAACTACAGTATTTATTTGGCTGCATATAAACTATCTCGTAGAAGTACCAGGATCCAGATCCTCACTCCATATTCAGGTCAAGGACTAGGCTGAAAGTTTTGGCTTTAATTTGGTTACATGACTACATTGCTGTTGTTGTGGTTTCTCCCGGCCAGCAGCTAAGCACCACACAGCCCTTTGCTCCCCCTCCCTCTCTGGGATGGTTAGAGAAATAGGAAAATAAAGCCTGTGGGTTGAGACAGAGACAGTGTATTAAGACAGGAAAAAAAAAAAACAAAACAAAACAAAACAACAACAAAAAAAAACAATAATGATAATAGTACTGCTACTGCTAATGTGCATAGAATAAGTGATGCACAATGCAATTGCTCACCACCTGCTGACCGATGCCCAGCCTATGCTTGAGCCGTGGTCCCCCCACCCTGGCCAGCTACCCCGTAATAATTGTTCAGCATGTTGCCGTATGGAATATCCCTTTGGCCACAGGTCAGCTGTCCTGGGTCTGTCCCCTCCCAACTCCTGCTGCAACCCCAGCCTGCCCGTTGGCAGGACAGAGTGAGAAGCTGAAAAGTCCTTGGCTTGGTGTGAGCACTGCTCTGCAACAAGTAAAACATCAGTGTGTTATCAACATTATTCTCATCCTGAATCCAAAACACAGCAGCATACCAGCTACTAGGAGGAAAATTAGGTCTATCCTAGCCAAAACCTGGACAAAACTCTCAAAATGGCTCTATAACTCAAGTCTCCTATGCCACAGACAAACCTCCTACTACCAAGTTACTCAAAATGCTGGTGATGCCATCATGTTTGTTTCCTATTTATTTTTGTTTTGCAACAACACCTAAGGGAGTAGACAGTTATCTGCTTCCCAGATAAAGCTTCTTGTGGGCTTACTGGAGCATTTCAGGTCAACCAGAGAGTTAACCTGGAGAACTAAATAAACCACAGATACAGGATGAGAATATTTGTTGTCTGAGATTCAAGCAAAATCCAAAATACCTAAGCCTTGATTTCTGAAGTATATTATGTCTGTAATTACTAAATACACATAAAAATATTGTGTCAATCTAGTGAGATGTACGGACCAAAATTAGTATGTAAACAAGAAGATAAAGATGCTTTTATTGAAGAACATGTGTGGTCTATAGCCTGGGGGAAGGGGGGCAGGGAGGAAGGCGTTTAAACAAACAAATAAATAAATAAAGAACACAATGATTTCTCATACTTGATAGCATTTTTATTCCAACAACATTATATCTTATCTCAAAACTAATTCATATTTTTAGTGTTCATTGACAAAGAGTGCAGAAATGTTGTTTTCATTTTTTCACTGCTTCTACAAAAGCTTACCATGTTGTTTTTTTTATTTCAGATTTTCAGATAGCATAGCAGGAGTTTGAAAGCCATGCAGGATTCATATGCCTTTCTTGTAGGAAGAACGGTCAACCCGTAGGGGAAACAAAAGAATAACTGTGGAATTCCACTGCCATAAGAGGTATAGGTTGTCATGGGGATAGCCAAGACTGTCTAAAAGTGGTTCATTTTATTCAGCAGCAAGGATACCTTGCTGCAAGAATCTGGTGCTGGTATCATTAACATCTCTCTTTGTTTTCCAGCCATTACTGTTGGTTTTGAATTTTACACGAGTGTATATATGAAATAAAGTTGCATGAATATCCTCTTTTCAAACCACTTTAATTTTTGTAGTACAACCTGTCAGAAATATGCAGATTCAGGATTTTGACAAAATTATTTGTTATGACTGAAAATGTACTTTATATTCTGTAAACAATGCAATATCACACAGAGTAGGCGAAACCAGAAAATGAAGTCTCACTCTTAAGCCTAAATAAATAAATAAATAAATAAATAAATAAATAAGTTCAATGAGTAAATCAGAAGAAAAAGCTGGAATGAGGGACAAGACAGGGAGGGGAAGCAGGTAGTGCTCACCTTTGCATGTTCCAGTTCTGAAAGATCAACTGCTCAAGTTTACAAGTTCAACTTGTATTTCGCTGACTCTTTTCAGCGTTGCTTAGCAGTACTTACACTGCTTGTACCATATATTTACATTCAGTCATTGTTGTGCATGTTCTGCACAAAAAAAAAGATTTGGAATAGTAATAAATAACATTATTTTTTAATCACTGTGATAATCAATTAGAATGACCTACAGTGAACAGATCCATCTCCGTGTACAATAGTTCGTATCAGTCCCAACAAGGATAAAAGAAAAAGAGGAGAAAGAGGATGCTTAAAAAAAAAAAAAAAAAAAAAAAAAAGAATGCTTAGGCTTAGTTTAGAAGTTTGTGGCATTACAATTTCAGTTGGGAATAAAAAAAAGTCATAATACTTGTTTTGTTTTATATTATTTTATTTTAATGGCCATGGACAATTGTTTTCTCAGATATGAAATAGCAAGAAGAGATTTGGAGTAATTCTTGCAGGTTGTGCAAGTCTGGTCTATATTTCGTAGCTGCAGTGAAACTTGTTTTCTTCCTTAATCTCCCTCAAAGCACTGATTTTGAGATGACAGGTCTATGTAATGGGGAATACAAAAAGAAAGAGCATGTTGCAAACTGTGCTTTCTTATAAAGGCTGTGGAGTTTTAGAACGACTTTTAAAAAGCCTGGAAAGTAGACAGAAAAAAAAAAAAAAAAAAAAAAAAAAAAAAGAATTTAAAGCATTTAAAGCAGAAGAGCTACAGGGCATACTAGGAGGCATCAGAATCAGCAATTGGAGAGGAAAAAAAAAAAAGGAAGAAAAAAAAAAAAAAAAGAGTGGGATGGAGAATGAGGTAGAAATCAGTGGAATGATAAGACTGATGAGAAAGGGAAGGTGGGTAACCAGAGAGGGTGAAGAGCAGCAGGGGAGGGAAAATAGGAAAAAGGGATAAAGAAGGGGAAGAACCAGGAGAGGAAAAAGAAGCCTGACTGAGCAAAAGAAAAAAGAGATTAAAAAAAAAAAAAATCAATTGCACAGTGCTAGAAGGGAGAAGACACTACAATGATACAAAAGCTGTAAAACCGATTCTGTAGGTTATATAAGAAAATACGAGAAATAAAGTGAGATAGACTCAAGGGAAAAAGATGAGATATCAGAAGGAAAGGGAAAAAGAAGCAATTAGGACAGCAGAAATTACACTGGTTTGAAAAGGCCAAGAGGATGGACTAGGGTACAGCAGCAGAGTCAGTCAAGTCTGAGATATCTTATTACTGATTAATGATTCTTGACTAAAGCCCTGTGAATTTTGTGTTTGAGCTATGGAAAAAAAAAAAAAAAAAAAAAAAAAAGAATCAGTTTAGTTAAAACATAATTCACTTAAAAAAAAAAAAAAAGAGAAAATTCTCAGCAATGGAAAGAATGAATCTTGCATGATGTGTATAATTATGCAGGTAATACAAGATGTATTTTTTTCCCAAAGTATTTTATATGTTTTGTGTGACTATCTGCTATCATTACATAAGCTGTTCCTTGGACTGAGGAACCTGAGGATTCACACTATCTTAGATACATGCTATAAATTAATTAATAATTGTTTTATTTCAAAAACAAGTTTTTAAACTCAGCAAATTTTTTCATGAAGTAGGCACTGACAACATCCCTTACACTCAAAATCAACATTTTAACTTGTGTGAGTTCTTGTGCCTCTTCCCTTCCCTTCCCTTCCCTTCCCTTCCCTTCCCTTCCCTTCCCTTCCCTTCCCTTCCCTTCCCTTCCCTTCCCTTCCCTTCCCTTCCCTTCCCTTCCCTTCCCTTCCCTTCCCTTCCCTTCCCTTCCCTTCCCTTCCCTTCCCTTCCCTTCCCTTTCCCTGTCCCAGAGATATTTAGCAAAATCACCTTCTATTTTCAAAGTATAACAAATAACAAATCCTTCACCAAAAGAAGGATCATGGCACAAACAAAATGAGAAAATATTGGTGTTTACAGGAATAACATCATAGAGTATCTGAAAAATATAGGAGTGAATTCATCTTCAGAAATTGTAGGAATCTACTATCAACAATTTACTTTTCTAGAAGCAAACCTAGATAAAAGATAGTGAAAAACAGATGTTTTTTTCTTTTTCAACCAATTGACTTGTGCCCATAAGAATATAATGTCAGCTGTCAAAATGTCAAGGTATTTGACTTTATGACAAATGAAGAGCAAGTGAACGAGAATAAACCAAAAAAAAAGAGAACATTGATTTGCATGTATTTGTCCTGTCCTCTAGTGAATCAGATGAAAATGGAAATGTTATGCAGCTTGGATGTTGCCGGAACCATGCATTATGTAAGACAAAAGAGATGAACATACGGGGAATTCCATTTTTACTTGTGCAATTCATGCTGCCACTAGAGTCCCCCAATGGAAATATTGTACCATAGCTAACCATTACTTCTTCTATATTCCACAAGTCAAGCCTTGCATTTTTGTTCCATTGTGGGCAAGTAAGGTCCTTATTGTTCATTCTCTTTAGTCTACAGTGGTCTCAGAGCAAACCAATGTAGGCAGTACTTTGTGGTATCTTTAGTATTGCAAACACAGGTAAATTTCTAATAAATGCTCAAGTTATGGTTCACCACAGTAGGATTTTTGTGCAGAACATAATGTAAACCACAGGTCTGATTAAAACATTTACAAAATGAAGATTCTGCAAAATGGCAATGAGCAGTACTGTCCAGTTTGTAAGGCAGAGATTGAAAACTATGGCCTGTACATCTTTACAACAAGTTTCAACAATCACTCTTTTATTGAGCAAAGGATCAGAAAGAAAGAAGTTTGAAGCTGAAATGGTTACAAATAGTGAATATTCAAAGACATATCGTCAGTGAAGTATAATGCAGATGTAAAGGAAATAGGATACAAAAGAGAAAAGAGACCATCTGATGTCTTGTAGAAAGCAGGAGATGAAAACATAACATACTGCTAAGATTTAAGGTTAGAGTCCAATCTCAGTTGCACTGATGAAAATACAGGTTAAAACTTTTGGTGCTTGCATACAAAAGTCAGAATATACTTTACCAGTTGGAGATGATAAAGAGGAAGGTTAGCAGCAGGAGCAGATATTCACCTCAAACCAAATTAGAAGCAATTCTTCTCCAATAACCTGTACTCATTTCTAGAACAGGACTCCAACTGCAATAAAAATTTTTCTTCTCACAGAAGAAGAAAAGAAAGTACACAGGGAATAGAAAGTACAGGGAAACCCAGTGGATATGTTAGCAGGAAATATAGGAGAAAACAGAAAAAAATACATAGGAGGAAAATGAAACTTTTATGATGACCCTAATAGAGAGTCAATAAGGTAAAAAAGATTGGTAATGCAAAACAGCTGTAAAAAAACAAACAAACAAACAACAACAAAAAAAAAAAGGTGCAAAATGTACAGTTGCTGATTACAATAAGATGCTAAAATGATCTAAAATCGAAAAGTAAATTAAAAATGTGCAAAATGTGAACTCTTGTTGTGCTGGGTCTGTCTGGGATGGAATCACCTTTCCCTTCAGCAGCCCACACAGTGCTGTGCTCTGCACTCGTAGCTGGAACAGCACTGATATCACTCCAGTGTTGTGTCTATTGCTGCGTAGTGCTGGCACAGCATCAGGACTCCTTCCAAGCCCCCAAGAGCCAGCAGGCTGGGGGTTGGCAAGTGATGGGGAGGGGACATTGCCAGGGCAGCTGACCTAAACCAACCAAAGGGATATTCCATAACACCTGATGTCACACTCAGCAATAAAAAAGGGGGGCTTTCATGGGGGAGGGGACTGTTCCTCCTGAGCAACCACTATGTGTTTTTTTTTGAGGTCCTGCTTCCCAGCACATGACCCAGCTTATTGATGGGAAGTAGATAATTTTTTTTTCCCTTCTATCTGTGCTCCATGTGTTTCTTTTTCTCCCCATTCCCTTTCCCTTTAATTAAATCTTTCTCATCTCAAACCTCGAGTTCTCTGTGTTGTGTTTTCTCCCCCTTCCTCTCTGAGGAGAGGGGGACTGAGAGTGCAGTTGTGGTGGAGCTCGGCTGCCCACCTGAGTAAAACCACCACACTTGTAAAGATGTCCACAGGAGTAAGCTGGCATGACAAGAAGATCTCAAGAGTAATTGAAATGTATATATATATATATATGTCTATGTAGATAATGCTGGGAAATAGATATCTTAGTCTGAATATGTACCAGGGACTAGAAACTAGGAAAAAAGTCAGAAACTGGTGAATCTTTTGGAGGAGAGAAAAAAAAAAAAATAGTTAATGGAATGATGCCTAAGTATTTCAAGAAAAAATAAAATAAAATAAATATAAAAAATAAATGAAAATAAAATAAAATAAATATAAAAAATGAAAATAACATAACATAACATAATATAACATAACATAACATAGCATAACATAAAATAAAATATATATATATAAAATAAATGAAAATAAAAATGAGAAGAGCTACACAATGAGAAATTTCAGAATAAGTAGTCTGGCAGGCTATGAAAGTGTCAGCTGTGCTGCAAGAAGGCACAGGTTCATTGTGGTTGAACCTAAATACATGCTATGAGATAGTGTGTAACTGGGAACTCTTATGAAAGTGCAGAGAAACCTTGCACCATAAATATAATTTCAAGTCTCCGTCTCTGACTAAAGCCCTGCTGGTATCGACAAAAGGCTTCACATACCCTCCCATGTTAAATCAAGGCCAAGAAAAGTAGCTGCCTGAAAAGCAAAATATTAAAACTATAACTGGGGAGCAATTTATAGGAAAATGCATAATTCTAGTTGCTAATGTAATGGTAGCTTCACAAGTAAAAAGTAGCCTCTAAAAAGTGAATATTTTCAAAGGAAAGCATTTGATGGTGTAATATCACTATATTACTATATGAATTGAGGGGAAAAAAAAAAAAAAAAAAAAAAGTTACACCCAGAACCTTGGTCTGCACTTCTCTACTGTAAATAAATTTAACTTACTGTACAAAAAATCAATGTACACAAAATATCTACATAAGCAATTTGTGAATGTTTTCTGTAGTTTCAGCCCTTTAAGAGGGGGAGAAGAGCATAAAATGCAGCATTAAATGTCAAGCTTATCTGACATTTCCTTTTTTATTTTTTCAGTTATCTTATTTTTCAGTGAGTTTAATTCTCAGGATAAAAAGGCAGTCTGACAGCTTTGAAGCCTTAAGTATCTGTTTTAGCAAGGAAACTGTGTAGCATCTGCAATTAGAGCAGAGCAAATAATTCACAAACAGTTTGGAAACTGTTAAATTAGGGAAGTTCATTTAGTGGTCATGATCATCTAAGTTTGGTGCAGAGGGTATAGACATCTGAAATAACATAGCAAGGGAGAAAACATCTAACTTCCATTGACTGGGTATCTTTCACACCTACATATTAATCCTATTAAAAAATGCCTAGGCATGTAATCATTTTATGAAGTTTTTGTTATTAAATCAACTAAAATTATTAGCCTGTACCTTTTCCAAAAATTAATCTAGCACTTCAGTTCTCACCATTAAATATATACAATGGGAGTCTTGTAATCTGTAATATGGCAAATTCTCGTTTTCTGAGAAAGGCTCATCACTGACTAAGTCTCCTTCAGAGGACTGTCTAAAGACGGCTTAGCTGACCTTCAATGCATATAAGACAGCACCTTTAAATTCCAATACACTTTTCTGTGTTTATGACTGTGTGATAAGAGAGAAGTGATAATTTTGCATTCTAGTGGATAAAAGCTTTTTTTTTTTTTCTTTTTTCTTTTTTCTTCAATAAATTATGGCAACAGATTGAATTGTGTATGTACTGTGTATGTCATTTATCTATTTTTAAGAACCTGTATATGGACCAATATCTCAGAGAGTGAGTTTGCATGTTCTAATGCTAACACCCTGAAACTCATTTAAAGTGGGCTTCTGTTCTTGGATGTGCCAACTGTACCTAAAATCTGCTTTGCAGTTAATCACCCAGAAAATTAGACACAGCACTGAAAAACTAGACTTTGACAATATTTTGGTATATAATAGCTTTTTTTTTTTTTTTTTTTTTTTCTTTCTCTGTTAGAGATTTAAACATATCATTTTTACTGTGTTGGATCCAACCATATTTAGCTCCACAGTCCTAATGCCACTGCTACCTCTATCTGTTAAAAAAGGAAGGAATCAGAGAGAAATGGATTCATTTTGTGTATTCCAGTGAGCATAATTTTGCCCTGTGGGAAGCATTTAACAAAATGAGAAGCAGCCACTGTCACACCCTGCAGCACAGAAGCTGAAATTGAAGCTATCTCCATACAGAAAATTCTCATAGAATCTGTACCTGCCTGTCTTCTTTGTGTCATTGATTCCAGATAATTTCCATTGTGTGTCTATGTGTCTGTCTTTTATCAATCAGGTGGGCTTTGTTTCTATTTCTTTCAGATTTGGTTTGTTATTGTGAAGAATAAGAAGCTGAGGTTGCTCATAGCATTCAAATTGAATAAAGTTGGTAAAGATCCAAGCTGATGACAAGAAATTCTGTAGACCAACACTGCTGTCTTATTTTCTTGTTTTGATTTTTCTGTTATCTCTGGGATATTCTGCAGGTTGCATTTCAGTCAGACTCCCAAATACTGACGTCCATTTCCATCTTCTTTAAGTGTGTGCACTTTTCCCACAGTGTGCCCTCCAGTTCAAGGCAGAATAAAGGATTACTTGAGGCTCTGTAAAAGTTTGGGCTCTCTTGTATATTAAGTTCAGCTTACACTATCAATCAGCATGAACAAAATGCTGTCCATGTTCCTACAGATATACAACTCCTTTTGAGTTTCAGAAAATCACGTTTTTACTTGTTTCTAATTAAAAAACAAACAAACAAACAAACAAACAAAAACAACAACATAAAAACAGTTATAGTCTACAAATGATTCTAAATATATGACAATTAAGTGGAAAATATTCTGCGAGTACAGAACTGAGTGGTGGCAGGAGGAACATCCACTTCTTACAAGCTAGATATTTACTCCTTCTTTTCTGTTCTTTCAACTAAGGTCAAGCACTTCAAAAGAAGGAGTTCAAATAGCTGAGATTGAGTGAGTAACAAACTGTGCATAATTAGAATGCTCTGTTTTGAACAGCTCCTATATATTTGACACAAGTGAATATTTATGGTATAAAAACATATTCGGTGTTGTGCAGCTCTACTGCTTGTCATACAGGTTTTCAGTATTTCACTTTACAGCATATATTTGCATTCAGAATTCATTATGCACACATCACAAACACTACACAATGGCTGAATTTAAGCAAGTCTGTTTCAGTACTTTTGGATCAGATACAGCTGGCAGACTAAAGTACAATGAAAGCAGCAAACCTCAGTGATAGCTGAGAAGCATATTCTGAAGCCTACAGACACTTCCAATTACAAGGTTTCCAAACAGTTCTTTAACTTACATAGCTGTTTTAGGGAGCCAATGTTTTTGCAAGTTTTAATGAACAGAGTCTTGCAAAAAATGTCAGTCATAGAGTAATAACAGGGAATTCTTCTTTTTCTCTTGTTTAGTGGCAGTCTTTTTTAAAACATCAAATAATAAATAAGGTACAATAAACTTTATTCATAAAGTATAAATAAATAAATAAATAAAATCTTGCTTTTAGTATATGAAAATCTGCCTGTGTTTGCAATGATTTTTTTTTTCTATGAAAATAATAAAACAGAAAGAATGTAAAATAAAAAAAAAAAAAAAAACTATCTGATCTAAATTTTCAAAAGCAATTACTGAGTAGGTCTGATTTAAATTTATACTTGAGAGAAACTGATGCTGAGCAGTCTAACAACTTTTCAGAGCTCCAAAGGAACAACCAAAATCATTTGACATTTTGAGGAGGGAGAGAAGAATAAAATTGTGATTTTTTACTATAATGGACTGAAGCTTTTTTTTTTTTCTGCCTATTTATTCCTCCGAGGAATTATAATAGTGCTGTTGAATGTCAGCACTTAACTTCACCTTGAATTAATTAATCCTGTTTTGTCAAATGATTTCGTTTTCTGCACTCCCCTCCTTTCTGCTCTTCTACTCAGCAATGTTCCAAGTCACAAAGCAGAGCCACTCAAAAGACCAGTGCTAAAAGGCAGCAACCAGCATCAAAATCAAAGGAAAATAAAATAAAAAATAAATGAAAGAGAATCAGAACTACCAAAAAAAAAAATCCACAAGGTTTTCTAAAGCATTATTTGCTAATATAACATAACCCACCGAAACTTTGATATTAAATATCTGAGGAGTTATTTGACAAAAGCAGGTGAGCAGTCCATATGAAAGGGTTACTAAAGGATTACCATGCTGAAAATAAATATGTGTTTAACTGCTTGTCCACAAGTATTTAACAACTTGTCAATGTCAAGGTCTCTAGAGGAGGGGTCAGACAAGAAATGACAAACTGATTAGCAGATTGTTTTTAGTAAGAACTGTCTTTTTCCAATGACCACTTTGTCTGCAGCACATAACTACAATGAAATTTTTCTGCTTAATAGGCTTTTGTATGAATATCCTGTGTTTTGTTTTGCAAAATTTAGTTTGAAAATATTTTTTTCCTCATCCTTTCTTTTCTTCATGAACAGATTTTATGAGGTTGGTATGGAAGCTGGAGTCTAGTTATTAAGCTGTGATTAAAGTCTTCATTTCTTAACTTCCTCAGAAATACATATTAAGAAATAAAAAATAAAAAGAAATAGGCAAAGTTGATGAGTTACTTTACCACACCAGATAGGGTGTTATGTTACCACACATATGTGTTTGTGGGATACTTTACTGCAGGGGGGAAATCCAGCAGCATAAGACAACACAACAACTGGAAACTGGAAGAGAATATCCTTTCAGCTCATCTTTTCCAGGAAACATTCTGAGCTCATTGAAAATGACATTCATCCAGACTAGAAAATAATCACACTCTCCTATAAAGCCCAAATTGAAGGATTTATACACATGTATGGATCAGAAATGCCATTTCATATTATCTTTGCTAGGAAAGAAAAAAAAAAAAAGTACATAATCACCCCAGAGCACACTAATTTTCCCACTGTCTCTAGTGGGCAGAAAAGAATCACACCTAAGTCAATATATCATCTCGCACAACTACAAATGAGCAATTACAGTACCTTTTTTTCCTATGATATTCAGTGCACTGAGCAAATGGACAGCATAATAAAAAATATCTGGCAGCTGCCTTTAGACTCTCTTTCTCTCCAAGAGCCAGTGCAGGAAAGTTTTCATTGCAGAACAATAAGGAATGGTCTTAATATACTAATGCAAAAGATGTATTTAATGAAGTTATGTCTCTTAAAAAGATCCTTAAGAAACTTTATTATTGTACAGAAAAAAAAAAAAAAAAAAGAAAAAGAAAAAAAAAAAGAAAAAAAAAATAAGAGAAAAGAGGAATTAATATTTTTCAACCATTCGGAATTATGAAAAACAAAATATTCCTGGCTATCTTAATTAGTACAATAATATAATTTAATAGTCAATGACAGTTAAAAACATCCATATCTTGGATTTAATACTGTAAAGTACATTCCCCTATCTGGTTTGACAAATGTCAGATAAATAATGCAGTTTTATTTTATTTGAATATTGGCTTGCTATGAAACTATTGATTGTGATTTGCAAATAAGTCTTATGTCTGTTTGTGAAGTAGACTTATGCATAATGTGTTGTGTGCAGCATTTTAATTGTAGTGGTCATTGACATTGAAGATTATGAAATAACCCTGGCATCTTTCCTTACCTAGAAATAGAAGATAATATAGAATATGATTTTTGTTTGTTTGTTTGTTTCTTTTTTTTTTTTTTTCCCTGAATCCCAAGAAGTTTGTTTAGAGAACAAGTAGACAGAAACACATGTAAGGTTTGAAACTTGGAAGAAGAGCCTTATTTTTTTCAGTGTCCATGGCCTTGCTAAGTTTGTGATCTTGTGATCTCAAGCAATATAGTCCTGGCAAAGAGCAAAGTCAAAACACTGAACTTCCGAAGAACAAACTTCAAGCTATTTAAAGACCTATTAGATAAGATACCCTGGAACACTGACCTTAGGAATAAAGGAGCTGAACAGAGCTGGCAACTCTTTAAGAATATTTTTCTTAGAGCACAAGAACGCATTGTACGCCCACTGTAAAAAAGTGGGCAGAGAGGGCAGAAAACCAGAATGGCTGGGCAAGGATCTGTTGGACTTTGCACAGGCAGTGGAAGCAGGGACATGTGGCCTAGGAAAAGTACAGGGATACTGTCCAGATGTGCAGGGATGGAATCAGGAAAGCCAAGGTACGGATGGAACTGAGCTTAGCAAGGGATGTCTTGCTTGTCAGGGAGGGATTCTATAGGTACATTGCTCAGAAAAGAAGGGCCAAGGAGAGTGTGCACCCTCTAATGGATGTGAAGGGTGAACAACAGACAATAGACATGGAGAAGGCTCAACAACTTCTTTGCCTCAGTCTTTACTGACAGTCAGGCTTCCCAAGTCTTTCATTTCCCAGAACCCATAGATGAGAGCTGGGGGAGCAAAGTCCCTCACACTGTATGAGAAGAGCAGGTTCAAGACTACCTCATGAAACTGAACAAGTACAAGCCTATGGGGCCTGATAACATGCATTCCAGCATCCTGAAGGAATTGGCTTATGGAGTTGCCAAGCCTCTCTTCATCATAGCTGAAAATTTCTGGCAGTCAGGTGAAGTCCCTGGTGACCGGAAAAAGGGAAATATCACAGCCATTTTTTAAAAAAGGGTAGAAAGGAGGACCTGGGGAACTACATAAATTGGGTGATCCTCACCTATGTGCAAGATCATGGAACAGATCCTCCGGGAAACAATGTCAAGGCTCATGAAAGACAAAGAGGTGATCCAAGACAGAGTGGCTTCACCAAGAGTAAATCATGCCTGACCAACCTGGTGGCTATCTACAATGGAGTGAATACATCAGTTGACAAGGGAAAATGAAACAATGTTATCTAACTGGACTTCTGTAAGGATTTTGACCCAGTCTCACATGACATCCTGGTCTCCAAATTGGAGAGAGATGGGTTTGAAGGGTGAACCATTCAGTGGATAAGGAATTGGCTTGAAGGCCGCACCCAGAGAGTGGTGATCAATGGCTCTCTATCCAAATGGAAGGTGGTGATGAGTGGTGTATCTCAGGGGTCTGTCCTGGTTCTGGACAGTTTAATGTCTTTATCATTGACATAGAAAGTGGGATTGAGTGCACCTAGCTCAAGAAGGATGTTGATCTGTTAGAACAGGTCCAGAGGAGGACCATGAAGATGATCAAGGGGCTTCGGAGGAGCACCTTTCCTCCGAAGAAAGGCTGAGAGAGCTGGGGCTGTTCAGCTTAAAGAGAGAAAGCTCTGGGGTGACCTCATTCTATTATTCTATGATTCTATGATTTTGTCTGCTGGTGATGTTGTGCTTTTCTGTATACAATGTAAAATGGCTCCCTCCCACATACTAATTATAAAGATGTCCCTGTTTGAAGAAACCAAATATTTGTGATGTGGTGTGGTGTGGTTTCATTTGGTTTGATTTGGTTTGGTTTTTAACCATTGTTGAGCCAAATGCTCCATTGTTTTGTTTTTACTGATTTATTCATTCTTTTTTTTTTTTTTTTTTTTTTTCCTACAATGATGGTGACAGCAGTTACATCTCTTTGGACTTGCCTAGAAACCAAGAAGTTGGTTATAGTAGCCATGGAGTACCAGGGGCAAAGGATTCCTTTGCTAGAGCTTCTCCTGCCCTGGTTTACAGTATAGACAGAGAGAGCAGTAACCCATCAGTCTCATATTCAGACCAAAATGAAAATGCTGTGTGTCCAGTTTCTGGAGAAGGTTAACAGCTTCTACAGCTTCCAGAGTTTTCCTCAGGTCAGTGTTAGGATTTATTTCATAGCTGACCAAAAGCCTATGTTGTTCCCATGAGAAGGACAGTATGCTAGCATTGTCCTTTAGATTTCTAAAGCCTTCCTTTTAAAAGAGACAGTCTAGTTTGTTGTTGTTGTTTTTTGGTTGTTTGTTTCTGTGTTTGAATGCCACCAGAAGTCCACAGTAGTGACATTTTTGTTATGAGACTGCACATTACCACAAGTTCATAATGCTTAATTGGATGGACTTAAAAAAGTGTCTTAGTCGTAATGCTTAAACTTTAGAATAACTAAGCCAGGATTTTTTTTTATTATTATTTTTTACATTGACAACCAGAAATTGACTATTATTAAACATAGTTAACAGTCTTAGGAATTGTTAATCATCTTGTATCTGTTTTCAACATATTCTGGAAAGCATGATATGATACCTTCTTACTCAGCTAAGCAACGTAACGATTTCTTGGGTACAACTATGCTGAAATCCTCCTTCTGTTAGGCACATGGAGATTACTTCTCTGATGACTTTTAATGTTGGAGATATTTACGTTTGGTGTTTTTGATATTCCTTTATATCCAATCCACCTTGCCTAAATGGGCTCATGAAATTACCAAGCCAAATGGAAAGATTTCCTGAGCAAAATTCAGAATCTCTTAATGGATTAAATATCTGTACCACATATTTTAAAACTTCAGCAGTCTCCTCTCTCTTCCTCTCTCACATACATATGCATACTCTAAAATCAACACTTAAAAATATCAGATCCATTTATGTGTGTATGAATAATCTGATTAAGTCTGTAAGCTAGCCTATGTTATTTTTGATTTTATAGGATCATTTACTTTATAAACAATTAATTTAAGTAAGCATAGTTCAGGTGGCTTAGTCATAAAATAATCTGACCCATTCCATAAGAACAACTGTAAAATTTTCCCCTTTTTATAGAAGATACAATATAGGTAACTGAATTGCTGATGTCATGTTCAAGAAGGATGATTCTCATCAAAATGTAGAAGTTTTTTTCTCAGATATGCAAGGCAGATCTCCACTCCAATATTATTCTTTCCCCATATGCACGAAACTTCAAAGGATTATGTATGAAAAAAAATAGAAGAATATCTTAATCAAGATCAGCCATGCACATCTTGAGAGCAGAGTTTGCATCCAAATGAGGACTGACTGAAAAGTGAAATGTTCATTATTATGACCAGGATTCTGTGGAAAATTGAGAAAGTAATTTATGCTCTCATGTTAAAAAGAAAAAAGAAAACGACAAAGCATTTGAGAATACATGAAAGGGAGCCCTCTTCTGTTGGCGTAGGAGAGGACTAGACAATGCAGGAGATAACCTATGAGTTAACTGTGCCTACACACACAGCCATAAGCAAGGAACAATATATATGATGAACTATCCTGAGAGATATGTGTCTCCAGGTACAACTTTCAGAGTTGTAATTGCTTCCTCATTGCTACTCCGTAAGAGAGCCAAACCATATTGTCCTGCACTGATTTGCAGGCAGGTTAGAAGACAGTTTAAAGCTGATGAAATCAAAAAACTCACCGTCCTCTCAACCAACTCTCTGTTCTTTTCCTTAATGCAAATATATAACATTTTGTTTTTCCTCAAGGAAGAAAAACAGGGAGAATCTGCCTTTCATAAGCATCTGTCAATTGGTTAATGGGAAATATAAACTGCTGTTGACATATGAGTGTGAGTATTTTTAACTGCAACACCTCAGAAAGACACTTTCACTCTTGCTGAAGTTATGGGAGTAATCTGAACAAATTAATTCACCTGAATTAATTAATTAATTAATTGCATTAATTAATTAATCTGAATTAATTAATTCAGATTAGGCACTGAAGCAGAGTCACTGAGGCCATCTAACCATCTATGGCAGGAGCAGTATATAGGCACAGCCTGTTGTCTTACCTCAGAGAATGGCTAATGAAGCAGGCCAGGAATGCAGCTTATGCTCCTGGAAGAGTAGGGAGGAATAGCTAAAGCCTGATGGTTAGTATTTAAATAGTTATTTTAAGAAATTCAGAATGAAAGGAGATGCAATTAGTGTGCAATTTAAGATGAATAACATGTATACATGCATGAAGACATATGCCTACCCTGTGGTAGCCACACCACAGTCAGGTTAGAACAAACAAACAACGACAACAATAAAAAAGGGACAAATATTAAGCCTAGTTCTTCAAACAATTAAAGTATTTATGCCCTTTGGCCCTGTGTTCAGCTGAATTCAATTTAACAGGTATTCCATACCAAGAGACCATCTGCTAAGCAAAATGTAATCAATCTCTGTTTTAAAAGCATGACAAAAATCCCTCTTTCTATACTGGGATTTTAACATAAACAAGGGCATCTTTTGTCCTTTCTTCTCATCCATGAGGAGTAAGAATGAATTATCTCTTCTTAAAATAATATAACCAATAGAGGTTGAAGGCATATAGGTAAACCTGATGTCCAGAGACTTGGAATATGGAGGTCTCTCATTATAGCCAAGAAGCAGTGAAGTGTGACATTTAGTGCTGTGGATGTGCATTAGGAGAGGGCATACACACAGCAGAGCTTCACTGCATGTTAGGGTTACATAAACTTTTTGTGACAACCCATACCCAATGACGAAATAGGAAGTGACATCTTAGGTAGCAGACATCGTAAAGGAAAAATATGTAGAGAAAGCAGCTGTTCTCCCACTGCTATCTCATCCTTCTTCTGCCAATCATAAACCTTTCTTCCTTTTTATTTCAGAAATACATTAATTTTATATTAACCTCATTAAATTATCTTCTGATAAGTAAACTAAAGATTAAGCAAAGAAAACACACGCATCTGGATGAGCTATAGAAAACTTGGGGAAAAAAAAATAAATAAATTAACCCTAATTTAAAATCACTTGAAAATCCAGGAAGCCCACTCCAAAACTCATTAAATATAGTGTATGTAACCTGGTCATTCAGCACTTTTCCAGATTTTTTAAGTTAATCTTTCATTTAATGTTTTATTTCATGTTGCTAGGACAACTGTCTTGAAAGTTCAGTGAATAGGATACAGTTATATAAGATTTACAAGCCTTTGTGCCTCTACTTTTTAAGTCCCTTTCCATTTTGTGCTCAGATTTTCTCTTGCACTCTTGTCCTGAAAATAAATTTAATAACATTTACCATCCCTGTAGTTTCTAGTTGGACTGCTGGGGGTAGGTGCTATGCTGTGGTGGATACAGCTCAAATATCACATCCTTAATTGTCCTACAGTGCTAATTGCAAATATAAAAAGGCAGGGAAAGGAGTAGTGGTTTCTCAGTAAGGTCATATACTTTCCCTAATAGCACAGTGGATATCCTGCTTTGTACTCAAGTGTGTCTGAGAAATCTGCACTAATTGTCCCTGGCTACTTGCAACTGTTTAGCTAATGAAAATGGGGCACTGCGTTCAACTGATGCTGAAAACAGAAACAAAAACAAAGAAGCAAACAAAGAGACAACAACATGTAAAACAAAGCCAAGTTAATGACTTCAGTCCCATTAAAGATAGTAGTTTTCTATTACAGTTATTATATATTTAAAAATGAATAGGAAAATCTTTAAAAAAATGGGGGGAGGAGGAAGGAGGAAGGATGCTGAAGGAAAATGCTTTCTGCCTCAAAGTGTCGTAGTAACTACTCACTAAACATTTCTGGAAGATTCAGTGCTGCACTTCACTGCTAAAATCCTTGTATGAAAGAGCCACGTACTTGAGGGAGCATATCAGACTCCAAGCCATCAACTTTCTTCGGCCCCTCTACTGTGACTGTGAATTGTGGTGATAATATTTCTATTTGTGATACAGAAGCTCAACTCTTGGACACGTCACAAACTCACACAATGCATCTGACAGCTTCTTTTGTACTGCTCTGTTGAGAAACCTGAGAAGGCAGATTGTAACTCAATTCTGAATTCATCTCAGAAGAAACATGAATAGTCAAAGCATCCCATTTTTGGGATGGGCCTGAGACTCGTAAAAGTATCTTAAAGAAGTATTGTGCATTGTGAACCATAACAAGTGTGTCCTTTTCCTATACCCTCATCAACTTCTACTGTGCTGAAGACATATGGACTTCAGCAAAGAATAAAGGACTTTTAGTCTTTCAACGGTCATACTTTACAACTTTTTCTGTGGTTCTTACCACAGAAGTATAATCTGGAAGGTACCTTATTCACTGTTGATGTAGGAGATGGAGTTTCTGATGCTTTTTTTCCCCTCACTGGAGTGCTGATGCAACATCATATCACAGATGGCAGGAGATAAGGATGTACATCAACAGCATGTTGTTGATATTCCTCTTGTAAGACTTTCAACATTCACTGGTGTAGAAGGAGTGGAGATACTTTCTTTACTAAGAACTTGTTTCTACAAACTTGGCTGGAACATCTCCTGTCCATCTCAGAGCAAGCGTTTCTACTGGAAACAGAAGAACCACTTTTCTGCACGTTGCAATGAAATCTGCGTTTTCGGCCTACACATCAGAACATCTTATGTTCTGATTTCAGTAGAAATAAAACCTGGATGTGTAGGCAGAAAACAATTCACAATCCGCTCCAATACCTCTGGGCAGTGAAAACAAACTTCACAACCCAACACAGAGTACGAACCCATTGCATTTAGCCAGAAGCTGAACATACCTAGTGAGTACACAATGCAATAGACTCTGCTGTAGCCAGAAAGACTACATGTTTAAATACTGTTGTCCATGCTGGGATGCTCGGTGGCTAGGTTATTTCCCATTAAGCATCTCTTATTCCATATTTTATTCAAAAGGTTATTGGTGAATTTTGACAACATCGTATGAAACCTATCTGAATAGTATGGAAATGCCAAAATGGGTAACCTCTTGCATTGGTGAATTTCAGCAAATTAAACCAAGGAATTCTGTGTCTTTGGGAACCTAACAACCCACTTTGACCACTCACAATAGGTTTAATAATACTGCCCAGTAAAATTTTGATGTAAATAACGTAGCAGTTTACAGTAAAAAGCAACCCACTTTAAAGACTTCTACATTCACACCAGGTCATGTAGCAAAATACTCTGCATCTGTAAAGATAGAAGGATGTATCTGAAAAGGCTCAGTAATCTGGAAATTTTTCATGCTCAGAACTTCCATGAAATAAAATGAGATTTCCAAAGGAGGGGTTTGTAGAATAGGCCTATAATCTCATTTAATCTCATGTAGGAACTAAAAAGCTTCATTTCTCTGGTGATATTTCTTGCTCATTTATGCATTAATTAGCTAATTGCCTTTATAAGTTTTCACCTGGTAGACATTAGATCTGCCCAACATTGTACCACCCCACACTTAAAATGTATTTGTCCTTTTCCCCCCACTTTCATCTCTTATCTGGTCTATCCTGGGATGTTCCTGAAGTAAAACAGGAAATCTGCCAACAGTTTAATTTCCTCATGGAGTGTTCTGAAATTGAAATTGCATGTTTTGCCAAGTGGTGACAGTGTCTTCACTTTAAGACTACAGAGTGTATTTTTTTAATTTCTTAGAACTACAGAAGCAAAGTTTTACTTTTTAACATGGATCATGTCACTTCAACTCATTGAAAAGCAAAACACTGGTATGGTATTAGCTGTAGAAATATGTCATATGCATTAGTCTATTCTGAAAACATGTTGCTCATATGACCTCTTGGCACCAGGTAACTAATAAGCTATGCCTGTTTGGGATTACTGGCTCCAGCTATAGTTCTTATCTTGACTAATGTTTTCTATCTTCCATGCCATTATCAATTTTATAAGAGAAGAGGTTTTATAACAATGTTCCATACAGTCAAGGAACAAATTGATTATTAGAAATCTGGAGGACAATCTTTTTGAAAATGAGAGCAATACAGTGATTACATTGATATTACAGTGAATACACTGATGCTATTCTGGGTCATCATGTATGAAATACGCTACATATTAACCTTCATTTATTCCTTTGCCTGATCCTTTGATTTACAAACTTGCTTGGAGCATCAGACCCCTCTCCCCAGTCCTTTTCAAGCCCATGATCTACTGAGTTATTTTACTTGGGACTCCAGCTTCCCTTTCATGTCAAGAATTCCATCAGGATCTCCTCCCTCTGTCTTTTCTCCAGAAAAAGAAAAAAAAAAAAATAAATTTGAAAACATAGAGATTTCCATCCTCTTACTGGTATGATGAGATGTAAATATATATTTTTATATTGTCTCATTTAAACTGTGAGTAACTTTAATGGAATTGGATTTCTCTCCCAAACTAAAGTCCTGCTCTATATTTGCTTTGTCAATAAAGCATATTTTACTCATTTGCTGAACTCAGCCATGTAATTTTTTTTCCTGAATATTTAGTCCAAACAAAATGCATCATGGGTGATGCACTGAGAATGTGTATTTGTTTATTAATGCATCAAGGTAAGGAGGCTTTTTATCCATCCTATTAGATTTTATGGCAACCTTTGACATTTGTTTCAGATAAATTATTTTGCTACTAGAACTTGCTTTCTCTTCAGACATTTTAAGCAGGCATGTTCCATTCCAAATTCATGATCAATTACCCAAAAGAAATTCAGACACACAGCACCCAAATAACAATTGTCCTTACTTCAGGCAGTTTCACTGCCTTTAATCTTTAGTCTAACTACAAAGCTTCTCTCAAATCACCTCTTTCAAATGAGGAACTTAGAAATATTTCAGTGTGGCACTCCTTGAAGAGCTTTACTTCTTTGGGCTTCATCACCTTTATATGTGGTTGCCAATGTTCTGACTCACTACAATTCATACTTATATCCTGTTAAAACAGACTAATATTATAATCTAATTACTTATCAATATGCAATTTAGTGCTTCTTTTTTTTATACGCTGCATAGAGATCCAGACAAGAAGATGAAAATTTGAAACACAGATCTGTAACTGTTAAAATGCATCTAATTGAAGCACATTATAATACTAATACTTTACATGAATTGAAATTAAATCATGTTTACACATCAACTCTTAAATTAAAGGTGAGAGGATATACAACGAATGTATTAGCACCCCTTGAAGAAAGTGTTTAATATTGAAAAGGTGGAAAAAAAGGCATCTGATTGTAAGATAATCACAAGAATTTTTGGTGGGTTTTGGAACTAAACAGACATAGAAAAAAAAAAAAATCTGCTTTTGATAAATGCTGAATTTTTAGAAGTGGAGTTGTTACTCCCAACAAGAACAATTTTTAAGTCATCAATTTCCAACACTATTTCATGAAATTATAAAGAAAATATAAAAAAAAAAAAAAAAGAAAAAGAAAAAAGAAAAGAATAGCTCTAGAAGGATATTGAAGGCTCAATAATCTGTGTTATTAATTTGAACCTAATATCACCCTAAGCAAGACAAATGCCCAAAGGTTATTCATTTTCATAAAAGATATGAAGGAAGCAATTGAATATTTCTGAACAAGAGATTATGCCTAGTGATTATTATTATTGTTTTTTAATGAAAATTCTGTCTACATTTTGGTTGAAATTTAACACCATTGCATGGTTTATGCCAGACAAGGCAAGGATTTACAGCATCAGCAATATGTGAAACAACTACATTTTTAATATTATGTCTCCGGTGTATGACAAATGATGATTTCAACATCCATAACACCAGTGCTTTTGTGTTCAGGAGTGGTGCAGCACCTTGTAAGATCTAGATATTACAAGTAGAGATGAAAGAGCAGCAACAGAACTGATAGTAGACATGTTGCAATGATCAAAAGCCATTTGTAATGTCTGTAAAATGCCAGTGTTCCCACATTTACCAACTCTATCTCTGTAAAATCTATGAGGAGATAGGCTCACATTTTACTTGCCTTTACCTGTTTTATTTTTCCCTAATTGAAATTGAATAAGCACTAGCTAAGATGAGGAAGAAGCATGATCAGTTTTATTTATGGTATGAACTAACTCACTGGGGTGATCATATTTTCTTAAAATATAGTAAGCATTGAGTTCTTAAGTACAGATTTTTTTTCATAGGAACAGATAATAGCTGTTGTTGCTATTGATTTGTAGCCACCACTGGTGAAGACAAAAGATGTCTCTGGTCAGTGCTATTCTGGACTATAAAATAGAGACATTTCAAAGCTGCTGAATTACTTAGCATAATGTCTCAGTGAGACAAGGAAGTTGCTGCCTAACACCAGAAATGGTCCTGATTTTTTTATTCTGTTCAGGAAATGTGTTGAGATTAAGACTACTCAAGAATCTTTAGTTTATTAAGGAATATCAACATGGAGCTGAACAATTACTTTTTATACAACATGTAGTTTAGTATAATGAATTGAATTTTAGTATCAAATCAGTAGTAGTCCTTGAGTTGATATGTGTAAGTAAAATAAACTAGCTAAGTAAACTGAATTTGTTTGTGAATAAATTTGTGTGGGACCCAGCTTTGGATGAAGACATCTAAATACAGTTCCCCAAATGAAGTGAAATCAGTGGCCTAAACACAAGCTTCCTGTACCACCTGAGATTCTCTAGGGTATACTGTACATCAAAGCAGAGCTATCAGATATGATGCATGACTTATAGAAGACCTGCAAGACTGTAGTAGGAGCTGAAGAACAGGCACAATACTACCCTGGCACAAAATAATGACTCATGATAACTTGCATTTAGGCAGATGAATTCCACGCTATCTGCGTATGTTGCCATTTGAGAGTAAAATAGTTTGGTTCATTTGTCTCCACTGGGATCTCTAGTGTGATCTGAGATGCTTAAGAGTACCCAGCCTGTCCTTCTGACAAGGTACTGGATATAAGCCATGCATTTATTAGTATTATGACTAATGTAGTCCAGAACTGCTAAAATGTTGCTCAGCTCAAAGCAGATACTCCTGTTTGGTCAGCTGTATAACTCTATGGTTTCCTGGCTTTAGTATCCAAAGACTTGTTGTTTGCATCTACTTAGACATGTGGTTCTCCTTTACATGTTTTAGAGCATCTGAGAAATCTGCCTCAGTCTGCAGACAAGACAGGATATACATCCTGCCCATGGCTCTCTGGAATGACAGCTGGAGATGAGTCATAAGTTAATCTATACACTAATGCATCTCAAATGGCAGCGGGTGTCTGTGAACAGATAATCTAATCAAGAAAAACAACCAAAACAAAACAAACAAACAAACAAAACAAACAAACAAACAAACAAACAAAAAAACAGTTGAACTGGTTACTAGCTAACCAAGAAAGCTAGTAAAACAAACTATAGTGCTAACGATTATGTGCCTGTGCTTTCTATTTTTCCCTTTTCTCTATGCAAAACTTACATTAATTTTCAGCTTGACACATACCTTGTACTACCATAAAGCAAAATTTTGTTGATCAAGTACCTTTGAATAATTAAGCTTTTTTTTGTTTGCTTGTTTCGTTTTGTTTTGCTTTGTTTTTTTCCCCTTTGGCAACAAAACAGGGAGACAAGAACCTCTAAAATTAGCTAAAGCAGTCATATGTGTCAACGTTGTGGCTACCTCTTATTGTTTGTCTCTGAGCCATCAGAGTGACTGTGAGATATTTTGCTTTATCTTTTGCCATACAGCCATATAATATTTGCCATATAACATTGTAACTATACAGAAGAAAATCATGAGCCTCAGGCAGCACCAAAGAACCTGGTCTTGCATTAATGAGACTTCAGTTATGTGGCCATTGAATTAACCTTGAGTAGGAGCAATAAGAGCAAGGCCAGAGAGATATCAAGCAGTTAATTGTATGCTTTTAATGTGGAGAATCACCACAAAGCAATTTGTTTTCATTACATGTGGGCTACCCATTTTTTATAACTTGCAGCACTGAGAGAAATGCAACAATCTATAAAAGCATTAACTGTCATGCAAGAGTAATGTTTTTGAAAAGTGCTGTTACAGTTTCTCTTAGGAGGAGAAAAATATAGACAATCCAAAAAAATCTGTGTCAAAGTTTTGGGAGACTTAGTGTTGTACTATTGTAGGCACAATACCATTATGACTCAAGGCACTTTCTTCTTCCACTATAAAGTTACTTTAGAACTAAATTTCCTTCAGTACACCAAAGCCAGCTAAGGAATTCAGTATTTAATCAGAAGCAATTATGTTCATATTTCTACACTCAGGCAAGTGACTCCTTTTATGAATTCAGAACCTATGACAGTTAGTCATAAAGATTAACTTCTGAAATGTAGAAAGCAGTAGATTTGATAGGCACAAATGAGCCCAGTCCATCAGCCACTTAAGAAGAATTCTTTGACCTCATGTTTCTCACAGGTACAGATTCTTGGCTTTGACAAAAGTTGATTCCAGGGGAGAAAGAAAGAAAGAAAGAAAAAAAAAAAAAAAGGAAAAAAACTCCAAACCACCACAATCCTAAAAATCCAGCACGATTCACTGTTTCTATCATAGTAGTATGTTGTCAGGTTACCACCATAATCACTATTCTGCCTTTGCAAGATATTATTGATCAACTGACACCAAACTTGGAGGAGTTGTGGACTCGAATGAGGGTGTAAAGGCCTTGCAGAGGGATCTGGATAGATTGGAGAGCTGGGCGATCACCAACCGCATGAAGTTCAATAAGACTAAGTGCCGGGTCCTGCACCTGGGACGGGGAAACCCTGGCTGCACGTACAGACTGGGCGATGAGACGCTGGAGAGCAGCCTAGAAGAGAGGGATCTGGGGGTCGTAGTAGACAGCAAGTTGAATATGAGCCAGCAGTGTGCCCTGGCAGCCAGGAGGGCCAACCGTGTCCTGGGGTGCATCAAGCACGGCATCGCTAGTAGGTCAAGGGAGGTGATTGTCCCGCTCTACTCTGCGCTGGTGCGGCCTCACCTCGAGTACTGTGTGCAGTTCTGGGCACCACAGTATAAAAAGGACATGAAACTGTTGGAGAGTGTCCAGAGGAGGGCTACGAAGATGGTGAAAGGCCTGGAGGGGAAGACGTACGAAGAACGGCTGAGGTCACTGGGCCTGTTCAGCCTGGAGAAGAGGAGGCTGAGGGGAGACCTCATCACAGTCTACAACTTCCTCGTAAGGGGGTGTCAAGAGGCAGGAGACCTTTTCTCCATTAACACCAGTGACAGGACCCGCGGGAACGGGGTTAAGCTGAGGCAGGGGAAATTTAGGCTTGACGTCAGGAGGGGGTTCTTCACAGAGAGGGTGGTTGCACACTGGAACAGGCTCCCCAGGGAAGTGGTCACTGCACCGAGCCTGTCTGAATTTAAGAAGAGATTGGACTGTGCACTTAGTCACATGGTCTGAACTTTTGGGTAGACCTGTGCGGTGTCAAGAGTTGGACTTGATGATCCTTAAGGGTCCCTTCCAACTCAGGATATTCTATGATTCTAACTGGAAGATGGGGGACTGAGTAGAATACCTTGCCTTTGAGATAACCTTAGAATTCACCAGATGAATACTCAGTTGACATACTGAGAACATAGTAAGGAAATAGTTATGTCCTTATATTTGCAAACAATGGTCAAGTATGGTCAAGTATGTGAAAGCCGGGGTCAGCCTTCACTGACAGTGATGCTAAGATGGTGGAATTCAGGATCACAAGAAGAGGGGGCAGGGCAAAAAGCAGGATAACTCTGGGCTTCAGGAGAGCGGTCTTTGAGCTGTTCAAGTATCTGTCCTGAGCAACCCTACAGGAAAGAGCCCTAGAGAGGAGTCCAAGAAAGCTGATTAATATTCAAGAATCACTTCAGCTAAGCTCTAGATTGGGAGCAGTCAGCATGGATTTATGAAGGAGAAATCATGCTTAACCCCCCTAATAACCTTGCATGATGAGATGACTGGCTTAGTGGCTGAGGAAATAGCAGTGAATGTTGTTTATCTCAATTTCAGTAAGGCTTTTGACACCATCTCCAGTAACATAGACAAAATGATAAAGTAAGGGTTAGAGAAGTGGACAATGAGATGGAATAAATACTAGCTGAATGTCTGGGCTTCAAAGGCTGTGATCAGACTCCAGATGGAGACCATTCAGTAATGATGTGCCCTAGGGTCAATGAGAGGTCCAAAACTGTTTAGCATCTTCATTAATGTACTGAATGTACAGAATGCACCCTCAGCAAGTTTGCAGATAATACAAAACTAAGAGGAGTGGTTGATACACCAGATAGCTTAGTTGCTATTCAAAGTGACCTTGACAGGTAAGCAACAAGTTGAATATGAGGCACCAAAATGTGCTTTTGCCACAAAGAATGTGAACGGCATCCTAAGCTGCTAGGCTGTAAGAGGAAGAGCACTGACAACAGGTCAAAGGAAGTGATCCTTCCTTCCTACTCAGCAACAGTGAAACACCATCTGGAGCACTGGATCTAGTTCTGTACATGAGAGATTGTGGACTGGATACAGTCCAGTGAAAGGTCACAAAGATGATTAAGAAATGGGATCATCTAACACAAAAGAGGCTAAAAGAGTTGGGATTGTTCAGCCTGAATGAGAAAATTTCAGCTGGATTTTTATCAAAGATTTTGATCTTGTTATGCTTTTAAAGAGTTTGGCAAAATTTGATCCAAATCATAGCAGGCTTTTTTTTTTATCACTCTTTTAATATAAATCTCAAACAATAATAAAACCAACAGATTGAATGTATCTTGTTAGATAAAATAAGAATAATTATGTCAGACAAACACCATATGAAGCCTTGACTGTGTCTTGAACTATGTCTTGAACCTTACCTTTCACCTAATTCAAATGTAATTCAATTCACTGTAAGTAATGAGTGTTTACATCATTGTTTGGAAGAGTATTTTAGAGATTAGGATGCAAAATTAATGTTATCAATATGGAATATACATATTTATGAAAAAGATGACATTCATTTTTATTTGTTCTATGGAAAAATCAAGACTCTTTTTGGTATATCTGTTTTTTGTTTGTTTGTTTGTTTGTTTGTTTTTGTTACTTAAAATAACAAATTAACCTGACAGCTAAGCATTATTTAACATAAGAAATTATAAAAAGTAAGATTTTTTTGCCTCCTTTACCAGTATGACACCATTGTATGTCTTGCTATTAGTGCATGACTATTAAGTTTAAAAAACAATATTTATGTCTGTCTTTTGCTTGTGATTATCTTTTCCAGAGCAGAAAGTGACAGTCACAATACTGATGGCTACATTTCATGTTAATGTGTTCATTTCTATATGTAAGAGCAAAACCCTGTCATAAAATGAAGGAAATTAGATATAGCATACACATATTAATATGATTAATTCACTAGTGGACACTAGGATGGAATAAACTCTGAAAGACAAAATGCTGACATTTTGAGATTATTTAATCTTAGTGAGATATAGACTACCAAATGAGAGTCAAGCCCATAGGGGAAGAATACATTTTGGTTCCTCAATTCTAATTAGCCTATGTGGACTATAGGAGCAGTGAAATATGTAAGTTTCAGTCTTCTGAGCTAAATTTAGCTTTGAGATTTAAAAAAAAACACAACACTGTATGCAACAGCTAATGTACTAATTAAGCTATGCCTGCCATTAGACAGCTGTTCTAGTAAAATAGTAACACCATAAAATATTAATGTACCTGGCATGTTTTTCAACAGGAATGAAAGAGCTCCTGTCCGTGCAGGTCTTATTCTGACCTTCTAAGACACAAAGTATGAAGTATCCTACAAGTAGAATACATGAGAAGAGAGTGATGTGTAAATTAACTTTTGTTTTTATTTATGTAAACTGGCTACCATCCAGTAGAGGGGTAATACCTCTCCACTAATATTTCACATTGTCCCAGAAGAGTATCATCAGTGGTGGAAAATTTTCATGGGAAACACAACAAAATAAAACAAACATAATAATAATAATAATAATAATAATAATAATAATAATAATAATAATAATAATAATAATAATAATAATAATAATAATAATAATAATAATAATAAAAAAAAACTGTTTACAGAGAAGAAAATATTTATCTGGCAGGAAGATTATGAGTTTTCCTCCACTTTTATGTTTACAACTATGTCAGCCTCAAATGACCACTGCAGTGAAAAAAGACCCCTGGCTTTGATTTAATAATTAATTCAAAGATCAATGAGTATTCCACACAGCTGGGTGTTAAGCTGTCCTAGAATCTAATTCTAGTCTTCTGATATACAGTGTGGGGCTTTTCTTTCCAAATGTCACATAAAACTGACCGAGCAAGTTTACAGAATACCTAATGAGAAAACACTACATCATTCTTAACACAGAGCACAAGCAAACAGTTTTATTCCTGTTTGTGCAGCTTAACCTTCTGCAAAAGTAATTAGGTCTATAATTAAAAAGCTATTTGGAATGATTAAAACCCTGTTATCTAGTGGCATTTAAAGACAAATGCAAATGTCAGAAAGGATGAATTAATTAAAATTACTATTGAAAAGAAAAAAGTATATTAGTGTAAGTGCTACAGAATGTTATTCACTGAAATGTTACAATGCAAGGTGAAGCTAGATGTTTAGCAGATACGGTGAAGGTTGAAATAATTTTTTCTGGCATTTTGTTTCTGCTGCCATTCATAAATACTTACTGTTGTAAATAGACGTAAGTACATGTCTCGTCTGTGGAATATCAGGGGTGCCCAGAGGGAGCCCACACTTCATCTCTGCTTTCCAAGTACTATGATGTGTCAACTAAAAACAGCTTCCTTCCTTGCTTGCTTCCTTCCTTCCTTACAAGAGCAAGTGTAGAGTCCTGCACCTAGGAAGGAACAACCGCACATATCAGGGTTGGGGATGACCTGCCAGAGAGGAGCTCTGCAGAGAAGGACCTGGGGGTCCTGGTGGACGACAGGTTGACCATGAGCCAGCACTGTGCCCTCATGGCCAAGAAGGCCAATGGGATCCTGGTGTGCATTAAAAGGAGTGTGGCCAGCAGGTCAAGGGAGGTGATCCTTCCCCTCTACTCTGCCCTGGTCATGCCTCACCTGGAGTACTGTGTCTAGTTCTGGGCTCCCTGGTACAAAAAGAAAAGACAGAGATACCTGGAAAGAGTCCAGCAGAGGGCAACAAAGATGATAGAGGGCCTGGAGCATCTTCCCCATGAGGAAAGGCTGAGAGACCTGGGTCTGTTCAGCCTGGAGAAGAGAAGACTGAGAGGGGATCTCATCAATGTTTACCTGAAGTGTGGGAGACAGAGGGATTTGGCCAACCTCTTTTCAGTGGTTTGTGGGGGCAGGGCAAGAGGCAATGACCACAAAATGGAGCACAGGATGTTCCGCACCAACATGTGAAAGAACTTCACAGTGAAGGTGACAGAGCACTGGAACAGGCTGCCCAGGGAGGTTGTGGAGTCTCCTTCTCTGGAGATATTCAAGGCCTGTCTGGACGCCTACTTGTGCAACCTGCTCTAGGGAACCTGCTTTGGCAGGGGTGTTGGACCCAATGACCTCTCGAGGTCCCTTCCAACCCCTACAATTCCTTCCTTCCTTCCTTCCTTCCTTCCTTCCTTCCTTCCTTCCTTCCTTCCTTCCTTCCTTCCTTCCTTCCTTCCTTCCTTCCTTCCTTCCTTCCTTCCTTCCTTCCTTCCTTCCTTTTCATTTTTTTTTCTTTCTCTCTAAAACAATTGAGTCATGGGACAAAGAAATAGAATCATGAATCATAGAACCACAGAATATTCCAAGTTGGAAGGGATCATCGAGTCCAACTCCTGGCTCCTCACAGGACCACCCCAAAATCAGACCACATGTCTGAGAGCATTGTCCAAATGTTTCTCAAACTCCAGCTCAGTGATGTGACCTCTACCATGGGAACCCTGTTCCAGCGTCCAACCACCTTCTCAGTTAAAAACATTGCCTAATATCCTGCCTGAACCTCCCCTATCACAGCTTCAAGTTATTCCTTTGAGTCAAATTTCTGGTCACCAGCAAACAGAGCTCAGTGCTTGCCTCTCTGCTTCCCCTCTTTAGGAAGCTGAAGGCCACCATGAGGCCTCCCCTCAGTTTCTTTTTCTCTTGGCTGAACAGACCAACTGACATCAAATACTCCTCATGTGTTTTGCCCTTTAGACTCTTCACCATCTTCATAGTCCTCATTTGGAAATTCTCTTAATACTTCTATGCCTTTCTTATACTGTGGTGCCCAAAACTACAAACAGCATTTGATCTGAGGATGCATCAGGGCAAAGAGGGAGACAATCAATTCCTTCAACCAGCTAGCAATGCCATGCTTGATGTACCTCAGGATATGGTCGCCCTCCTGGCTGCCAGGGCACACTGTTGACTTGCACTCAACTTGCTGCAGACCATAGCCCCTAGAACCCTTTCTGAGGAACTGCTTTACAGCCTCTTGTCCCCCAATCTGTACGTATAGCTGGGGTTGCCATGTCCCAGTTACAGAATGCAGTACTTGCTCTTGTTTAACTTCATATTGTCGGTGATTGCCCAGCTCTCTAATTTTTTAACATCTCTCTGCAAGGCCTCTTGCAGAGCTATAATTATCTAGCTCTGTGCTGGACAGAAGGATACCATGAGAAACCATATTGAAACCTTTACTGAAATCCAGAAAGATTACTTCAGCTGCCTTGTCTTGGTCAACTAAATGGGTGACCTTGTCATAAAAGATTTGTTAATCAGGACCTTCCCTTCATGACCCCATGTTAGCTATGACCAATGACCACATTGCCCTTCAGGTGTTTTTCAGTAACTCCCAGAATAATCTTCTCCGTAATTTTACCAGGCACTGAAGTGAGACTGACAGGCGTGTAATTGCCAGGGTCATCTTTCTTACTGTTCTTGAAAATATGAATGATGTTTGCCAGCTTGCAGTCAACTGGGACCTCTACAGATTCTCAAGACAGCTTAAAAATAGTTGAGAGAGGTCAACCAGCTCTCTGTACACCCTGGGATGAATCCCATAGGGCCCCATAGACATACGCACCTTGCTGGAGCACCAAATCCTGAACAATTTTGGGGTTGACTTTATTGTTACCACAGTCATTTTCCTCCAACTCAGGGCTCTGGGTTTCCCAGAGTGTTGGGAACCATCATCAGAGCCCATCATCTGTGTTGAAGATGGACGCAAAGTAGGCATTAAATGTCTCTACTTTGTCTACACCCCTATTTGTGAGGTGACCATCCTTACCAAATAATGGACCAATATGTTCTCTGGTTCTCCTTTTGGTGTTAACATATAAAAAAAAAATAAATAAAACTTGTTTCCCCACAGTACTGACCAGCTTCAAAACTAATTGAGCTTTGGCTTTTCTTCCTACAAAGGTGAACAACTTCTCAGTAGTCTTCCCATGTCACCCAACCTCTCTTCCAGTAGCCATACACTTTCTTTTTCCATGTAAGCTCTACAAAAAGAGCTCTGCTCAGCCAAGCTGACCTTCTTTCCTGTCGGTTCCACTTCCAACATTTTGGAATTGCCTGTACTTGTGCTCTTAGAGATGAGACTGAAAAATTGACCAGCGGTGATGGCCCCAATGTCTTCAAAAGCAGTTTCCCAGGAGAACTTACTAACTAGTTCCCTGAGGGGCCTGAAGTTTCCTCTCCCGATATCTAGGGCTGAAGTTTTGGTGGCAGTTTTCCTTCTATCACCAAAGATTTTACACTCAAATAGTGAAGTATTATCAATAATCCTCTTACATGCAGTTGATTTTTCCCTAGTTACTCATACTAAATAGAATTAGTACAATAATTCACCATTATTTACAAAGCAGACACACTGAAGGAGGCATGTTGATTTTTCTGTTGTATAACTCAGATGACTTTTGCAAGACTTTCTACAGAGTTACTCCTGAAAGATGTGTCCTCACAGAGCATTTCAGAGTACATTTCTAGAGTATATGCTCTGCATCACTCCTTTAAGGAAGCTGTCTCCTTTCTCTGATGTTAGAAACTGAACCTAAGGAGATAGATTTAATCTTTGAATAGTATGAATGCCCTTTCTTGTGCCAGTAGGAGTTCTGCCTTGCCATACTAACCTTAGTTCAGAATCCTGAAGGCAAATTCTGCTTGCAGACCATGAAACTTTCTTCTTTTATCCAGTTAGCTACAGCATAAGAATATAATAGAGCCAACATTGTTTTGCCTCCCTATCAATGAAAAAACACTCTCAGCCAAAACACTTGTGGCAAATGGCACCCAGAAACTGCATATTTAAGCCAGTAGGCTTGATCTCAAATTGTTGTACTAGTGAACAATTGCTGTAATTAGCTTCTTGATTTAGCATTGTCACTGTTATTTTTTTAGATTATACACAATATATGGCTTAAGTGGCTACTTACCAACCTTCTTTTAAAGGCAATGAAACAGAATATTAAGTAAATATTCTTCCCATTGCATTGTTAAAGCACCATGACCAGCAAAGATTAATTTCCAGTGTACACTCCTAAATGTTAACACAGCAGTCATCCAAGTTTCTTCTGTTACTTGCTCAGAGGCAGCAGCCTCAATTCACATAAGTTATTTTGACAAATCTCTGTTTATAAGGCTTGTGTCTTTTAAACTTAATTATAAGTAGTTCAAGAGACGCTTGATCAAGAATGATTCTGCAAAGAAAAAAATAATCCTGCGAAATATGAATGATCAGTTAAATATAGCACAGCATATCCAAGCATCTTCAAGAAGCGTTGTAGCAATGAGTCATTATTTCTTAAAAAGTAAGATTGATAAAAAAGAGCAATAAGTTTTAAACAGTTTGGTTTGAAAGAAGAAAAAATCAGGCTTAAAAAGATAATTGTCTTTTGGACCAAAAATTTCAGGAAGCTTCCTATTCACTTCAAAGGGCACAAGAAATCTCAGCCAAAATCATTTGCATAAATCATATTATCAATTACTTACAGTTCTGCAAGAAAGATTTTGTTATTGATTTAAATGCATACTCTGTGGAATTTGTCTTCTGACTACTTACATGTCAGTACACTTTTATAATCTCACAGGCAGCTGTGAGGGCAAGCTAACCTGGTGCCTAAGTCTCTTTTTCCTAGAAAAGAGATACACACCTCTGGTACCACTGGGGGTTCAGCAGAGGGCTGGGACATGCACTCAGACCTGCGAACTCAAAGTACTCCTGCTCTCTTTGGTGTACATAGCCATAAGATCTAGCTGAGCCCATAAGAAGAGTATGGGCAAAGTCTGCTACATAACTAAAAGTGTTAGGCCTATGCAAAACAGACGTTCAGTACACTAAACTTATGTTGTTGTCTTAATTTTACTGCACTTTTGAGAGTGAGAAAAATGTGTTAAACATACTTACATTGTTCTGAAGTTAAAGATACTGTTATTGTTCTGAGCCTTCTGGGTTTCTCACAGCTATCAGCAAAGTTGACCATAACTTTTACCAATTTTTTTTTTATTTTTATTTTTTTTCCAAAAGCCAAAGCTAGGTGTAGGACTCTGGATCAAAAGGATTATTTTCTCATTGTTGAAAATACAAGGGTTACACTGTTTTTTCAACATTGGGGACAAAATGGTGAGCAGGGAAAAAGATTTTTCAAATGATTTTTTTTTTTTTAAATCTTTAAAGTGACAAGTAGAAGTAGATGGGATACCCATCACTGACTTTTAATATCAGGTGATCACAGTTACACTGTGAATTTTTGGATGTACCTTCTTTGACACTTCGTGTTGTCTTTCTGCTTCCCCTCTGTCATGGGGCACCTGTAACTGAGCAGCATGGTGTGAGCCTCATGCTCTACATCACTGGTGCTTAATTTTTGCTGTTCTGCCAGCTGCTCGATGGGGCTCAATCTGTGCAACCAGAGGCTTCTCTTCTGTGAGGAACTACACAAATGGCCTTGCAGTTCTGTGTGGTGTCCCCGCTGGCTGGACACCAAGGCAGGGCAGGAGGATGTGCCCTTTGCGTTTCAGCCTCTGCCCTTGGCAGCAGAGCAGCCCTGGCCTGGACACGGGGGGTTTGTGCTCAGCAGAGCAGGGCTCCAAGGGGGGTGGAGGCATCAGGAAGAGGCTAGGCCATGGTGGAGGGGGCCGCAGGCTGGCTGTAGTTCTATGGTTTCTCTGAGAGTTACCTTAGGGAAGCTTCTTCAGGGGGAAATTGCAAAGTCCAGTTGGTGTAAGAAGCAAGGAGCATGGATTGGTTTGTTTCCATAGAACTGTTTTAAGATGCAGTAGGATGTGCATTTAATGGAGTACTTGGCAATAGCGCTGCTTGTGCAAGACTCAATATCCTTATAGGACAGAGAAGGGGAAGATGATGTAAATAGGACTAGATGGAAATGCCTAAAGTTGTGCCAGGGGACATTTAGGTTGGAAATGAGGAGACATTTCTTCTCAGAAAGAGCAGTCAGGCATTGGAACGGGTTGCCCAGGGAAGTGGTGGAGTCACCGTCCCTGGGGGTGTTTAAGAAAAGGCTAGACATGGTGCTTAGGAACATGGTTTAGTGGGTGACATTGGTAGTAGGGATAGTTGGACCAGATGATCTTGGAGGTCTCTTCCAACCTTAATGATTCTGTGGTTGAGTGGTTCTGTGGTCTTTTTGCACTGTAAGCCCTTTGGGGTTGGGGCTGGGACTATAACATGCAATTGTATTTCATGGTCTTCTTTTGACTTAACTTAGGGCATTTAGATAATACTGTAATATAAATTGAATCATTTAAAAGTAATAAATTAGCTAGCAAATTTCAGGTCTCTAATCCAAAAAGGTCACTGAAATTGTGTCTTTTCATTTCTTTTTGCTGTTATTAAATAATTTGATTAAGTTATTAGTATGTTAAATATATTACATTTTATGGGCACTAAAGCCTTCTTTCTGCAAGCCTTTGTACAAAGCACAGTAGGGAACACAATGTCATTAAATTTCAGCCTCAGCGTGAGTTATGGCTTCATGTGAACACAAAAAAGGTTGTGCTCTAGGCGTAACCCTCTGCAGTGATGTCTTGTTTCTGAAGCTCAGTGCACAGTAAACAGAGAAAACACCAAAGCTTGTTAGCTTAGACTTTACATGGGACTACCAGGTTAGACAGAAATCACTGGTAAATTTCATGGTACTCGTGCTTTCACTTCCTTCATCATGAAAAAAGAATATATTAGAAAAGGCAACCAGAGTGGTTGGAATGTGGATGGAAAGCATTTAAGAATTGTACTCCACATGAAGGTGCTGGAGAAGAGTTCCTTTGTTTGGCTTCATTACTGCAGTTAGAAAGGAGTCTTCTTTTTCCTAATTTCACCCCTGTTTATCACTTTTTCCTCTTTTTTAAGTGGTTTTCATTACAGAGTGTGAAGTGTGCATTTGAACTTACATCCTCTGTAGGTAGGAAGGGAACTTAAAGGGACAATGAACGGACACAAGAGACAGTTGGAATATTGGGTATATTCCACTGACACTGGTATAACACTTTTCTCTTCAAAAGGAAAAGATCCTTTTTATTTATTTATTTATTGACCAACAAGCTGTAGCCATTTTTTTGTTCTGTCTTTTTCTTTGGTTAAATTTTGTCCTCAGTCAGTAAATATCAGTAAATATTCAACCCAAAACTGATTTATGGTAAACTATGAGTACAGTAAATGAAGGCAGTAGAAGGCTTCTCACACTTTTTGTATAGGAAGACATCATAGGTATTTTCAGTCCCTGTAGACCTGTAGCAAAGTTAGCACTAAGCATGGCCCCAACTCCGCTTCCAGGGACTGCTGGGTAGATAATGTAGGACAGAGTTGTTGCAATCCTGTTTTTCACCTCTAGATTCTGATTTGCAGAGAAGTTACATATTCTTCCCAATAAATCAGTTATAAACCCTTCTGGAAACTCCTGGCCACAAGTTACTGAGTTGTCAAGTACTTTGGAGGGTGAGAGAGTTTGCTGCTAGACCATGCTCATCCTACCCATGCAGCTGTTCCAGAGTGGGCAGGCAGTGGAGGGACAGAAAGTTGGGTGAACTGCAATGGATATTTTCATTCAGTGATGAGAAAAGGTACAGTTAATAAATATCAGTGAAGTTCTTTGTCTGGGGTCACCCTTGCTTCAACATTTGCATTTCCTCTGCTATGTCAGTTGTGTATATGGAAGAGAACTCAGATCTTGTGTCCATTTTCTAAAGTGTCTTTTATATGGAGACAGAATCAGAGCATAGCAGCCCTGGAAATCACACACCTTTTTTTTTTTTTTGTTCTGCCAGTGAAGAGATAATGAAGGACAAGTTGCTTTGGGAAAAAAAAAAAAAAAAAAGAAGAAATTTGACCAAATATCTGTTTTGGAAGGTGGACTTTTAAATGTATACTTTTATTCTGGCATCTGGAGTGTCACCAATTATTCTAAATGTCATTAGAAGCAGACCTATGTAAAGTCACATGACAAAGACACAAGGAAACCTATGAGAAATGTGATCTGGATCTCCTTCAGGAAATTTATGCATTCAAAACCTGTTGTTTAGGATGTTAGACCTTCTTTTTATTTATAATTCTTAATGACTTTCATTAGGGCGTCACAAAAAGTAACATTATAGTAATGCAAATGACCAACAACAACAGATGATGTCTAAACCATGTACCTTTGCCACCTGTCCAAATTAATCCTAAATATAGTACCACTCTAGTATGTCACTCATTTAATGACCTGAGTTGCATTCCAAATTTTCACTCAGACAGACGCTTAGTCACAAAATGATCCTGTTAACTGCAAGACAGCAGACTGAAGACAGACACTGATGAATGATTGAAAGAGAAAAAGAAAAGAAAAAAAAAAAAAAAAAAAAGTAACCACTTTAACCACTTAAAATGATAAAAATGTGATGATGTATTCAAATTTTAAAAGAAGAGGACTTAACTGCCTAAATAAATTAAACATAGGTAGGTACTATGAATCTAAAGTTATGATCTCAAAATCAGCTAACTTATGAAGGAACCTCAGTTCCATATGAGCTACAATTAATGCCCTGTTTCCCTAAATGTCTTCCACACAAGTGCCTCATTTTCAATAAATATGAGCCCAAGGAGGATTCTCAAAGTAGGTACTCTTCTGCAAATGTCTTCCACAGGTTTTGAACCATGCGAAGTATTCTGGCAGGCTCAGGATCTCTTCAAAGTGTATTGAGAGCTGCCACTTTATTTTCAATCACAGCTGAGGTGAAAAAGAGAAACCCTCCTGTCTTATTCCTTGTTTTATGTATTCTAGTAGGTAACTATTTTGTCGTAGTAAGAAAAGCCTAGATTCACTATCTGGATGAACCCCAAAACGTTAAAACACACAATTTTCAGGTAGATGCTTGACTAAGAGTGGATATGAGAGCATTCCCCACTCCTGTCATTCCTTACCATGTCACTGAGACAGTCATTCAAATTGTCCTGTGCTTTGCAGCGAGGACTAGAGGAGTTCTCAGGAAGGATGCAAGCACACTTTGTAACTGTTTACAAAGCCTGCCTAAGGTTGGTAGATGGGCTGAGGGTGCAGGAAGTTCAAGGAGCCCTGGCAACGCTGCTGTAGCCAATTCCATTGATTCACCATATCCTGGGGAAGGGAAAGTCACAGAATCAATGCATCACAGAGGGACTTCTGGAGGTCCAACCCCCTGCTCAAGCAGGACCACCTAGAGCAGGTTGCCCAGGACCATGTCCAGACAGCTTCTGATGATCACCAAGGAGGGAGACTTTACAACCCCTCTGGGCAACCTGTGCCAGAGCTCTGTCACCCTCACAGTAAAAAAAGTGTTTCCTGATGTTCAGACAGAGCCTTCTGTGTTTCATTTTGTGCCCATTACGTCTTGTTCTGGCAATGGGCACCACTGAAATTAAGTCTAATTGTTGTCTTTGCAACCTCCCTTCAGGTATTTCTATACATTGATGAGAACCTCATGGTTTTACTCAGGATAAAAAATGATGAAAATATCAGAAAATATGAAAAGGTTTGAGATAAGGACAGGGACATCACTCAACAATTATCGTCATGGGCAAAACAGACTCAGTGTAGGGAGATTAGTAAAATTTATTGCCTATTACTAACAAACTAGAGAAGTGAGAAGCAAAGGAAAGAAACTAAAAACACTTTCCTCTCATCCACCCTCTTCCATCTCCTCCCCCGGAGTGGTGAAGGGGAACGGAGGAATGGGGTTGCGGTCAATATATAGTGCTTTACCTCCGCCGCTCCTTGAAGGTCACTGCCTTTGCACCATGTAGGGTCCCTCCCACAGGATGCTGTCCTTCCTGAATTGATCCTGCAGGAGCTGCCTACAGGCAGAAGCTCTTCAAGAACCGCTAACATGGCTCCATACAACGGGGTCTATCCGTCAGGAGCAAACTGCTCCAACCTGGGGTCCCACATGGGCAGCAGCTCCCCCCCAGATCCCCTGTTCTTGTGTGGGCTCCTCTCCATGGACTACAGGTTCAGCTCAGAATGTGTTCCTGTGGGGGTTCTCCACAGGCTGCAGCCCTGTGGGTAGCAGAGGAGTCTCTTTGCAGATGGCTGAAACTGGGTTTAACTAACATGTGTCAACTTCTGGACTCTTCTCACAGAAGCCACGCCTACAGGGCAAATCCACCTGCTACACCATGGTCTCCTCCAGGGACTGTAACATGGAAATCTGCTCTGCCGTGGTATACCACAAGCTGCAGGGGGACAACTTGCTGAAGGTTGATTTTCTTTCCCTTACTTAAATCTGCTCACATAGAGGTACAAACAACATCTCTTATTGGCTTGGCTCTGGCCAGCAGTGGGTCCCTTTTGGAACTGGCTGAAGCTGGTCCTTATCTAACATGGGGTAGCTTCTGGGTTCTTCTCACAGAAGCCACCACTGCTGCCCCCAGCTACCAAAACCTTGCCATGTAAGCCCACTTAAGCCACTGAGCATTTTTTTCTCCAGGCTGAACAGTCCAAGCTCTCTCAGCCATTCCTCATAGAAGAGATGATCCAGTCCCTTCCTCATCTTTTTAGCCCTATACTGGATCCTTTCCAGCATGTCCATATCTCTCTTGCGCTGGGGGGCCCATAATATACTGAGACCATAATATACTGGGCATAGTATAACTGGGCTCCAGGTTTGGCCCCACCGGCACTGAGTAGAGGAGAAGGATCACCTCCTTCAGCCTGCCAATGATACTTTGCCTAATGCAGCCAGGCATCAGCTATTCCCTTAGCACAAAGCTGTCTTTTTTACCAGTGGATCAGCAAGTGATTCACTGAAAAAGTCCTGACCCACTAAAGTCAAATGGCATTGTTTCAGTGGCTTCAGTAGGGCCAGTATTTTACCATTTTATCTTGTAAGGATGTTGTATAATACAAAGACTTTTCTATATTATCAGCAGTCAGACCTCTTCTGTTTACTTCTACTATAGCTTTATGTAAATAAAGGTATTTATAAATAAACATATTATTTCTCTCTGTCTTCCTAGAATCCTACCAGAGTGGTGACAGGGTTTATGTAGCTTTTTTTACATTGAAGCAAATACAAGATTATGATGTAAATGCAAGAAGGACAAAGGTAGAAGATCTGAACTGCTGTGAGTTTTTTTTTTTTTTTTTTGTTTTGTTTTTTTGTTTTTTTTTTGTGTGCGTGTGTTTCTACAGCAATCTTACACTATTGTTCTGGAGATATTCCCCCAGATGTATATGCCTTTCATGTTTCTAATGTCATGACATCAAAAAAAAGTATTAGTAGAGACACACTCTTCTCCTGTTGGATATGACCAAAATCTTAGTTGTGAATATCAATATGGTGACATATTTGCATTTAAGTACCCTTTGAAAATAGAGCCATCTTTTATACCTAAGGATTTAAGCTCAGGTCTAAGGGTATCAAATCAAAGAAAGATTTATATTTTATCATTGGGTACTGTCTCTTCCAACTGAATATTTAGCATAGGGCTTCTGAAAATTATCAAAGAAATAGCAACATCTGAATACATTTTATACAGAGCCTAGACATCAAGCTATTCCTTAGTTAAAGACAACAGTTATACTGAGATTCTTACTGATCTATTCATGTCTTATTAAATCATTATTATCTTGTATAACACCTTCTGAAGTTTCAGAGACTTTCTCTGAAAAATATGGCAAGTCTTCCAGGTGATGACTACTCGATGAAATACTAGATCCAAGGCTGGAAAAACATAGAATTTGTATTTGAATTTTTTAAGTTCAGAAGGGCACATTTCCGTTGCAGTTTTAAGCTATGTAACTATGTTTTGAGCTTGACTGGAAATATATATAAGAATTGCAGCTTTAGATATTCACAAATATCTAAGTATTCTCCAAAGAGCACCAGCATCTGCAGCAGTGAAGGACACCTCTGTAGCATTAAATGAAAAAAGCTGTTCCACTAACAGTTCATTCATAACACATTATTGGCAGTCCTGGAGTACAGGTAGGTGAAGTGAGCATTTCTCAGTATAAAAGATAATGGAGAAGTCTTCATTGGCACATTTTAGTGTATATATATATTTCTGATAAAAAATATCAACAAAAAGTTTTAGATTGTTACATCTGCTAAGAGTTATATTTCAAATACAGTGTTTGTAGGTTGGTTGAATTGAACACATTTTCCAATGGCTACTAGCTCTTATTTCCAAATATCACAATCAAAATCAAACATCAAGGATAGAAGGCCCATGCTTAAGAATAATGAACTTTTTATGTATATTTCCAATAACATTTAATATAAATCAATGTACTTGTTGAATGTTTAGAGATTGTCAAAAATAATTCAGGTTATTCATACTTCAGTAATCAAAATTATTTATCCTAAAGATCAGAATAATTCTGTATCTTATAACACTGTTTTATTCTCAATTGCATGTTGACAGGGAAATTAAAAGGTAAGGTATATATATACTGCTGCCAGAAAATTTCTGAATCTGGAGAAATGAGCTGTTTATGCTAACAGTCAATTAAAAGGAACATAAATCTAAATTTACAGTGGCTGACACATGAGTCTTGGTAAGGAATTCAATTTATATATACTTACCATGCATTTTATTGCCATAGACTCCCTTTACAAAAAGACCACCAAATAGAAGGCAATCCTTCCTGACTTAGTAGCCACACCCAACTTCTCTTTTCAACAGCATTGGTCATGGTTATGGAAATTGCTATTCTGTGTATAATCAGTGGCTTATGCTAAACATCCTTGCTTCTTTGTGAAAATGCTTTTTGCAGTTAAGCCATGGGATATGACAGGATGTGTGTCATCTTGCCTCAGGTGGCCTATTAGGTTTAAAGCTGAAGGCCAAGTGACACAACCATCTGTGCACTGGTACTGTTTCTGTCTGAGACCTTCCCCCATGCCTTCACTCCAAGGATTTATCTTGGTTACTAAATGTCCCTGAAATATATATGAATTATATATATATGAAATATATATATGTAAAATATATATATATTTCAGGGACATCTATATGTATATATATAACTAAAAATAAAATGGAATGTGATGTATTAAACATTATGGCAATGCTCAGATGTTGAACAGAAAGGACGTCTATACATAAACATACAGTCATTTTCAACTATGTATAGTTCTAAGGTCTAACGGCTTGAAATACAAACTATAACATTTAATACATATATGATACAAATTGCTACATCACATTAAGTATTTTCATAATAGACCCAATAACTTCAAAGGATGATTACAAATATCAGTTTACTATTGCACACATTGCAGGACTTGTGTATTTATGTAAAAAAATATTGTTTCTTGGTTTTGATAATCAAACAGAAAAAAATAAGATAGATCAGTCAGATAGAAGAAACTTCTCTCTCTCTCTCTCATTATTTTTTCCCCATAATTACTTGTGTTGGGTCTGTCTGAGCTGGAGTCACCTTTTCCCTGCAGCAGCCCACACAGTGCTGTGCTCTGCACTCATAGCTGGAACAGCACTGATATCACTCCAGTGTTGCGTCTATTGCTGCATAGTGCTGGCACAGCATCAGGACTCCTTCCAAGCCCCCAAGAGCCAGCAGGCTGGGGGTGGGCAAGTAATGGGGAGGGGACATTGCCAGGGCAGCTGACCTAAACCAACCAAAGGGATATTCCATAACACCCGATGTCACGCTCAGCAATTTTTATTGAGGGGGGCTCTCGTGGGGGAGGGAGCTGTTCCTCCTGAACAACCACTATGCGTTTTGAGGCCCTGCTTCCCAGGACATGGCCGAACATTGCTTGTTGATGGGAAGTAGAGAATAATTTATTTTTCCCCACTCTCTGTGTTTCCGCGCGGACTTATTGTTTCTTTTGTTTCTTTTTCTCCCCATTCCCTTTCCCTTTAATTAAATCTTTCTCATCTCAAACCTCGAGTTCTCTGTGTTGTATTTTCTCCCCCTTCCTCTCTGAGGAGAGGGAGAGTGAGAGAGTGGTTGTGGTGGAGCTCAGCTGCCCACCTGAGTAAAACCACCGCAGTCCTGACTGGTAGTCACAATGTTTGGTTTTCTGTTAATATTTTTCTGTGTGACTATGTTGTATGTAGTCCATTCTCTGTTCTCTTTTTTCCTTTACATCTGATCGGAGAAAGTGTTGAAGTCTGTGCTTGGTTTCTTTATCATGTTGTGCTGTAACATGCTGGCCTTCAGTTTTGTCTGGTACTCAGGCCCTGCATCTTTCTGGTCTCACGGAGATTATCTTTTTGGAAATATTAAGAATTACAGTGCTTTCTTTTTTGCCCCTAGCAGTCAATCAGTGAATAATATCGGGGGTGGTTGTTGCAGGAAGCACGGTCGAAAGCACGACAGACACACAGTAGAGTCAGATCATGCTCCATTTTATTGCCCGAATAGCCTAACTTTTATAGAGAACTTAACAGGGGTGGACAGTGTTTCACACAAGATTATTGGTCAAAGCACTCAGAAAAACAACCAGAAGAAAACAACCCCACTTGCAAGAAAACAGTCCCCTTGTGATTAGAAGTCACGTAGACCTTGTTTTCTGGTATCAGCTGCTGGCAGCAATGTTTTTCTGCACTCCTCAGTTGGGCGATGTGGGAACACTGTCATAGGAGCTTCTCACCATTACCCTGGTATCTTGGTTTGCTCAGCTGCAGCAGGCCGTGGGATCTGTGCTGTTTCCAGATTCCCTCAACAATTCCCCCTTCTTCTTTTGAGCAAACCAAGTCCGGCACAGCAGTTTTACAGGTAACTCTTTTAGTTATGCCTACAACACACCACGATGATTACCACCACCATAAATCAAATCGTTAATCCCCTTGTGATCAACCCCGTAACCATCTATACTTTATTTCAAACAATTCATCAAACTATTAAGTGAAAGACTAATATCATTTTGAGTCTCTGTGTATACTATTCTTCTGGAGTAGGTGATGCCCGGGACAAACAGGGTGACGGTATACCGTGCTGGTCAACTCTGGTCCTCATAAATTTTATTTTGCTTGATCTTGGTCGTGAGTATCAGAATCTTCGTCAGTAGTTTCCCCATCCGTTGGAACCTTCTGGACAGCTTTCACGAACCGGCTTGGTACCCAAACCGGTCCGGCTGTTGTAGAGACACAGAAATATCCCCGGCCAATGAACAGGACAGGGACTGGTCCCTTCCAGACTCCTGTAGCAGGATCTCGGTAATTTACTTTTATTTGCGGCAGCACATTTGGTGCTGCTTTATTCATGGTTTGAAAATGGATACTTGCAGGAGGATCCTCTCGGTCACCGGTCAAACATAGGTGATTCAAGACAAACAACGCCTTGGATAGTCGTTCATCGACATCCTTGATTTCCTTTAACCTTGCTAACTGTTCCTTTAAGACTTGATGTGATCGTTCGACAATTGCTTGGCCCGTGGGGGAGTATGGGATGCCGGTGATATGCGTTACTTCCCACATCTTCATAAACGTGCTGATGTTTTTGCTGACATATGCTGGGCCGTTGTCCGTCTTGATCTGCTGTGGTACCCCCATGACGGCAAAGCACACTGTCAAATGCCTGCATACATGGAGTGCCTTTTCCCCTCCCTGTGCTGTGGCCCATATGAATCGTGAAAAGGTATCAATACACACATGCACATATCTTTTAGTACCGAATTCCGGCATGTGCGTGACATCCATTTGCCATACCTCGAGTGCCTTAACACCCCGTGGATTAATACCCAAGCCTAACCCCGGCCCATGATGACTGCAGGAGGGACATGCTCTTACAATTCCTTTAGCTTCTGCCCAAGTAAGTCCAAACATTCTCCGAAGACCTTTAGCATTTTGGTGAAACATTTCATGTGACACACGTGCACGCATAAAGTCACTTTCTGGTCTTGCTGTAATTATACTTACCAACTTGTCTGCTTGCGTATTACCTTCTGCTAATCCAGTTGAGAACTGATGACTGCGTATGTGAATGACACAGTAAGGTGCAGTTCTTCCTTGAATGGCATCCCGTAGTTGCAGAAATAATGACAACAATCGATCCTTCTTAGTTTGCCGTATCAAGGCGTCCTCAATCCGGTTCACTACATTGACAACATACAGAGAATCTGAAACGATATTAATTGGCTCACGCATCCAGCGTTGGCAAGCCCAAACAACCGCGGATAATTCTAGCGTTTGTAACGTATCCCCCGTTGACCCCGTAATTAGGTGATTTTCCCAAGTGCCATTCTCATACCACACACACACGGCCCGCCTACTTACAGCACCAGCATCAGTATAGACGGTGCGCCCCACTACTGGCCGAGGCGAAAGTTGTGGTACTGTTCGCCATTTATATGATCTTATAACTTGCCATAGAGGCCCTTTTGGGGCCCGGGAATGCACCAACCCCGGGAATCCTAGCACAGCTTCTTGTAGAGGAGTGGATTGCTGTAAACACCATTCCAAGTGATCCTGAGTTATTGGTAGACTAATATCCCCGGGTTCCTGGCCGCTGATATCAATACTCCGAAAGCGACCCTTACGTACTAATTCTGCGATGGCTTCTGTCCGGGTCTGGATACTCAATTTTGGCTGTATCGATAGAAAAATCCATTCCAAGATTCGAAACTGTTGCCCTACCATCCTTCTTTCATAATTATCTAATTTAGTTATCTCATTCCTCCTGTTGGGGTCAGTGGCATCCGCCTCACACTGTTCCTGTGTTTGTCGGCCCTTATTTCCCCCTTCTTCCTTTTGCCACTGACCAATCACTGCATACGGGTGAGACACATGATTGACTATTATTACAGAGAGTGGAAGTGTAGCGACGCGTCTGCAAGCCGCGCCATCTGCAACCTTTCGGGATATGCGGGAAAGGGCCTGCCGTTGTTCATTTGTTAGTGTAATGCGCTGTTCTGCCTTCCTACCCCGCAACAAAGGCAACAATAGAGCCAGGTCATCGTTAGTAATTCCTACGATACGCCTGACCCACTGAATATTGCCCAAGAGTGTTTGGACGTCTGTTAAATTATGCAAAGTAGTAGATATTTCGACCTTCTGTGGTCGAATGGTAGAGTCTGATATCTTCCACCCCAAGTACAGCCATGGCCGTTTCCGCTGAACCTTTTCTGGAGCTATCTTTAGTCCTTTTTCTTCCAGGGTACGTTGAATAAAGTGTAGATCGGAATCCTGGAAGCAATCCGGCCTGCAAAACAGAATGTCATCCATGTAATGGTAAATAATGACATCACACCATGCTGTTCGAATTGGCTCCAAGGCCCAGGCTACATATAGTTGACATAACGTGGGGGAGTTCTTCATACCCTGGGGAAGCACGAGCCACTCGTAGCGTTTTGCCGGGGCCTGCTTGTTAACAGCAGGTACCGTAAAGGCAAATCTCTGGCAGTCCTTGTCTGCTAAGGGAATTGTAAAAAAACAGTCCTTTAAGTCTATGATCAAAAGGGACCAATGCTCAGGCAGCATGGTTGGAGATGGCAAACCAGGTTGCAAGGCTCCCATAGCTTGCATTTGGTCATTTACTCTTCTGAGGTCTTGTAGAAGTCGCCACTTTCCCGATTTTTTTCGAATCACAAAAATTGGCGTGTTCCAGGGACTTGTGGATGGGCGTATGTGTCCTGCCTGGAGTTGTTCTTGAACTAAAATCTGTGCTTGCTGCAACCTGTCCGTCGTCAACGGCCACTGCTCCACCCAGATAGGCCGATCAGAGTGCCATGTCAAGGCCAGGGTGGGCGGTTGCGCAGCAGTGGCCACTAAGGAAAATCCTTGCTGTCGGTAGTAATCACTGCCCCAAGCTGAGATAGTATGTCCCTTCCGATTAGCATTTGAAGATTTGCGGGCAGTGCCATCACGTACAGTCTAGCTGAAATTGTTTTCTCTTGGAATTTCAACGTCACAACCTGTGCGCTAAGATATGTCGCTGAGCTGCCGCCAACTCCCGTAATTCCAGTGGCTGGAGATGTTAGTGGCCAATGTTTTGGCCATATCACGGTGCTGCAGATCGTAACATCCGCACCAGAATCGATCATGCCAGTGACAGTAATTTGGTGCGATCCGATGGATAATGTCACATTCATCATAGGTCGGGAGGCCAAAGATCTGGTGAAGCAGATAACATGGTCCGTGGAGCCAAAGCCGCCTGCCCGGTCGACCTGTGCCCCCGCACAGGGTTGATGATTTTGGAGTGCAACAAGTTGGGCTATTTTGGTACCTTTCGGAATAAACAGGGGTGGGTTGAGTGTGTATGCCATGACTTTAATTTCTCCTACGTGGTCAGCATCGATAACCCCCGGAATGACCATCAATCCTTTAAGGCCTACAGAGGATCTACCTAATAGCAAGCCGCCTAATGGTGTGTTTGATAGTGGGCCTTGGATCCCCGTAGGAATGGCCGCTACAGACTTATCGGAAAGCGTGACGCTTACTGCTGTTGCCAGGTCCACCCCGAGGCTTCCTCTGGTGGCAGGGGCATTGCCGTCGAGAAATCCGCTCCGTCTGGCTGTGCTGCGGCTACTGTTGTCGTCGCGCGGCCGATCGCCCTCCTCTTGGAGTTTCCCTGATACTTGCACATCGATGTAGCATGTGTATTAGAACGGCATAGGTCGCAGCAGGGGGTAGCTGTACACTGTCTTCTGAAATGGCCAAGCCTTCCGCATCGATAGCATCGCCACTGCTCTTGGGAGTTGCGTCTCGAGGGACCACCATTGGGTCGGGACACTATGGCAGCCAAGGGATCACCAAGGGCCGATGCAACAGCTTGAGCCATCACAGCTGCTTGCTTGGACTGATCAACACGCTCTACCCTCTCTAACATTTCTTCGATGGGAGCATTTTTCGGTAGCGTAGCTAGGATGCTTTGGGTTTTTGTGTTCGCGTTGTCAAAGGCAAGCATTTTTAACACGCTCCGTTTCAAGTCTGGTGCTAGGTCAGGATGATCCATGACCACTGTCCATAATCGGTCGATGAACTTGGCATAAGATTCATCTTGGGCCTGGTGAACTGAAGCAAATGGGGGAGCTTTGTTTTCTCCAGGGAGGGCAAAAAGAGCTCGTAGGGCAAGCTGTGCAGCTGTCCGATGAACAATCTCAGGGAACTGCAGCTGAAGCTGAGGATCGAAGTACGGGCCTGTCCCTGTCAGCATTTCAACTGTGGTGCCATATAGGGGGTCCCCCGTCTGACGCGGGCGACTTGCTTCAATTTGTGCCAAGTGTAGCCATTCTCTCTCAAAAATTAACAGTTGAGAGGGAGTTAACAACAGACGTGCTATGTTTTGGCAGTCGAAGGGACACATCAAATCTGCCTGGAAGATCCAATGAATTATCTGTCGTGCTGCCTGAGAGTGTAATCCATAATCTGTTACTGTTTTCCTGGCTTGTTGTAGAAGCTTCCAATCATGTGGCAGCCAGGATCCGGTGCCTTGTCCAGAGTCGACAATAACTGGGAATGCCAAGGAGGAGGAGGTGTGCCAATCTCCCTCGAGGATGGCGTTACGTATGATACCCGACCACCTGGTTGATATCGGAGTTGATGAAGCTGGGGCGGCCGGTAGCGGGGGAGAGACACCCTGGGTGGATTTATGGTCCCCTGGCGGCGGCGCGGATGCCGGGGACCTTGCATCGAGATTTACCGGCGCAGGCGGCGCGGATGCCGGGGGCTTTGCATCGAGATTTTCCGGCGCAGGCGGCGCGGATGCCGGGGGCCTTGAATCGAGAGTTTCCGGCGCAGGCGGCGAAGAGGGTAGGTTACAGGCCGCATCCGCCCCGGGCTCGGACAGTCCCTTAGCAATGGCTGCAGCCGAGTCCTTTATTGAGGAGGTCATGCCTCGAACCGGGGTTAGCATAGGATCCACCGGAAACAATTGTGATAACGAGGTGTCGGATGCCGTACGTGATGTTTTAGGGGCCCCAGACTGCACGGACAAAGCCTGCGTCGCTGCCATGACAACCTGGCGGTCGGCCTTCAGACCGTTTAGGGCATCAATCACCAAACGCCAGGTTTTACATAAATCCTTATCAAACTTTCCCCTCTTGGTAGATGTCTGCCATAAACGGTCTCCTATGAGTTGCCACTCATCCGGGCTAAAATTTTGGGTGGTCTCCTTCAGAAAGCCCTCATTCTGGGCCCAATTCACCAATGATTTAACCTTTTTCGTACTGCAAGCCACGCCTCTCATAGCGAGAATGTTAGAGAGAAGCTTCACGGCCGCCTCCGCCTCCATGGTTACGCAATCTCCGCCCCACTGTTGCTCGGTGACGCCTCTTATCGCCCGTAGCAACTCGACTCCGGACGGCCTGCGCCGCAGTGTGATCACGTCAATTTCCCGCGGCCCTCCGCAAATTCCACGTCCCGCCGCAACTCCGTTTCCCGCGGCCCTCCGCAAATTCCACGTCCCGCCGCAACTCTAATTCCCGCGGCCCTCCGCAAATTCCACGTCCCGCCGCAACTCTAATTCCCGCGGCCCTCCGCAAATTCCACGTCCCGCCGCAACTCCGTTTCCCGCGGCCCTCCGCAAATTCCACGTCCCGCCGCAACTCTAATTCCCGCGGCCCTCCGCAAATTCCACGTCCCGCCGCAACTCTAATTCCCGCGGCCCTCCGCAATTCCACGTCCCGCCGCAAAACCCCGTTCCCCGCGGTTTTCCGCGTGTCTCAGCGGGAATACCACGCCTCACCGTGAGTCCTGTGTACCGTGTTTCTGGGCCGGTGTCCGGTCCGCTCAAGCGCCGGTCGGATGGGCGCTCCGAAGTCCCGACGGCGCGGCGAGGTCGCGGCGCCGCTGGTCCCGGCGCCGCTGGTCTCCTGGTCTACCTGCGTTCGGATGTGCCGGCGCCGCTGGTGTCCCGCTGCGCTGCGATGTTTGTCCCGGCGAAGCTGCGATGTTCCGTTCGGGTCCTGTTCAGGTCTCAGCCTGTTCGGGCGCCATATGTTGCAGGAAGCACGGTCGAAAGCACGACAGACACACAGTAGAGTCAGATCATGCTCCATTTTATTGCCCGAATAGCCTAACTTTTATAGAGAACTTAACAGGGGTGGACAGTGTTTCACACAAGATTATTGGTCAAAGCACTCAGAAAAACAACCAGAAGAAAACAACCCCACTTGCAAGAAAACAGTCCCCTTGTGATTAGAAGTCACGTAGACCTTGTTTTCTGGTATCAGCTGCTGGCAGCAATGTTTTTCTGCACTCCTCAGTTGGGCGATGTGGGAACACTGTCATAGGAGCTTCTCACCATTACCCTGGTATCTTGGTTTGCTCAGCTGCAGCAGGCCGTGGGATCTGTGCTGTTTCCAGATTCCCTCAACAGGTGGTGCCTTCTACTTTTCTCTCTGTGGGCTAATTACAGCAGCCTTTGAGTATTTTGGATATCCTTGGTCAGCTATTATCCTCCTATTACTAGTTCTAGTGTTTGTCTTCTTCCCCAAGGTAAAACAATTTATTAAGAATATTATCCAAGGACCTTTCCCCAGACAAAGTAGTTGTGGGTAGCAAGGTGTGTGTGGGGATTTGGGCAGGTACCTGTCACGGTTTTCTCCTCCGATGATTCTTAATTTCACTCCTGAACAAGTGAAAACTCCAAGAACACTGGTAGAATGTTTGAAAGACGTATGTCCTGACCCTGGCAATACTAGAGAACTCTACCAGCTTGCTGCACTCTGCTGGAGTCTGGCTTATGTCTATCAAATGTCAATTAACATTGCCCAACACCCTCAAGGGGATAGGGAAGTTCCTCAATTTGATGATGAGACAGCACACACTTTGACCACCCCAGAGGACCAACCATCTATGGTATCAGTTGCCCCTATAGTAAAGACAAAACAATGGAAACGGAAATCAGGTCGTTTAGTAAGGGAAGAAGCTCCTCCTAAGGATGAGAGAGAAGAGGAAAAGGCAGGCAGCTCTAAAGCAGCGTCAACACGGCAACATCAGGGAGAAGACACAGAAGTCATAGATGAATCAGAAACTACTCAGTCTCTATCCTTGAGTGAGCTGCGAGAAATACGAAAGGATTTCAGTCGTCATCCAGGTGACAACATCCTTACCTGGCTGCTTCGATGCTGGGACACTGGGGCCAATAGCCAACAGCTAGAAGGCAATGAAGCCAAGCAGCTGGGATCCCTCTCTAGAGAAAGGCTCATTGATAGAGTAATTGGGATAGAGGCACAAGTTCTCAGCCTCTGGAGGCTACTCCTAACAGCTGTGAAAGAAAGGTATCCCCACAAGGGATATTGTATACCAAGTAGGCAAATGGACCACTATGGATAAGGGCCTCCAGCACCTTCAGGAATTAGTTGTGCTAGAGATGCTTTATAGTGATTTAAACAATGCCCAGACAGTTAAAGACCTTGATGAAGTCCAATGCACAACATTCACATGGTGGAAGGTTGTATGGGCTGTAACCTCATCACATTACTCAACCTTATTCCCAAAATAGCCCACATGCAAGGAGTACATCAAATGCAGGAAAAAATAAAATTCCTCAGGAATCGGCATAAATCTCCAATAACAGAAACACACTCTTTTAAAATAACGCAAAAAGATGTGTATTATTACTCCAGATATGACTGGAGACATTCCACAGGCATCATTCACCCGTCTATCAAACCTTCTGACTAGCCTAATGTCTAAAATAATTCAATAAATTGTTTTCCACGTGGATTCAAATCTTTTCAGGAAAATGAGGGAAATGAGTGTGACTATTCCACAGCCTCAGTGTCATCAACCACAAGACTACTGTATAAAGAGGCAATTCTGGGTGTCTCTGTTGAGAAAGATGAAGACCTTTTGGTCTTTCACAAGTGTATGTTGACAAGCAGAGATTCCCCAGATACAGACTGTGGAAATGCTTATTTTTATTTCTATTTCTATTTTATTTTTATGTTTACAACTTTCTGTTGAAACTAAGTTATTCATGGGGTAAGTGTAAGCTAGCCATGCTTTAGGATCAATATAATAAGCACAGGACAATTTTTTCTGTTCCTTTGGTCCTCGGTCCTCATGATCTAACCAGCAAAATCTTGTCCCGTCCCTCCTCAGCAACCATTTGGATTGTTATACCTTCACTTTTTACCTTGATTATTTATTCCTGGTTCACAAAATGCATTTATAAAGTCCTTTTATCAAAATTGTTTCAAAAATAAAATAAAATAAAATAAAAGCCTTATTGTTATAGTTTCTTTTTATTATTATTTTTAACTACTATTTTTCTTCTCTTGATCCTTATTTGGTGATTTATCTGCAAAAAATAGAGTTACACAGAAAGAAAAAAAGTTTCCATTGCTTGTTTTCAAAACGATAATAATCTCTATAGTCTGTCCTGATTCTGTGGGTTTCAGTCTTCAGCAATGACAAGTACAGCATTTAAACATTCCTCAGAACATGAGCTTCTCTCATGTATGCTTCCCTGACATTTTTTTCTTTCTTCTTTTTTTTTTTTTTTTCTTTTCTGATAGAAATAGCACCCAATCTCAAGTCAAATTTAATGACAAAATGTCATACATGAAGCCATAAAAACTTAGCCAAAGGGACTGCTTTCCTTGCAAAATGTCAGAAATGAAAGGCTTAAATCTGATTTTCCATTCGCACCACTTGTCTAGTTTCACTGACAAAATGTTCCTTGGCTAGAAGAAACACCATGATATTTTTTGTGTGCACTTTGGGAATAAAAGACTGCTAAAGACCTAAAGAAAGAGGTAGTATCATCAACATTTTACTCAGGACACTAAGGAATAGTTTCTGAAGCCTTTCCTGTTTTGTTTGTTTGAGAGAAATGTAGTAAGATTATTTTTATTTTTATTTTTATTTTTATTTTTATTTTTATTTTTATTTTTATTTTTATTTTTATTATTTTATTTTTTTTTAGCGGTGGGATAGAAAATAGAAAGTGGTCCTCAGTTGTATCCACTGAGATTTATGGAGGCGTTCATCTCACTTAGATTTATCTAGATGAAATTCAGTTATCTTAAATTAATCACTTAAGCTCTTGTGTAGATGAGAATGGAAGGAGGGGTGTGGAAAAGAAAGAAGCAGACACTTAAAGGACAACAGTTCTCATGCTAAAAAAAATATATATATATATTAATATGAATTGGTTATGGACTATTTGAATTTCCTTCAGCTCTTTGGTACTTTCAAACTAGCAGCAGGAAAAATCTGTCTCAGAAAAACAGGAATGGGGGCTTTTTGACAGCCTAATTCCCTATGATTGCTGACAATTTTTAATGCATAGGTTAGAAAGCAAGTGGCAAGTGGTGAGTTTTCTCAGTCATAACAAAATGAAACAACATGGTGTTTACAGGTGTTTACTGCTTGAGTATGGGTAAGGCTTTAAAGATGACTTCAAAATTAATTCTAATATTGTGTAATGCTGAAATATTTCAACAGAGGTAAAAGTAAGTGCTATACAGGTGTAAACCACATAGAACTGCAGTTCAAACTGAGTTACACTATTTTTATTTTTATTTTATTTTTAGTTTTCTCAGTGAATAAGAAGGCTGACAAATGGGAAAACAGAAAAAATTAAGCTAACATTTGGAGATTAGAATAATCTTTAATGGTTCATAGTGAGAAGGCAAAAAATAACACTAACAATTTACACCTATAGTCCATCTGTAACTTTATTGGCTTAGGAATGTTACAAAGTTTTACTTTATCAGATCTTAATTTTAGTAACAGAAAAATATTTATGTAGTTTGTTACTCTGACTCTAGTCTTTGCTTCTTACAATTCAAGCACTAAAGCTAAAAATGATGTATTTGTAAAAATTGAATCTCTGAGTCACTTCAAGATACCAAAGAAAATTAAATGAAAATTGCAAGAGCTAGAACTTTTTTCATGAGTGAATAGTTTCTTACAGAATAAATACAAGACTGTTTGAGTGGAAAAAACAGATTGTCAAAAAACAGGAGAAAAGCTGATCTATTTTACATATAAATGAAATAAAGTAAATTAAAAAAAAAAAAAAAAAAAAGTATATTTAAGTCACAGAAACAGACTGAAGTCTTGTTTAAAATAATAATAATAATAAAAAGGAAATCTAAGACACTAGTTTAGATCTAATTATACCTGTGTCCTGTTCATCCTGTTCAGCTTTCTACAGTGAAGGTTTCTTTAAAGAGACAGTTTACTGTGGATCCAATCCAAATCTTCTGAAATCAGTGGGAAGATTCCCAGTTGCACTTGTTTTTGTCCTGGGTCTTGAGGGAAAAGTTTAAAACAGGGGGAGGGGGGGGAGGGGAATAGCTAAAGGCTTATTCAATTTCTTCTACACAGAGTAAGTATATTCCTTATCCTACTGGTTTTTATATTGAATCTTATAAATACTGAGATGATCAAAAGCAGAAAGGCAGAAAAACAGCTCTGAACGTCATCTAATAAAACTTTTATCTGTGAAGTATATTTCACTCCTACCAAAGGTTTACTTTTTCTTTTCCTATTTTTTTTAAACATTGATTGAGATCATTACACCTTATACCATTTCATATGGTTTTATGCTTTGAGCCCCCAACATTATAAAACACCTATAGCTAATCAGTTGCAACCTGCTTCCATTTTCCTGGAACCAGTGCATTTGTCTCAGTACTCCTTTCACAGAATCACAGAATTTCTAGGTTGGAAGAGACCTCAAGATCATTGAGTCCAACCTCTGACCTAACACTAACAGTCCCCACACTTATTTTTGTTTTGATCCATAATAGTAATGTTAAAGACATTCAAGTATGTTATTGTATTAGTGCAGAGATGTGTTGAGACATTAATACAGGGCTATGTGCCTCTACATTACATTATTTGCTCTTCTTGTGTTGAAGATGATGTCCTGTTGAGCTTTTTTTTTATTATAATTACACTTTCAGTAAGTCGTAATTCTTCAGTCATTTGAAAAGCCCGTGATGTACTAACAAGTTTAGAAGGTAGAAGAAGAAGGTGGTCCATCATCCCCCAGGCAGAGCAAACCTTCTGGTGTCTTTAAAATTATTTTTTTCAAAATTTCCACTTTGCCACATCATTTTACATCATGTTTTGCTGCATTATGTTAACGCATACCAAGTCACATCACATAAAATACAAGCTAATGTGAGAAGACATAGGATAGCAGGATAAAACTTGTCAGAGTTTTAAATGATTTTTCCTTCTTTTAACTTTAATCTGCTGCTAAGAAACATGGGGTGGTCAAGAACACCAGGGTTTGTAGTAGTTTGGGTCCTCAGTATGTTTAAACTTTATTGAAAAATTTACAAAGTTGACTTTGACAACTCCTTCAAGCTTCCTCATTACAACTTTTTCTCCTCTTATTTGCTGAGAATCCCCTCTATTGCTACATTTACCTTTCATTAAAAAAATAATTAAAATAAAAATAATTCACCATTCAGTCCCCCTGTTTTAAAGCTGCACTGCTGTAATTATTTGATCATTCTTCTTAAGAGGTCTCTGCCAAAACTTGCATTTTAATTCAACAGCCAGTGAAATTAATCCAGAGCCTGATTTTAGAGATGTTGAGCACACAAAGATGCTGTTCAAGTTGGTGAGAGCTCTGTGTGCCCAATATCTTGATAATATGTTTGTGAGACCAATTTTCTATTTAATCTGCCCTTTGTTTCAGAAGTACCTTTAGTATTACTGTTATTTGAAATCTGTGTTATAAGAAATGTATTTATGTCCTCATAACTGGCACAGAGAACATTTGTCCTTTTAGTGAGCCTATAGCCATCAGCATGAGTGAGGATCAGAAGATCAGATCTTCTATTCTTTACAGGGTAAATTACAGCAATTTAGTGCCTTAGGTTCATGCAAGGACATGAAACTTCCAAATTTGAAATTTCTTTGTCTGGACTTCCCAGCTTGAAAAAAAAACTGCACAGCACCCTGTAACTCATTTTAGCCAACAGATAAAACAAAATCAGTATTTTTTCGTGCACTTGTGTTGTCACAAGGACACAGCTGGATGTAGCTAAGGGATACACTTTAGTAGAGACCAACCTGCAGACAGCCTGCAAATACATTTTTTCTTTAGCCTTACAGAAGCTGCAGGACAGTTGGTTCTCCCAGATTCCTATACAGACAGTTTTTTCTAAGAAGCAGTTGCAGATTTGTCATACTTCTTAGGTAGAAGACAGTACGTAAACGTATTTTTCTCTTTTCTGGAACATCTTGTATACTTCCCTAGTATATCTGGGGATACCACTTCCTCCTTACATAGCATTGGTTAAAATTGCCCACATGATATCTGTTAAAAGTAAATCAAGGAGACGTGATATGGTCTGGAAAAAGTTGTTACAATGCGAAACCAGAACCTCAGCTGGTGTTTGAAGCATAATGTAAGAGAATAAAATAAAAGTCTTTCCACGAATGTGGTTCTTCATACTGGTTGAGATCAGGCATATAAAATTTCTTTCACTACCCAGTAGAGTTTAAGAGGGACAGAATGGTACAGGTTTTATATCACTCATTCATTCCAGAAAAAGAATATTCTAGCAAATACTTTTGCCACAAGTAGCTCGGATCCAAGCAGATCATACTCCACATACACCTACAATTAGTTAATAATGATGGCAACAAAATCAATATAGCCTGAATTTCTTCTCCTGTTCTTCTGAACTTCAATATATTTTTCCATACGGATCACAGATGTGATTTGTCAACATTTGTCAACATACTTAACATACTTTACATATTGGTCAGTCACTAACAAAAATAAAAAATAAAAATAATAATAAAAAAAAATCCTCCAGGAGCTCCTCCCCAGTAATTCACAGTCTATTTGATTCAGTGAGCTATATAGCACTATGTTTAAAACAAAACGGTAGCCATTTCCATTCCGCTTAAGTGGTCTAGTGTTTCTGCTCACGTCCTATATCTTCAATGCTCTTTGACTGTGAGATCAAAATGTCTAATTTGCACTCCTCAAAAGATACAGACCCTGTAATTTGTTAGATTTTGAAATAGGAAAATTTCAGTGTCTGTCCAAAGTGGTTTGACCATATGTAGCAACTGATAGAAAGAAAAGAGGTAAGGGGATAAAGATGGCTACTTAGGTTAGGTTGAGCTCTTGGACCATGAAGCTTGAAGAAATCCAATTTTTCAGTTCACCTCTTCTCCATTATTCAAAGGTCTCCAAGCTCTGCAATCTCTTTGGTTCATAATCCGGTGAAACTATGTTTAACTAAAAAATGCAGAGGCCAGAACCCAACACTGGAGTGACAGAAAAAACTTACAAAAGAGCTTCAAAGCGCCTCACATTCTCACACATTGGCTGTACTCCTTTCTAGAAGTTTTAGTCTGTAGTGTGCAGTGACATATTAGACGTTCTTACAGAAGTGAAACTATAAAAATACTGTACTGAAATAGGTCATGCACCTTCCTGTACTTCTGAAGCCTAGCCATTGAAAACATGTAAATTATTTCTTTATCTGTGTTTGCCAAGCATTAATATAGGAACATAAAGTCATGCCAAGAACTCAGGAATGGCTATTTAAGTCACCATGTGTCACATGTCACAAGTTTATGCATAGGTATTTCTCCCTATATATATATTTTTTTTTTCTTTTTTCCAACTTCACTTCCTGTGTTATTGAGACTAAACCTGTTTTAATATACTCCCACAATCAGGGGAAAAACTCAGAGAGAAAGATCACCTTTGTGCTTTTGGGCTGCAGTGTAAGTTACTGATGGAATATTGTTGCACTGCTCCTGCACATACATGTGCATTTCTTATATTGTAGAAATGCATGAAATGAAATTTCCTGGGTATTTATTTATTTATTTAACATGTTATAAGGCCTTATTATTCTTCACTGAAATCAGTGAAAGTATTGCCAATGATTACAATGGGCACAGATCAAGGTCATGTATGAACTTTGCTCCAAACCCAAGAGAAAGGTTACTGAAGGACAGGTAAGCAGCAAGGGAACTTGAGAGGACAAAGGGATTTGCAGAGCTTACAGATGGAGTCTACTTGGGTTTACAATAACACAATGTTTTCTGCAAGTAAATTATTCTATAATTCCTATATTCAGCTCTGGGGGAGATCATGAAATCTTTCTGCAGTCTGAAATATCTTTTAGATAGGGCCAATATTGCCTCTGATATGAGCTTTAAAATCAGTGGTCTCTTTTCATGTGAAAATAAAAATGATCCACAGTATACCTCAGTTTAATCTTACTTCCTACAGATTTCCTTCATTTGTGTGAGACTTGAAAGTCTTACGGTGATTAATAAGACTTAGTGACTTCTAATAAGATTTACAGGACTAAACAAATTGCTTGTTTTTGTGTGTGTTTGTTTTGTGTGTGTGTGTGTGTCTTTCTTTTGTTGTTTTTTGATTGTTTGTTTGTTTTTGTATCTCTGTATTCCACTTTCATACAGCAATGGTAAGTCTGCTTCCTAGCCATTCAACTTATTACATATCAGCCTCTGAATTGAAACAAGAGAATGCTGTTAAAAATAATTATAGAAGTTTTTCTGTGAAGGAGAATAAATAGCATGTTAGCATGTATCTGTGTGCTGGGGAGAGAGTGTTGCTTTAAGTGTACAAGAGTAATTTAGCAGGCAAGGAATTAAAAAATTTAAGTGTTTATCAAGTGGGTTGGCAGAGCTGCTCCATTAGCACATCTGGTGGAGCTGCTACTTTGAGACGCACCATGGAGATGGATGAGCTCCAGACTAACCACACTTCCCACAGGCTGTAGGAGCCAGCAGGACAGCCTGCCAAGCCCACTAGGTTCATTAAGCTTGGTAGAATCCTGCAGGAAAAAACAATTTTTAAAATAGCTTTCAAAGACTCCCTGGGTTTAAAAGTTCTGGATTCTTTTCCACCCCACTATGCAGAGAAATCTTTGTTCCTAAAGCACAATTTGCATCCCATGAATAAAGAGAGAGAAAATATCTTTTTGATCGGTTTAATGCATGTGAGCTGTCACTTTCACTTGAAGCAATTTATCCTATTCATCAGCTTTGCTCACCTAATTCTTGAATAGAGACCTCTGAGCGAGCAAAAGGTAGTCGCCTAGTTGAGAAAAAGTATTTTACTTGGCGCTTCCAGAAACGCTTAAAATCTACCTCTTGAAATGCCAGGGCACTATTTTTCTCCACCATGTTATTGGGGGTATTGAGAGCTAAGGTTTTTTTTGTTGTTGTTGTTATTGATGTTTTGGTGTTAGGAAGAATATTATCAGCCTGTTGTCAGGACAGCAAGTGGGGAAAAAGTCTATCTTCAAATTCACAAAGTGTGTGATCTGAGCTATACATATCTTTTCTATTAGCAGCATTATCTACATTTTTATTTATTTATTTATTTATTTATTTATGGCATTTCTTGCAAAGCAGTAAGGCAAATATTCAGAAGTATGGATGATTCCTAGACTAAGGAGAAGCATGGTGCATCCTTTTAGTTTTACTTCTTAGGATAATGCAGTTGTAAAAACTGCCCAACTCCTTTGCACCAAATCAAAAAATCATTGAAGACCTCAGGGAACTAAAGATTAAAATCTCATTAGTTCCATACCTCACTGTGTGACAGTGACAGTCTTTGTGCCATTTAAATAGTTCATATGTTTCAGACAAACAATGTCTGAAATTTTCAAAATGTACTGGTACTGATTCTTATGTTTGTTTTGATACCCTTCTACTAGCTCCACCCGAGAGGTGCAGGTGAATAGGGAATGGGGGCTGTGGCCAGTCCCTAACACTTCATCTCCACCCATGAGTGGAGTCACACCAGGGAGTGACTTCATGGTCACTCCCTGACCCTGCTCCCCATGGGGTCCCTCCCATGGGATGCTGTCCTTCCAGAACTGAGCCTGGGGCTGGCCACAGGCAGCAGCTCTTCAAGCACTTCTCCCACATGGCTCCGTACCACGGGGTCCATCCCCCAGGAGCAAACTGCTCCAGCACGGGTCCCCCACGGGTGGGTGGCAGCTCCCCCCAGGCCCTCTGCTCCTGTGTGGGCTCCTCTCCACAGGCTACAGGCCCAGGGCCTGCTGCTGTGGGCTCTCCATGGGCCTCAGCCTCCTCCAGACCACATCCACCTGCTCCACCAGAGGCTCCTCCACGGGCTGCAGCGTGGAGATCTGCTCCATGTGGGACCCATGGGCTGCAGTGGGACAGCCTGCTCCTGCTCTGCCTCTTTACAGGGGAACTTCTGCTGCTTGCCTGGAGCACCTCCTGCCCTCCTGCTGCACTGACCTTGGTGTCTGCAGGGCTGGTTCTCAGTCCTCTCTCTCCCAGCTTCCATTGTACAGCAGTTTATTTCCCTTTCTTAAATCCCAGAGGCCCACCCAGTGTAGTTCCCTGGCTTGGCTCTGGCCAGTGGTGGGTCCCGTTGTAGCCAACTGGAGCTGGCTCTGATCTGAAATGGGGCAGCTGCTGAGCTCTGCTCACAGAGGCCACCCCTAAAGGCCCCCTGCTACCAAGCCCTTGCCACGTAAACCCAATACAGAAAAACGGCACACTTTTTGTATTCAATTCTTTACTTAAGTTGTCTATTTCTATTAAAATTTTAAGTGAAGAGTTTGGTGTCCCTAAAGTTAATTTGTTGTAGGAGCTACTTTCAGGCTACTTTCAGGCATTAAAAAAACTTAAATTATAAAGAAACAAATAAGAGGATAAGTCAAATAACAAGTTATTCATGGGAAAAAAAAAAAAAAAAAAAAAAAAAAAAGTGAAAAAGTGTTCCACTGAGCTTCAGGAACTACTGGAAAATTCTGAGAAATATAATGATGACAGTGGCAAAAGAAACTGTACAGCACAGAGTAGGACGGATGTTCAAAGCTGTGTGTGGGAAATGAGTCATGTGATGCCCATTAGTGTCACTGAGAATTTTGCAGTGAAAGCGCTATGCATTTTTGAAAGTGTACTTCTAAATGTTTAATATAACACTTACAAGCAAAATTTAGCACTGGCACAGGGAATCTATGCTAATTCTCTGTATCCTCACTGTCCTTATTGTGCTTCAGTATGAGTTAAGGCTTCTGTACCAGGCCAGACCTTTTGCCTCGTTCTTGTTTTAGGCTGATAGATTTGTCAGAACTATAGATACTTTGATATACCATGTATGGTTTGAATGATAGAACAAGCGTGTGTGAGCAGAAAGATAATTTCATTATCAGGAGCTTCTGTTTAAAAATAAAATCTAAAATATATATGTATCTGTTCTTTTGACAAGCATTTCAAAGTAATCTAGTAGTGGAGCTCTGGAGGAAATCTGGGTATTATGGTCCATCATCCAGCAGTTCAAATGAGAAGTGATATCAAACAGATCAATTTTAGATGCTGAAAAAAGATCTATTTCACATTCCTTGGTTTTGAGTAGAAGATTGGAGAAACTGGACGAAATCTAACTAGCTCTACTTAAATATTCAAATAAAAAGCAATCTGTTTTCATACCTGCCAGCAGTGGGCACCAATAAATAAATAAATAAATAAAAGAAGGAAAAGTGTTCATGCCTTCATGCTTTATTTACCCACAACACCTTGTTCTGAAGAACATGGTGATTTTTAATAACTTTCATTCAGCTGAGACCAAAAGGGTAAATGTCAAACAATTACAAACAAGCATGAAAGAGATTAATACTGTGTGTAAATGAAATGTAAATATATAGTTAGAAACAAAATACAATGACTATAAGCAGAAAAAAAATGCTGTTACAATAAGTAGAGAATTTACTGATGAACAGAAAAGTTTTATTAACCTTTACTGGATTAAGTATCCCTAAAAGAAGGTCCTATAATCATTAGAATCCTTGACTACATCTCACAGGTTGCTGGAAAGAAGCAGAATCAAATTATAATATTAGTTACTATTACAAAATCATTAATAAAATAACTGCAAATTATGGATCAAAAAAGATCTACCTGCCTGGTTGTAGGCAGAAGGATTAAGAAAAAACTGGCAATAGTCATATCGTGTTGTGACTGATATCTGAAAGACTAGAAGAAAGAGGAATGGAAATGGCAAAGTGAGTGGAGCTCAGGAAGACTAAGACACAATATAAAGTTCCTAGGCTGTAGCCATCCCCAAGATATAAGTGGCATCTGGAAAAGAGGTAAAGGCTGCCAATAACTCCATCTGAGTCCAGCTGAGCAGGAGTTTTCAGGTGTCAGAAGACTGTGTATAGTACGAAGAAAGGATTGATAGCAGCACAACTAGCTCAGGGAAATTTTTCATGGGAGCAGCAGAAAGCATTGCAGCAGAAGATGAATGGGCTACTACTCTGCAAAAAAATGCAATACTTATTAAGTAAGTAAGAAACAGATGCAATTGAAGGTATGGCAGTCAGAACCATAATTGACACTGGAAAATAAGCTTTGGGCAATAAGGTATAATAATAAGGATAATAGAATGGATAGAAAATAGTAAACTTCTGCCCCAAAGCCAAGCATATAAGCTAAATATGCCATTAGTTAACAAATTGGGAAGGGAGGGTAGAGGAAGGGAATAAAAAACTTTTAAGTGTATTAGAGTGAGGAAGAAAGCACAAATGAATCAAAATATGTCAGGTCTCTAGACTCATCAAGAAGGATTGTGCACTGAAATAATTAAGAAAACGTTATAGGGTGTCTCCCAGGGAAAAGAAAGATTCATAACAGCAGAGAATAGAGCTGAAAACAAAACAAAACAAAACAGAATAGTTATCCCAACAGTTTCATATTCTTGGGATTATAGAATAGTAGTGAGACAGAACAGAAAAATGTACACAAATTCAAGCAGTTTTGAGAACTAGAAACTGAAAACTACTGATGCTATTGGAATTATATCTGGTGATATCTCAGACAGTAAGGTGGACCACAACCTGCCAGTGCAGGGAAGCAAAAAAGTTCAAAAAATTCCATAGTGCGGATTTATATGTGGAAAATGATGACTATCCAAACTGAGGGTGTAAGTATGCTACTTCACAAACTTGTCCAGAAGATATATGACAAGATATTATTAGAGTTTAAAGAATATCTGTCTTTTAATTAAAGAATCCTGAGAAACCCAGCAGAACCAGGATTACTGACTGTCTGACAGTTGTCCATTCTGAAATCTTCAATAACCTTCTCTGTTTGTTTTTTTTGTTTGTTTGTTTGTTTTTCAGAAACTCATCTGGTTCTAAACATTTCACTTGTTATTTATTTCTGATATGGCAAAAACTTCCATTTAACACAATCTTAACCATCAAATCCAGATTAACATTTATATTTTATGATATTACCACCCCTAAGTGGCAAAATATGAAGAAGCAAGTCACATTATGATTTTATATCTAGGACCACTTAATGAATAGAAAGATATCTTATTAGATATTGAAAACATATTTTCATAGTGGAAACCATCCATCCTGACCCTTTAGGTTGGGGTCAGTAAATTCTTCTAACAATTTGCAAGGCTAATTTAATGTTCTTACAAGAAGGAATGCCAATGAATGCCTATGTTAATATCTAATACAACTTTAAGCGTGTCTATTGTGAGATTAGATGTTTTCATAAGCTTCAAAAAACTCAAATAGTTGACTTTTTCTGTTTATGTAGTTAACAGTAAGCTCTACTCCTCTCCTGCCAAACTTGACTCCTAATTGCTTTCTGAACATTTACACATTGTCAGAAGTTGTATGAGAATGAAGACAGAGCAATTATTTTCTACAGGTTATTTTCAAGGAAAACTTACAGAGAGAAATGTCATCCATTAAAGCAGCATGGAAATTTTTCTCAGCACCACAGGGGCTGCTGAAAACAAAACAAAACAAAACAAACAAAAAAAAACACACACACCTAAAGTGCACATAGTGATGTTTCTCCACATGTCAGGCTCAGAAGTACTCAAGGCTTTGGATATTTTTTAACGTGAAAGAAAGAAGAAAATATAAAAGCTTTTGGCACAGTTTGCATACACAGTTGAGAGATAACGTGACCACAGAAAATGCTATTTACAAAAGTATTTTTCATCTTATGAATGAGCTGGGGAAGCTGTGTTAAGTTTCACTAATACCATGTGATATGTGTGACTGAAGTAAAATTAAAGAGTCATTTGTTGCAACTCCATAATTTACTGTGAGCCCATAATCCATTCTTAATCTATTCTGAGCTGTACAAAAATGAGTACCAGAGTCTGAACAAGAGATAACCTGTAGGGATTTATGAACCTGACATCTTGGGCCTACAGAAATCACCACAGCCCCTCTGTGGGTTCTTACAGTCCCTGCAGTGCACCAGGGGCACCAATGGAGAGAAATCAGAGGATACTCTGGGCGATGTAGTCTGGATGAAAAGCAAGCCCATAGGGTTGAATGAAAACACACCTTCTTAACTGTTCTGGAAGAAAAAAAAAATCTGTTCCCACATAAACAGAGTGTAAATAGGAGCTATTCTGTTCTAGGAAAGTCAGTTTCTCTGTATAGAGAAACCTTTATATAGTTAAGAAGTAGAGTCAATAGTTTTAAAGCAGTTAGAGAGGTCCTCTGGGTGGGTAGGCAATTGGCTAACAGGCCACACTCAGAACATGGAGAACAATGGTCTTTACTCAGGATTGCTGCCTGTAACAACTATGGTACCCCAGGGGTCCCCCCTGGGCCACACGCTGTTCACCATCTTCATGAATAATCTGGATGATGGGATAATTGCTGTTATCCACTGCCTCTGTATTATCCACTGCTGCTGTTTCACATTGGAACAAATGATGCTGCCAGGAGCAGTCTGAGGAGTGTCAAGAGGGATTACAGAGCCCTGGGAGCAGCAATAAAGGAATCAGGAGCACAGGTAGTTTTTCCATCAGTCCTGACAGTCAAGGGGAGGGGACTGAAAGGGCCAGACAAATTTACCAAATCAATGGATGGTTGCAGGACTGGTTTCACAGACAGGGTTTTGGCTGCTTAGACCATGGGAAACCTGATCTGCTGGGGGCTGAAGGGGAAGAGCATCTTTGGTCATAAGCTTGCCAAAGTGCTGAAGAGGGCTTGAAACTAGAGCTGCCAGGGGACAGGAACCTCCATCCATCCCGCAACTCCCACTTTGACGACAGTGCCAGTGATAGACGCCCAGAGCCTAGAGGTCACAGGTCAGCGGGAGCACACCTGAAGAGCAGCACAAAGGAATACCAGCCACTCCAGGCAGTTAAGTGAGCTTCATCTGGGCACAACTTAAATGTGTTAACGCAAATAGTATGGGGAATAACCAAAAGGAGTTAGAGATGTACACAATCCTGCAGGGCTATGACCTATTGTTATTACGGAGACACGATGAGATTGCTTCCATTGGAAGCAGTGACTGAACATGACTGAATGTTGGAATGGAAGGATATAGGCTCTTTAGGAAGGACAGGCAGGAGAGACAAGGAGAGGCTATCGCCTTTTAAGTCAACAAGCAGCTGGAGTACTCTGCCTGTGGGTGGATGAGGAGCTGACAGAGAGCTTATGGGTCAGGATTACAGGGAGGACAGGGATGGTTGACATTATAGTGGGATTGTACTACAGGCCACCTGATCAAGAGGACCAAGCAGATGTGGCCCTTTATAGATGGAAGCAGCCTCACATTCAAAAGTCCTGGTCCTCATAGGGGACTTCAACCACCCTGTTGAAGTCCCATCTGTTGAGGGACAGCACAGCAGGGCACAGGCAATCCAGGAGGCTCCTGGAATGCATTGATGATAACTTCCTTCTCCAATTGATAGAGGAAGCAACAAGGAGAGGTTCTATGCTGGATCTCTTGTGTGTACTATGTTCAGTTTTGGGCCCTTTACTACAGGAAGGACATTGAGGCCCTGGTGCATGTCCAGAGAAGGGCTATGAAGCTGGTGAAGGGCCTGGAACACAAGTCCTATGAGGAGCAGCTGAGGGAACTGGGGTTGTTTAGTCTGGAGAAGAGGAGGCTCAGGGGAGACCTTATTGCTCCCTACAACTACCTGAAAGGAAGTGGTGGGGAACTGGGGGTCAGACTCTTCTCACAGATAACTAGTGATAGAACTAGTTAAGTTGGCCCCAAGTTGCACCAAGGGAGGTTCAGATTGGAAAGTAAGAGACATTTCTTCTCAGAAAGAGTAGTCAGGCATGGAATGGATTGCCCTGGGAGGTGGTGGCATCACTGTCCATGGGGGTGTTTAAGAAGACGTTGGACATGGTGTTTAGGGACATGGTTTAGTGGGTGACATTGGTAGTATGGTTGGACCAGATGATCTTGGAGGTCTTTCCTACCTTAATGATTCTACGATTATATGATTCTAAACCAAAACATCATTTCTTGTCTTCTTTCTATCTATCTATCTATCTATCTATCTATCTATCTATCTATCTATCCATTTTGTACATAAAAATCATTTTTTTCTGATACTTAAAAAGATGACCAAACTGGCTTAGATTCTTTTCTAAGAATGTCTGTGTATGTGGTATCTTTTCTACATTTACATCTAAGCCACAACTGCAAAATAAAAGACCATGCATGTGCACTTTGTACATGTGTTTTCAAAGGCAATTTCAGTGCATTATGTGGAAAAGGTGTCCTGCAGTTTCATTGGTTTCTTATATTGTGAATGGAGTAAAATGTATTGAAAAGAGATGTGAATCATAACTCCCTGGTGATTGACATTCAAACACCAGCACCATTTATGAAATGATGACTGTGACTTTCAATACCTTTTTGACCACATGAACCTGGCCTTTATCACATTCATAACTGTGTACTACATCCTTACCATTAATATTTCACAGAGTGGGATTTTTCACTCAAAAATATTCATTCTTATTTTGAAGGAAGATAAGTACACAAAATTTCAGAAAGTGTAATAAAACTTAAAATATTTAATATAATGATCTGAAGCATTTGTTTTGCTCTATTTACAGAATCCAGAGGGCAAATAATCAGGGAGAAGACTCATGAACTTTCCTTGTGGTAACATTTCCCTCAGCTGAAAACATCTTCCATCTTCACTTGCATGTTAATTTAAAAAATGCAGGGTACAGACAGGCTAAGTAAAGGGGCACTCAGGAAATGAATGAGGAGAATTCATTATGGAATTAAAATGAATGGACAACAACAGAATGTGAATTTATGTTCTGCATTTCACATCAGTTCACACACTGCACACTTAAAGGAAAGCAGTGGAGGGAATTACTTATTATGTTTAGTAATGCCTTTCTCAGTCAAAAGATTTCTAGTATAATTAGAAGTCGGCCTTCAAGTATCATAGTTGTGAATCAAATATAAGTCCAATCATTTTGATATCATACTACTTGAACAAAATACATATTGCAGAAATTGAGCATACTGTAAATGTGTGAAATCTTTTTTTTTTTTTTTTTTTTTTTTTTTCCTGAAAGTTGTCAGTGTTCATAAACTTGGCTAGAGGTTACATTCTTTTTCCTTTGGGAAGCACCTGAAGCCTGTATAAAGAACATACACAAGTCAGTGCTGCTCTGGAAAGTCTAAGCCAGTCAACAGTCTCACTCAATAGAGATGTTAATATTATAGTTGTTGTTTTAACGTTGCTCTGAAGTATTGGAGCATACCTCTGGAAGGAAATCAATGGTTTGGGTGGTGATGCTGACAAGTGGACTAGTGGTCCATATTTCTTCTTGCCATTCAAGAGATCATCAAGCTTAGCACTGTAGCAGCTTTTCACCAGCCACAACTTCAGTATCAGAGCTTTGGGATAGATTTTAGATTAAAAGTCAGTTTAAAGACTGACAGGATACTCAGCCCCTTGGTTGGGAGTTAGGTAAGAAACAACCATTCTTTTTGTTTCTAAAGCCTGTCCCTAGACTTCATTGAAACAGTTCCATTTCCCTAGGTACTAATGGAGGTAAATAAAGGTAGAAGAAACAAGAATTTGTACATTCATTATAATAAATAAATAAACAAATAAAATGGTGCAACCAAGGAAAATAATGAATATGTTATTGTTTCATCAAGAACAACCAAATATACCTAGTTGAAGGACAGAAGAAAAAAAAAATAAAAAAAAATATATAATATTAAGCTCATAAGAGGTTTTTTTTTTTTTTTTTTTTTCCTTGTAAAAGTCATTTCTTCATTAAAACTGTAATTGAAAAGGGACATGCTGTTCAACAAGTTTAGTGTTTTATATATTCCACAGCAATCCCACGACATGTCTAAAAATGAAATTCATATTAATCACTGACGTCCTAATCCTCCTGATATAGGATCTATATTCAGGGATATGTTCTCTTCTGAAACACGAGAATCAACTCTGAAAATGAGATTTTAGATTAGCTCTTTAGATAGTCTTCTCATAGGCTCATCCATATGAAATTTGCTATGTGCTTTCACAGCATCTGGGGATAAAGAGCTTCTCACAGTGCTTGCATTTGTCATACATGGTTAGAAAGCTAAGGTACCTTTCATACACTTCACTTTGTAGTTCTTCTGAAAACATCAATCACAATCTGTCACCCTTTCCTACAGTGATTGGACAAGTCACTGTTCTGCACACAGCATAAACCTCAAGGTCATTTTTCTCTAATTATTTTGGTCTACATTAGAAACTTCATAAAAAGTTCATGAAAAGGCTTGTGAAAAAGGCAGGCTTTTAGAAAGAGACATTTTACTTTCTGACATCTTTACTTGCCATGCATTGCTCTTTATTTATTCTTTTGACTGCATTTTTCAGTGAGCTGCAGATTTTAGTAATAAATCTGAATTAGAATTCCATCAAAGCTGGCATGTATAAGTGTTTCACTATAAGCAGTAAAGATACGAGTGCCTATTTTATTTTCTAATTCTTTTCTATTTCACTTATTCTTTTGAAAAGAATTTTTGGTACAGGATTTCTCCTCATATTTGACAGTGTCAGTACAGGTAATAAGAATGTGCAACACGTGAAAAGGTGTTTCACAAAATAATCTACAGTGCTGGTGAAACATTTCAAATATATGTAAGAACCAGTCAAACCATTTGATTTGGTTTCTTTTCCAAAGAATAAGTTGGGTTAGCAAAATACAAATCTATCAGTCCATGAAAGAAAGAGGCATACTGTATTGGACAGAACATTCATACCATTCAAAACTGCCTACAGTCCAGTCATAATAATTCTACCCAAGTTTTACAAAGCAGATATAGATTTAACTTCAATGGCTTTTTTTTTTTTTTTTTTTTTTTTTGTGTGTGTGTGTGTGTGTTGTTTTCCTATTTCCATAGTAAGTAAATACTTTTGTACTCTTTGCAATCAGAGCAGAAAAGTGAATATAATACAACGCAAATGTACTTCCAAGATGTTTTAGCACTCTCAGTATATTTCCAAATACAGATTTGGAAAATCTGTATTGTCTAATACGTTCTCAGCAGGCTTGCAAAAAGTACAAAGCTCCATGCTTTCTGCAAATGTGGAAGACTAATCAAACTTGAAAACAGACCACGCACTGTATAGATCCTCCCATGTTTTCAACTTCCATTCACAAATTTCGGTCCCCTTTTGGCAAGATTTAAAATCTAACTTTCTCAACCAGCTTTTTAAGCACTTAATAGCATGTTGCTCTACAGATGTTCAAGGTAAACTGTCAACACCTGGGAATAAACATATTTTTCTTTGTTAAATGTAATAGACTATGTACAAACATAGACAATTTGCATCCCTCTAGAGAAATTCAGCTATTTTACAAGATTGAGGTTAATCTACTACATTGTAAAATACTTTTTACTGTTCACCCTCCTTCAGTTTACTATAAAATTACAATATGTTACCACGAGGCCTTTACTTGGTTGAGATGAATCTTTGCACTAGTTCTATGTAGGTAGAACTGGAACCTCCTATGCTTTGCATTGCAACCCAAGAAAACAAACAAACAAAAAAACACATATATATATATATATATTCATTCCTCTTGCTTTTCCTTTCCTGAAAATTACAAACACTGTAGCTATTCCCCTGTCTTACATCACTTCTCAGAAATGGAGGCCATAAACATTAGACTGAAAGATTACTGTTAATTTGCCTAGGGGTTTCCCAGTCCTACCTGTCTTCCTTGTCCCTGGCTTCCTCGTTCAGTTCTTCTACCATTGTTTTGCTTCTTCAGTCATCCTAACCAAAGAGGCTGATTTTCTGTGAGCTGCAACTAATCTTTTATTTATTTAAGATGCCCAAGCTAGCACCCCCTTTGTTGCTCATCATATAACGTATATGTGATTCAAGTTCTAAATGGATGATACCATATACCTACAAACAGATAAATTCATCTGGCAATAAGGAAGACTATTGAATAAGGATTGAACAGGTAAATCCAGAGTTCAAACGTGGGTATTTTGAAAATAACCTTTTAAAATTAAAACTACTTTTCAAAGAGATAAGAAATTTCCAGGATATATATTTGTATGCATGATAGGTAACAAATGTTAAATAGTGTGTCTCATTCATGTTCCTACCACCAAGGAAAACTTTTTCTTTGTGTTTACATAGTCATATATTATTATTCCTGGGTGGGTTTTCTAAACTGAGAACTGGAAAATACAGAGTACAAAAAGAAATGAACTCTTGACCTCCTGGGTGAACTCAGAAGAGTTTGTTGGACATACAGTGTCAAAACTCTTATATTAGCAAAAAGCCAGGCTGCTCAGTTTAAAGTACAATGCAGCAATTCCAATTTATCTTGGGTCACTACAGTCCATAACAACAGTTCATTAAACAGTGGATTTCTTCCTCCCTACATAGCCAAGCAAATTTATCCTGAATTTCTGAGAACTTGTATTCCATCTTTCTACATCCTGCCTTTCTTCAGCTCATCATGGATATTTAGTAGTGCCACTGCAGGGGGTTGCAGAACATAAGAGCAGAAGAAGATAAGCATGGCAAATAAGAGAGGAACTCAGTTAAACTGAAGCATGGAGTTTTATCTAAAGACTAGCAATCCATCTTGTTTCACAGACTACAGCCAGGGGTAGGTATTTTTCTTTTGGAATGACATGTGTTTATGTCTGAAATAACTCATTCGAAAGCTGTTGCCCCTGAACTAATCTCAATTGGAAAAGGACATTGTTCAGCTTGCTGTTGCTCAAAACACACCAAGAAAATCCCTCTCCAATTCACAATGATCACTGCATATTCTGTCTTTTGGCCTAAGATGATTATTTTTCAGATTTGAAAGGAAGGAAGAATATTTCTACAAGAAATGCATTCAAGCACATACGCAAGTTTTCACACACTTAAGCCATAATGGGGAAGCTTAAAATTAAGCTCTAAAGGTCAGGTAGTCAAAGGAATCAATATAAGTTAGGCATTTTACCTTATTAAGCATTATTTGAAAATTCCATCTGTACTTTTTGGCAGATAATTTTTTATCTGTGAGGATCTAGACCTAATTACTTTCCTGCACATGGATGACCTCAAAAAGTCTAGTGGTTAATTGTTTTCCTGATTTAGGGCATAAGCACTGTGACCCCTCCATGATACTGAAACAGTCTTGCAAAGTTAAGGACACTTTTGTGGATTTATGATGTTTAAAATGTAAATGTCAGATTTATTACAGAGGTCTAGGGCCTGCAAAGAAGGTAAATAGCCATAGCTTCTTCAGTCGCTGTGGAAATGCATTGATTTTCATGAGTTAAGGGTCTGAGTCAAATCCTTTAAAGCTGAATTAATTATCAATTCAATGTATTTGCTGGTTTGAGAATGTCACACCACTGGCTATACAACTGCAGTACAACTCGACATTTAGCTTTCGCCAGAAGTGTTGCTATTAAAAAAAAATATGTATGCATGGTATGCGTCGTATACCTGCTTCCCTGCTGACTGGTGCATGTGAAGTAAGACATTCTGAAGGGAGGAAAATGAATATGAGGGAAATCAGAAATTCTAATTTCACAAGAAAAAGAAGGAACTGAATTAAAATAGACTACAATAAAACATTTAAACAATATGATTTATTGGGGGGGGGGGGAGGGGGAACAGGGGATGATATTCATCCAATTATTTTTAATCTAGCAGTTACATTTGATGCACAAGAAACATTGTGTGATGTCTTTGTCCAGATATGGAAATACAGAAAGGTCTCTAGGCTTCCTGTCTGCAGCACTGAACTCTGTCAGAAGTTGTTGGCTTGTTTGTAAGCTTTGCCTCTGTCCTCTTCCTGCATTCAGCCCCTATGGGAAGAAATAGTCTGAGTTTCCATGTGCTAATGCACCTGCACAGCTTGAGCAGAACTTAATTCTTCAAACTGAAGAGTGTGAGGAGCTGAGAAGATCCAATACCTTATGTAGTAGCCTAGCACTGTGTGAAGTCAGGAGACCTTTAAAAAAATAAAGGAAAATATGTTATCCTACACAGAGTAAATGAATGCACCTCTCTGGGAATCCAGGAAGTACATATTAGCTGGATAAAATGTCTTTGTGCTGCTGAACATGTGAAAAAAGTACTTACATGCCAACTGAAGCTATTGAAGATTTACCCATGGTGGCTGAATCCCTAAATGATGTAGAGCATTTAGTTTTCTACAACTTGATCTCCATCCTCAGAAAATGAAGTATGTCGTGGGAGTGGAAGAGAACCTCAGGAACAGCTTCTCCTGGAAGCAGCTTGGCTCAGTGTTATAGAATGAGCCATTAAAAATCATCCCCATTTCAGGGACATCCCCGAACCAACCACTGCAGTAACGCAGGGATGTTGGAACTAGATGATCTTTAAGGACCGTTCCAAGCAAAGCTATTTAATGATTCTATGATAAGTGATTTGCTTTGGCAATATAACCCTCTAGAGTTGGAACTGGGAATTTTTAAGACAGTGCAAATGATGCTAAGAACTGATTCTTACCTTTCTCAGAGAGCCATACATGACTGCTCAGGCTAATTAATTTTAAAAAAGATGTTAAGCTTTTGTTTTTATTGTTATAATCATTCTTTTACATCATAGGACAATAAAAATTGAAAGGAGCACAATAACTTATTTTTCTCTCCTTACTAAAGCAATACGGTCGTAATATAGCTGTGCACTTCCCTAGTGTGTTCCTGATTTTATTTTTGAGAAGACATTTAACAATTAATGACAATAAAATAAAAAGAACACTTGTACATTAATATAATTATGGGCAAACAAAAATTCATAAGCCTTAGAGAATCAGAAATGCAGAAAAATAAATGCTTTGCATGTCAAAAGGAATTATCTAAGTGTGCAAGATCATCTACTGAACCATTATTTAAAAACAAACAAACAAAACCACTAAAACACTAATATACTCTAGCTAAGATACATAAAAACCATCAGGCCTTGTTGGCGTGCTGGAGATACAAAATTAACCATATGAGTGGCGTGGCAGAGCACAGAAATTCTCAGCAATTTCTACCTTTTAGTTATAAACTTCTTACAGGTTGTCCAGGGAACATGAAAATGATTCAAAATCTCAGCTTTTTTTTCTTTTTTTTTTTTTCCTCCACAAAAAACTTCAGAGCATGACTTGCAAACCAGAAAGCAAATTAAGTTCTTTCAAATGTATTGTTACATGGAAAAGCTGGGACTTCTTTTCCCAGCTAGTGGAATGAAGAGAGATCATTTATTCATGACTTTCACAGGGTCTGCAGTTAGTGGTGCTGCCTAGAGCCAAGAAAGCAGTGAAGGAAATACGTTCCCTGCTGCAGGTACTTGTACCTCCTCCTGGTCTTTACTCACAATGTTCATATGAATGTGAGTACAAGAGAAAAGGTTGGGAGAGATTACATTTTCCATGCTGTATTGATCCCGTGGCTCACTCTCAGCACTTATGTCCATTTACATACAGCTGGCTGCCATAAGGTTACTTGTACCCAGTACAAAGAAACAGCGCTGGAGTGAGTATAGACTGATGAAAGCAATAGTGTGATGAGCTTTAAAGTGTCAAGCTGTTTTCTGTGCTGTTCAACCTGTCCTGCATTTCAATATATTTTAATACAAAATCAAGTAATTAAAGCACTGCTGGACAAACAAATAGAAGCAATAAATAAAAATAATGGGCGGAGAGGAGAGTTGTCTCATTTCTTGGTTGCATGTTGGACCATTTGGCCTCAAGGGAAGACATACTTCAGTAAACTGCTTTTCCCTAAGCCAGCAGATCTCATTGTACTAATCCAAGTGAAGTCCTCATTCTAAGTGCCTTTAAGCACAGTCTCTAGTAGTATCTGTTTTTCTTTTCCAGCTGCATAAAAAGCAATAACTCTTAGCAAATTGCAGTTTATTAATTCAAAATGGTTAGAAAAAACAGATGCAACAAAAAGGCCAAGTAAAATCAGGCATGGAAGAGATAAGGACTTTGTTGCTGCTTGTTTCCTGTTAGCTGTTCTGCATGGGAACTTGGTTACTCTGATTCATGTTGAGGATATACATTAAGAAATGAGCTGAAAGAATAATTCAGCTTCTTAATTTAATAAAAAATGTTCATCATTATTCATTATTAAATAAACCTGTGTAATAAAAATTGGGTTTTCTGTATATTGTGTTTACTAGTAAAGATTAAGGATTTAACTAGAAATGGCTAAGCATATAATCTGGATTTCTGACACTTTTTTTTTTCTTCCCTTTTAACTCTGTGGACAAAATGTGGAGATATATCCTGGTGTATTTTGTTAATTTTGACTTAGTCTTTGGAGTTCTTTCCTCATAATTATGTAGATAGCTACTATATTTCCTCGAATGACCTTTTAAGGCCCAAAAAGTTAAATGCATCGGTGTTCTGGTATATTTCTGGAACTCTCCATACACTAATGTTTATGACTAACATGAATGTTTCGGAAAAGTTTTAAGCTTAAATATTGATTAAATGTGAGTGTTTTATTACTCATTATTATTCCATTATTCATTATTGTTAACATTGTTATAGTAAAAGAATTCTAATAGTAATAATATAATAGTAGCCCTACTAAAGTAATAGAAAAGAGAAACATCATCTTGCAGCTCCACTGACATTATAAATGAACCTCATGATGAAGCTTTATGAAGTAAAAAAAGCCAAAGCAAAATGACTTCAGCATATCAGAAGGCAACATAATATATATTAACTTTTCCCTGTTTCTTTTTGTTTTAAATTCTGTCCAACAGACCAATTTAATCTCTTCACTTCAAATCCTGACCCAATTCAAGTTAAACAGAATGTTATAATTGACTTGTAAGAGGCAAAGATTTTACTTGAAAAATTGTTGACAAAGACAATCTGATCTGAATACTAAATATGTTTAGAGTTGTTCTAGCATTAATATTTTAAGATTCTTTTTCCTAGTAAAGTATTTGTATTAGTTAATTACTTCCCTGACAAGTCTTTTGATTATCAGATGATCGTGATATGTCTCTTTCCAGCTGATGTAGGAAGAGTTTATCAGTGTCCTGTTATAAAGGGCTGGTATTATCTTTTTCCATTTTCCTTCCTCAGCGTGCAACCAGGTGATGGAACATACTCAGCTGGTGAAACTATGTATTTTCTCAGATTGTCAAAACAGCATTGTCATTAGCATAATGGCACTGGCCCAGTGCTTTGGAATAAGAATGAGCTATGTTTTATTTCTGAATGCATGCAAGAAAAGTGCTAATAATGCCCTGCAGAAACACTTAATGTGATTTTTATGAATCACACCTAGTAACTTATTGGGAATTTGTGCCAGATGGATTTCTGATTAGATTTTCAGCTAAATTAGGAGCCTCTCTACACAAAGATATGCCCATTTAAAGCCCAATGAAAAACACATGGGATGATCAAGTGCCAGGTGATACCAACAATGTTTTTAATTTGTAATTTGCTGGGTATTTCAGAAGACCAAGATAAGAAGTTTCTTTGTTGCTGTTGTGGTGTTTTTTTGTTTGTTTGTTTGTTTGTTTTGTGTGGGGGGGGGGGAGAGGGGGCTGGGAGCAAGACCTTTATAGCAAGTGGATCTCTTCTGCTTGAGGAATCTTACATTAGCTACATGTTTTACATGCTTTCTTGCTGGTTGTGCAGGTAACCCTTGATAAATTCCTGAAGTGTTCACCTAGAGGTGTGTGCTGTCTTCCTCATAGAAAATTCTCTTCAATAAAAAGACTCTATATGGAGTAAATGATAGACAAAAATAACATCATGTTTATTCCATGAAATATTGATGCAGTATGACAAAATCAAATAAGCCTTCCTTTGCAAGTTATTGGTATCCTTTCAAAACATAGAACCAAAACCCAGCTTTAAAGCATCTAAAAATTACTGCATGGGATTTCCACAGTAAGTTTTCAAGAGCATTTACCAGTTTTTAATTGTAGCCAATTTAACAGGCCTTTTTTAATTTTTTTTATTTTTTTGGTCTTCTTGCCTCACAGCATTAAAAAAAAAAAAATCTATTTTTAACTCTGGATAATTTCTTTCTAGTCTGAAATTTCACATGCACTCCTATTTTAATCTTATTACTCTGATACTTTCTAAATTACAATTAAGTCCCAGTATGCAATTCATATACTTCTAAGTAAATTACTTGTCTCAAAAATACAAATTTCCCTTGGTGTTTCTGTATGGAGCATCTCATACGTATAAAGAAGACAAAGAACTCCAGTGCCTAAATTACCAGACTACAGGTGATATGCACAGCATTAAAAGCATAGCTTTTGTAGTCATATTTTATTCTAAATAGAGCAATAAAAAGTAGCTAGCATCATCAAGCCTGAGAGTTATTGTGTGCATGAAGTGAGTTTTGAAACCTCAAGACAGAGGGTAACCACAATTCCATTAAAGTAGGGAATTGAGTCAAAGATGTTCCCATTACCAGGACACTGATACAACAAAATGAAATATGGGACTATTTCTATTCATCCCTGTCATGATGAATGACAGTATAAACATAGATACACCCAGAGAAACACAAAGCATTTGAGTTTTATGCCAGATGAGAGTTATAGGAAAACTCTGATTCTTTTAGATCAGAAGTTTAAGAAATAGGAAAGGGGAAAATAAATATTTACTGGAACGTTCTTGGTAGATGGTAGATTGAAACAAAAGATCTTCATGTGCATCAAAGAAGACTCAAAATATAGGTATTGGAATTTTGGGGGAAATGACTGTTACTAACTTACCCACATCAGAAGCTGGTGGCATTAGTTAACCATTTCGCTTCCCAACTAGAATTGGCTTAACAGTTATTTCTTCTCAGTATACTTAACACCGCCCTAATAAACTTAGATACTGTGGTTATTCAGGGGAATGGTTATGCATATTAATGTTTATTGGTTTAAGGACAAGAAAAATAGCACAAAACCTCAAGATAATTCACTGTTAAACTTGCAAAATTGAGATCTCTGAGGAGATTGTGTTTTTTACAGAAAGTAGTTTCTCCTTAGGGATTAACTTGGCCATATTTCAGGCAATATCATATATTCAGATTGAATTTATGGTATTAAAAATGTAATTCAATTTAAATTTAATTGGAAACAAAGGGAAGAAAAGCTACCACATTATTATTCATTGATTGGAATGCCTGAAGAAACCATTCTGATCATCTATGCTAACATTACAGGACTGTGCTTAATAATTTCTGCATCAAGCTCATAATTCATACTTGAGTAATATAGGTATTACTCTGTGTAAATCTGTTATCCTGTGTGTTCTAAAAGGACCTCTAGAGTTCTCAAGTGATGAAGCTATATTCCAAATTATTAGTGTGATCCTATTATTATTATTCATGAAGCACTCTGCAGTCCAGGCTGAAATCACTTGCTAGGCACAGTACAAGCATGTTCCAAAAACCAGTCTCTCTTTCAGGAAGATTGGTATCAAGTGGCAGACAAAATTGAGGCATATAAATTGTCTGAAGGCCAGTGGCAGAATTGGAAATATGGAGTTCTGCTTTAGTAGTATAATTGCAATCCAATTAAGTATGTTATGTTACCCGCCCCCCCTTTTTTCTTTCTTTTTTTTTTTTTTTTTTCCCCAATGCATTGACCCTTCTCTGTTTTTTTCCCATGAACTGAATTTTTCTTCCTCCTCAAAATTACGTTGCTGTCGTTCTGTTTTAAAAAGAACAACAATGACTGTATCAGAGAAGCAGTAGATTATAGGCACTCTTTGCAATCTAAAATGGGAGGCGCTCATATTGGATAAATGCTAACCTCAAAGGTACATTCACTGGAGGCCTAACCTCTGCTGTTAATGTTGTTTGGTGAGATGTGAGCTCTGTATCTATGATAACAGAGGTGTAGCATGGCAGATTTTTACCTCCAACAGGCTTATGGCTGCATCAGAACCTGAAAGGACTTGACAAATTAGCTATGCTAAATTCTTTTCCTAGCCCCAACATAATGTCATTGCAGTGCATACTCTGCAGTATCTTGCATTGAAATATTCAAAATCTTTCACATTTTGTCTCCAGCTCATGTATCAGTCACACTGAACCAGTAACAGTTCTCTCAACAAGAAATAGTTCAGCTTAAATTGCGTTTTTATAACAAAAACAAAACCCATTAATAAATCATTATATACACTACACACACACACACACACAAAAAAAAAAAAAAAAAAAAAAAAGGAGAGAGGAATAATCACATTTGTTTCAATTATTCATATTTGTGTGACATGAGACATGAAAAGGTTGGGAATTATTGAAACATAACAAGGCGTGACAGAAGGCAACCCAGTGCACAGGCAGCACATTCCCAGAAATGAAATTCCAGTTCTCCCCGTTGGTTATAGGCACAAGTTATGGCAGACTTTGCTCACCTCCTTTGCTCAGCTACCTTTCTCTGTCATATGGGCAGGTCTGTATGGTTTCTCCTGGAGCCATGTGTTTTGGGGCAATGACACACAGCTTTCCAACCTGCATCCCACCTCCATAGGAGACAGGACCTGTGTTTCACACACTGCCCTTGGGAATTCTCCACTGGGCATGGGTTCTTTCTTCCTTGGATCTGTCTCCGCAAAGCATGATATAGAATAGGTCGCATCTCACCGATTTATTCTTTCATGATTTCAGCTGTCACATGAATAACACATCAAACACTCCCAAAATCAACAACTCTGTGTTGGGGAGGTAGAAGGAGAAAGTGTTTTTTTATTATAAATAATCCTACAATAAATGACCAGACTAATCTTTTTTTTTTTTTTTTTCTTAAATTTACAGCTCTACAGGGATATTTTTGCTTTTGTTTTTGGTGTTTGTTGTTTTTGTTGCTGCTGTTGTTCTTGCTGTATTTTTCCTAATTTTATTTGGTTTGTTCCTGTGGGGAAAAAAAAAAAAAAAAAAAAGAAAAAAAAAGAAAAAAGGCCACTTAATTTTGCTATGAAAGACAAATGTTTTCTAGATTGGAACAAAGGTGAAGAAAGTGAATCTTTTACAGGAAAAAAAAATCTGTACCATGATATTTCTAAGGGACAGCACATAAGGGGTTATCATAATTACCTAAAATAATTACTTTAATGAAAATTTGAATTAATAATCACAAATGAATACAGAATGAACTTTTAATATTTCAGACTTTTAAATATGTGACCACTGCAAAGTAAAACTATGCAATATGTCACTCTGAATTGTTATTATTATGTCATAAGGAAAGGGAATATAAGATACATATATTATTAGCTAAAGTAGGTTCAATGAATATTTAAAGCAAATAAATTTGTAAAGACCTAGAGGTTAGTAAATAAGTAAAACAGTCTGCAGTAATTGTGTGTTCTGTCAAAAGCAGACCACAAAAAGCACCAGGAAGAATTCTTGGCAAATCAATCGTGTGGGTCTGAATTAAGGAGACATGTTGTGTGAGGCCACTTTACGTTGTACATTTGTATATGCATATCTATACTTATAAATAAACATATTTATTTACCTCTGTGTTTGTGCATTTGTGTATACTTCATAGAGGAGTAAAATAGGTTTTCTACTTAGTATGAAACCCATGTGCACTGAGCAGTCAATTCTGATACAATTGGTCTAATTTGTTTAAGTTACTTATGTAGGAAACTGGTAATTTTTTCAATTTCTAGCACAGTGAAGTTCTAAGCCTGGTACGTCCACATTACCTAAATTTACTTGGGAAATGAATGTTCATCTTTGGGGGAGAGTTGGGACCCTAATGAAGCTGGTCATTGCAGTGAGTCCAAGATTTCACAACCTGTGTTCAGGCCAAATTCCGCATGGTATTTTTTAATAGTTAATATCTGAGACTGAATTGAAAAGCAACTCTCCTTTAAATATAATCCATGTGGGATTTCACATGACATTTTACTAAACAGAAACCATTAACATAGTATCTTATTATACTGTAAAGCATGCCATGTATTAGAAGAGGAACTAAACATAGTTTCAGCACTTCAAATGGGGAAATGTATGAGTACTAGCAAGGGATTTCAGAACTTTCCCATTACATTCCATTGTAATCCTGTTAAACTCAGTGGAAATAAATGAACTGACCTTTAAGGTAACAGACTATGAACAGAGTATATTCCTTAACTCTTTAGAGTATTTACAGTTTTTACTTTGATTGTCCTTCCAATTAAATGTAAGAAACTTATATTCTCTCCCTCTCTATTTCTACCTCTGATCTTTGTGACATGGTGAACATAATGAAAACTGAGTTAGCACGGTCCCTTGCTTGCCTCATCTGTGGAGAATGAATGTGTATTGATCAGCAGCAGTGCTTGCAGAGGAAATGGCCTGGGACTCCAGGAAGTGTAAATCAGGTGTAAATCAATTCAAGTCAATAAAGCTATGACAACTTATACCAAATGAAAAACATAACTGTATGTTTTTTAATTATTACAAGGAAATTGGAAATTAGTGTTGAACAACAAATAGATAATAATTACAAATAGCTCAGAATCTGCTTCATCTGGCTTTCAAATTAACTTAATTAAATGTTTTTCCTTGATATTGTTGTGGCCTGGGATATACTTGCTCCTCTCCTGTCAGTGCTCATGCAAAATTACTAGGCAGGCTACAAGAGAACATTGGAATGTAATTATTCAAGATTATTTATAGATAGGTAGATAGATAGATAGATAGATAGATAGATAGATATTTAAACTGTCTTATATTTATGACATAATGAAAAAGATATTTTCTGGCATTTATAATATTTTAAATGTTCTCTAGAGTACAAAGCATATTTTTTTCTGTTATGACAAAACATAAATGAATATAAAAATAATATAATTAAGGGGAGGTTCAGGGGTATAATGCCCCTAATATTCTTGAAAATTGTATTGATGTCATGCAACCAATTCATAAAACCAGGAAAAAAATCTATTTTTTTGTATTGAAATACTACCTCTATAATTGATTGTTAATGTACTACTAAAGAACCTAAACAAAAGTGGGTTTAACTCTCTCTTTTTACAGTTTTGGTGACTGAAATCTCTTACAAATAACCAGATCTACTTTAACTACAGTGGTCTATATTCTGTATCCACTATAAATCAACAACACTTTTCATAATGAACAGTGCCTTTCAGATAAGTTGTTCATTACAAAACTGTTGAAAGTATGTGTTACTAAGAAAGAGAGAACATAATAAAATACTTGTCAAACGTAACATCCTACAAATTTTCTTCTGGGCAAGTATATAAAGGATTGTCAGAATGTCAGAATTCTTAGCTGTAGGCAAAACAAGTAGCTCTCTCTGTTAACAGCAGTGGTATACACTGTATAGGCAATCAAATATAATTGATATTTTGTTAGAATAGGAACATCTGTAAAGGATGAGCACTCTCCATTATCAGTTGCTAATCAATTTTTTCTGTAAATCTAACTTAAAGTTTCTATTTCTGTTCTAACTTTAAGATGCAAACAGCTTACTATAATTAGGATGAAGTATCCACCCTAATTATTTCCTCAAACTCAATACAGTGCAGTTCCCTGGTTTACTTTCATGTCAGTGACAATTTTCTGAATGGTGTGATGGAAGTGTAGACTTTCAGAGCACATAAAAACTTTTCAAATTTGACCATGTAATGACACAATGCAGTTTCTATAAAGTAACAACAAATTGATGTTCTACATCTTGAGATCGGTAGTGACAGTTTGAACAAGCCACAAAGTGAAAAATATTCAAACTTAAATGTCAATGAAGAAATCCTGGCCACTGCTGTAAGTTTCTGTTAGGTACTTTGGTGCCTGTGTTTAGACATTCAAGTTTGAAAATGTCTTTAACGTCCACCTATTGTATATTTACCTGTTTCAGTCAAGTTTGGCTCCAGGGGAAAAAAAAAAAAAAAAAAAAAAGTTAGCATAATGACATCAAAATCAGTCCATATACAAGATAGAGTTCATAAAAGATGTTTGTTTTGTTGTTTGTTTTTTTTTTCCTTCAAATTATTCCAATTAATAATAGTAACACATCAATAGAAAGAGCAGTATTGTTCCTGCAATTCAAAAGAATATCAACTGGCAAGGAAATAAAAAGAAGCAAAATAAATCTAATATAACTTTGGAGATTTGAACTTCAATTTCAATCTTTATGAACTTAATAGAGCTCTACCTTAAAGCAAATGACAAATTTTGTCCTTAATATTTTGATGAGTATCCTACTGGAACATGGCTCTAGCTTGTTACCCCATCTCTGTTAGCTGACATCAATTCCCATCTTGCAGAAATTTACTTTACCTATTTATTTGCCACAAAACAGCCTCTTCTCCCCAGCTGGTGTTGATCTCCTTTGTTCCTGTTCAAGTTTCAGCATGCTCCTTTATTTTCCTCCTGTTTGATCAGTATTCCTTTTTTTATTATTCTCATAACCATTTCCCAGAACTATTCTTTATTGAGTTTCCTTTTCTTAAATATAGATCTTCAAAATCATGCACAAAATTACTAAGGAAGTCTTAGCACAATCTTTGCACAATGTAGAATGCTTGTTCTTTTGGAAACATGAAGAAGATGCATCACAGAATTGCATTTGTCTGTTTGATGGATGGCTTAGCTTCACCATATTGAAATGAAACACCTCAGCCCTAGAAAAACTACATTTCAATATGAAAATGAAAAATAAATTATTTGTTGAGACAGAAAAAGTCTAACAGATATTTTGATTTTTGATAAAATTTCATTTTGAAGAAATATATATATATATATATTTTTAGGCTGTTCTGTACAGAAAGACCAGATATCACCTTTTCAACTGACCTTCGAGACCACCATCACCTTTTCAACTCAGTTCTCATTAAACTCCTTATCAGTAGTTGTTTTCCCATAATAATCAGCCAACAAAATAAACCAAAACAAACAACAATGACAAAAACAAACAAACAAACAAAACAGGTAATTTCTTTTTCTTGCAATTCATAGGTATTGCCTGCAAAAGCCAGCAATAACTGTTCCCACAGGTGGATGTTATAGGATGGTCAAAAAGTGATTGTATTCTAGGCAACAACGGAAAGGAAAGGAACTCTTTCTGGTACCATTTTCTAATCTTTTTTCATTCTATGACAAGACAGACCTAGCTGGAAAGCCAGGAAAGCTGAAGAACTGCAAAGCCTCCAGTTCATGAGGAATATTTTGATATGACATGGAGCCTGAACCATTTGCTCAAGAAGAAGATACTCTGGTCTTTTGAAAATGACAAGTGAAAAAGAGGCAAGTTGTAAGAACATCAACTCTTCCTAGGAATAAATAAATCCAGTATGATAAAGGAATAAAACTCCACATGTTTTACTCTGACTATTTTTGTATGATCTTTTTAATAAAGTGTTTATTGCATTAGGTAAATGCTAAACATGGAGAAGACATAGGTCACCATGGTGAAATCGTAGAGGAAAGACTGTAATTTCTTGCATTGCCTATGTGACATTTCATTTGAAACAATTGAAAACATTATTTGAAATTATGTTTATTTACAAACACCATTATGTGCAATTAAAAGAGGGCCGTGAAAGCCATAGAATACTCTCCCAGCTTTCACAAATCCAGCATGCATATTTTCAATTCTTTTCAGGATAAACCAGCAGCCAGCTCACTCTTACAGTCTATTTATAATGAGGTGCTGTGATGTGCATTTGACTGTTGAAACATAAAGCTGTGTGTCATCACCACTCTAAAACCCTTTCAATCCACAAGCAGTAATACTCCTCAGTGCTTTGTATACTTCCCTGAACAAGAAGTCTTATGCATTAGATTCTCAACATGCCTCAGCAATGCACCTGTGAGGACAGAAAGATATTTGGTATTGCTTTCTCCATATTCTAGAAAAAAAAAGGTGAACCTGGATTTGAGATAGAAATCTGTGTAGCATGGAGGTAACTGGAGGTAGTAAATAAAGACTGCTGCATGATTAAAATATTCAGCATTTGTGTTTATTTTTAATCTTGGACACTTAGGCTGTGACTAGAGTAAAATTAAACATGGCCAGGATCATTCCCTGGCAATGAAGCCAACTGGTATAGAATGGCCCCTCTCTATACTATTAAATTCTCATTTCCACATCACAACTGCCTTTTAGGCCAGTTCTTATCTCACAGCAATGCTCAGGATTTATCTGGAGAGTTTTAACGTGTCCAGCCCAGAACCATGCAAGGGATTTTTCCAACAACTTAACAGTATAGAAAATAGAGTTCCAATGTTACCGATCTATTCAATTTCTTATCACTTTAATATATTCATTTGAATTCATTGTATATGTCAAATTTTCTCTTCTGTTTCTGATCTGCATGGGAGCTGAGAATCAGAGCTAATAATTTATTTCATTTTATTTTATTTTATTTGTGTTTTTTTTTTTTTTTTTTCAGGTTAGGAAGCAAATATGTTTTGTTTTGTTTTGATTCGATTTGGTTGGTTTGTTTGTTTGTTAGGATGACCAAGGAATGGTAATAGAAATGTAGGGATTTAACATCCTTCCTTCAGACTCAAGTGCAAATAAGGATACCCAAAACCTATTGGTCAGACCAAAAGTGCATATAACTCAGTATCCTCTGACAGTGATTAGCAGCTGATACCTATAGAACAGTAAGAGAAGCAAATAGTGGTGGTTATTTATGATGTGCATTGTCATATACTGCAATAAGTAAGATATGGAGTAAAAAATTTGTTCCCTGGATAGAACAATTAATAAAGCTTGATTTTTTAATGAGAGTTGCACAACATGCCTCTGTTTGCAATATCCCAACTATGGAAGAGCTAATACCCTTACAAAGAAGCTATGTAATTTCCCAGATTCCCTAAAGCATTATCCTGTGACGCCAGCTCTCCCTTATCATCTGTGCATTGTGTCTCATTCTGTGCTATCTGTTTACAGTCTGGTACATGTTCAGCAAGAGTTAGAGATAGATATTGTGCCTTCTGTCAATGAGGATACTGGTTTTTTGTTTGTTTGTTTTCTTTTTTTTTTTTTTTCAGTAATGATTCTAAATAAACTTTTAATTGGCTTGTAAGCTCTGTTAAATTACATTGTGATTTATCAATAAATTTAAAAGAGCTTGGAAAGAAATTGACTGGCAGAGGAGCAGATGGACTGTAATTCAAACAATCTTCTTAAAAAAGGTTAATAAGACATTACCAGCAAGTTTCTATTTTAGATATACTTATCCTTTTCCATTATCTACATACATACAGAAATACTGATTTATGGGTTCTTCTATTTACATACTATCCATTAGGTTTAGTATGTGTAAAAAGGGCTCATCACAACTTTAAAAATAACGTGACTTTAATCCAATAGATAATCAATTTAACATAAAACATAAAATAGAAAGAGGAGGCAGCTATTATTTTCACTTTTCCTGACAGGATGAAAGCTGAATTAATAATCTGCCATGTCTGGTATTTGGGAGAGGCAGTAATAGGGTCACATGTGTTCTGTCAAGTAAGTTTTCTTGCAGTTACCACTAATATATCTAGCCATCTCAATAAATGAAAGCAACTGTCATCCCCCAGTACTCCAATATCACTGTAGCGAGTGGCAAAACTCCTACTGACTTTAAAACTATCTGAATTTTTGAATATTTTTAAAACTTGTTTTTCAGCAAGTAGTGATGTTGCAGGACCATGCTAGCTTTACCTGTCCCCAGCAGTGGCAAATGCAAATGCAAATATAGAAACCTGGAAGATGTTATGGTGTGCTTTAATAAATCTGGATTATCAGAGGATGAGGACTAGCAAATGCATCACAGAAAGCACAGAAGGGCTGCCAGCTGCTTAAATTACAGCCTTACAGTTACACTTTGTTTATAGTTTGAAGCACAGCCTTGACTGTTGCCTTGAGAAAAACTCCAAAGGAAACACTTACTAACATAACCTTTACATTAGTATCTACCTGTTTTCCCAGGCAATTCTATATCCATATGTAGCTAATACATTAGATCGTCTAATTTTTATTCACCACATAACTGACTCATTTAAATGCATATGAAATTAACATCTGCACTTACTGTTGTATTTCTAAAACCAAAATAATATAAATACCTGACACACACTCTTCATATTCAAACCAAATAAATTATCATATTTTTCTGAACTAATAGAACAGTGATATAACATCTATGGGATTACAATACAAAACCCAAGGATCCTTGACTCTAAGTATTGACTCTAAGACTTAATCACAGATCATCCATTAGGCAAATTTCTCAGCCCTAATTTTCCCTCCTTGCATTTCTACAGAGCTAAACACCATAATTTAGTTAATGGAATAGATTTTTGAGGTAGGGGGATTACAGTGAAGAAAAGGAACTCTTCTTGCTCACATTGGAAAACACTCTAAATGGAAGCCAAATTCATATTCCTTCAGAGAAATACACCTTGTACATAATCACAAAATATAACCCTATTGTAAGATGAAGCATTACTAGTATGAATATATAAAACTAAAAACCTTAGCAGGAATGCTTTGACCAGTACAAACATTTTACATTAGCTGCACAATGATTTTTTTTTTTTCATCCTGACAAAGTTGCTTTAATAGACTGCACAGTTGCCACCTCATTTACTTATTCACTCAGCTGAAATGAAGAAGAGAAATATTTTAAAGGCCAGTAAACACTGAAAATATGCTTTACTAAATTTATTGCTGATTTAAATTAAATGAAATTTAAGAAGCATCATGTGTCCTGGTTTGATATCTATTCACTATTACACCATGCACATGGTTAAAAATAGAACTTTTCCTGTCAGAGGTATTATCACATGAGCACACTAGATTACCTCTTTTTCAGTCCTCATGGAAACACATTATCAGAACCAGGTACCACTACTTCACTGCTTAGTGTGTCCTCAGAAGAATATACAGTAAATTCTATTTCTGTGACCTTTTCAGTATTCTGTTTTGACTGACTGTCCATTCTAGTCACAGGTTGCTGAGGTTACAAATAGAAGAGGATAGGAATGGCAAGCAAATCAAATTATAGAATACTAAAAAGGTCATACTAGTACCATTTATATTACCCTTCACAGAACAGATGAGGCAGGAAAAGTTACCTCTCCCTCACAACAAAAACTGTAATGGATTCGGTAAACAGCAGGAATGACAAATTCATGTTTATGTCAAATAGTTGTGCTGTAAAGGAATAGCTATAATATTTAATGACCACATCTGGGACTGTTGTCCTGTTATACTTAAAACTGAAGTCTCTCAGAACTTCTATTTTTTTTTTGCAATAGTATAATTCATTTCAGAAATAAACTTTAATAAAATCACCCTAAAAGAATTTACAAAATAATGTTCAGTGAAAAAATATCATACCTATATCAACAACTATTTCCATCTGTATTTTATACATGTTGCAGGAGCATTTATTTTATCACATTAAATATTCCCTTCCCTTCCCTTCCCTTCCCTTCCCTTCCCTTCCCTTCCCTTCCCTTCCCTTCCCTTCCCTTCCCTTCCCTTCCCTTCCCTTCCCTTCCCTTCCCTTCCCTTCCCTTCCCTTCCCTTTTCCTTTTTCTTTCTTTTCTTTTCTTTTCTTTTCTTTTCTTTTCTTTTCTTTTCTTTTCTTTTCTTTTCTTTTCTTTTCTTTTCTTTTCTTTTCTTTTCTTTTCTTTTCTTTTCTTTTCTTTTCTTTTCTTTTCTTTTCTTTTCTTTTCTTTTCTTTTCTTTTCTTTTCTCTTTTTTTCTTCTCTGATAGCCAATGATTCTTAGAATTTCAAAAATCTCTGCAAAATATCTAAACTTTTCTAACATACTCTAGGATTGATGTCTATCAGTACTTTTATTTAGGATTTAGTATCCAGTTGGTGAGTCATTAATCCTACTTGCACTCTTCTATGCTAACCTAATTTTGAAACGGGTTTCAAAATGTTTAGGTGGTGCAATACTAAAGATAAAATATATTCTAAATTCTGTAACAGACGCAGTGGTGTGGGAGGTGTCTTGCATTTCTTGTGCACCATATCATTAATAATTTTCTTATTATACAATACCTAACATCACAGGAGCAAAACCTGACTTTGAAATTATTTTTGTATTCATTAAGCTTTTTCTTTTTATCAAAAGGTCATCGAAGTGATCTATTTAAATTAGCTGCCCACACTAAATTTTGTGTTCTAATAAAATGGTGATCAGACAGCTGTGGAACCGAAGTCTGATATGACTGGCAACTAAACAGTTCTGAAGAGGACAGATCATAAAATCAAAGAATCATAAAATGGCTTAGGTTGGAAGGGAGCTGAAAGATCATCTAGTTCCAACCCCCCTGCCATGGGCAGAGATGCTACTCACTAGATCAAGTTGCCCAAGGCCTCATCCAGCTTGGCTTTGAACACCTCCAGGGATGGGGAATTCACAACCACTCTGGGTGACCTGTTCCAGTGCCTCACCACCCTCTGAGTGAAGAATTTCCTCCTAACCTCTAATCTAAATCTGGCAGAGCAGAGGGGCAGAATCACCTCCCTCGACCTGCTGGCAGCTCCACTTTTGATGCAGCCCAGGTTGCAGTTGGCCATCTGGGCGGCAAGCATGCACTGTTAAGATATAACAATTACTTGAAGAAGAGGAAGAAGAGGAAGAAGAGGAGGAAGAGGAAGAGGAAGAGGAAGAGGAAGAGGAAGAGGAAGAGGAAGAGGAAGAGGAAGAGGACGAAGGGGAAAGGGAAGGAGAAGGGGAAGGAGAAGGAGAAGGAGAAGGAGAAGGAGAAGGAGAAGGAGAAGGAGAAGGAGAAGGAGAAGGAGAAGGAGAAGGAGAAGGAGAAGGAGAAGGAGAAGGAGAAGGAGAAGGAGAAGGAGAAGGAGAAGGAGGAGAAGAAGGAGAAGAAGAAGAAGAAGAAGAAGAAGAAGAAGAAGAAGAAGAAGAAGAAGAAGAAGAAAAAGGGAAGGGAAGGGAAGGGAAGGGAAGGGAAGGGAAGGAAGGGAAGGGAAGGGAAGGGAAGGGAAGGGAAGGGAAGGGAAGGGAAGGGAAGGGAGGGAAGGGAAGGGAAGGGAAGGGAAGGGAAGGGAAGGGAAGGGAAGGGAAGGGAAGGGAAGGGAAGGAAGGGAAGGGAAGGGAAGGGAAGGGAAGGGAAGGGAAGGGAAGGAAGGGAAGGGAAGGGAAGGGAAGGGAAGGGAAGGGAAGGGAAGGGAAGGGAAGGGAAGGGAAGGAAGGGAAGGGAAGGGAAGGGAAGGGAAGGGAAGGGAAGGGAAGGGAAGGGAAGGGAAGGGAAGGGAAGGGAAGGGAGGGAAGGGAGGGAAGGGAAGGGAAGGGAAGGGAAAGGAAGGGAAGGGAAGGGAAGGGAAGGGAAGGGAAGGGAAGGGAAGGGAAGGGAAGGGAAGGGAAGGGAAGGGAAGGGAAGGGAAGGGAAGGGAAGGAAGGGAAGGGAAGGGAAGAGAAGAGAAGGAAGAGAAGAGAAAGAGAAGAGAAAGAAGAGAAGAGAAGGAAGAGAGAGAAGAGAAGAGAAGAGAAGAGAAGAGAAGAGAAGAGAAGAGAAGAGAAGAGAAGAGAGAGAAGAGAGAGAAGAGAAGAGAAGAGAAGAGAAGAGAAGAGAAGAGAAGAGAAGAGAAGAGAAGAGAAGAGAAGAGAAGAGAAGAGAAGAGAAGAGAAGAGAAGAGAAGAGAAGAGAAGAGAAGAGAGAGAAAGAAAGGAAGGAAGGAAGGAAGGAAGGAAGGAAGGAAGGAAGGAAGGAAGGAAGGAAGGAAGGAAGGAAGGAAGGAAGGAAGGAAGGAAGAAGAAAGAAAGAAAGAAAGAAAGAAAGAAAGAAGAAAGAAAGAAAGAAAGAAAGAAAGAAAGAAAGAAAGAAAGAAAGAAAGAAAGAAAGAAAGAAAGAAAGAAAGAAAGAAAGAAAGAAAATTGATGGGAAGGGGAAGGGGAAGGGGAAGAGGAAGGGGAAGGGGAAGGGGAAGGGGAAGGGGAAGGGGAAGGGGAAGGGGAAGGCGAAGGGGAAGGGGAAGGGGAAGGGGAAAAGAAAAATAGCAGTGCTTGTTCAACAGCTTCAAACTGGAATCAGAGAAGGAAACTATCTAAATGTTGGTTGTACCTGCCTTTTCAAATGCCACAATCCAGCCATTTTTGAATTCATAAAAAAAAAGCTAATCTTGGAAAATGATATTTTATCTTGATTATCATGCAATTGTCTTAAAATTAAATCCCCTCTCAGGTAAAATGTCACTGGAAATAATTTAATTATAATAAGAATTGTAACTTTCACAGAAAGTTTCAGATTTTAGACAATGTTTTTAATAAAACTTCAGTAATGCTGATGTCACAGAAAATAAATAACCATGCTGACATGGAAGTAAGGTGAAACAGAAGATCGAAAAACACCGATGTGACTATTAGACTTCACAAGAAAATTAAGGTCATAAGTCAACACCTGGCACTCCTGCTTAAACACCTCTTGTTTACTGGAAGCTCCCACTGAGTTAGATTAGAATTAGGGCATTGCACATTTCTCTGAGATTTACCATCTTGAAACGGATGCCTGCATCTCTGGGTTACATTTCTGCTTCCCAATTTCCTTTTCAAGCAGGTAGGAAGGTTAATACTCACCACAATATAAATGCTGTCTCCAGATGCGCACCCACTATTTTACATGTCAAACTTACCTAACCACTACCAGTAAAGGACATGTTTTAGAGCAAATGCCACGATCCTACATTCATTCCAGTGTGTCTTGACTAATGTGCAGTCTTTGTTAATAAATGTATGTCTTCTAGCTCTAGAGAAACAAGGATATAGAGATTTGGGGATTACAGTTTGGGTTCCTTAAACCACCAATGAAATCACATAAAATTCCTGCAGGGATGCAAAGAAATGCAACGTGCTCACTATTCAGAAAGCAGAGCATGCTTTTCTGTCTGTATGAAGCATCAAAGCAAGGAGTTCGGTTTTGCCTCACTTTAGGGTACTTCTTCCTCTCTCCAGTAAGCTCTGGAAAGATGTAAAGCTGACTCCTATTGAAGAATGGATATAGAAAACCAGTATTATATTTAGTTGAAACATTTAATTGAGGTGTTTTTTTAAGATGTCATTGTCCATATGGGAGGGATGACTGGGGTTTAAAGACTTTGACATCCATACTGCCCCATTATGCTATCCTTGCATTTAAAAGGTTTTTGTTAAAATCCAATGAAGCTGGAAAATGAGAGAAATAACATAAAATAATAATGTATTGTACAATTCTTTATCAATTTCAGAGGCCATTTGAAATTATATTGTTCAGTTTGTATGTATATTTGAAAGTCCCACGGTTATTTCGTAAAATAAAATACACAGTAAGGGGGGGGGGGGGGGGGAAGAAATGAAGATACAGCTTTTCAAGGCTTTTGTTTATACATTCACATAATCTTATCCCTTTAAGGAAAACAAGTTTTTCTTCTGTCTAACATTTTAGTATTCTCAGGTTCATGTGAATTTCTGTAAATAAAAAGTGTTGGTGCTCCTAATGTTTTGTCATTTTGTCTTTGTTGTTTTCCTTTTTGTCTTGGCATTCTGTATTTTATTCTCATTCCCCTTGTCTCCACTCCACTTGCTTGTGACCATTATCTATTTCTATCAAAATGAATTATAGGCTCTTCTTACTCTTGTGTAAGAACAGAATATCCCAGTGCAGCTGCAATGCCAGATCACAATATCACAGAATTATTTGGGTTGGAAGGGACCTTAGAGATTACCTAGTTCCACCCCCCACCTCCCACACACCCCTCCTCCATAAGTAGAGACACCTCTCACCAGACCAGGTTGCCCAAAACCCCATCCAGCCTGGCCTTGAACACTTCCAGGAATAGGGCATCCGTATATTCTCTGGTTAATCCATTCCAGTACCTTACCATCCTCCTAGTGAAGATTTTCTTCCTTACATCTAAACTAAACCTACCCTCCTTTTTTTTTTTTTTTTTTTTTTTTTTAAATATTTATTTCTGTTACATATTACCCTACTTGCTGATAAAGAAATAGTTCCTTTCCATCTTTCAGGATCACTTTGAGCCCTTTTGCACATACTCCTCTTTTTACCTAACTAGGAATACATCCCCCTATCAGCTTTAGGCAAGCTGGACAGGTTTCTGGGAAGAATGGGAGGTAGAGAGCCATTCCCTCATTCCTGGGCATCCCTTAGCAAATGGGATTTAGCAGCAAAACAGTTGCTGGGTAGAACCAACCTGTCTCCAGATGGCAGTTTTCTCACACAGTACACAGTATATAAAGAAGACTAGGGGAAAAAAAACAAAAACAAAAACAAAACAAACAAAAAAAAACACTCTAACTCCCACTTTCTCTTTGCAGAATGAGAATTCCAGTCATTGTTTTTTCTTTCATGTTTGTTCTTGTTTTAGCAGTGCTTTTTTTCTTTCCTTTTTATTTTTTTTAATTCTATTCTTCTCTCTTTTGTCTCCATTTCATTCTTATATTTTAATTCTACTTTTTCCACTTCCTCTTGCTTTTCTTACTTCTTTTATTCTTTCAGTTTTTATTCTTAATGTCTTTTATTTAATTTAATGGGTCCTCTAAATATTATTTTTACATTTTTGATGATAAGCTGTTTTTACAGTTTTAAGTGATCTTATAAAATATTACTATGGAAATTGTTTTTTGGAATATGTTTTATGGAATATGTTTTTTTTTTTTTTTTTTTTTTGTCTCTAATTTAAATTAGCTCTTCCTAAAACTTAGAAAGATAATTTATTTTTATACTTGTCAAATTTTATAATTAATTATTTCCTAAATATAATGCCAATAAGATAGTTTTCATAAACAACTCAGACTTCCTAAAGAACATGGACAATGAAATTCCTCAAAAACCTTTCAGATTTTACCTAGACCTTTATACTAGCTGCTATCTCCCCCCGCTCCCCAAAATCAAATTGTGTCACCTCTTTAATTCTTAATAAGGTATTAAGATATTTGTGTACTTGAGACCTTGGACACAGATATATCTATACTAAAGGAAGTATTCTGCAACATTTAGCTTTTTTGTTTGTTTGTTTGCAGTTGTATTGATAAAAATAAAGATTTCATACACATAGTTACCTTCAGTTTTACTGTGTGATATCAGACTCTATAAGCAAGTACTTTAGTCCTTTAAGGTTCAGTAGCAAAATAGCCTGAAATGGATATTCTTAACTACTTGCAGTTAGGTTCTGATCTGTGGGAAATTCATGATCAGCACACTGCTATTTTTCATCCCATTCCAATATACTCTAGACAGCTTTTAGAAAGTAAACCATAACACACAAAAAAAGAGATAGGGCTGCAGTAATGATTAAAAAAATGATTGGAGAATGGACAGTATGTAAAATTCCCATCCTTTTTGAATGTAAACAGTGTGTTTAAGTCATCTTCAGTACCACAACAATATTACAGCAATCTACAAAATGTATTACCTTTACTTTACAATGTAAAATGTCATGGTGCATGAGAGATCAGAAAAGAGTCTCAAGGTGAAGCCTGTAATAGTTGTGAAGATAAATCTGGGCAGATTTGTAAATAGGAAAATAAAAAGAGCCAGTTCTACTCCTGCCCTTAAAAAAAATAAAAATAAAAATGGAGTCATTTCCAGAAAAAAAAAATCAACTTTTTTCAAGTAGAGTAATCAAAGTAGGCGTAATCGTTGTTTCCACAGAATATGATAAAAAAAAAAAAAAAATAAGAGGGAGAGGAGAGGAGAGGAGAGGAGAGGAGAGGAGAGGAGAGGAGAGGAGAGGAGAGGAGAGGAGAGGAGAGGAGAGGAGAGGAGAGGAGAGGAGAGGAGAGGAGAGGAGAGGAGAGGAGAGGAGAGGAGAGGAGAGGAGAGGAGAGGAGAGGAGAGGAGAGGAGAGGAGAGGAGAGGAGAGGAGAGGAAGGAAGGAAGGAAGGAAGGAAGGAAGGAAGGAAGGAAGGAAGGAAGGAAGGAAGGAAGGAAGGAAGGAAGGAAGGAAGGAAGGAAGGAAGGAAGGAAGGAAGAAAACACTGCCTACAACCACACTGACAATAGGTAATGGGTACTGAATGTTCTTTCTCTTTCTGTGTTAATGTAATTGTGTTTTTCCCTAATGAAATCTAAGTTACATGGAGATCAAACACCAGTTCAAATATAAATGTTACCCATTTAATATGAGAAAATCATTAAATTTAGTTTGCGTATGCCAAAGTAAAAGGCAAAACTTGTGCTGTAAAGCATGACACTCTGAAAAAGAAACCTCATTTTCCTCTGATTTCTGTTGTGAGCAGGAGTTGTAAAAATGTATGTCCCTTTGGCTTATGTTTTTCTCTAAAAGCTGACAGTAAAAGTTCATGAGGGCCAATGAACCCTGCTTTAGCTCTATTGACAACAGGGAGCTTGCACCACAGAAGAATTCAGACCTTGAAGTTAATCAAAGCTACACGTGCATATCAAAGAGAGACCCCCTTAAGCATAGTGCTGAAGAAGAAGTGTGCTCAACTATAATGGCATTATAAAGCTAAGATGTAAAAACAGTCGCCCCACTGACTGACGTGAAATATTAGGTTGGTGGGATAAATCACATCTTATGTTTAATTCTCTGGTAAATTGCATTAGAGGTGTACAGTGTGGGAGCAGAGAATGCACACTGAGTAAAAAGCCTTTTTCTATCACTTAATTTCCTGGAATACTGAAAACAGTTCTTTGAAATTTGCTGGTGTGTGAAATTCTCATATCTACATGATACTATGGCCCATTACAAAAAAAGCAACTCATTATCACATCACAAAGTATCCAGAAGAAAACCATCATCTTCTTGCCGTGCACACAACCACCCCATTTGTTTAGACATATTTTAAGGCAACACTTCTGAGTCAATGTCTGGAAATGTTTCTAAATGAATGACCACCAATTTTGCACAAAGGGTTCTGAAGGGGCAGCCAAGCTGGAATAAAACAAAATGTTTTGAACAGTCTGCAGAGATTTGTCAAGCCAATGTGTGCAGTTTAACCAAGGTCAGTTTTACCCCCCTCTACCTTTTTTTTTTTTCTTTTTTTTTTTTTTTTTTCCCCCCTACCATTATTTCATCATCTTTCAGTAATAAGGTCTGACTACCCTGGAAAGGGTTCAGAAACCAAAACTGAGGTTTCTCACCATGTCTGTTGTTGGAGTGAAACAAGCATCTTTTTCAGCCCTACATGGTTCTACTGTTTGTGAAAGCCCATGTTTAAGACTTTGTCATCTCATGGGTATTTTACCTGAGCTTGTTCTAAGAATAGCAAAAAGTGAGTCATGTTCAGGGCACAGTAGGTCCTAAAACGGAAGTGGTAAACCCAACAGCTTAAGAATAAAAATAAGAAGAGGAGAGAGAGAACTTTATGACCCTGAGGATCACCAGCATACACATCAAAAAGTGCCATTAAAATTCCAGACTCCCGGTTGTCATGTGGCTTAAATTCTTTGCATGTTTTCCTTTTTATTTCATTGTTTGCTGTTGCTCTAGCTCTGCTTTATTTGTTGTTTTTTTTTTTTTTTTTCTCACTACTTGCAATAAATATCAGGACCCGAATCAGCAGCATGTGATGCTTCAACTTCTGCTCTGTAAATTTCATGCTATGTATAGGACAATGACTAAAGCTGACAAATGTTTTCTAAGTTGTCACATATAATCATACAGCTTCATACACTGATCTCTCTCTCTCTCTATATATATATATATATTTTTTTTTTTTCCTAAGGACTGTGGCAACAGATGTTAATGTGATATAAATGAACATGCCAATTTTCTCACACCTGTGATGACAAGTGTCAGGGAAGTTTACTTGGGTTTGACATGCTATCTGACCTCTACCTGTCGCTCTCTGTTATATCACGTTACTACTGTACTTCCATAGCAAGGTTTCTAGATCCTATTATAGTGTAAATATGGTATATTTCTTAAGAAAGATTAAAAATGTCTCCTGTTTTGCTTTCTCTTAAAACAATACTACAAATTCTATCTGTCACTGGGAAATATTATTTTTTTTCAAGGGCATGACATATGAACATAAAAGTCCAAGTGACTTACTTAAATTTCATCACATAAAACTTTTTGTTTGTTTGTTTTAAGCAGACACCTATTAATGGTGTTGAAACATCAGCTTCACAAACAGAATGCTAGCTAAGTCAGCAGTCAATATTTAAATTCACTATTGAGGATTTAACATACCAGGTTCCATGCATACTAGCACAATTTCAGGACTGTTTTAAAACAATCCTTCCTGTTGCAGGAATTTGACTGATTAGAACAGTGATGATATTTAATGGGAAAAAGATCAAACGTTTTTTTTTTTGTTTGTTTGTTTTTTCTCCACAGTGATTTGAACTGTTCCTGGAAGCAAAAGTTTCTTCACTATGGTGAAGGTTTTTGTGTACTCCTTGATAAGCCTACTAAGACAAAGAGTGCATCTCTGGAAATGGCTCACAGTTTCAGCCTGTTGGTCTTAATAGGTAAATGGCTCAGAACCCATTCATATTTCCCCAGAAATTAAAGCATAGCAGTGCTAAGAAGTTAACTGAAAAAGAGCAAAATGATATCTGAGAAACTAGAATAATATTTTTTAAAGTTTATAAAGAAATTTCGAAAACTTTTCTTATTAGAGTATTATAAAAGCTGTAATCTCAGTTGCAGAGTCTCTGTTTCAAAAGAAATTACTAATGTATCAAACACACAGCAGGTTAGAAGGAACACTAGCATGGATAAGGAAAAGGGAGTTTTTGTTCTCTCTTGGGACTTTTTAAATGGAATTTTAAAGCATTTGGTATGTGTTCCCTCTTTTCCTTCAAGAAGTGTTCACCTTGTATTTATTTGTTTGTTTATTTATGTCAGGAAAAGTTTTCTTTTGAATAAGTGCTAGATACTAGGATTTTCAAATTCCCCTTTGTGAACTGTTGTCGCTAGAGATGGCAGTATCAGCAACTCCAGTTATGCACATACACATCAGTGTTCAACTGCCAGGGAGACATTTAGGGTCCACTTTGCTGTGGATCATATGCAACCGTATGGGAATGAGTACTGTTCATTTTGTATGTTCAGAAGAGACCTTGGGGGGCATAATTAGTGCTGTTAATTTTGAAAGTTGGAAAACAATTGCGGTAAAGGGAAGCACCTAAGTATAACAGCATGCAGTCTGTGTTTGATGATGTGCTTATCCAGCAGCATAAGTTAGAAGCCCAGGTGCAAGATAAAGTACTGGGTTTTTGTGTGGCCTGACTCAGATGCAGAAATCCACTACATATGCTGCTGGAAGACAGACTCTTTTATTTAAGAAAGAGCTAGCAAAGTGACTTGCATGTAGCATCATGACTGCATAATTTAGTGGCTCTGTTAGGAATAAATAATGAAGATATATTCAAGAATAAATGCCAGCCTGTAAAACTTTTATAGGTTTTTGAAAGATACTGATCTCAGCCTGGCTTCCATGCATGAAGTGGTACTGCTGGTTTACTATGACACGAGTGCATGACTTTATCCTGCGCGCATCTTTGAAAATGCATGGCACTCTGTACTGTGCTTTCCACAGCTGTAAGATCATTATGAGATTGGATTGACTGACAGGATTTTTTAAATCTGTAAAACATTAACCATGTTTTGTTTTGGTTAGATGTGACTGGAGCCCCTCAGTACAATGAGTGTTAGTGACCACACAGAGCCAAACACAGCTACTGTTTTTACATGCAGAAGTCTCTGTGTATATCAAGTCATCACAGAGTGAAGAACACAGCAGGCAATTAGCAGTTCTAGTTCTTGGCTAGTAGATTAATTATGCTGCCATCTAAGCATATTCTGCAAAATATACTGCGGTACCTATGAAATTATTTAGGAAAAAATTTGGTCCCAGAGATTCAGGATAAATGTCTGAGTTTCCCAAACATTTTTTTTTTTTTTTTCCAGTTTACTTTCCTCTAAAACTTCTGCTGTTTGGAGGAAAAAAGGGAATAACAATATAAAATACAGTTCTATTCAGGGTCTCCCACTGAGCTTGTCACCTTGGATGCCTTGAAGTAGATCACGTAATAGGACTGGCACTTTTAAATCTGTCTCTCTTGTGAGATTCTTTTAAATGCTAGGTGTGTGGTTTATTTTCCTCTGCTGTGTCTGTTGTTTGTAGCTAGCTTGGTCTATCTTCTGTTTGGATTTTGTTGTTGTTGTTGTTGTTGATGTTGTTTGTGTGTGTGTTTTGTTTGTTTGTTTTTGCCTTTTGTTTAGTTTTGTATCCAAATTTCACTTCTAATTTATTTCTGTATAGCTGTAGATCTCCAGTGCTGCCTGAGGACATAAAAAGATGATACAGTACCATTAGTGCATTAATGTACAATAATACTGAGCTTATGGTATCAAAGTAATCCTCATTGATTGGTGTCTCCAAAGACAAGAGACAGAGAATAACAATATTAAGCAGTACAGTTTGCCTCCAGCAGGTCTTTAGCCCTTACTACACTGCCAGGGACCACCTCAGTAGCTGTATTTTGGGCAGCAAGGACATCAATAGCCTGCTTATTCAGAGGAAAGTTGCTTGCTTTTCTGTGCCTAGATAGGAATTGCCCATGATGACAGGCCATAGATTGTACTGATTACATTAAAACAAAGTACTGCATGCAGTTAGTTTATCTATCTATCTATCTATCTATCTGTCTGTCTATCTATTTTCCTTACTTGTTGATTCATTTATATTATTCATGTCTAGATATTATTTTTGCTTTCCCTTTATCCCTCTATTTTTGTCCTTCTCTCAGCCCACAAGAAATTCTTTTAATTATAGCTGCAATAGAGGACACAACAGTAGCAAGAATAACCGTAATATATTGAACATCTGTAGCTTTTGATGAAAGATGAAAACTAACAAAAAAAAAAAAAAAAAAAAGGAAAAAGAAAAAAAAAAAATCTCATTCTTTCCTGATAGTGTGTGATCTTGAAGGAAGTGCTTACCTAGACATTTTAATAAGCAAAGAAGACAATAGAACCTACATAATTTTAGAGAAACTAGACAATAGAAGTCCAATTTCAACAACAGCACCACACCAGGAGCAAAACTCTAGGGAAACTGGCTAACAACAATTTGTACAACATGTCAGGGAGCAGCAGGACCAGCTACATCAGTGAGTTCAGGGAGCTAGGAGACAGGGATGACAGCACTGCTGGCAGTGCCTTCACCCACACAGGACACAGACCCTCAGTGCCCCAGAGAGGAGAGTGCAACAAATTCAGTGACAGTACCAGTGTAAGCCACAGCCCTGTGACTGTTGGGTAAGTCCAGAGAGATAAGGCAGGTCATAAGTCAAGAAAGAAGGTAGGGGTCAACAACAGCAAGGACCGAAACATAAATGCAGCTCCCAAGCAAAGGGTGACAGATTTCCTTGCAAAGATCAAAAAAAAAAAAAAAAAATAAATTGTATTTCTTGAAACCATGTTGACTAATTTTAAAATTACATTTTACACTTCTAACTCTTTTGTATTAGAGTCTTTAATTTCAACTTCCACTATTCTGCACTGTTTTCATTATTTTTACATTACTGATGTTGATACATGTATACAGAATTCTGGGTAATCCTTTTTGCCAATCTAATATAAGAATTGTGACAGTTTTACAGGATTTGTAAAAACCAGCACCAGTGCATGAAGCTAGGGAGGACTCATGTATAAGCTGTCTAGTTGTCTGGCAAGTCTAAGAGCAACTAAGCCAACAGAGTGTAGAGGGGTATGTTCCAACATTAGACTCTCTATTACCTTCAGTAGGCTTTAATCTTTTCATCATGCCTTCCTTCCATTCACAGTTTTATCTACATGTAAGTGATGACTTACTAATTTCTCTTAGGAAGCCAAGTTCTGGTGTTGACTTTCAGCACCTGCCTTTCAGTCTGCACTGGGAAGTTATCTACTTCTGTATTATATTCAGTCCATTTCATCTGGTATCCTTTCTATGGGTTCCCTAAAAGTTTAAAGTTAAGAAAAGTTTCATAAGTCATTTCAAAAGATGACTGCTTTGTTTCTAGAAGCAGTGTCATTTCATCTGCCTGGCAGAAGCCAGAAGTATTTTAGTGATGTCTCAAAATTCCTGATTGGAGCACATAAGTAAAGGCACACTCCGAAATTCTTGTATAAGGGTTCCTTATCATGCTGGGTCATTTCTAGTGGGAGCCATGGTTTGGAATTTAAATTACCTAATAGGCAGATCATGACTAGCAGAGTTACTTCTTCATTGGGATACTGTATTTTGAGATGCTTCCTTTACCAGCTTTCCCTTCAAGCATATTTATCTCTCTGTCAATGACTGAGTGCCTAGACTTCATAATTCACATGGCAAATTCAGAGGATGATAGCCTCTGTGCACAACTAATACTGTATACACTGACTAAAATTCTTGCCTCATAAAACCTTTTAAGAATAACCAACATCTAAAGGATCCTTTCATTTCTGTTTTTCTTGAAGCATGTTTCATGCTTCAAGAGGTCTGTGCCCTCTTTCTTTTTTCAGATGTCATGGAAAGAAACTAGCATACATGTACTTCCATTGTAACAAACATCTTTCCTTTCTCCTTCCAAGCTTTCAGAATTTCAGATAGCTTCTAGAGATTCATATAGCTTTCTGTAGGTTTGCTACGTTACTAGGCCAGATCACAATTACACGTCTGTCATCTCACCATATGAAGATGACTGCTTGTTCCATCCTAATTATACATAGTCTGATGAGTCTTCTTTAGACTTTTCTCCATGACAAGTGTGCAGCCCTTAAAAAAACGCGGTGGGGCGACTGCTGTGATAAAGGAGAAGGGAATACAGTTTACTGCATTTTTCCTTTTTGTATCCTTGTTTGGTGCTCTAAAAGCTTTCATCTGTTATCTCAGGTCATTTCATATCCTTGATGTCCTGATTATTTCTGGGATAGATTTTTTATCCTGTTGCTCTGCACCCAATGCTGTCGAGTCTTGTACCTGAATTGGTTGTAGAGGGTTCATCTTTTACCTCCTGGGAGATTAATTTTTTAGCTCCAGACATTCTAAATGATTTGTCTTCCTGACTGATGGGCTGAGAGGTGATTCAGAACTGGCAGATAGCTGGACTTCCTGATGAAGAAACTGCTCTTACTTCAAAGCCTGATTCTTCCCATTCAGATTGGAAGCTTGAGAGTAACTATATAAAGACAAAAATATGTACTGATTAAGCAAGAGACTATTGAGAAACAAATAAGCCAAATCTAAAATCAGTAATCTGATTTTAATAAACATACTACTGTTATGAATTTACAGTTAGTAATTTTGCATACTATTATACATAATTCTAATTCTGAAAATTATTGTTATTAAATATAATAAATCATAACTACTACCAAATTGCAAGCCCGTCAACCATCAACCGCTACAACTCTTAGTATTAGGGTTCAAGTCTATCTTTATTTACTCCACCCTTCCACTACAACTTGTTTGGAAATTAATATAATAGGGTGGGTAGTCCAAGGAATTTTCCCTTTGGTGTCCCAGTTGTCTTGGATTCAAGACTCTGTCTGCAGCTGTAGTTGTCTGCAATCATACTGGCTAATCCAACCTCCTTTGTTCTTTACATGATTTTTAATCTTGTTTTGCATTTCTTCTATTTCTGGACTCACATTTTTGCCTCCTTTGCACCTCCTATGGGCATTCTATGTACAAACTCCTGTTAAATAATCAACAATTTCTTAATTACATTTTCCTCATTAGTTCTAATTCTGCTACATCTGTACTCAAACATGGTGTTTCTGATGTTGTTCCTTAATTAATACTGGCCTTGGATGATACTACATGGTCATCTAGGTATGAGTAGTCTTGCTATACTCCACACACTTAAATTTCTTTACAACTACCCTTTCCATGTTGATGACATTGTCCACCTTGTATGCTAGGCAAATTATTTGGCTTTAGACTTTGTTTTTCTTCCTAGTTTCAAAGGAGCACAACCACTTTGTTCTTTTTCTCTGAAGACAGTCTGCATAGCAGAAAAATACAATAAGATGTTTTTCACACTCTCTTTTTGTGTTTATGCAGCATTCATCCCCTTGAATTGCTTTAATGACTCTTCTGGTTCCCTGAGGAAGCCTTATCTGTTTGGTGCTCCATAGAGACCTCTTGCTCATAGCAGTGCTGAGACAGTGGCCCAAATTTCCATTAAGCACAGTAATTCAAATGAGATCTGAAAGGTTCTCACTTGCCATTGTAACTATCACAACCTCATGAACATTGTCTCAGTGTCCTCTCCATATACAGGAATTCACTGTTCAAACCACTGCCCATGTGAAATCCACTAAGTGCTGCTTGTTTCCTCTAAAGAATCCACTGACATCTCTGGAATTTCAACAGTTGTTATTTGGTGTTCATCAATAGTTTTGACCTGATTCTGTGATAGAAGTCTGAACATCTCACCTATGTTTAAGGTGTGGAGGAGAAGTGGCTAATCTGAGGTAATTGCTTTTACTTTGTATTGGAGTCAGCTAGTGTCAGATCTCAAGACCAATCTTATCTGAAAACTCCTTTACTCCTTCAGTAACCTCAGCCTTTGTTTGCTGTTGTCAGAAAAAAAAAAAAAAAAGAAAAAAAACAACTCAGCTTAAAGCAGCTGCCCCAGCAACTTTTACCGACATTTTATATGAAGGGTTCCTATGTGAGGATAGTGAAGCACTGGAACAAGTTGCCAAGTTGTGGATGTCCCATCCCTGCATTCAAGGCCAGGCTAGATGGGACCTTGGCCAACCTGATCTAGTGGGTGGCATACCTGTCTACGACATGGGAGTTGGAGTTAGATGACCTTTAAGGTCCCTTCCAACCCAAGCAATTCTATGATTTCTATGAATTATATGAATTCTAAGAAGGTTTTATATTTATATTTCCATTCTCTTTCACATTGCCTGGAAAGATTGCTTTTTTTCCCACTTTTCTCCATGCATTTTTGTACAAAGGATTTGAGTCCCTCTTCTTCTGCTCCCTAACTTCTAACACAATGAACTATGCAGCTTTGCCAGGCCATAGAGTTTATAACCACAAGAAACAAGTCACTTATTAAATGTACTTATAGATGAACTGTACCTCGTTAAACAAATGTGAAATGAGAGACCTAAAAACTGCTATGACAAGTTCACTGATAACTGATATTAATATATTGGAACTGAAATATTCACTTTTTTCCAAGTGACTCCATGGTTCTCTGATGATACTCTATAAAATAAGAAAAAATGGAGACAAACACGAGAGATTTCTAAAAGTATAAGCTATGGAGCCAGAATATGTCATTACAGAATCTGTTAAACAATGTCCCATCTGAATTTTACTGAACCATGAACCGTTCTAATAATATAAAATGATCCCGTTTCATGGCATGGGCTGGAGCTATCAGCTTACTTTCCAGAAAACAAGATGGAGTCTTCTCAGGTCACTCAGGTTTACTAGGGACACAAGAAGGAGAATATTAACCAGATACTAATCAGATCTGTGTACTGATTTACCTATCTTTAATAGCTGTTTACCAAACCATTATCTGAAATCTATTCAGGGCAAAACTACTATGACTGATGGCATAAAGTAACTAAATTTTTTTTTCTTTTAGTTCTGATGACAGAAATGACATTAATTTTCTTGTTTAAAATACCTCAGGATATTTTACATCTACAATAATGAGTCATAGAATATACTAAGTTGGAAATGATCTGCATAGCCCTCCTTTGAACAGTCTTTAATGGTTTTATGTCCTTCCTATATTTTGGTGCCCCAAACTGCACACAGCACTTACAATGAGGCCACACTAGCACAGAGCAGAGTGGGACAATCACTTCCTTTGTCAACTAGCAATGCCATGCCTGATGCAACCCACAATTGGCCCCTCTGGCTGACAGGGCACACTGCTGGCTCATATTGAACTTGCCGCCAAAACTCCCAGATTGCTTTCTGAGGAACTGCTTTGCAGTCTCTCATCACCCAGGCTGTACATATGTTGCCATGTCCCAGGTGCAGAATGCAGTACTTGCTCTTGTTAATCTTCATATTGTCGGTGATTGCCCAGCTCTCTAATTTGTTAAGATCTTTCTGCAAGGCCTTTCTACCCTCAATGGAGTCAACAGCTTCTCCCAATTTAGTATCATCTGCAAAGTTGCTTAGCATATCTTCAAGTCCTGCATCCAAGTAATTTATGGAAACCATGAAGAGAACTGGCCCTAAAATGAACCCCACTTGTGATTGGCCACCAGCCTGACGTAACCCCATTTACTATAATCCTTTGAACCTGACCCCTCAGCCAACTGTTCACCCATAGTATTATATAATTTTCTAGGTTTATGCTGGATATTTTGTCCACAAGGATACTGTGAGCAACCATGTCGAAGCTTTACTGAAATCCAGAAAGATTACATCAACTGCCTTCTCTTGTCAACTAGAGGTCAACTAGAGGGGTGACCTTGTCATAAAAGAAAATTAGGTTTGTTAAGCACGACCTTTCCCTCATGTTGGCTTTGGATTCCCATGTTGGCTATGACCAAAGACTGAATCACCCTTCAGTAGCTTTTCAGTAACTCTCAGAATAATTTTCTCCATAACTTTTGCCCTGGTGTTACCTGGGGCTGCAAATTTCCTTCACATGCATCTGTCAGAATGGTTTTCTCTGGAGTTGAGAACAAGGACAAGAAGTTTTGGAAATTTCTTGGTTCTCCACAGTTGATCCAGTTCTTATTTTTCTCACATAATCATATTTTCACTTATTTAAGAACAGTTAGGTTTCTCAACCTTATCAATTCTTTGGAGAAATGGATTTGGAACACCACTACTCCTTGTGGCATGAAATGTCTTCTGATTTTTCATTCCAAGTCTACTCAATTGAAAAAAATTACCCTGTGCAAGCTCTCTATGTTTTGTCAATACGGCATGGATATGCTTATACGTATTTGTGCAAGCTGAATTATCTGGGGGGAAGGAGTGCCTGTACCCTTTCATATAGTGAACAGCCCTAGCAGTCCTACTATAAGAAATTTTCACACTGCTTCCACTGGAATTTTGATAGCATAAAGAGGTAGGATAATAAATAAATTGTCAGAATTAAACTTGTATGACATTAACCAAGTTTTAATATAAGCGCTACTGATAAGTAATGTTAATTTAACAACCTGCTAAGTTATAAAATAGAAGACAGTATAAGAGTTTCCATAAGGTAGTGAAATATTAAAAACTGAAAACGAACTAATCAAACAAAGCAATAGATTACTGCATAATATTTTTTTTATCATTAAACCAAATGTGTTCAGAAATGTGCACAATGAACAACTGCTTGAATAATTATATGGTATCTGAATCAACAACTTATGTGAAATCTTCCCTGTCCTGTAATAATACCTGAAGACCACAGAGATCCTAGCAAACTCAGCAATTTAACATGCCATTTTATACCAGATGATCAGACTTGGATGTGTGTAGAACCAGAAACAATAGGCCTACCATGCCAATCACACCTTGACATAACCCCACTGAAGAGAAACAATTACTATATGTCTTTTGAACTGGATTATGAGAGTTCATTCAAAACTACATGTAAGAACTAAAGTTAATTTGGTAGAAATTGTCCAACTCAAAAATAGGTTATAGATACTGCAATGATTTTACATTTTTTCTTCTTTGGGGGAAAGAAAGGAACATGAGAAGGATGAAAGAGTATATTTTTCTGGTATATTTTACTTTTGAATGTTTACACAAATCTGAATGAAAGTCATATTTTCCTAGAGGGATGAGTTTCTGTGTGATCACTAATTCTCTGTGCTGATTTACAGGACAGAATGTGTCAATCCAACAGCAAGTCACTTTTGTGCATGTTTGCTGTACATGCTGTCTGTGAAGTGTTGCCTATGCCACTGAATTTAAAAAGCAGAGAAGCTTCAGGAGTTTTTATCTCTGCATGACTGCTGGCTGGGGATTTGAACAGAAAAGAAAACTACAAGAGGAAATTGGTTTGGACAAGAAGGGCTTCTGTACATAATTCTTATTAATTTGAAGATGAAATGCAGTCTCTCAGAAACAACAACAACAAAAAAGACACTGTGTGATGGCTTACTCAATATGATTATTGCTACAGGATTCAGACCTGTTTTTAAGGATTAGAACTGACTGCCCAGCACTGCCTATTTACGGGGAGCAAAATTACATGAATTCTTTCTCTCGGAGATGAAATATACTAAGGACAAATGAAGTCTGAGAAGAGTGAAACTCTCTGTATCTCAATATGCAGAAAAGATGTATGGCAGCTCCAAGGGTGGATGGATGGCTTCCTTTTATAACTTTGTTGATTTTATTTTGTTTTTTCAAAGGGATTTTGGTCAAGAAAGCTAAATTTGATGCTGGAGGAGAGACAGTACACAGATGCTGACGTCTGCATTTAGTCCAGGACATAGATTTGAATTTAGCATAAATAGTTGCTAAAACAGCCATAATAAAATTTGTTCTCTGAAACAGCTTTCAAAGATTTTTCCTCTTCTTTTTCTTCATTAATGAACCACAATACTTACTTGCCTGCATATCTCACTGAAAACAGGTTTCTCAATTCATGGTAAGGAAAAGATTCATTACCAATGTCTGAGGCAGAAGAAAGCAAAAAAGGATTTTATGCTGTAGACTTTGGTACATCTCTTTACAATTTATGTATATTTGCTTTTTCATCCAACTCATTAATAGCTTCTTCAGGTGTCCAGATGGACATGGTTTCTAAACAGTGGCAGAAACATAGATTGTATAATTTTATGCTACGATGGAATTCTTCTCTTAAAGGTGAAATTTTACTTTCTCCTTTTATTTTTATTTCCCTTTCTCAGTAATTTAAAGCATTTTTATGAAAATCAAACCCTAGTGCATATTTGCATATTCATATTTGCTTCTTTTGCCTAGTCATAAATTTGGGAATAAAACTTTGCCTTTTACTTAGTATGTTGTTCATCATAAGTCTCTGTGAAAATGTCCTAAAACACAGTTCCACAATTAGTTCCTGAAACATAGGTATTTATGAAGTTAGCTAGTCCTAAATGATTATTAATGATAAATTATTTTTAAGGTTATAGTCTTTGGTCAAATGGCACGTGGTGTTCACTAAGTGTAACTAGGTACTAGTCACATGCAAAGATCGTTAGAAAAAAATTAAAACCTTAAATGTAGGAGGAAAAATAAATAAATAAATAAATAGATAGAACAAAATAAAATAAAATAAAATAAAATAAAATAAAATAAAATAAAATAAAATAAAATAAAATAAAATAAAATAAAATAAAATAAAATTTATAGATAGACCTGGCAGGTACCCAACTATAAAGGTTTTTGGCTTCACAACCAGGAAATCAATGCTGTCTTAAAAACAATACAAAGAAAAGATTTACATGTATATAGTCTTTTTGGAAGCTTTTATAGAAGAGAATGCTTATTTAAATGAAATTACTTACAAAATGAAAGAACTACAAAAAAAAATGTTTTAGGATAACATTTAAGAGACATATAAAACTGCAAGTTGCAGAAATAGACAAATAGTCTCATCCATCTGGCAAGCATCATACATTTTGGATGAAATGTGGGTCACAACTGCATGCAGCTTCTGAAGATAAATGATATGTATTCTTTTAATTATAGTCAGCTTACTTTGTCATCTATAGAGCTTCTAAATGTAAAACACGTTTCCACTCATTCAGAGGAAATTGTCCAGGAAAAATGTAACAACTATACAGATATATATATATGTGAATATACAGTCACAACCTGATGAGAATACACCCTCATAACTGCAGAATATGAAATAAATTTGTAGTTTATTGGTAAAGGTATAAATTATCTTTAAAAATTGCTTATGCACTTTTACATTCTTTTTAGCTAATGTGACTAAAGAGGGACTATGTGAGTCAGCCAATATTGCTAACTTAATAATATTTTAAATCTTGCTTCCCTATAATCTTGTGATTTTTATTTTTTACACTAAATATGTTTGATGTAAACTTAAAATCTCATGAGTGATAACAAGTAAATTTGAAGATAACAAAAAATATTCAGAAGGAAATAAAATCAATAGCTGTAAATTCCTGTAAAGAAACACATCATAAACTGACTGTATCAGACACAAAGTGTTTGATTAAGAAATGATGGGAAAATGTCATATGATAAAAAGCACTTAAATAAAACAAATTAAGAATTAAATCTCTTTTTTTTTTTCAAAACTTTGATTCTGCCATATTTTAAGACATCATCTTGTCCGTATTGCTATATTACTTAGAGCACAAGTACAAACTGCAAAACAAAAAGAACCACTGCTCATAGAAAGACTTAATTCAGCATGTAGTTCTTCAAGACAGCAGCAAGCCACAGTATCTTCCTTGCTTTATAGGTCTGATTCTGGGGAAAGATTAATAAATAATCTGGAGAAGGACTCATAACTCTATATTTCTCTCTAGGTATTCCTCTATCAAGTATCTTAGAGCCATATTTTCTCAATTACTTCGAAGAGGTTGATTGACCATTTTACTAGCTAAAGCAGTCAAAATAGTATTCAAATGTTTCAGAACAGATTCTTCAGGTTTTCTCTAGGACATACTTTATTAAATTATTGATGATACAAAGGATCAGGGTAATAAAAATGTTTCAAAAATGTTTCCCTACTTTTATTACTTAGAAAGAAGCAGATCAATCATTCCTCAGCTTTGAAGCTTTCTCTTTCTCTCTCTCTCTCTCTCTCTTTTTTTTTTTTTTTTTTTTTTTAACCTTAGCTCTCTTCACACTACTGCAAGAACTAGCTTTATTCATACATACAGGTTTTCACCTGCAACAGCATGGTGTTGATAGGAACTGTCTGAATTCCTATTTCCTGTCTGAAATGCCAAAGCTTGGAATAAGATGCAGGAAAATGTTCTGTGCCTGAGAACATACTCCTTGTACTACCAAACAAATCCAAGATCTGAAGCTAACCTCAGGAAGTTCCTTTTTTTTTTTTTTTTTTTTTTTTTTAAGTTACTTTCATCCACAGCATCTCAACTGTAGCGCACTATCAACATAGACTGTTGTGACAGAAAGGGTACGTGCAACAAGAGGAAGGTTCATAAAATTATAGAATCATAGAATGACCTGGGTTGAAAAGGACCTCAAAGATCATCTAGTTTCAATCCCTCTGCTCTTGGCAGAGTTGCCAACCACTATAGCAGGCTGCCCAGTGCCACATCCAGCCTCGTTCTCTCAGAACAGAACATAGTTATATACAAGTTATCTTGTGGTTTCTTAAGCCATGTACTAAAATTAACGATTTGATATTCAGAATAATGATCTCTATTTCTTAGAGCAGTACTAACTTTAAAATACTGGCAAGTCTTACTGTCTGGTGCCACTACAGTGCTGGTGGTTGTTGTCAGTTTGCTTCTGAGCAACTCCTGTGTAAAATTGCAGCTGCTGCTTCCTACATACTTGCTTTCTCCCTCCTCTCATTTTGGGCCACTTGCAATTTTGAGCCAGTAATAATTGATCTCAAAGCACATAAGAAACTACAGACACAGGTTCAGAGAAACTTAAAGGTAATAATCTGTGGTTTGGATATGAAGGAAACCCTAAACTTCAAGAATCCACACATATCTTCTCTCCACCTACATGAAAGACTGATGTTTCCTAACCCCTCAGCCACAAACGGTAGTAGTACCCACTTGGTGGACAAGGAATTGGCTGGATGGTTACACTCATAGAGCTGCAGTCAATGGCTCCATGTCTGGCTGGAGATGAGTAACAAGTGGTGTTCCTCAAGAGCTGATATTGGGATCAGCACTATTTAACATCTTTGTCAGTGACACACACAGTGGAAGTTTGCCAGTGGCACCAAGTTGTGTGGTCAACATGCTGTAGGGAAGGGATGCCATCAAGAGGGATCACCATCAAGAGGCTTGAGAGGAGAGCCTGCATGAATTTCATGAGGTTCAACAAGGCCTGCACCTGGATCAGGGAAATCCCAAACATAAACACAGGCTGGGTGGAGAATGGATTGAAAGCAGCCCTGAGGAGAAGCATGTGGGGGTGTTGGAGAACAAGTCTTATGAGGAGCAGCTGAGGGAGCTGGGATTGTTCAGCCTGGAGAAGAGGAGGCTCGGGGGTGACCTTATTGCACTCTAGAGGTACCCCAAAGGAGGCTGTAGCGAGGTGGGGGCTGGTCTATTCTATGTGCCTGGTGACAGGATGAGGGGGAATGGGCTTAAGTTGCACCAGGAGAGGATATTAGGAAGAACTTCTTTACAGAAAGGGTTGTTAGTCATTGGAATGGGCTGCCCAGGGAAGTGGTTGGATCACCATCCCTGGAGGTCTTTAAAAGACATTTAGTTGTAGAACTCACTAATATGGTTTAGTGGAGGACTTGTTAGTGTTAGGTTAGATGCTGGACTAGGTGATCTTGGAGGTCTCTTCCAAACTAGATGATTCTGTGATTCTGTGACTGTGTTGGTTGATGAGACACTAGACATGAAATGGCAATGTGTGCTTGCAGCGCAGAAAGCCAACCATATCCTGGGCTGCAGCAAAAGAGTGACGAGCAGATTGAGGGAGGTGATTCTCCCCCTCTGCTCTGCTCTCTTGGCCGTGTGAAACCTGGAGTGCTGTGTTCAGCTCTGGGGCCCCCACCACAAGAAGGATGGGGAGCTATTAGAATGAATCCAGAGGATGGCCAAAAAGAAAAGGGGCTGGAGCACCTCTTCTATGAAGACAGGCTGAAGGAGTTGGGGTTGTACAGCCTGAAGAAGAGAAGGCCTTCCAGTACTGAAAGAGGGCCTACAGGAAAGGTGGGGAGGGACTTTTTTTACTCATAGGGTGGTAAGGCATTGGAACAGGCTGCCCAGGGAAGTTGTGGATGCCCCATCCCTGGAAATGTTTTGGATGGGTCTTTGAGCAACCCTTTTTGGATGGGTCTTTGAGGGGGTTGGAATTAGATGATCCTTTCCAGCCCAAACCATTCTACAATTCTATGTGATAATTAAGTGTGGAGGAAAGGTTTGTAGATTATTTCATTTTCCATCATTTTTTTCCAGGTATTGCATTTTGATTCCAAAAGAAAAAACAAACAAACAGAAAAAAACTTTATTTCTAATGAAATGAAAATAAGAAATAATCTGTTTGCATTCATTTGTTTCATGATGATGAAATCAAAACATATTATTTCAAGTAAAAAGTCTTAATATTAATATTTTACAGATAAAATAAAAAAGAAAAGATCTGTTCTAAAAATGTCAAACAGAATATTTCATCAGTCACAAAATACTTTCTATATTTTTAAATGGAGTTTACATAAGATGATACATTTTCACAAATATTTCTTTCAGCTCAATATTCTTTATCAATAAATGGAAAAGGCCTGACAACATCTAGAGACAGAGGTATGTAATGAAAGTAAATGATAAGTGAGCAATGTTTTGCAACTGCATCAAAAATCTTACAGTAAAAAATAATAATAATAAAAAAATCTTAGTTTTGAATTTTGAATTCCACACAAAATAGATTGTATCGACTGAAGGACCACAAACAAAAGGAAAGCATGTGACTAGTTTTTGTTTTATTTCTTCCTCATTAATTATTGAGAAAATAGAATAGATGCTAAGTTTGTAGATGAAACAACTGTGCATAAAAGAGTGTTCCTTTGCCATTTTCCTTATACAAAGACCTTTGGTACACCTGTTATACATTTCTCTTTGGATAACTATGTGGTCTTTAATGTTATAATATTTAACAGCTTCAAAAACTCAAATGCATTATCACCAGGTGAAATGCAAAAGTTTTCTGTTTTGTCTTTAGATTATTTATTTTGGGGGGGAAATGTGTAGTGTATATGTGTGCATTGTATCTGGAAGGGAATAAAGATACGTTGGAGCTGTTCTGTATTCAACAACATCAAAAGCAACAGAAACTAATAACTACTAATAATAAAATGTTCGAGCAGTCCAGTTCTAGAAAAACACTCATCATACCCTTCATATAAATTAAATCAGTTGTTCTTAAAACATTATTCTTTCTAATGCTGCCAAATCCCAAACTCCTATCTTCCAATAGATATTCAGTTTGCATATAGATTTTCAGAGTGGAATTATTTGTCTCCTGGCAGTCTCAGAGTAGGTGGTTAGCGTAGTCACTTCAGATCAAACAGGCATATCCAAGCTAGCTTTACACTAACTAGAAAGTGTTCTGGCTGCTCTCATGTCGCTGCAGCAGTTCAGAGCTGAGCACAGGCTGTGTGTTGCTATGGCTACATTGATAGCAATACCCAACCTAGTTAGCTTAAAGCTAGCATACGTCTCCCACTACGAGATGGAGCCTTGGTGACTGCCCTGAAGCCGTGCCTGAATACCCACTCTGTAAGAATTCAATTTTGTAGAGCCATTGCAATGCGATTCAGAATCAATGTATATATATATCCCATATGTACTTCTAGGACATCTATTCCCTGATTTCATCAGGGTAATGTGTAGGTTGAATATGCTCAGGTTGTTTTCTTGGCAGTTTAATAAAAGAAAAGAAGATTCTTCATGACTGCTCTTGTGCTGTTTTTGGCCTTCTTGAGCCTCAGAGTTTAACTGATTAGTCACCAAACCATCCAGTATTCTAATTTCAGATACAATAACTAAACTGCACAAGGCTTTCTACAGCTCTCCACACCTACAGGGAGAAGTTAGGATGTTGTCTACCATTTGGCAGCTAGGTGAATGAAAAAAGCCACTTACTAGCTTTACAGGAGTGGAAGAGCCTAGAGGAATAACCTGCTTTGTGCCTTTCCTTCTCAAAGGAAAAATTAAGTTTTGTATAGTATTTCTTCTATCTCTATTTCACTGTTGCAACAACTTAGTGAAGCTGTTTTATCTGCAGCTTTTAATTGTTATTTTTAAAGGTCTTTACAAGGGTGAGCTATCCATTTGAAAAGTTACATGCTGATTTTTGTGTAGAAAATTACGATCACCTGAGGGGTCCAAACATGGAAGTCTTTGGGCCAACTCCTACATGTGCCAAACCTCATGCTAAGTTCACCAGATGTTGTGACTAATGAACTATTACAGATGATGTGAGCAGTATACTAAAATATTTTTAAAAACTATTTTTCTTTTACTAAGAACGCAAATCTGTTGTTGATAAACTTGGTTAACTGAATAATCAAGCACTAACCAGCAATTAGAAGCAGTTGAAAAACAAGCTCCTTTGTGTGTGTGTGTGTATGTTTTCTTCTCCTTCTTCTCCTTCTTCTCCTTCTTCTCCTTCTTCTCCTTCTTCTCCTTCTTCTCCTTCTTCTCCTTCTTCTCCTTCTTCTCCTTCTTCTCCTTCTTCTCCTTCTTCTCCTTCTTCTCCTTCTTCTCCTTCTTCTTTTTTTTTTTCCTGTGTTAGTTTTGTTTGTTCATTTGTTAAATTTCTTTTGTAAAATAATGAAGTCACAATGTTATTTTTTTAAGTATTATTATTTTTTTCAATTTAGATTCCTAAATCCAGACTTTAGTTTGCAAGCATTTATCTTAATGGGTTAAAATTACATTGTATAGATTCATCTCTACCTTTTTCAATACAAAAGAAAGATCATATGTAATTTAAAATATTAAGACACTTATTTACCTTATTTCTTCTTACTCTATCTCTAGAAAGTCTTTTTTTTTTTTTTAAAGAAGCATCAATTTAGCAGTCTTTTTCACAGTGTTAAAATATGATAATAGCTGCCCTTCTAAAACTAATGAAGAGAAATTAGTTGGAGATTTCTGAAGCAGTCATTGTTGTTTCAGTTCTAGTTCTCTAAAAACAGAACAAGTAAAAAATCATCCAAGAGGGCAAAGAAATATGAAATATGCAGTTTCTCTGTTAAAAATGAAAAGAAACAAAGAAACAAAGAAACAAAGAAAAAGACTAGCATTTTTTATCCAAAGATTTGCAGACTTGAACAAGTCTTTTTTATTATTATTATTTTTTAATTGCTTATACCTGTCACAGCAGTGTTATGAAAATTTAAACCTTTTCTGGTTAAACCTTATTAAGCACAGGAAAATAAATAAGTAAATAAAATAAGAAGTGGATTGGAATGGATACATGAAGAAGAGTGACATCCAAAACGATTACCTTACATTAGTGTTGTGTTCAGGATTTGGCTTTAGCTTGTAGGTAGCAAATAAAGAGCAGAAACAGTTGCTTTTCCTCAATAAAATAAAATAAATAATCTCAAAACCAAAAGGGCTTGTTATTTGAGTGATCTCAGTACAAGACTGTGTCCTCTGGTAGGAGTGGGCTTCACATTTAACTTTTTTCTTAACCTGATCCATGCAATAGTATTTGATTTTACCAATCCTATATCACAGGTGAATACTCTTTATTTATCAGATGATGTAAGTTTTCTCTGAGTGTCTCCTGTTACATGTTTTCTTGTTGTTGTTATAGGGAAACTTGAGCTCTCCCATCCTAATTAAATGTCTCATGCTATCTGTCTACTATCTATATACTGGGTATGACTACTGTAGGAATATCTCTTCTGGCTCAAGAGATATTTAACAGAAACGACAAAAAAACTGTTAAGGTAAAATATGAGTCTGGTTCTAAAGACCTACAATTAGAATACACCTCGACAGAATGTCTTAAATATTTCCCAGGTTGGTATCATTTGCAACATTGGCCATTCTGGAGTACATAAAGAATTTTCTCTGCCATTTTAAGAAAAAAATACATATATATATTTGAAAAAAAAAAAAAATCTAACACATTTCTTTCTGAACTTAAGCGGTGACTTGTTATAAAATATTCTGATTTCAGTGAATCATCTCTCTATAACAACAATAAATCATAGAGAAATTTCCAACTAGTTTTAGTGGCATCTGATTTACTGCTCTGACCAAGACATATTTTAAGATGGGTGTGATGCAATCTCACAGCTGCTGCAGTGTATACCTGCAAATATGTGATAGAAATAATGATGTTCATTACTTCCAATCCATCTCTGTCACCTCCAGCAATGAAGTAAGAAAAAGTAATTACTTCTTCCATTTTAGTGATCAGGGTATACAATCATAGAATCATAGAATATCCTGAGTTGGCAGGGACCCACACGGATAATTGAGTCCAACTCCTGGTACCACACAGGTCTACCCAAAAACTCAGACCATATGCACAGTCCAAATGTTTCTTAAATTCTGACAGGCTTGGTGCCATGACTATGTCCCTGGGGAGCCTGTTCACAGGCCTGTTGCACAACAACCCTCTCAGTAAAGAACCTGTTCCTGATGTCCAGCCTGAACCTCTCCTGTCGCATTTCAAGTATAATTTTCCCCAGCCCAATTTCTAAGAAGTCACACTTTATTTTCATATCAAGTGATGATTTGAAACAAGATGAAGGCATCTTATTACAATATAGCAACATAAGTAAATAAATAAATAAATAAATAAAAATCTGTTTCAAAATTCACATTTTTAATTGAATGATAGATATTAAATAACAGGATGAACTGGGTTTTGGTAACCTTGAGCAACTTAAAATCTACCAACATTTGGGAACTTGCCTATGTGATTTCTTAAGTAGCCCTGCAGGAGGAAAAATAATGTGAAAGCTGTACAACTGTAGTGATGTAGAGTTTCAGGAGCAGAATTAATTGATAGATTGAAAGAACATGCAGATATTTGTTTGAGGCTAAAGGCCTGTTGTGAGCTTTAGAAAAAGTAGGTGTCAGAAAACAGAATGAATGGATGGGTATCCAACAGGCATGAGTGAACATCAAGTTAAGTTAAAAAAGGAAGTTTCATATAAAAGAAGAGAGAAACCTTGCTTTATTGACCTGGGATTGTAAGCAGCATTCATTGCCATAAAAGATGTAGAAGAACGAGTGGAGTAAAACACAAAAATTCTAAAATTCTAAATCACATTGCTAAAGTGATAATTCAGAGGTACATTCCATAACATATTTCTCAAATGATTGTGCTGTAGGGAAGGGTGTTGACTCTTTAACATCAGACTACAAGCTAAAAGCATTTTGGTAAATGTAATACAAGAATGATGGGCATTAGAAGCCACGTGACTGTAGGACTATATAAGAACTGCATGAGTATAGGAAGCATGTGTTTTGGGATGAGTAAAGTGGGGTGGAACAGATTCTGTTGGGTTTTAGGGGATTTTCATTAGAGAATACAAGGAAGATATAGGAGACGTGGTTGGTCAGATGCAGAATGCACACAGGAAAAATGAAGAAACTATGTTCATTGCAGTGTAATTGGGATGCCTTTCTTGTTTGAAGTCCTTAATTTGTTCTTTCCAGAAGTGGTAGAGCATCTTCACTGGTACCTTTATCCCAAGCAACAGCAAATATTACTTTTTGGAAAGCCAAGTGTTTTTGAATTATTTCAAAGTAGATGTTGAATGACCATATCCCAAAGTTGCAAAATTAAGAGAACCAAAGATTGGTTTAAGATGAGGAAGTTGAAAGATGTTGACAGCTGTAATAGCAACAGTAAGAGCTGTTATAATCTCAGAGAGCAACTCTTTACCTTAGGAGAGATAAACATGGTGTTTCAGCTAGATAGTAAAAGGAATCAGTGATCTGGATGAGGGGTAAAGTAATTTAACATGAATTGTACTGGACCTTTTTTTTTTTTTTTTCCCTTCTTCTTCTTTTTCTGTTTTAATCCCAGAAGAGGGTTGTATATGTGCTCTGACTAAAAAGTCCATGAAAAGATGAAACATTTTCTGAAGGAAAACTGAAACAAGGATTACCATATTGCAGAAGCAAAGTAATCTGAAGTTGGAAACCAGTGGGGAATTAATGAGCATCTGAAGCAGCAGTCGCAGAATGTTTCAGTAAAAAACTGTTGCTCACCCACCAAGAGCACACAGTTATTTGTACTCCAAAGACAGGCCTTGCAAAACTCAAGACCATTTTTTTGAATATGTGTCCTTACTTGCTGTTTGCAGACGTTTTGCTATTTATAAAGCAAAGCATACATATAGTAAATCCCTGGGCAAAAAAAGGGAAAAAAAAAGTATTTTGACTATATTTTATATAATAGACTTCAACATGAAAGGTTTCAATAAAAATAATTTTAATAGGCTTTGTAGAAATCAGATCTTTGAAAAATTGCTACAGATTTAATAATAATAATAATAGTAGTAGTAGTAGTAATATTTTTTTCTTGAGAAAATGGAGACTCTTCATAGCAAAATGCCAGGTGAAAGAGGAAGAAATATTACAAAAGATTCTTAGAAACTGAATAAAAATTTTGATTAGAAATGGACAAAATCAAGCAATGTGGGAATTTGAGCCTGGATATTTCTATCTTTGTTTCTTAAAACTTGGATGCTGCTCATTTTGTTCTAAATACCCAGGTATCTTTTTTTTTTTTTTTTTCGTACTATAATTTTATTGCCCATTCAATGTTCCCCGAAGCAGTGTTCTGTGGATATTTTAAAGATACATGCAATTCCAATTTCTGCTCTCTGAAATAAAACCTGAAGTTATAAGTGAAAATATCTTCTATCAACTGTTCAGAATACTTTTAAAAGTAAGAAAGGAAAAAAAAAAATATTGGTATCTTTTGATAAAGTGCTAAAATAATTAGGTCTATAACAAGAATTAATGTTGCAATAATCAATAAGAAAATTTCTGATAAATTTCACAATTTCTTATAACAGGGTTTTTGCTTCACCATGGGAAAGATATCACCAAGGGAAAAATGTCCCTTCACCAAGGGAATACCATCAACTAAAGAAAAAAAAATTATCCTTCCACTGCAAACTGTGTCTATTTATCATGCATTTGCAGTTGGTTTCAAAGGAAATACTTCCCAATAGTAGCTGGTAAGAGGAGACAGCTGTTGGTTTCCTATCTTTGAGAGATCAAAGGTTTTATTTGTTTTTATTATTATTATTTTATATTTTATGTTTTAGTTTGGAATAAGTGACACTGTCCTACAGTGCCAGGAAAATATTATTCTAGCTTCCTAGAACACAAAACTTTATGAGACGTTTCTGTGTATCATTTGGTGAACTGCCTTAGTTCAACACTTTCTAGTACTTTCACAATTTTCTCATGCTAGCTTTTCTACTTTAATTGAAAAGTATAAGTGATCTGTTCAGTTTACTAGTATCCCCTAAAATAGCATCAGTAGTGATTTTTTCTGTTTTGTTTTTATTATTTTTTTTACTCCATTATAATTTTATTCTCATACAGGTCTTTTTTTTTGATATGCATTTAAATACAACTTAGATACAAAAAAAAGCTTTGGAAAATGTAAATGAATCATAGACATCAATGTTATAATCCTCTTGGTCCTGGCATCAGAAGGCTATGAAAGGTTGCTTATGCTGTCCATGTGCTGTCATTAATTACCTCACATTGGCTGTGGAACTGAGAAGTAATGCAAGCAAAAAGAGTGCTGACAGGCAGGTTATGCACGACTTGTAGTGTTACTTATGGGAAAGTTCCTGGTAGTTTAAGCAGGGAATATATATATATATGTGTGTGTGTGTGTGTGTGTGTGTGTATATGCATATATAATTGGGACTTAAGTTTCATTCAATAAACACACAAGCTGACCCTGACCTATTTGTGTCTCAGTAAACACAAAAGAACAAATGCAAAGTAACCAAAGAACCTGAATTACATCTAAAACAGTGGCAACAGGGAGTTGTCAAGGGGTCATAGGGACTTGTTTGTCCCTTGGTGAATATTTCTTAGACTTTCTTGATCCTAAAGATCTCTTGTTATCACTGAAATAAAAAAGTATTCTAAAGCGCTGAAGCTGTCATCCCTTGTAGCCTGACTGTTATCTTGCACAGCTGTAGCTTCACAAACAAGTATTTATTTTCCAGAGAAAATCACTCCACTGAAGGTACTAATGGCCCAGCACTCAAAATCAAAATCTGTGGGATATCTTACACCATATGGTTTCAGAAGATTACTTGATACCATCTAGCTGTTCTAGTAACAAAAGTATTCTGACCTCCCAAGTCAGACCATACATCCAGATTGCAAAGAGGGATAGGTTTACTAAAACTGTCAACTACTGTCCTCTGAAATTGGGACTATATCTTGTGTTCATTTATACTATGTGTTTTTACTCATTTATTGTTGTTGTTATTTTAAACTGTTAAGGTCTTCAGAAAAGCATATAGAAACTGGATGTTTTGCCTCAAACCAAATCACTAGCTCATTTTGGTATGTATCATTTTGTTTTCATAAGAGTCTGATTATATCTGCATTCCCACAAATACAAATGATCCAAAATCCTTAATTTCCTAAATTGGAGGATGATTCTTGTTTATGCAGATATATTTTAAAGGAATCATCTTTTAAATTGGTGAAGTAGAACATCAAATTCACCTAAGAAGGGACTTCTCTTCTCCCCATTGCCTTATATTTTTCCAGACCTGCTTTCCAGTTCCTGGAATGTAGTGTCTAGAATATTCATTCAAGCAAATAAACTACCACTTGCCCAAGTGTCTTTTCTGATGTTTCTCATAAAGAATTGGTTTCTTAATTGAGAATAAATTCATGCAATACATGGACAAAAGTAGCTTCTGACTGCCGTCTAGTTCAACTCTGATACATGATCTAGAGATGAAGGTTTGTCCTAGAAAAGTCCTAAAATGTTTCAAATGTTGAAATGAGAAATTTATGGAAGATTTAAAGAAAATTGGCTAACAAAAGTGGTAACTGTATAAATGACTTATGTGACCCATAACATGAGATGTTATTGCTAATGTTTACCTGATTAGGCTTCTGCTCATTCAGGAGGAGAATCCTTTTTCAACAATTCATGGCAGTATGATATTATTATTCCTGTGGTGCTTCATGGTTCATACTACATCTAAGTAAATCATCATGAGTGTTTTTATTATTTTGTTATTATTATGGTCTTGGTCAAAAATAGAGAATTTTACTGTTTAATGAATTGTTTCAAACAATGGAAAATAATGTTTGCATTAAAAATTGCTTCAAACCCATGAGTACCCTAGTGCTGAAGCTAATTACATTAATTTCTATAAATAAACAGGAAATATATCAGAGAACACATTCAACTCTGTTTTGTTTTATTTTTCTTTTTTTAATAAAACAAACAAACACTAGTAGCACCTACAAATTATATTAGATATAATCTCTACATCTGAAAATGTAGAAAATCCCTGGATTGAGAAATGTTCGAGGATTTAAAATGAATAAAAATAAAGTTAATAGTTTAATGGTTTAATAAAGCAATAGTTATTAGTATTTAGAAATTGTCTGGCTATTTAACATTCCAATCGAAAAGGACTGTGCTCTTTTTTTTTTCCTTTTTTTTTTTTTGATATGTTGATAAATCTGTCATTTATTTGTGGATAGTAACCAATTTTCAGCATTCTGAATGCAAGAAATATTCCATTAAATTTATGAATTCATTAAAGTCCCTGTGAACCAGATGGCATAACATAGCAAGTGTTTGAAGTACTCCATAATTAAAGCTTCTAACATGTAATAGTCTGGCTATATGTTTGACAGTTTTTACATACATTAAAAGCCTAGAGCACTGTAAAATGTTGTGTAAATAACAAATCCATATCTAACGTCTTGGATTTAGAGGCGTTCAGATAGAAAGGATCATGACTATAACAAATTTATATTCTGATTCTTGAGTTCAGTGTCTTTTTCATGTTATTCTGGAGGGCAGAGGCCATAACTGTATTTTCAGAGACTATCAAAGCAGCAGAAAAACAGTTTACTGAATTCATTATAAGTAGACATCTGTAATGTTAGAAAAGCGCTAGGCAAAATAAGGAGAAATGGCTCCTTATGGTGTGCTTTCTTTTGAGGTTCTCTTTTCTAGAATCCTGTTTGAGCTAGATGGTCAAATGTTTTTTCAGCTTTGTAGGGGTAAGCGGCAATTCAACTCCCAAAGAACTAGAGGAAAGACATCATAAAAGAAGTGTCTTTTAGCTGATGAGTCATCCACATTGACCCTGAAGTAAAAAACTGTTGGAATCTCACAAAGTGACTCCTCAGGATTTCAGAGGAATTGGGTTTATTTCCTAGCTCGTATGCAAGATGGGAAGAGAGAAAATTTCATTCACAGACCAGAAGCAAAAGCCATGACAAAAACTGCATCTTGGGAGAACAATGTGTACCTGAGCACTTCTGGGAAGCATGGTTCCCTCTGTAAGAAATATCAGCTATTCAGTCTAGTACCAGAGGAGCCATGGGCAAGATGACGTCTGTTCTCGCCTTCACCTGTTTCTGCATCAGTTGACCTCAAGAGCAGTGTTAGTGGAGACCAAAGGTGCTGAGCGTCTCCTGAAACACAAAGATAAATCTTGTGATTCCTCCTGTTTCCTGGTTGCACAGCCAAGCAAAACAAAAGTGTATGCAGACCAGGATGAGTGTCTGAAACATTCTTCGTGTCCCACATCCTCCTGAATAGTTCACAGCAACTTTGGCAGTTTGCTCAGCAGCAAGCTTGTGGCCAAAGCATTCACTCTACTGCAGTCAATACTCTGAAGAACACCCTTGGTTTTGGCAGTGCACACACTTGTACACATACTCATAACCACTTACAGACCACTTCAGTGTTGGTCTGTATACAGCTTGTTTATTACTGGATCATGTATTAACTGAGACACTAATGGAAAAGTCTGTGGTACCAAATCCTGTCTACTTTTATTTGCAAAGCTGCAGAACTCATTTACATTCCTGATTTTTTTTTCTATTCCTCTTTCTCAAGTGCAGTGGGCTGCTAAAGGCTGCACTTCACTACTCAATGTGTTAATTGTTTCAAAACAATACCAGAATATATATATATATATATATACACATATATATATATATATAAATGTTTTATCCAGAGGTCTTTTTCTAAATTGGGTTGCATCTAAACTGATATCTATTTTTTTCCTCACCTTAATTTTTACAAAATCTTTATGAGTGCTTCAACATCACCTTGCGATAATTTGAGAAAACTACACAACCTCCGTAGTACTTCTGAATCTGCGTAATTCAGGTTCAGCTTTTTAGGTCACCTGCTTTGAAGAACTGAACAGATGAAAGCAAAAAAAAACCCATACCTGTTATACAGGTGTCAGGAATAAATGGGTGATCTGATGGCTGACATCAGCATTTATGTCATGCTGAGAAATACTAGTCATGCTGAGAAATGCTAGTCATGCTGAGAAATACTAGTATAAGAAAAAAAAAGTCCTAGATTAGCGTGCTAATTAGTCACTGAATATTCCTGGATCGTGGGGTTTCATTAAGTTACAGTTAAGTGAAAGACAAATGATGAGTCTGAAAGTGAATGATAAAATTTAATAAATATCCCACTGTAGTGGGTTTACACAGCAAGGTTTTGTGAGTGGGGGGGGGGGCTGCTGGAGTGGCTCCCTAAGAAGAGTCCAGAAGCTGCCTTATGTTACATAAGGACCAGTTTCAGCCAGCTACAAAGGAACCCACGTCTGCCAAGAGTCAAGCCTATAAGCGATGTTCTTTGCACCTGTGGTAGAGTAGATTTAAGAAAGGGAGAAAAAACTACTCACCACAGCAGCTGGGAGAGAGAGGAGTGAGAACCAGCCCTGCAGACACCAAGATGCAGAAGGAGGGCAGGAGGTGCGACACAGCAGAAGTTACCCTGGGGCCTGTGGAGAGGCCCCTGGTGGAGCAGGCTGTCCCCCTGCAGCTCATGGGTCCCACATGGAGCAGATCTCCACACTGCAGCCCGTGGAGGAGCCCCCGGTGGAGCAGGTGGATGTGGCCTGGAGGAGGCTGCAACCCATGGAGAGCCCCCGCAGGAGCAGGCCCTGGGCCAGAGCAGCCCATGGAGAGGAGCCCACGCAGGAGCTGCCACCTGTGGGGGACCCGTGCCGGAGCAGTTTGCTCCTGGGGATCCTGTGGGACGGACCAATATCTGGAGCAGTTCTTGAAGAGCTGCTGCCTGTGGGCAGCCCCCACAAGCTCAGTTCAGGAAGGACGGCATCCCATGGGAGGGACCCCACGTGGAGCAGGGGCAGAGAGTGACCGTGAAGTAGTGGCAGAGATGGAATGGTAGGGACTGACACCAGCCCTCATTTCCCCATTCCCCTGCACTGCTTGGAGGGAGGAGGTGGAAGAATGTGGATGGAGAGAAGAATATTTATTTATTTATTTACTTTCTCACTGCTCTAGCTTGTTAATAATGGGTAATAAATTACATTAATCTTTCTATAATGTATCTGTTTTCTCCATGACGATAATTGCTGAGAGATATTCCTCTCCTTATCTCAACCCTTGAGTCCTTTCCATCATATTTTCTCCCCCATTTCCCTTTGGGGAGGGGGAGTGAGAGAGTGGTTGTGGTGGAGTTCATCTGCCCACATATCTTCCCTCAATGTATCTCTTTGTAATAAATACAGTTATTACACAAAACATCATTTAGAATGTGTTCAGTTCATTTAGTTAGTTCAGCAGTTGGATGCTAACCAGAGGATATAGTAAATGTAAATGTTCAGATACCTAAATGTTTTTGATATCTATGGTCATATATTTCTTCCTGTCTGCATTTTTCCTTTATTATACATTTTGGTAGAAGTTTCCATGAATCTCCTTTCCTTTTGAAATGATTCTTTACACTGGAAAGTGTAAATATTTTTAAAAAATATATGGTATAATTATTATTTTTAATTAACTCTACACTGTTTATATGAATACAGTCATTCAAAATACATGAGGAATCTTTGAGAATACATTTGCAACATATGTTCATTCTAAAAATAAAGTTTTTTATTATACTAAAATGCTAAAATTAATATGGAGTTCACATTTCTTTGAATATTCAGTATGCATATGCATATATATGTATGATATAATCTTTTTTTTTTTCTGTATTCTTCATATAAAGTCCAAGTGAATACTGGGAAAGTAGGGAATGATAGTTATTTGAACACATGTATTGTCCCCTCTTTTTTTTTAAAAAATGGAACTATCTGACCTCAGTAACAATAATCTCACCTATTTTTGAATAGGACTTTTCAATGAGAAATCAGGTTGACTTTGAAAATTTGAAAACTCTTAAGAAAATTAACTTTGGCCTAGATTTTTCATTTTATTCCTTCTAAACTGATAGGCTCTTTTATGTGCAGGAAGAAGGCTTGCTAATTTTTAATACATCTTAGTGATGCTGAAACTGGAATTTGGTTGTCTTCATCAATGTCTGCTTCTTCTCTATCAAGCTGAAGACTCAATGTTTCAGTTAAGTGATTTCTAAAGCAAAAAGCATTTATTCTTTTAAGATATGCATTGAGTTTCTGTATGCCTGTTTTGCTCATAACTATGTGCTTTCTTAAGCATAGATGCTGTAGTTCTTAGGTTAAAGATTGTTATCACAGTCAAATATTGTAGGCATAGACAAAAAAAAAAAAAAAAGTGAAAACTTTTGTAAAACCTGCATGATCTAAATTGGACATGACACAAGTAAAGATCAAGAATTTATGAAATGCATATCATTAGATAAAAAGGCATGTACTGATCTTGGTTTACATTGACGTTTTTGTATCATAAATATCAAGGGAGAATTTTAAATGAGTTATACGTGTGGTTCCTTTCCAAGGAAGGTTTCCTTAGTAACTTAAACTGTTTGAATATATTATTCGGTATGTGAGACAGAATTTGTTAATATTTTGAGGTGTGTACTTATAAGTAAAAATTGAAATTAACTACAAAATACCTTATTAAAAAAAAAAAAAAGATTCGAAGTGACTCACTTTTAATTAGAAAAAAAAAGCCAACTGAAGTGTAAATATGAGTCAACTCATATTTAGTCCCTCGCTTTTACGCATTATTTCTTCTTTTCATGATAAATATAGGAAAAAAATATTATATTATGCTTTGAAAATATTAAGCTACCCATTTTTCTTAAGCTTACTTTAAATATACTTTCTCTGACTATGAAAGAACATGAAAAAAGACATTCAAAAATATTTCTTTTATTTGACTTACCACGAGAACTGAAGTGTTACACAGAATGACAGAATCACAGAATTTCTAGGTTGGAAGAGACCTCAAGATCATCGAGTCCAACCTCTACCTAACGCTAACAATCCCCACTAAACCATATCCCTAAGATATCATATCCCTAAGACATCTAAACGTCTTTTAAAGACTTCCAGGGATGGTGACTCCACCACTTCCCTGGGCAGCCTGTTCCAGTCTTACATTGCTGAAGACTGAAATATCACAAACACAATGTGTTTTTCATTCCAAAGCAGTTATGGTAGACTTACTTCTACAGATCACCACACAGATCAGAGATAACAATTTTTATTTCAAAGTAATATTTAACAATAGCTATATTATTGAAAGAGATGTAAAAAGTCCTGTTTCATGGAATAAACTTATCTTTATTTACAGGCATGTGGACAAAACCATCACATTGGGGAAGAGTTGTTCCATGTCTGCCTGTGACTTACTAACCAACTTACATCACCTGAAACATGATACTTACTTACATCATACATACATACTTACATCATCTGAAACATTCGGTACAAGACCAGCAAGGTCTGTCAAGAACTATTCTGGACTCCAGAGCAAAGAATATGTTTAAGTAGCTAATGTCCTTTTCTGTTTGCTTTATTATGCCCCTTTTTTGACTAAAATAAAATCATCATGAAATGGGATGTATCAACAAAATTTCTGTCTTCTATAGTGCCCAAGGAACTGTGGTTTTTTCTGTTTATCTTTCTTGGAGAGTGAACAGATTCCTGTTGAGAAATCTGAGTCCTGAGTTAGATTCAAAGACATCCTACAAATATATACTGTAGTAGTTCCTACTATACAAACATGCAGTCCCTTGTACCCTGGAACGATTTTTAAGGGTTAATAACAAACTTATAGATTTGCAAAAAAATCAGCAAAAATGTAATGAAGGTGAGCACCAGGGTTTAAAGGAAATTAGATCTATATTTATCTGAATTTATTCTAGCTCTAAAGTAGCATTGACTTGGATGTAAAATCACAGATTTCTTTCTGATGCACAAACTTGTTACAAGAGAATGGTGGAAGTTTGCTTAGATATAAAAAGAATTATTGGAGAAATCATGGGGAATAAAATATCTTTCAGGCATACAAAGTGCAAAGGTGATGCTTCTGTTTGAAAACACTGAACTTGCTTGAAACCTCAGCTTTCTGTAGCTTGGGAAAGACGACTACGTGTGAAACTTTTGTTTCATTCACTGTAAAGCAAACTGGTCTCTCTCTTTTTGTTGTTGGTGGTGGTGTCTGTTTTTTAAAAATTATTTTAATTAATTAATTTATTTATTTTTTGTATAACACTGATATGCACTTGCCAGTTCATCTGATATAGCATTTTTGTTCTGTGCATAAAAAAATAAAAATACAAAGAAAGCTACATTTACTTCACTTTGGACTTGCAAGGCTTTTAACTTGAATGAATGCAGCTATATCAACTGGAAACTTTCTGGTTTTAATGAAGTTTTCATGAAGACTGAGTGTGATTAAAGGAGATAAAGTACAGAGAAGATAAATTATGTTGTAAAGTTAAGAAAGGAAGATGGAAGCTAATGAGATTTTGAAATTACAAATTGAGGTTGACTTTTGGTGTATATTCATTTTTGTCTAAATGTAAATTTTGAGTTCAGTTCAAGGGAAATAAGATTTAGGACAGTTCCATTTTAAAATTTCAAGTAGATTATTGATCTCACTTGGTTATCTGTTAAAAGTCCATTAAGTTGATTGGTGTATAAAGAACGCCAGTGTGAATGTTTGGGAGGCTCTTTCTCCTATCTCTAAATTCCTTTAGAATAAGATTAGTATGATAACAATCCATCCATCCAGGAATTCAGAAAACACTTTGGCATTCAAGAATTGTCTCTTCCTTTGTCAGGGTCTTTATATCAATGAGATTACTGTGTACCTGCAGCATGAAGCATTCAGCTTCTCTAGTCACAAAATTCTCCCTTGCTTGTCAGTGAAAAAGGGCAAACAGACATGGTATTCAGCACTTCTGCAGAAAAGAAACTTTAGTGAGATATAGGCATCCATGGAAAATCCATTTAAAAATAAAATTGCTTCCTAAACAAGAAATAAAAATATAATCTACCAGAAAAAATATAAAAAATATAATCTACACAGAAAACCTGAAAAAAAAAAAAAAAAAAAAAAAAAAAAAAGTAGACTATTTTGCTTCTTTAAATGAGAAGATGATCTCAATTAGATGCTTCAAAAATATAGAAATAGGTCACTAAGGTCCAGAATAAAGACAAAATAATTTTCAGCATAGGTTCTAATATTAGCATCCAAAAGTGCAGTTATCTAAAGTATTCTACCTTTTTATTAAGAAAGTCATATTTATTTCAAAAAGTCATCCTTTTATTTCTTGCAACCTGACGTGGACATCATTACCTTTATGTATTTGATCAAGATGTGGCAAGTTCATAACTCCATAATTATATTTGTGACCAATAAAAATGCTACTAACAGGCACAGATAGCAACAGATTAAAAAAATTGTTAAAGTTAGAATATGTGGAAACATACTCTGACAACTAACATTATCAGCAAAATGAAATTGCTGCAAGTGATGAAATTTCCTTTAACAAAAAAAAAATATATATATATATATATATATATCTGAGGACTACTGTTATCTAATAGCATTCTATTAGTTTTAGTGTTTCATTAATGCTGGATTGATGCTTAAAATAAATAAACCAGTGCCAATAAAATGAAAACTGTGATTGTAAGAGAAGAGTATGTGAAATTTGTTTCAGATTATTTCCTCTGTATTAGTTTTGTAGCTTTTTACAGTTATAACTACTGCCCCCTTCTAATAAAAGTTAAAAATAGTGCTTGTTTTCCCCATATGTGCTAACTCATAAAACTGGTTTAAGAAAAGGTGTTCTAACGTCTCCTATTCTGCTCTGCACATGCAAAATTGGAAATATTTTTTGTCAAAAGATTGAGCACTATACAGTCAGAATGATTCCACTGGAACTATGGGATTCAAATATATTTCCTTTCTAATGTCGTTAAAAAAAATGTACAGTGATTTTGTAGGTTACCCAGACATTCTCTTTTTCATTGTAACAAGACAGTGTCCTCCATGATATCCTTTTGACACTGGCCCCTGTGATATCCTTGTCTCTAAACTGGAAAGAGATAGAAATGATGGGTGGACCACTCAGTGGGTAAAAAATTGTCTGCATGTTCACAATCAAAAAGTTGCAGTCAATGGCTCAATGTCCAGGTGGAGATCAAAACCAAATGGTGTTCCTCAAGGGTCAGTATTGGGACAGGCAGTACTTAACCTCTTTGTTAGCTACATTGTCAGTGAGATTGAGTGCACCCTCAGCAAGTTTGCCAATGACACCTAGCTGTGTGGCATGGACAACATGGTGGAGAGAAGGGATGCCATCCTGGCATCCTGGAGAGGAACCTGGACGTGCTTGAGTGGTAGGCCTGTGCAAATATCATGAAGTTCAGTAAGGCCAAGTGTGTAATAAATGGCTCAGTCTTCAAAATAGGACTATAATCAAAGTTTACAATTTATTAAAGGAATAGAGGTAAGCAAACAGCGCTGGGTGTGCTGGATGTCTCTGCTCCACCAAGACAGTTACACCAGTTACATCAAGCAGCTGATTTTTATGCTCCTAGGCTAATACATATTCATTACTACTTATTAAAAAAAAAAAACAAACACAGGGTTATTATAATTAGTTTCCAGAATCCAAACCCTCCTACTGGATCATGTGTATCAGTCTCCGGTGGTCCCTCTGGAGGTCTCTGGGGGTCTCTTATGATGAAGGCTCATAGTCTTCCTCCCTCTTGTCCTTCTCCTTTGTTCAGCTTGGCTGTATGTCAGAGACTTGTGCAGCATCCCCTGCAAGCTTTGTCTTTTACTTGTTCTTCAGCTCTCCCCGTCTCCTTAATCTCCTGGCCAGATATCAGAGACTTGCGTAGTGTCCCATGAAATAGTCATAATAGTTAGCAGTTATTCTGAAACTCCCAGCTATCAGAGACTTCAAGAAAAGCCTACAAATACATTTCCCTTCAAGCTCTCTATTGACACGAATTGCTAAAACATTCCTTTGCAAGATACAAGAACTATATACATTAACCACTCTGTTTTTCTTAGACTTGTGCTTATACAAGGGTATGTAAGACAGAAGGTCACATTCATCGTACCATGCGGCCCTAGCGTTGTTCCATACTGACATGAATCAGATGAACACATTTCACAAGTGCAAGGTCCTGCATCTGGGATGGGGCAATCCCAAACACAAATACAGTCTGGAAGGAGAATGCACTGAGAGAAGCCCTGCAGAGAAAGACCTGGGGGTGTTGGTTGATGAGAAACTTGACATGAGCTGTCAATGTATTCTTGCAGCCCAGAAAACCAACTGTATCATGGACTGCATCAAGAGAAGTGTGGCCTGCATAGTGAGGGTTCTGATTCTCCTCCTCTGCTCTGCTCTCATCAGACCCAGCCTGGAGGACTGCATTCAGCTCAGGGGCCCCCACCACAAAAAGGATAAGGACCTACTAGAATAAGTCCAGAGTGGGACCACAGAGATAGTCAACAGGCTGGATCACCTCTCTTACGAAGACAGGCTGAGGGAGTTGGGGTTGTTCAGCCTGGAGAAGTGAAGGCTCAGGGGAGACCTTACCTTACCTTACCTTACCTTACCTTACCTTACCTTACCTTACCTTACCTTACCTTACCTTACCTTACCTTACCTTAGCGGTCTTCCAGTACCTAAAGGGGGCTTACAGAAAAGCTGAGGAGGGACTTTTTGTCAGGGAGTGGAGTGATAAGACAAGAAGAATGGCTTTAAACAAAAATGATAGATTTAGATTAGACATTAGGAAGAAGTGTTTTTACTCAGAGGGTGGTGAGGCACTGGCACAAGTTGCTCAGAGAAGTTGTGGATGTCCCATCCCTGGAAGTGTTCAAGGTCAGGTTGGATGGGGATTTGAGCAACCTGTTCTAGTGTCATATGTCCCTGCCCATGGCAGGAAGGCTGAAATTAGATGATCTCTAAGTCTGCTTCCAACCTAAACCATTCTATGATTCTATACAAAATTTGATCTTTTCATAAACTTGCTACTACCAGAAATAATCCTCAAGCAAACACATCTATGGGATTAATATTATACAAGTGTCATCTTAAACAAACCTAAATCATAAATTTAAAATTACATCTTTTATTACAACAGAACAAGCTGTTTTTTTCCAAGGTATGGTTTGTCAAAGTTAATCTGGAGGCCAAAGAGCTCAGTGTAACCTCCAATGCCCCAAGTTGTGCAAAGACGCAATGCAACTGGTAATCTTCCTTACAAGGAATAAACTTAAACTGCATCTCATTCACTCCAATTCCAAAGTGTTTGGGAGGCAGGTGCAAAGGAAAGTGAAGGGAGAGGTGGGGAAGTTACATTTAGTATGAATCTGTCTTCTTTTCTTGAGAACCAGAAATTCTGAAATACTGAGCCATAGCTTGAGTGAGTTTGGAGACAAAGAGATTGAGTGGGGATTTAGTTCTGCAAAGGTTTCATTAAATTTCAAAGATATAATAGCCTTAGTAGCATTTCTGAAAGATAGTGTAGGTTAGAGAAAGGTTCATTCAATATCATCCTAAAATTAGGATTTTTTTTTTTTTTTTTGGACTCAGTTTATAGAGCAAGTCAGGAATCTCCATTCCAGAATTTAGAAACTGTTTTTGGCAATTTCTCAACATGTATAGCTTATTCCAGCAACAGAAGGGAGTATTTCTGTCACTGCCTGGTCCTGTTCCCACTCTGCAAGAGAGTGAGTGGCAAACTGTTGTGGTTTAACCCAGCTGGCAGCTAAGCATCACACAACCATTCTCTCACCCTCCCCACAGTGGGATGGGGGAGAGAATGGGAAAAAAAAACTGAAAGCTTGTGGGTTGAGATAAAGACAGTTGATTAAGACAGAAAAGAAAGGAAAATAATAATAACAACAACAATAATACTACTAATAGTGTCTACAAAACAAGTAATGAGCAATGCAATTGCTCACCACCCACTGACTGATGCCCAGTCTATCCCCAAGCAGCCGGCCCCCTTCACCCCAGCTAGCCACCCCTATCTATTGTTTAGCATGACATCAGATGGTATGGAATACCCCTTTGGCCAGTTTGGGTCAGCTGTCCTGGCTCTGTCCCCTCCTAGCTCCTGCTGCACACCCAGCCTGCCCGCTGGCAGGACAGAGTGAGAAGCTGAAAAGTCCTTGGCTTGGTGTAAGCACTGCTCTGCAACAATTAAAACATCAGTGTGTTATCAGCATTATTCTCATCCTAAATCCAAAACACAGCACCATACCAGCTACTAGGAGTAAAATTAACTCTATCCTAGCCAGGATACAAAGCAAGTAGGAAGGATTTGTTGTGTACTGCCTATGTACAGAGTAATGTTCAGCTCAGATGCTTACTGGAGATTGAAATTGTTCAGTTATCAGTTCTTCCAATATTAGACCAGCTCCTGTGTCAAGGCCAAGAAAATCTGCTGTAATTTGAACAGATACTGCAGCCAAAAGTGGAGTGGCAGATAAGTCTTTTTTGTTCCCTTTTCTTAGATGTCCCTGTGTTTCTGTCACTCTACTGTTTTTGTATCACTTTCTGATTTTCTTTGGCATCAAACATGATGACAGCTTTATGTGATGGCACATACTCTTTATGACAGTTGTGAACAAAATATTGCTTATCAGAAAAGGATGGGTTAATTTTAAAGACCTTTGACATTTTACACTTTTCCCCATTCCAATTCCTTAATCTCCCACAGAATTTGCTCTGAAGTTTTGAGCAACATTAAGGTCACTGTAACAGTCATCAGCCTGTCTCAACTGCCAATACTAGATATTGGGTATGTTAATTACTTTTCAGGCATATGAACCCACCCCAGCTTGATCAAGTTATTAAAATATAGAAGTATAGCCTGCTCAGTTTCTCACTGTGCTGTGAGAAAGATGTTGAAAACCTCTGGAAGTGAATCTGCTAGCAAGGGAAGAGCAAGGGTCCCAACAATTTTGCTCAGGTGACATCCCTTCAGTCAGCAGTGAGGAGAGTGACAGGCAAGTCAATGTTAGGTGGATGGATGGAGGACCTTCTGACACCATGGCCCTGTCTCTGGCTAGGAGGCTTTACAACTGCTTTAAATGGCTACTCATTTCTGTGCATGATGAGCTCTTGCAGGCTTCTGCACAGAATTTATCAGAATTACTTTTCTGTGTGGAAGAGATTCTCACCAGTTATCAAATCCCATTACATTAAATGACAGAGAGTCTGCAATGTCTTTCCTGCCTGACTGGGCCACCCTAAATTTTAACTTCATCTACATTTGCTCTTTCGTGCTGAATACCTTTAGTACAAAAAAAAAACTTGCTATCTGAAGATTGTCAGTAACATCATCACAGCACTATTTTGTTTATCCCATTGATCAGTTTTCCAGGTCTATGGAAAAGGTTTTGGACCCAATGCAACATGATAAAAAATAAAGATTTTAATAGTTTAGTCTTATTTTCATCTGCTAGGCAATGTTTTATTGAGGACTGATATGAAAAAGAATACAGAATTTGAAGTTTTTCATATTCTACGGTATTAGTGCCAGGAGAAATTACATGAAATCTCTATAGTTATTATAGTCTTATCATTTTTGTTTGTTTCCCCTAAGTGAAAGAGATCAAAGGTGAACACCTGGTTATACTTGCAAAAGGCTTCCAGCAGATTTACTAAACAATAGCCTGTTATTTCCAAACTCATACTAATATCCTTTTAGTATTTTTTAATGAATTTAATAACCATGAAGAAAAGCAAACTAATTGAAATTATTTCCCACAATGCTACCTAAATGTAGAGAATGCAATTAACTATGGCATACACATCAGCACAGGCAATGCTGTAAAACACTTATCTTAGGTAGAAGTATTACCATTATAAAAGCATAATCTGTGAGAAATAACTAATAAGCAGAAAATGCTCAACTTGTATTAAAATTGCAAGGAATACTGCTGAACAGAATTATATGTAGGAAAAAAAGGTGGATTTTTTGACCTTAACAAAAATGTTTAGTGACACTTCTGTTTTGATTTCCAATACAGGGGCTAATTTGTATTTGATTAAATACAAAGACTGCCTACCAGAAACTCTTAGAACTTTACAATTCTGCCTCTCCTTATGTAGCTTATGTAAAGAAATGATTTATTGCAATTTCATATCTTACAATACATTCATCAAACATTCAAATAAGATCTCAAATCTCTGCAACTGTATGCAAAGTTTGCCAGTATTAAGGTCCAGAATCTTACATTATTTTCACAGATTTTTTTCAGACTTTTTTTTCCACATAGTTTTGAGGATTGAGCTGATTTGATTCTACGCCTATATTTACCATGTCTGCAGTGTGAGCTTGAGATGGTAACCACCTCACCTCTTTGTATTGCTGGTTTCACTGAAAAGCCCAAGAAAATCAACGGACTATTCAGATGAATAGATAGAGAAGAGTTTTTGCAAAGTACTTGTGATTTTACTCAGGTGGGCAGATGAGCTACACCTCAACCTCTCTCACTCCCCCTCCTCAAAGTAAAAGGGAGTCAAAATACAATGGAAAGGGCTCAAGGGTGGAGATAAGGACAAGGACATCACTCAACAATTTTTGGACTCAGCACAGTAAGGTTAATGTATTTTATTGCCCATATATTGCCCACAAGCTAGGGCAGTGAAAAACAAAGACTAACTATAAACAAACTATAAACACTTTTCTCCATCTACCATCTTCTACTTCCACCCTCCAAGTGGAGCAGATGAATGGGGAATGGGGGCTGTGGTCAGTCCCTAATGCTTCATCTCCGCTGCTCCTTCACAGTCACTCTCTGCCCCTGCTCCCTGTGGGGTCCCTCCCACGGGATGCCGTCCTTCCAGAACTGAGCCTGCGGGGGCTGCCCACAGGCAGCAGCAGCTCTTCAAGAACTGCTCTCACACGGCTCTGTACCACGGGGTCCGTCCCCCAGGAGCAAACTGCTCCAGCATGGGTCCCCCACGGGTGGGCAGCAGCTCCCCCCAGACCCCCTGCTCCTGCATGGGTTCCTCTCCACGGGCTGCAGCTCCGGCCCAGGGCCTGCTCCTGCAGGGGCTCTCCATGGGCCGCAGCCTCCTCCAGACCACATCCACCTACTCCACCGGGGGCTTCTCCACAGGCTGCAGTGTGGAGATCTGCTCAATGTGGGACCCATGGGCTGCAGTGGGACAGCCTGCTCCACCAGGGGCTTCTCCACAGGCTGCTGCGTGCCTGCAGCATCTCCTGCCCTCCTTCTGCACTGACCTTGAGAGCTGCATGGGGGCTTCTCACTCCTCCCTCTCCCAGCTGCTGTTGTGCAGCAGTTTGTTGTTGTTGTTGCTTGTTTTTGTTTTTGCTTCTTTTGTTTTTCTCCTTTCTTAAATCTGCTCTGTCAGTGGTGCAAATAACATTGCTTATAGACACAGCTCTGGGCAGCTGTGGGACCCTATGTAGCTGGCTGAAACTGGTCCTTATTTAACATGGGACAGCTTCAGGATTCTCCTTACAGAAGCCAACCCTGCAGCCCCCCGTTACCCAAACCTTGCCATGTGAACTCACTACTGTACTTCACTTTTGCCTTAGGTAAAACTGACTCAAGAGTATCTTTTCTTCTTAATGTAGGCTTACCTGTGGTCCCTACCTGCAGAAAAGCTTTGTCTCATATCTTTTAATTTATGATCTCTTTGGAAAAAATGGTCATATTATTTTACAATAAAATGTAGGATCATCAAGACCAAAGAACTTTCCTGACTTCAGTTTACCTGCATTTTATACCATGTTCCCAATTCAAAGTTTTGTTCCAGTCATTCTGTATTCAATTGCTTATAATTTTATCACACTTTATATGATATTTTAAAATATAAAAAATAAAATCAAGGATAAGAAGTTCATCTTTTTTGAAAATGATAGAAGCTAAGACTGTTGTGTTGCCAAACATTCTTTTATACTTTTTTAGGTTTCCACCTGAGAAAGTTTTCTCAATCCTTTTGTGTACCTCTGGGTTCTCCACCCTCCAGAAACACTGTATCATGTTGAGTTCCACTTACTACTCTGATGTTCATTACTTTCATCAATGCAAAATATCTTTACAACATTTTTATTTATGAGTGAATTTTAGAAGGAGAAAATAAATAAATAAAAACAAAACAAAACAAAACAAAACAAAATAAAATCATTGTGATTGAATGCAGTGTAAAAAATCCACTTAGTTACCCTACAGAGTTTCTTTAAAAGTTGAGATTTTTTATTCTGAGATCAGATTTTTCCAATTCCTAAAAGTGCAAAGAAAACTGATTTAAACTATGAATTGAGTATCTGGAAGGGTAGGAGAAGTATGAGTTAGGAGAACAAAAAATCAGACCTTTGTACTTCTTATGAAGACAAACCCAATGAATTCTTTAAAAACAAAATTAGTGAGAGTTCTGTTTCTATATCTTTAAATGGAAGAATTCCACCTAACCACTTAGGCTAAAGATAAATTTTGGTGTACTAGTCAAACAAAATAACAGTCATGTTTGATCAGTGGCATCCATAGGAAATGAATACTCATACTCTGAGCAGAGTTTCAGATATGTAAGCAATAATGGGACCACACACATAGCACAGACAAAATATAAAAAAGAAAGGTACTTTTTGAGGATGCTCTGTCAATCTGCTGTACTAAACAAGATCAAAGTTGTATGCTGTGTGTTCATGCAATTAAATACAGTGACATAACAGCAAAGCAAGGGGAGACATTATGGTTGTGTCTTGATCCTGACAATTTCTTCTGAGTGCTTAAAGTTAATGTTCTACAATAGACAGCACTGAAATGTTAGTTTTATTTTGGATGATGCTAATTTTGGTATTTTAGGATACTGATATAGTATATATATGAAAATTTTATAGTTTTCATGCAGGGAGAAACTGCTGTTTTTGTCAATCACATCTTAACTGTCTTAAAGTTTGCATGTGTAAAATCTTTTGCTTATGCAGTTTTTTTGATATTTTACTGATATAAGGTGAGAATTAAGGCCCACTGAGCAACATTTTAATTTATTTTAGACTTTTTTTTTTTTTTTAAGTACTATTCATTTAATCCTTCAAGTTCCTTTGAGACATCAAACATTACTTAAAGGAATAGGAGTCGAGGGAGATTTTCTGTTTCAAGACATTTAGCTAACAGCTGTACTTGAAAGTTTTCTCTTCTTCTTTTAAGCCAAGTAGTGATTTTCACCACTACTTTGATCATAACAAGACACAAGTATGATATCTAAATCTTGTTTGGATAGTTACATCTGTTTAAACATAGTAACCTCTATAACTGCAGGGCTCAATTCCTTAAGAATTTCTGCTGTTGAGATGCTTCAATTTCTTCTACTGTAGAAAGAACCCTGTAACCTCATTACAAAATGTTTTTACTGACAATGCACAAGTTTCAGCAGTCTAAGCAAAACTAAATTCCTTCAGCCTGTGAATGTCAGTGAATACTTTCAAGGACAAATTATTCACTTCTGGAAGAAATTGAATAGTTCATATGAAAGATTTAATAATGATGTGGGTTCGGTTAGGTGTTACTTATTTAAGAAATTGGGAGATGTGTATTAGTATCTCTCTATATGAGAAAACTAAGGTAAACCTCATATAAGAGGAAAATATTGTAATGTAGTTGGAGGCTAGCACTAAAATGTGGTTAATACCGTGAAAGGCACTGTAAACTGGCTTGAAACAGTGACCAAATTTGGCACATGGACAGTACCTTTCCCATAGTTTATCAGTTTGTTCTTCCTTTCTTCCTTTCCTATCACAATAACAGTGAGATATGCAATATTATTATTTAACAATTAATTATTAAAATCTAAGTCCATTCCCCAAGTTTTCTTTGTAGGCTGTGTGTATGCAGTCTCTAGTTGTAGATATATAATCTGCTTCTTGTGTTTGCTGGTAAAGATTAAAAAGTAAATTGACAAACAACCTCTGTTTACCCTTAGCTCTTGATTGCTTACAGTCCTGTTAAAAACGAAGAGCTATGAATGAAGGTAGAGCACAACAATAGGGAGTCAATCTGCCCTTTTAAATAAACTTACTATGCCAATATACAGACTCACAGATTTAGAAGAGATCTTGAGGTCACCTAGTCCATTCCCATGCTTCCAGGTGGCATTTCCTACTCATGAGTTATTCCTTAGAGATGCCTTGTTCAACTTGTTCTTAAAGACTTCCCAGTGATGTACTGTGCATTGGCCTTTATCATTTCTTCTAACTGTTGCAAATTTTTTCCCTAATTTCTAACATGTAGATCCCGTGTGGCAATTAAGATCCTTGCAACTTCTTCCATTCACCTGAGACACAGAGAACAGCTTGTCTTCACAGATAGTTTACTTTTTCTTATAAAAGTAAATAACCAAAATAATATTAAATTATTATTATTATTAATATTATATTTATTTAACAATATTTAATATTTTATTCCCTTTGAGTAGTTAGGGCAAAACTTAGAGCAAAATCCAACCGCTCAGAAAAGCATTCTTTAAAACAGATTTTTTTTTTCATTATTTCTTTTATATTACATTTCATTTAATGAAGTCCTGTTGGTTGCCACCAAAATGAGGAAAGTGCAACTAAGTAGAGATAACAATGATACAAACATAGGTGAGGAGTTAAATTCCATTTTTTTTGAGCATTTTGAGAAAGATTCTTTAAACACATGTATGTTGAGCTGAAAATGACCTCGTATTGATTTGCCTGTTTCAGGTTGCAATGTCAGACAGTCGTCTATGCAGAAGACATTGTATCTTGATTAAAGAATTAACGGCTAATGGAATATTTATTATATTCAAATACACAAATGGTTTACTGGAGCCAGTAGAGAGACAACTGGCTGTGTGTTTTCAAAGACTACTTTTCCTAGAGTCTCTTAAATGGTTACTTTTTCCTTGCAGTGTGGTCAGATCATGCTTATGCATAATTACTGGTTAAATTGACTTCATTTTTTTTGCAACATGGATAGTGTCATTTAAGTTTACATGCAGAGCGTTTTTTTTTTTTTTTTTTTTTTTTTTTTTTTTTTTTTTAGTTTTTGTTTTTTCCCTGCAGTTTGAGTTCACTTGTTAAACATTTGGACATTCAGAGGACTTTCATGTGAAAGGTTAGATTGTAAGATCTAAGACCTGAGCACAGGTGTCTAGATGTAAGCTTTTTGAAATAGGTGAAGCATATTAAATAACTATATTCATTACAGTTTCTCAAGCTATTCACCAAGAATAATGAATAAAAAAGAAAAGACCCTAATAAATTCCCTTCTGCTGAGTAGCTAGTCAGAGAAAGAGGTGACATGCTTTTCAGTCATATCAAAGATGGCAATGAAATGACACTTCCCAGCTGGAACTGAGTGGGCAATGGTGAGATCAAAACATGATTACACATTGCATCCAAAACTTAAAACACATGAAGTAATCCTGGATTAATTGGCACATTTCAGCATGTAGGTTTGTGTGAAGTTTCCAAGCTCCTAAATGAGACAGCCTTGTTTATGAGGTAGCTTTTTTCCATATGTAACTAGAACTGGAAATCAGAGCATGCTCAAACTATACAATTTTTAAGAAAAATGTCTTTTTGGATTGGTCCAATTTTGATTTCTGAGTATCTTGTACAATAGCCAGATTCTTCACAACATCAACCTTTTCAATACACCAAGAAAATGGATATTTGTATAAAAGCAAAAGCAATTTGAGCATGCTTCAAGGTGCCAGAAGCTTCATATGACATTTTAACCATATTTCATACAGAAAGTGTATTTTATCAGTTACCCAAGCTCAGCAAAGAAAAACTTCCATTACAGAAGCAGTAGACTGTTAAAGTATGCATGCAAGCATGTTAGCTTACTGAACTTCTTCTTCATGCTCTTTGTTTCCTCATGTAATAGTTTTTTGCCTGCCTGATAGTAGCATTTGATTATATTTTACTCAAGTAAAATTTTCATTGACTTCAATGAATTCACAGGGCAAGGACAGCGGGTTGTACATTCAGAAACTAAACCCAAATAATAATTGCATATTAGACTGACTGCTGCATGCTTTCTGAACAAATTATGTGCAGAGCTTAGGATACCGATTTATATTAATTATGTAACATATAATGAATTGTTGCTACATATTGGGGGTAGCAGATTTATTCTTGTGTGTGTGCATCTATTATGATTATATTTGGAATTATTTTCTTAATGCTGGTGGAGTCACTCCATATATATATTGTGTTAAATAAAACTGAAATTTGAGCCTTATTTTTTTAAGGCTTTAATGTCCTTATTGATATATAATTTACCAAAATTCTATTGTTCTGCCTTTATTTTTAAAACACCTCAAGAATTTCTGGCAAAATGTAATAGTTTTGTTCCTGACTAACTGAAAAACAAACAAACAAACAAACAACAAAAAAGTACAAACAAACACAACAATCTTCATCAGTAATGACACAAATGAAAAATGCTTCTGTGTAAACCTGGCAATAACCTGTTCTTACCACAGATCTACTTAATTGCTTCTGCATTTATAATAGACTCAACAGATGATTAATGCTTGGTGCACTGAGCCGCAATCTTTGGGAATTACTTAAATAACTTTTGCATAATACCTTAGGCCATCATTATAAAGGTTTATGTAACTTGCAAATGATGCAAATCATGTTTTCAGCAAATATTTAACAAAACAGCAGCAGCACAAACTGTGCTTCTGAAGAACTATAAACTGCTCTTCTTTCATTTGGGGCATTCCATAACTTAAGCTAATTATGGTTGTTAGCTGTAGATAAATACATTACTAAAATACCCTTTAGTGCCTTCAAAAGAAGAAATATGGAAGTTCTACAGATATTAAATTGCTGATGAAAAAAAAAAAAAAAAAAAGATGGAAAAAATATGGTCCTTTAAAAACTTGGAACAGAAGAGATGCCCCCAGCACCTGTAAATCATCACTTCCAAATTTCCATTTTGTGAACTATTGGTTTATTGCTAAAGAAATTATTATGAATCTACATTGACACCTTCCGGATTGTTGGGTCAAATGCAATGAAGAAATTTCCATACTTATTTATCTTAGAATATATTAGTCTTATAAAATTATTCAGAATTAAGCATTGGGTACTGTTTCTGTTGGAAACTCTGGAAGTAGTGCTGTATCTTGTAAAGAGGTTGCATCTAGCAATGCAGTTGGTAGATGCTAAGAAATGGAGGTACAAAATATAATTCCTGAAAAATTTCCTTAACATAAAACTTCTTTTTAATTGTTTGAGTTGGAAAAAATCCTACTATAGCAATATACCCTAAGCATTGAAGTCCTAAGCGTAAGCACAAGGATTTAGGCTAAACTCACTTTACCATTAAGGACAGCAAGCTCTATCAATATAGTAAAGAATGCAGGAGATGACATGCCAAGAAGACTTTTATTGTTGTTGTTTTTCATTTCATTTATTTATTTATTTATTTATTTTTTGTGAAGACCTATTCACAGTCCACTTGATGCACACTATAAGGATGCTAACATTCCCCAAGTCCCTGTACTTTACCAGTACACTTGTGTTTGGAGACCTTACCTATCCTGGCTTTATTGTGCTTCCTATTTGTTTTTGTTTTTTTTTTTTTGCATTTTTGCATTTCTTCAACTTTGCTTTGCTGGGGAGTACAGGGAAAGTAAAAGCTACACAAAGCAAATATATATATTTTGCATACATATATATGTTTATAAAGAAAATTATTTTCTTCTCTTTCCTTCCATGTAAGACAATGATCATAGGACAGACATGTCCTGATAGAGTTCAAAGAAGGGCTATGAAGCTGGTGAAGAATCTAGAGGGGAAGATGAGGAGGGGCTGAGGTCACTTGGTTTGCTCAGCATAGACATTAAGAGACTGAGGAGCCTGCAGCTTCCTCACAAGGGGGAGCAGAGTTGGGAGGTGCTGATTTGTTTCTCTGGTGACCAGCAATAGGACTACAGGGAATGGCTTTGAGCAGTGACAGGGAAAGTTCAGGCTAGATATTAGGAAAAGTGTTTTTTGTTTTGGCTTGGTTTGTTTTGTTTGTTTGTTTTGTTTGTTTGTTTGTTTGTTTTTTTCACTGAGAGGGTGGTTGGGCACAGGAAAAGGCTCCCCAGGGCAGTGATCACGTCAGCATGCCTGATGGAGGGTTTGAGAAGCATTTGGACAATGCTCTCAGACACATGGTCTGCTTTTGGAGTGGTCCTGTGAGGAGGCAAGAGTTGGACTTTTTGATCCTTGTGGATCTCTTCCAATTCAGGATATTCTGTGGTTCTATGATTCATGATTCTATTCCTTTGTCTATTTATCAATAGGAAGGAAGGGAGGGAGGGAGGGAGGAAAAGTATGCTTTTAGCATACACAACATCATAGCATCCATTTTCCCTCAGTGATTCAGCACTGCTCAGGGCTGGAAAGTAGAGCTGAAAAGTGGGCTTTCTCTGATGTTCTTAAGTTGAGACGTATATTTATGGTATAAAAAATCAGAGCTAGAAACCAAAGCAATGGCATGAAACTGACACAGGGGAGGTTCAGGTTAGGTATCAGGAAAAGATTCTTCACCAAGAGGGTGGCTGGGCCATGGAACAGGCTCCCCAGATATGGTCAGGGCACCATATCTGCCAGAGTTCAAGAATCACAGAATCATAGAGTGGTTTAGGTGGGGAAGGACCTTAAAGATCTTTTAAGTCCAGCTCCCCTTCCACAGGTAGAGACATCCCAAGGCCAAGTTGCTCAAAGGCCCATCCTACCAGGCCTTAAACACCTCCAGGAATGGGACATCCACAACTTATCTGGGCAGCCTGTTCCAGTGCCTCACCACCTCTAAGTAAAGAATTTCTTCCTAATAGCTGATTTCAGTCTACCCTCTTTTAGTTTAAAGCCATCACCCCTTGTCCTATCATAACACTCCCTGACAAAAAGTCCCTCCCCAGCTTTCCTGTAGGCCCGTTTAGGTACTGGAAGGCCCCTGTAAGGTCTCCCCGGAGTCTTCTCTTCTCCAGGCTGAACAACCCCAACACCCTCAGACTGATTTCATTGAGAGAGGTGCTCCAAGCCTTTTATCATCTGTGTGGCCCTCCTCTGGACTTATTATAGTAGCTCCATATCCTTTTTGTGGTGGAGGCCCTAGAGCTGAACACAATGCTCCAGGTAAGGTCTCATGAGAGCAGAGTAGAGGGGGAGAATCACCTCCCTTGAACTGCTGGCCACACTTATTTTGATGCAGCCCAGGATACAGTTGGCTTTCTGGGCTGCAAGAACACATTGGCAGCTCATGTCAAGCTTCTCATCAACAAACACCCCCACATGCATCAGGGCTGCTCTCAATCCATTCTCCTCCAGCCTGTATTTGTGTTTGAGAATATCTCTACATCTACTTATGTGCAAATTTTATTAGCCTCTGCTCCCAGCACACATGACGTTTTATGGCAAGAGTTTCAAAAAAATGTTCTGATAATTTTATCAATAGATATTAAAACCTGAGTCTTAGCTAATGTGTATGTTTTGTACTGTGGATCTTCAGCTCCTAAAGAAATGCTCTTAAAGAAATAAATGTGAACAATCTTTTGCAGGTTTCACTTCTGCCTACACAGTTAATATATATTATTTATTTTATGTTGGTCTAATATCTTTGAAACCACCAGATGCACATGAAGGAAAATGCTATGAGCTGCCACACATAACTAATGCAAAGAAGATTAATTACAGTAGAAGGGGTAAAAGTGAACTGATTTCCACACTTCCAAATGCAGCAAGTGTAAAATATTTTTCAAAGTAAATTATCACTGACTTGATGAGCTGAGAGACAGAACTGCATTTGCTGTGAACTGCCTTTATCTTCAAGACTGAGTATAAGAATAGTATATTTGCATAAAAATCTAAACTGTGGATCTCAACATTAACTGCTAATTGAATACTCCTGATTAAAATTTTAATCCTTGAAAGCAATTACATTTTCTTCTGAAGCCATTTCTGACTGATTCCTTTGGTAAAAATGCTGGGAACTCTTCAGAAATCATTTTAACAGTGCTAAACTGGTGCCTCTTTGCACATCACCCCCTGGGAATGACTAATTAGGAGCATTATCTGTAGTCAGGACTTTGGACTGGCTGTACATTGATGTGAACCTATTTCTTCCCAGCACTAAGAACACATCTGACAATTGAATGAAATATGCTGATGTGGCCAGCTGGAACAAGTCAAAATTGGGAAATTTCTGAGATAAATAACATTAATTGTAAAGACAAGAGATTTCTATTTCAGCTGCTTCAGAAAAAAAAGTCATTCTTTCCCTCTCACACAAATACAAAAGAACAAATGCAGTAGTTTATTGTTTGAGATAAAGCTGAGTGAATTTTTTAGCCACTTTTTACTGTGGGACTACAATCTTCCCTTCCACCCCCACCCCAATTTGCCATAATTTGCCATACACTAACAGGGGACTTAAAGAATGAGGATACCTTTGTATGTGTGTTATGTTTTCAGTAACTAGTGCTACAAATCTGATTTTTCTACTTTCTTTCTTCCTCATCATTTTCCTCTCCAGCTCACTGTTTTTGCTTCTGTTTTTGTTTTGTTTTTAACTGATTAGTTAAGCAGACCAGAATTACCATTTCATTAGAAGATGCCTTCTACTCTGTAAATCAGTCTTTGTTTGTCTTTTGTACCTGTGCAATTTTTATGGCAGTACTGATTTGCTGGATTTTAAACCCAAAGTCTTATTTGGGCAAACCAAAGAATCTTTGTGAAGATGAGATTCGCACTATTTCTCAGTGCTACCAAGAAGCATTTTCTTCCATCCTTTCCATTTTGGTGTGCTATTCATTACTTTTTTTATGGCTAAGACTGCCTTTGAACTTATTTCTCTCTGCCTTTTACTGGGAATTCTGTGCAATTTTTACAGGAGAAAGGGTTTTTTAATCATAGCTGTGAACTCTCAGTCTTTCTGAGGATGTAAGGTTTTATATTGTCTCTTAAACTAGCAGTATCTATTTTCTTTGAACAGTCAATGCAGTTTAAACTGCAATTTCAGAATTCTCATATAAAGTGGTGCCTGGGTGACACTGCCACCCAGACTACCTGGATAAAATCAGGTTTTATTTTTATTTTTTCTTCCAAGAATACTCATAACTTCCTGTGTCTGTATATATTCTCCAGATTAAGTGCAGTGAAAGAGAGGGTGGTATATAGAAGTATCTACTTCTATACTCTTTGGATAAACTCTTAGAAGTACCTTTAAAGTAATGATTTTGACCCTCTCCTTTATTATTTAAAGACTTCTGATGTTTTTCTCTGTTTTTGTTCACTGAATGTGGACTAAGTCCTTTTCTTTTTCCTGTCAGCAAAAAGACTCAAAGTGAATGTGTCTTTCTTATGACTTCATCAATTCTTAAACATCTAATGTTAGAGTTCTTGTGATTTGAGCTTATTCCAATGTATCCAGAGAAAGAGTAACAGATTTTTGTCCTGTTGTGTTTTTTTTTATCCTTTATTATTTTTCATTATCTAATACAGAACAAACAAAACAAACATTACATTGAGCTCAAGGGTAATTATAAAGGACAGTGTGGAGATGCTGGAAGTGCCACTGAGAGACAGTAATAGATGTCTGATCTTCTATTTGGGTTATTCTAGCAAACAAGTTTCTGCTCCGAAGGCCAGAAAACTACAGCATTTTGTGGCTTTAGTTAAGAATATTGCCTTAATTAAAGCTATCAGAGTAGCAAAAATATATAACTCAATGTAGTTTCATGGAAATTCAAGGGTCTATATTTTAAGTGTTCTTGCAAACCTTATTTTGAAATCCAGTTTCATCAACAAATGTACCTTAAGAGCATGGTTAATTTTAATTCCTGATATCTTACTTTCCAATCCCTGATTTTTGATTACTTTCTTTTGTAGTGGCTCTCCTGCACAGTATTACAGTTGTTTCTCTCTCAAGTTACTTAATGATACTTGAATTACTAATGTTTTAAATTGTTCATTATAGAATAAAATTTCTGTTACAATGAAGAGGGAGTGGTTTCAAAAGTCTCAAGTCTTTCTTCCGAACAGTGATTCCTTTGAGACTTCTGTGCTAATAGTCATTGGATGCATCATCCAATAAAAGGGATAAAATCTGAATATGTGGTTACCAAGAGTGCTTAGTCTTCATATAGAAGAGGCCAATAAAGTGAAGGTCAAGAAGATATGTTATGTGCTTAGTTTTACTCTATTCCAGGAAATGTTAAGAATCATGCTGGAATTTCTGATTCAGGTGACCATTTCTTACTGGTTGTCATCTGAGAAAGCAACAGAAGCTCATCTTAATACATGCAACCGGGAATAATGTGATCTTATTAAGTACGCTGTTGCCATAGAAATTCCAGAGGTCTTTAATAATTAATGTATCACTAAAAGTGAAAAATATTTATTATATATATAGTCATTATGAACTGTTTATTTTCAAGACAGGCTCTATGGTACTTTTATAATTATTCAGAAAAATTAACTATAATCTCAGAACTTATTGGTGCCTTAGGATGGGTCTTACAAAACAAACAAACGAACAAAATGCCCCACTAAATCAAATACTAATGAAAAATATTTTTTGCCTGGATTTGCAACAAACACATAGAGGAAGACATTTATTATCTGTACATGTAAGAATCACAGAATGATGGGATCATGTGAAAGAATCACAGAATCATGGAATCATTCTTAGTGTTGAGAACTGCATTGTGAGATTGACTCTGTTCACTATTGGTGTGCCTTTTCCTCATCACTCTGGATTGTAGATGGCAATCCCTGGCATGTCTGTTTTAGGTCCCCATTTCCTCACCTGGTTTCCCAATAAAACCTTTAACACTATCTTTCCACATTATAAAGTATTGAAAAGTCACATACAATGAATTAAGTCTTTTTCTCTACCGTTCTTAGCACTTTATTTTTATTTATTTATTTACTTTTATTTTTGATGGAGACTGGGAGGGGTACAGCTTTTGAGATCATTACAGTAATGCTAGATTGGTTTATTCTATTTGGTTCAAGAGGAGAAAAAATAGCATTTGCCAACTCTAAATCATTTAGTTATGTATTGTAGGGATAATTTTATACAGATCTGAAAGATATTTTTAGGAGTTCAATCTATGTGAAATTCCAGAGCTTCCATTGTAAGCATTCTATTAAGGAAGCATTTCTGTCATTTTGCCATGTAATGAAATTTTTATTCTCATTAAACTTTATGAATGACACTCTGGAAACAAGACACATTATTCAAACTGTTTGTTATAGTATCAGATCATCTATTCACTCCTGATTTACAACATGCCTAAGGCTGATCTTCATGCAAGCTGCATGGGAAATCCATGTTCATCTGTTCTAGTTTAACCCCTGAGAACTGTCTGTACCACAATGGAGGAGCAGCAAGTAAAGGAAAAAGTAGGAATATATTGCTGGACAATGATTTGTAGTAAAAAAAGCCTGGAGAAACAAGACATTTTTTCTTTCAGTAGCCTAACTCTCTTTTCTTCTACATAAAAGATGGTATGCAATTGTGTGGTCCAATAAGGTAGCCATAGTTAAATATTGATACTAATTAAAAGCAAATTCAATCCCTAAATCACAGGTTTTTATTTTGAATACTGCAACTACACATTTGTTTACTTAATGGTATTACAGAAGTAGTTCTCACTAATTACTTGATTTTGACCTGAGAAACTACCTGGTTATCAGTGCCAAAAATATCTCCTTCCACTACTGAGTTGACATAGATAAAGCAGGCAATTTTCCTGAGCCACAGATAATGTCCTGAATTCCTTGGCCACTGCGTCTTACAGAATGAGACTCACTGCTTTAAGCAAATATGAAATGGAATCATATGAAAAAGTAGCATATATAGTTTTAAATTTTGATCCAATCTACGTCCAATATGCCTTCATTTTGTAAGTACAATTTTAGTCTAGCAGCAGACATCCCACAAACTGCTGCATAGGAAATGCTGCATGAGGTCTGTCTCCTGGTTTGAGTTGTGCAGGATTATTCCAATTTCAGCATGAATTCTACTACTCCTGTGTTCTGCAGGCAGTACTGCTGACAAGTCTGTGAAGGAGATCTCCCCATTAATGTTTCAAAATCCTTTCCTTAAATCAAACTATTAAACCACAGGAAACTTCCAATAAATAATTTGTTGCATCCTTATTGTCATATTATGGTGTGGTATAGTAAAGAGACTCATGTTAAAGTTGATTCTTTGTTATGCTCAAAAACTGGCATTTTCACTGGGGAGCATCTGTTTTGTAGAAGTAGTTGCTTCAAATAATCTCAATAAGACATGTAGAATAAATGAACTAATGGCTTTTCTGGGATCATTCTCTCAAAAGGTTGAGTTCTCTTCCCACAAATTGAAAAGGTATATTGGCTAAACTTCTCAAATAAAATTACTGTTTTATGGTAATCTTAGTTTGTGTGCTAGTTCTGAGAAAAGATAAAAGTAATATAGTGCATAGCCAGCATTAACCATAATTTTGGTGTTAAACACTTTAATGCAGGCTGAAATTAAACAAACAAACAAAAAGAAAAAAAAAAAAAAGAAAAAAAAAAAAAAAAAGAGAGAGAGATTGAGAGAAACAAAACCAGGAAAGTGGGTTTTGTTGATTTGTTTGTTTGTTTGTTTGTTTCCAAGAATTTTGAAGCATTTGAAAGAGGCTGAAATCAGAAGTTCCAGCTGCTGTGCTTTAGTGCCCAGCATGGGTTTAAGTGTTATCACACAGATCTTACATATTTTGACTATATATATACCTAATGTTAATCCTTCCCTGTTTGGAAAATTAAACATTATTAAAATATTATCATCATACTTCCTTAGAATTACAGCTACAGAAGTGATTTTTAACTTCAGTTAATCTGTTACTTTTGAGCTCAGTTAAACAATGTTTACAAGAGAAAAATAAAACAAAAAAATTAATATGGATGAATGAATGCTATTTTAACTATGAAAAAAAATATATATGTAAGAGTTATGATGACTACATTTGTTCATTTGTTACAGTATCCCCAAAACCATCTTGGCTGTTTTGGAGCAATGCATTGTAAGCTTTTCACTGACTCCAGAGTGAGATTACAAAGAGGGTCCATATATTTAAATGTTTGTGTTGTACTTCACGATGTGTTGGCATCGTGAAGTACAGTGATATTAACTGCTAAAATAGAAGTGGCTAATCTAACTTCAGTATCAGAAAGAGATTTTTATAGTGAGAGCCTGTGATGATATTTGAAACCCAAGAAGAATTTATTTTTTCGTGGTATTCCAACATGAACTGCTGCTACTTAGCTTTTCCATTGATAAAAAATAATGAAAAGTAATAAATTGTATGAATGTCTCAGTGTGTTTTCAGTGTGTTACCCTGAGAACCAAGATAAGTTGGAGACATATCCTGCATAGTTTAATATTCATGACTGTTCTGAAGATTAAAAATAGATTGTGATTAGCTTCTGAAAGATATTTAAGCATCTTTCTAAATATATTTTATTGATGGAAGAAGTGATGACTGCACAGACGATTTGACACTATTTAGAAATAATGTAGAAAATACATTTTCAATGTCAAATGGGTGAAAGATCTTAAACTTCCACTACTGCTGATACCTTTATCTTCCAGAATGGTGTTCTTCAGTGAAAGCCTGTTCCTGTCAAGTAGGGATAGCCACTGTATCACATCACCACCTAAATAAGCATAAAGAATATTGCTCCTCCTCCTCCCCTCACCCCCCCATAACAGTTTGTCATATATTTCAGTCCTTTATTAGTGTTTGTCCTTCCATCTAAGTTCATATATGCCAAATTTTATTGGTATTTTAATACTAATTGAACACTAGATACTCCTTTTATGAAGATAGATTTCATAAATCATTATTTTCTTTGTGTAGAGAGATTTGGAGGCAACAGAAGTAATTATAAAGTGCAAGGAAGGCTTTGAATGGATGGTAAAAGATGTTTAAAGTTGTCTGGATGCAGCATACAGAGAATTCTACTTAGTCTTTGGGTTTGCAAATAGCGCAGTATGAATAATAAAAATCAAGTGTGTCTAAGTCTGGGTGAGTGAAGAAAATGGAAGCAGTCTCTGGTTGTTTACATGATGAAATGCTACCAAGAGGTAAACATTCTCCTGTCTCCAGGAAATGGAGTGCTCCTCAAAAATTATTTTTAAATTGAGAAAAACACACTTCAGTTTAGAGGGTTTTGCCATCTGAATTCATAATGTGGGAATAGCTCTGGGAAGGTGCTCTCTTGCTGGGTCCTTTTGATTTGTGAAAAACTGGAAATTAGAATGATCAGAACTCACAGCTATTTAAGGACCTTCTGAACCTAAAACAACTCTGCACACATATTTCATTATTTTCTTCAAAGACTTTTAGTAAGAGATAATGAGTTACCAAAAAATGGTATCCCTGAAAAGAAACTGTAAAAGAAAAAAAGTTATGTGCCAATGTTGTGGTAAGATTTTAAAACCATCTTTTCCCAAGGTTTGGCAAAAAGACTTTGACTGCCAAACATGCACACAAATATAGCACACATACATCTGCAAATAATACATTCTCCACACTCCATTTTCCACAGAACTCAGTCAGAGTGTACAGAGGTGGCCAAGGGTCAATCAAAAATGTCATGTCACATTAAGTCTGAGGTAATCACTTATCAGGGTGGCCTTACCAAAGAATGGGTATCAAAGTTTTTGTTTTGTTTAGTTTAGTTTTGTTGGTTTCTTTTTCTTTTATTATCTTTTTTCTTTTAATGGGAGATTGTATAAGAAAATTTGTGACCAGATTGCCTGAATCAGTATCTGGGTGCAAAATGCTGTGGCTTTATAATTTTGGAAATATTTCACTTATTTCATTATGGGCCTTCATTCTGGTCCTGAAAGAGATAATTAAAGTATTCTTGTTCTAGAACATCATAGTTAGATCTACAGTATCTAAAATGGCTTTGGAGGAGGATACTGGGACTCATGCCAGGATGGTCACTAGCAAAACACTTGAGGGCAATGTACAGCAAATAAAGTTTTCCCAGAACAGCCATGGTTACACTGATCCAAAAAATCTGCCTGGCTTTTCTGGCTTTTTATGACCATGACTAGAGGATGTCTAGGGTTTCTTTAGTGCTTTCTGCGTCTTTTTCAATGCACTGTACCCAAGAATGTCTCAATGTCTCTCCATTTAAAGTTTTTTTGTTTGTTTGTTTGTTTGTTTGTTTTTCCCAAGACTCAGATAATTTGAGCTTGTCCTTTCTATTTTCCTGATTTATTTATTTATTTATTTATTTCCAGCATCCTGTTTAACTATTGGCACTAGAATGTATTCTGCATTTCAGTGGCGGCTGAACCCTCTTCATGATCTTACTGCTTTTGGGGATTTGAATTTGTCCTACAATGTATTATTTTACAATTCTCCACCACAATTTGTCATTAGGTTGGCACATTCATTTCTTCTCAAATCATGACTAATATTTAGAAATTTTGCTTTCCAGTTTGGGAGCCCCTCCTTGAGCTGTTTTTCTGGATTTGGAACTGGCACTTCTCATTCTTGTCTGTACTAGTTTGCATTTTGTTACTTTGGATAGCTTGTTTATGAAGAAATCTCAATCATTTTGCACTCCTCATTTATCACACCACCAGTCTTTTGTGTCATATGCAAATTATATCAGCAATGGTTTTATATTTTCTTCCAAATCAATTTGTTGGTCCTTAGTGTGTGTATATAACTTCAATTAGATGTTTTAGCTATCTGCGCACAGAAAAAAAAAAAAAAAAAAAAAAAAAAAAAGAAACAAGAGCCATAATTATGTGGATTTCTTCTGTGTTAACTACAGAAACCAGAATGTGAACATTCTTGAGAGGTGCTTTATTTCTGTATTATAAGGTAGTATAGACAAGAGCTTCATGCTGTGAGTGGTAGACATGGAAAAAGTGTTTGGCTTAATGGAAGACTGCAGTTCATGGAGTAGTTCACTGAACTGTAGAAATATCTGTGCAATAACTATGCTTGGTTCAACTTTATATAAGTTAAACCTGTGGTATTCAGTATTCAGTCTTTTGCATTTTTGTTTGTAAATTGCATTTCCAATTGTGAAAACAATAATTGGCATAAAAGATCTTTTAGAATTTTTAAATGGTAGGGTGCAATTTCAAACAGGAATGTGTCAATTTTTGGAAAGATTTTAAGGAAGTTTTGAGCTGAGACTTTGGTTTCAGGTTATAAAGAATCCAACCTAAACTTCTAAGTATAGTATAATTATTCATGAAAGTTCATGAGAGTTAGGGTATGGTAACTTCAACATCAGTTGAATAGCTCACATAGGCTAGACTTTCCAAAAAAAAAAAAAAAAAAAGGATAAAATCAGTGATTGTTACTTTTAATTTGACAACAGATTGATAAATCTTTAATAATATGCAAGAAAGACAGAATATCTTTTTTGCCCAGCTGAACCAAAAAGCAAGGATAAGCTACCATTGATTTATTTAAAAACAAAATACTCTTTCTAGGGGAGTTACTCTATCCTTACTGTAAGCTCCTATTCATTATATGAGCGTTTGCCATCTCTTTTTCCATTAAGATTCCACCTGTTTGCTTTAAGTCCCTTTATATCTTCAGTTGTGAAAAATCTGTGTAGTCTTTGCTTCACAGAAAAATCTTCCTTTATCCTCGCCCTCTCTCTCTCTCTTTTTTTTTTTTTCTTTCTTTCCCCTAGAGATTGTCATCTCCAGTAGTTTATTTCTTATCATGTAAGACTTGGGGTGACAAAACTTTGTCATTTAACAGTTCTGTAGCATTTTCAGCACATATAGAGAGATCTAGCCAAAGAAGATGTGCTTTTGTTCATCCTCCTTTTCTTTTTTTTTTCTTTTATAAAGTATCTTGTCTGACTTTGAAGCCTTCCTCTCCCTAGGGGGTTTTAAAACCATTCATTTTTAAACAAGTTAACATCAAAAGAAAAGTTTGGAGCTTTATTTTATTTTGTTTTATTTTTTTACTCCTTTTTCACATTTGTGCATCCAGAAATCAGTAAGGGCTACCCTGAGCCTTTAAGCTACTGCTGCATGGTGTGGGTTTGCAGCTTTCCTACAGGCGCTCTTGGAGGCATTATGCTTCAGGTAAGCACAACTAATGCAAGGTGGAAGCACTGCCTGCTGCTTTCCTTAATTGCTACTGATGCACTCCCTTCCACAGCTAGTTGCTTCTGATGATTATTGAGTGGAGACTACAACTCCATTTCATCTGTGCCCCTTTCAGGGTTGCTACCATTAGTATCATTAAACAGAAGCTTTTTATGGTTTATTTTTATTATATGTATGGTATATGTCAGAGATTTAGAGAATCCAGCTTCCATAAAAGCCAGCTCCTAAGAGCTTAGCTGATTCATTAGGGCATACGTGTATTATTAGAGATTCAGCTCTAATACTGGAATAATATAAAATACTGGAGAGCTTATAAAACAGGCATGCAAAATTGCCAAAAGATTTCTAATTTTCCTTTCATTGCTCAATGTTGTGTAAAATGTTAACAGTAGGGAGAAAGAATAAGCTGGAAGCTTTCAGGTTCCTTCTTCCTGGGAAGGCATCAAATCTCTTTTGCACATTTCTGATCTTTTTGATGAAATGTTCTAGTTGATATTTCAGAAATATGTATTGATTTCTTTGAAGTTCAATGATAGTAAAGGCATGATTGTCCAAATGTTATAGTCACTCTGTACACCAGTTATTAAAGAGAAGGGAAAAACAAACAAACAAACAAAACAAACAAAAAAACTGAAGGACTGTATGTCTCTTGATAGCAATCAGTACATAATTCCATTTCTGCCATGGGAAAATAGCCATGAAAATCTGTCAGGAAACAGATGAAAATAAATAAAAATGGGAAAAAAAAAAATATATATATATATATTATTCTTTGAAGAGATTCAGTAATGATCATTACTTTCCTAATTTGTTCATGTTCCATATTTCTTCACACACAGGTCTATTCCATGGTGCATTTATGAACTAGAAAGAATAGACTGAGGCACATGAAAACTTAGAAAAGGATGCACTTTAAGGACTTATTTGGGTACAAAAAGAAAAAAAAAAAAAAAAAAAAAAAGTAAAAGGGCTTAGTACACAGTGCTATGAAATGCTTCAGTGTATAAGAATTTGTTGATCTATTTTGACAAGAAAAAAAGCCAGACTTCTGTCAATAAATAAATAAATGGGTTTTACTACAGAAAATATCAAAACAAAACAAAGCAAATTCTGCTAGTTTAAGATGGTCCCATCAGAAATTGAAAAATTATGAAGACATTTTCCCCACAGATAACTAATTTTGACTCTTCCCTTGAAAGGTGTTCTTTAAGTAAATTAAAAAAATAAAATGGAAAAATAAAACAAAACATAAACAACACTAACAAAATCAGCCTGTTTTAGTGCAGTACAGAAGACAGTTATGGGCTATTCTGCCCTGTTACCTGGAATAGCTCTGGAATAGCTCACTGCATGAAGGAGCTCCTGGAGGAGGCATCTGGAGCTGGTGCCATCTCTCAGTGCTTTGCCCTTCCATGTCTTTTTTTTTTTTTTCAATTCTGACAGTTGTTTCAAACCCACTGCATGCATTATACTAAGTTTGTGCAAGCAAGCTGTTTGTGAATCTTAATGACCCAGGGTGAGAAGTGCCCTTATGCAGTTTTGTAATGGAAGCTATTTTCTGTCTTAGCTAGTAAGTGGCTAGAAACAGTCTTTGAACTGTTTGCTTATATGAGGAATGATATCCTCAAAGCAGCTGTTCTCTTTGAGTGTAAAAGATTGTTTTAATAATAGATACAAGTTCTGCTGAGAAAAAAAAAATAAAATATATATATATATATATTAGAACGTTAGCTCCTTTGAAGCCACAAACGAATACTTTTTTGGATTCTGATGTTTAATACACTGCATGTATTTAGCATGAGAAATGTACAGATAAATTTACATATATATATATATATATATATATCTTAATTGCCAGATTGCAAAAATCTGGTCAAATAATTTTTCATCAAAACACATCATTTTTCATTTACTGATTAGTGCAGCAATTATTCAGTAGAGTTCCACTAAATCTACAAATTATGCCTTCCTTCTCCCAGGTGACCACTTTCACTAGAAACATTCTGGCTTCAAGGAGATGTCAGATCCCAGATTTCCCAGATGTTGCGGGGAAAAGGAGAAGGGGAAAGGAAGAACAGAAAAAAGTAATCAAGAACAAGATGATAAAAACATTTAGATAGCTCTTTTTTTTGTCCTCCCTGAGTCTATTCTTGAATGAATCAGTATTTAGTTACAATTAGTCTGGAGAAGAAAGGAAAGAGAGCTAGACTTACCTTACTGTGAGGGGATACTGTGCATAGTATATCAGACTACAACAACATATCAAGTTCTTTCTTTGTCTTGGAAAGACCAGTGAACTGAAACTGCATTTCTCTCTCCTCAGACCACTGGGTATTGGCTACTAAGGAGCCCCAGCCAGCTATCCAAGACATTATTTCTTGTGCAAATCTTAAAACTGTTGTAGACTGTGATCTGTTTTCTTTTAGACACATCTACAGGTATTATTTTCTTATATAATAGGATATTCATTGTGGACCTTTAACATCCAGTCATTGTCTGTAACATCAAACAATCAGTGAAATACGTTTGAGGTTTTCTTTTTAAAAGTTGTTATTGGCATTTCATTTCTGGAAGCAATTGATATAATAATAATAATAATAATAATAATAATAATAATAATAATAATAATAATAATAATAATAATAATAATAATAATAATGTTATTTGTCAATACATATATATCTGATGTAAATAATATAAGAAATTAGTTATCAGATTATGTATGTATGATGAAAATGTTGGGAAACATTTTTTCCATTGGGAAACAATTTAAACACAAGAGATGTGAATAAAAATAGTTCTATATTTTCTCTTATTCTACAGTTAGTTTCTTCTAAATCAATATCTTCAGTCAGATGTTTGCTTCAACTGCCTTTAAGAATATCTATTTTAGGATATTTTAGGAAAATAAAAGTATCTGTAGGGTATTAATGAAACTATTCAAAACATGGAAATTATGGAAACATGTTGTTCTCCTATGTAATGACTATTTATTTTTTTATGGGTGAGATTTATTGTACTGAATGTTTCCAGCAGGATATTTGATCTATGTTATAAGTCTGTGGAATGTGTGATCGAAGTTCATATAAAAAAAAAAATATGAAGATATTTAAAAGGTATGAATAATGTGATTTAAGTCTCAAGAAAAGGATCCTTCACTGTAGTGCTTTTATCTGATTCAAGCCAAGGTCTACCACACTTAGGCCAGATGGAATTAAGTGTATATTCCATTACCAATCAACATCTCAGTTCTTAGCATCCTAGTATACTGGAAGCCTTTGTGTGGAAAAACAACTAACAGAAGGGTGTATTATTCTTTCTTTCTTTTTATTTTTTTTTGTTTGTTTTGTTTTGTGTTAATAAGGAAGGAAATATGGAGAAAATGATTAAGCATTTATGCTGTCTTAAAGTGCTCTGCATTTTATTTTGAAATAAATTCCAGATCTGAGGCTTCACCATGGGTTTTCTCTGGAATAATACATTTATCTTCTCCACAGTTTGAATTAATGTGTCTTTGGGCCAGAAATTCTGCTTTGGGCCAGCAGAGAAATATTATTATTGACTGAGGAAAGCTGAATTACAACTAGCAAGGATCAGCTGCAGAGTGGGTGAAGTTACAGTTTATATGCAATATGTTGAGCTATCATACCGAGTAGACAGAAGTAACAGATGAGATTTGAGGATATAATGTAGGCAGGTTGCTCCAGTCCCAGTTGTTGTAATTGTAATTGTTCTAATTGACAGTCCAATGTCAGTTTTGTGGGCAATTCTGTCCAGTGAGAAACAATATTTATTTTTGTTGAGCATAAATATAACTAAGTTAATGGAAAGTAACACTATCTCCCATAGCTAGACTGAACTAAATTATGGGGGCTTATATGGGGTCATGATTACAAGTTGTGGAATTCTTCTGCCTTGTAAAGTAGACCAGGTTAAACTTCCTGAAGTGAAAGATGAGAGGCCACTGAAGTAAACAAACAAACCAACCAAACAAACAAAAAGCCACCAACATCTATTTAACAATATCAAAGGTATTGTTTGCATAGCTGTCTGCTTTCAGCAGAGACCAGCTCTGTTCTCAAGCAGATACTGTGGTTAGAAGATCAAAGAGTTTGCTGCTGTTACCCTTAGTGCATGAAAAGTGCTGGATTGTAAATAACAAGGTATTCTTCCTTAAGAGCTCTGTATTTATGTTGAGATTAAACTGAAGTGTCATCACCAGCTGCCACTGCTCCATATTATGATTCCACAGCACCAGTGCAGAGTCCTGGGGAGCCTCAAAGCGGGAAAAAAGAGGAGAAAAAGGACAGATGCAGAGTCAATATAGGCAAAGTACAAGTTCAATAGATACAAAGCATGAGTGTACTTTAAAGACAGGCTTTATAAACTACCTTAGGGGTTATGCATAATCTATTTTTATTCCTTGCCTTTTTATTCCTTGCCTTTGTAATAGCCTCTATTCTGTTTTAACATAAAGATTGCTCTGAGGTATTTGTTATTCATTACAACTGATTTCTGTATATGGGCAAGTACATGACAGCTATATAACAAAACCATAGCTGTAAAACTTTCATTCTATTTGTTTTGATTACCATACCCCGTAATTGCCACAGATGTTACTTTAGCATGATGCCAAATTATGCAGAATACTTCATGGTATTCTTCTAAGATTTTGCCTTACATTGCATACTTAGAAAGGAAATATGAAAATATCCCCAAATTCACACTAAGTAGATAATGCACATTAAAAATAACAGATCACATTTTTCCTTGGCTTAACACCATTATGTTTATTGGGAACATAAGGGATGAATAACATAAAACTTTTTTTTTTTTTTTTTTCATTCTAAAATAAATTCTACTTTTGTTTAAAGAATAATTTTATGCACATACCTTACATCACTTTTCATTTTCACAGATGGAGATATAAGGTTTCCAGCAACCCTTACAATTGTACTTAAGACTCAGTATTTGAATGCTACCTGATTTCAGGTAGTATTTTCTGGGTAGAATCCCCATCTGGCCATCTGGTACATAAACAGCAGAAGGCTTGTTCTGTGCAGAAAATGGTTACAGTTAATCCTTAATTACCCTGTGCCAGTCTCTTGTGCAATCCATCCAAGGATGGTATAACATCAGTAAGTGAATGGCATATATCACTGAAGATCACTGAAGGACACGTGGGTAAGAACAGACCCATGTGGAAAAGCACAGATTTTTATTTATTTTTTTTATTGGGTGGTGGTAGTGGTGGTGGTGGGATTATCTTGAAGTTAAATAGTGCTTAAAGTAGTATTTATATGTTCTTTGCTATTTTTTACACCTCTATGGTTTAAGGAGTAAGTGAACGTTTAAAAACATCCAGTGCTTGATAAAGGAAACATTGGTGAATCTTAGAAATGTGTGAAAGCTATCAGGAAGCAAATATGCTGGAATTATTATAGTGAGTGTTTGCTAATAGCTTTGATGTTAAGAGTATTTGAAAAGAAGAAAGCTACCTGTGTTCAATTTCTCATGTTCACCTTGATTGCAAATTTTAGAGTCCAAAGAGAGCTACAAAATAAGCTTTAATCAGCCCTGTGAAGTTTACTTTGAAATAAAGTACATTTAAATTGACATCATCTTAGGAACCTGCAGTAAAAACACTGTCTTCTGCAATGACATGGAGAATAAATCTAGAAGTATCATCAAGGAATCCTATAGGGATTTTCTGTGGGTACCTGGGCAGACAAACACAAGAGCAGAAAACACTAAAACAACTTGAAACAACTTCATCTACCAAGTATTTTCCTTTGGAGCTTTGCTATGGTGGTTTCAGCTGATACTTAAAGCTACAGAAGTCTCGGTGTAAGCTGCCCTAAGACTAGGTAAAGACAGGGAAGTTTGTCTACTTTGACTGCCTATTTAATATTTTGGTCCTTCAATAGACATCTTTAGCATCTTTGGACTCTCCATATAATCAGAGTTGGCAACTGCAGGAAAAACATCTGATTTTTTCTCTATTATATATGTCACCAAAAGACAAAAATCTCTTAGCTACCTAAAATTATACCAGCTCTATATGTGCAGTAGCTTATCCCTCATCAGATAAATGTCTGATTAAAAAAAATAGAGAGAGAAAAATAATGCAATGAAGTACTCCACTGAAAAAAAAAAAAGGTAAATCTAAGAAGTCCATCTTTGAAAAACATTAAAAATAGTTACTTACATTAATACTCAGTTATGCATCAATTGAAGGAAATTAAATTTTGTACAGTATGGAGGACTAAAGAAGAGTGAGGCTTTAAAACCTTTATAGAAGAAGCTGAAAGAATAAATTGAGCTTCTTAATGTTATTTCACTATTTCACTTGAGGTTTTAAATTATTTTATTTTTCCATATGTTCTTAATTTCTTGATCTTTACTGCAAATAAAACATTTTTCCCTCTATTTCTCTTTCTTTTTTTTTTTTTTTTTTTTTTTTCTTTTTTTGCTTATCCAGTTTATGTTCCCAAGGTAAGACGTATAACTCATATTGAAGCATTGCTTACATTCTTTATCTAGTTGGTCTGGTAAGAGCAGCTGCTGTTAGCGAAACCTGCCATTGATGGTAGTGCTGAACTGAAAAATCTTGGAACTAGCATACTAGCAGTAGATCCAGACTTTCTCACTTCAACACAACAGGGAAAGGTTTGCACTAACCCTGAAATTCCTCCACATCTCAGGTTCTGAGGGGGCAGTGTGGGTCTGCATTTCCAGGACTGCGCATCCATTCTGTATGGCTATCCTCTGCACATGTATATGCCTTCAGTGTATTCCTCAGAAACAATTATTTTCACCAAGAAGAAGAAGGCACTCCCCAAACACAGAGCAGGAGGCTGGAATTCTGAGACTTTGAGAGTTCCTCATTCCCTAGGAAGCAAGAAGGAATGTGAGGTCACAGCTTGAATAGGGATTTTTATTTCTATGTTTAAAAAAGGAAAGTCTAGTGCAGCACTTCAAAATGGAAGTCAACTCAGTCAAATCAAATATTTCTCCCTACACAGCAGTATATAAAAGGTTATCTTCTTTCTATAACTTAGATAGAAGAGGTTTCAGGTACTTTTTAAGATTTCAAATTCAAGTTTTGGGAGTGTTTTGTAAAGTCATAAGGCTCAGATGGCACCACTAGCTTAATGTTTGGATTAGAGAGCTAAAGTAACACCTCAGTCTTCAAAATGTCAGAGAATACCTAAAGTAAGAGCATCCCCTGTATGATTCAGCTATTACAATATGCATAGTTATCTGAAGCACGTCTCCAAGTAGTTTGAATCTTTCTTATCGAGTTATTCTAGAAACATACTGAGGCCAGTGATGCAATGTTGCCTTAATGATAAGAGAGAAAATTAAGTGCCTGATGTAATCCAGTAGACAAAGAAGGGAGCAAAACAGTGCCTTTGGGGAGGAAAAAAAAAAAAAAAAAAAAAAAAAAAAAGATTTTCCTTTATGAGTCAGTGTTGTTTGTCAAATGGTTGTAACTTTTTTATTATTTTATTTTATTTTATTTTATTTTATTTTATTTTATTTTATTTTATTTTATTTTATTTTATTTTATTTTATTTTTTGTCATCTTTATATAGCCAAATCCAGAGTACAAACTGCTAGCAGTTCAGTTCACTGAGTCTCAGAAAAACTCTACCAAAAATATACTCTCACCTATCATATCCTTCATAAACCCAATAAATACAAAGGTAGTGGCTACCAAAAAAAAAAGACTTGTCTTTATCTGGCATGGTCTAGTTGGATAAACACCACAGCTACTTCTTGCCACTATTTTTGGGTTAGTTGTACCATCGATTCTCAGGGCTGTCAGCTAATTCAGCAGTTTGGTCCATTTCTAAAATGTCCGTACAGAAAACACTTCTCTCTTCAGGAAAGCCAGCTCCAGGGAGCAAAAGAATGTCTGACCAAAACCCGCTTCATATTCAAACTCTAACCACAAAATAAGACTGCTTTTCCATAGTGCCTTTTGTAGTTTTCCTTATATATATATATATAAGGATATATATATGCATGCATGCAATAATAAATATTATTTTGTGTATAATATAGTGTCCTTGATAGCTACTCTTTCCATCTCCCAAACTGGTAACTGGAGTTCATGTTTCACCTCCAGACCTCTTTGCTTACCTTTGGGTTAGTCACATCCAGATTAGTCAGAGATCACTCACCAACAAATGGAGACCTTGGTGAAACAGATTGTCTATGAGTAAAAGTTTTTTCCTTCACTTTTGTTTTCTAATTGATATTTTTTGTTTGTTTGTTTGTTTTTCTGAGCTTTATAGGATTAATCTTCCTTTCTACCTCATCAGTTTTGTGTTGATATAACACATTCTTTTGATTGTGCAAATCAGAAGTTTGGAAATTGGATATTTTTTTTCATTTTTATATGTTTTGTTTTATTTTGTTTTGTTTGTTTGTTTTGTTTTGTTTTGTTTTTATCAGATCATTTGGTCTATTCTTCCATGAAAAGCTGTTACTTCAATGATGTACATCTGATAATCTGTTTAATTGTTTGGTTGAACATGCCGAGGCAAACAAAAGTGGTGAAGCAGGAACTGACAGACTTCCAGTCATGCCCAGAACAACATATGGCTCAGTAGAGAGTTTGGAAACTTTCATTGTTTCCTGTTATCTGTCAGTTTTCACATTATAGGAATACTATATATCTAAAGCCTGCTTTAGAGACCTTTTGTGTTTTTTAGTTATGAGATTAAATTCAGGTTGCAGGTCCCATGTTTGCAACCATTCTGCAGCAATTTCTATGTGTAGAGCCCCTTGTGGGCACATCCTGGTTTGACTAGATTGCTCCTGCAAGCTATCAAAGAGCTTTAAAATCCCCAGTTCCAGCTTTACCTTTCCCATGGGCATTGACCAACATGAGAGTTGCTTCACTTCACAGCAGCAGCTGCAGCTTTTGCCTTTCAGCTTCCCAAACCCCTCAGCTGTAGGAATGGCAAAGCCTGTCTGCTCTGACCTGTAAATCGTTTCTAATTTCTTGCTGTCTTTGCGCCCAGGAGAGGACATAACACTGGTACAGCCTCTGATTAGACACAGGGGCCCCAGAGATTGGCTGACTCCAGAGCACAAATGCCAAAGCCAAAAAAACCATTGATTTTTAGCACACGGATCTGAAATCCAATCAAATTTCAGTAATATCAGCCTGTGACCTTTTCTCTTATTAGTGAATTTATGCACAGCTTAGTCCCTGATTCCCATATCACTTTTTGTGTGCTGGTGCTGCCTTCAGCATAATTATTGGAAAATTTTGAGTGTTAATTGAGCATGATTGAATTTTGATATGAATCATGTGTACAGCATGTGATAAGAAAAGTGTGCTTGTATTTTTCCTGTGGTAGGAAAAAACTGGCTAAGCAAACTTTCTTGCAGGATGGGGAATTCTAATTTTTCATGATCTAGTTTTTTAATGTAGTTCCACGGACAAGAGCCTGGTGATGTGATGCTATGTAGTACAGTTCCACCTAAAATCCATAAAATATACCACACTAAGGTTTCCTGCAATACTGGAATGGAAGCTCAGAGAGCTTCCATTGTTTGCAAACAGGTGCATATTTTCAGGTGTTCAACTTAGCCAAAAACCTTTGCTTTGGGCAGAAACTTTGTTAAGAACAGACTTGATAAAAATATTTGTTAAAAAAAAATGTTAAAAGTATTTTCCAAAGAAGAAAGTCTTGTTTTACTTGTTTTATCAGAAATTATATGGAGGCCATGGACTATAGTAATTTGCTGACTGTTTTGATGCTGTCTGTATTACAATTTCAAAGTTGTTTTATTTCACACATTTATTATTATTATTTATTTGTTAAACCTGTATATTTTTGAACCTACTGGTGAAGATGTTTTATTTTCATCACTGAATTGTGCATTGGGTAAATGTTCTAAAGTATTTTATATTGAAAGATGCAACCTACTGGAGGAATTAAGAAATTAGATTTTTAAGATAGTCATGATAGTCATACAGTTCACCCTTTTATTTACATAGCCCTTTTATTTAACAGACTTTTTGCTTTGATTTAAACAGTCTCAAACAAAGAAGAATTAGGAATAATAATTTGATCTCCACACAGCAAAATAGTGAAAATCATTTTTGTAAGTGGATGTATTTTGTAAATACTTTACTTCTCCAAAATATTTAACCATACTTTGAGGAAAGAACAAGTTGATTCAGAAATTACATCTGCCATATTTCTTTGCATTTAAACTTTCTGATAGGTCCTAACTTACTTAAATTATTTCTCCCGTGTAAATATTTATTCTGTTTTCAATTTTATTTCAAGTGCTGTGAAAGTAGGTGATCTTTTTTTCTTAAGATGAAATTAGCTTTCATTTGGAGTAAAGGATGGATTCAGATTCAGATGATCTCGTGAAATACCCAGGATTGACCAAATTTTCTTGATGTAGTCATGTTTGGATGCAAATATAAACTTATATCTGTATTTGCTAACACAAATTATTAATTATAATTTGGTTTATTAATTTCATCAATATATTTTAAGTTAAAGCAATATATTGAATAAGTAATTGTAAGCCTCAGTTTTATCCCAGAGATCTCACCCAAGCTAGAGATCTTACCCAAGAATGTAGAATTTTTAGCAATAAATTCACTCATCATTTTAATTTCAAATTATATATTTAATTTTAAATTATAGTGTTTTTTTTTGTTTTGTTTTGTTTTGTTTTGTTTTGTTTTCATAATACATGTACTATTCATTTATAGTGTTTAAAACTATGATGGCAAAGTCAGCTGAGTCACTCCAAAATCTGTTTTTCATGCTCTATAAGGATAGCCTATGAATTTTCATAAGAAGAAACAGATGCTCTTATGAAGAGGAGACCATAATTACTATAAAAGCACTCTAAAACAGCATCTCAGAAATTTAATATTTATAAGAACTGAATATATACCTGGAAGTGCATAAATACTTCTAAGGAAAATTATTTAAGAGTATGTAATATGATTTTTTAATTCTTGTTGAAATTATAATTACTAAACTGAAGATAGTGTGGATGATTTTTTATAAGGCCAAAATAACCTTAAAGCTTTGTTTGAATTATAAGGGAAGAGTTATTAACATCAGCAAACATGAAGAAATGAGAATGGAGAATCTTTTATATTTATTCTCTCTTCTTAGTTTCCACCGAATACTCTTGAAACACCCTGATCAACATGGAATTCACAGACATTCATTGGTGATGAAGAATCTGACACTGGAATATCATGCAGTAATTATTTATTTTAGGACTTTTAAATCAATTTGGTATTGTGGGATCATCTGTACTCAGCCAAGGCTAAGATTTCTGCAACTTCATCTGTACTTGTATATTTGTTATGCATGTGTTACCAGAAGAATATTCAGGTCATCAGACTACATAAGATGAAGAAAGTAAAGAAGTCAAAGTAAAATAAAAAGCAGGGTTATTTCAAACATCATATCAAGCCATTCATCCAGATGTAATAAAAATGTACAAAAGAACCAAAATGCTTTGAACAAATGGATAAGAAAAACTGTCTGTAAAGGTTGGATTTTGAATTCAACTTGTGCTGTCCTTTGCCTTTCTTATATTACATAGTTTTACATTCTTCACACCACCAGCAGTGCAGACAAGAAACTTGCCTGCCTCAGAAGAACATAAAAGCATTTTTCCTTTCTAGTAAGGGATTTTGCATTTTTTTCCCCTTTTGAAACTCATTTCTAAGTATCTCATTACTTTCTAGTATCCTTGTAACCCTGGAAATAAGATGCTTTTTTTTTTTTTTTTTTCCTGAGGCCAATTCATGATGACACCTCACAGAGTCTAGCAATGGAGCATCTCTCCAGTGGCCATCACTACAGTTCACAATATATAGGTCTCCTTTTGGTAGGATGAGTAATGAGGTGATTTTATAGGATAAAGGTTGTGATTGTGTTTAAAATGGATTAGAAACTCAAAATTGTTTTGTGTCTTTCAGGTCCCCAAGGGAAAATTATATATCATTCAATAATGAGTAGCTGACAGGGAGACAGGTCACAGTAACTATTCCTAAATATAACTATTAAAAAGAAGGAAGAAGCAGTACATTTTAGAAGTCCTCTGGAAAAAATAAAATATAAAATATAAAATAAAATAAAATATTGCCTAAATATGTCTAAATTTGTCTGAATAAATAAATATGTCTAAATAAATGCTAAATATTTAAATAAATGGTGCTGACCACTGTGATCTTTATGGTGTTATTATTCCCAGTTCACAGTGTAAATGGATCAGTTATTTGCAAAAGATGAGTAACTCAGTGATTTTAACTTACCAATTCCAGAGAAAACAACTGCAATCAAGTAATAAAAACCTGATAATCCCTCCTCTTGATGTATCAGTATTTTAGCTACAGCAGTGTCAAACTGAAAATTCAGATGGAAATCATACACCAAAAACTGTGTGCTACTATGAAAGCATTGTGCTTGGCCATTACCTTATCCTACATGCCCTGAAGGAGTTAATAGGCTACATAGAACATAATGCAAGGACAGAGAAACATGACGTGACACAAAATAATCATTGAGATACAATTACAGAATCACAGAATTGTCTAGGTTGGAAGAGACCTCAAGATCATCGAGTCCAACCTCCAACCTCTAACAAGTCCTCCACTAAACCATATCGCTAAGTTCAACATCTAAATGTCTTTTGAAGACCTTCAGGGATGGTGACTCCACCACTTCCCTGGGCAGCCCATTCCAATGCCTCACAACCCTCTCAGTAAAGAAGTTTCCAAACTAAAACTCCCCTGGCGCAACTTTAGCCCATTCCCCCTCATCCTGTCACCAGGCACATGGGAGAATAGACCAACCCCCACCTCACTACAACCTCCTTTAAGGTACTTATAAAGAGCAATAAGGTCGCCCCTGAGCCTCCTCTTCTCCAGGCTGAACAAGCCCAGCTCCCTCAGCCGCTCCTCGTAGGACTTGTTCTCCAGACCCCTCACCAGCTTCGTCGCCCTTCTCTGCACCCGCTCAAGCACCTCCATGTCCTTCTTGTAGCGAGGGGCCCAAAACTGAACACAGTACTCAAGGTGCAGCCTCACCAGAGCTGAGTACAGGGGGACGATCACTTCCCTAGCCCTGCTGGCCACAGTGCTTCCAACAGCCAGGATGCTGTTGGCCTTCTTGGCCACCTGAGCACACTGCTGGCTCATATTCAGCCGACTATCCACCATCACTCCCAGGTCCCTCTCTGCCAGGCAGATTTGAATTGATTTGAGTGGTTTTTGTGTTTTTCTTTGCTCTCGTTGTTGTTTCAGTATATAGTGTTAATAGATAATATTATAAATAATATCCATATAGATATCCAATATACATGTAGATTTAATATCCAGTAATATACAATATAATATCCAATATAGATAATATCCATAGAAATACATAGAAAAACTATCCTACAAACTTTACAATAATAACATTTTAATTAGCCATAGAATGTCTGAGAATAATTAAAATGTATGACTTTAGGCCTACTTTTTTCTGTACTGTGTTTTATTCAATTAAATAATAGTTGATTGTTGGCTTGTATCAAGGTTAAGCAGGCCCATTAAACAAGTTTTTCTTAGCTGAATATGATAATTCATGCTAAAATTGAAATAAAAATAAAAAAAAAGAGAGAGAAGAAAAAACAATAGTCTAATTGTTTAGACTATTAGCTAATTAGTAGCTAGTCACCCTAGTAGCTAGTTACCAATGAAACTCCTGAACTTCTTGGATAAAATAATGAGCAGCAGATACAATCTTGGGAGGTCCCAGAGAACCATGTCTTCACCATGCCTTTTAGTACTTCTCAATGTTCACATAAAACTACTTATGGATGTGAGTTACATAATTTGTATGAGCTCTTTCTTTTTTTTTTTTTTTTTTAGATAAATATCAGTTTATTTTAATTAGGTTCCCAGTGATCTAAATGCATTTTATCAAAACATTGTAGCATTGCAGTAACTTCATAAATAATATACTAAAATCTTTGGTGTTAAAATAGTCCATGTTGTACATGACACATGAGCTAAAATGAAAATGCCCTCTTTACATGGTTTGAACTGAGAAATTCAAAAACTTCTCTAATATAATGAACAAACAAAAGCCAACCTCCCAAAAATGTTACTTCATATTTCCAAAACAAATCAACTTCATCACTTTAGCTTCTATTATAGTTAACATTGTTCCCAACCAAGAATACATAAAGAATTTCAGTTTCTTTTTATTATTATTTTTTCAAAACAAAAAGCTATAAATAAGTTACAAAATAAAATATCATCAACCCAGTGTTCCAATTTCAAACGTTTCTAGGCATATAAATAATTTGTAAATATAATTTTGTCCTAACCATACTCCTCAGTATATTTTTGAAAGAAGAAATTTGTTAAAAGAAAAACAGCAGAGGCAGAAATTACGTATGTTGATGGTTACAAAAAATTTCAACATTTAAGCTATGTGCAATTATCATTAGAGTATCTTCAGTTATCTAATTATCATTAGAGTATATGCAGTTCCTGTTCTAACACTGAAAAATGTGAGAAATCTATTATATGCATTTATGTAAATAATATTGTTTGCACTGATATCATAGTTAAATATTTTACTGCAGTCTTTCTGCTTTAGGAAATCGTTTTTGTAAAATTTGAGAAATATTGAAGTGAAATTTAGGAGAATTGAGTTGAATAGGAAAAAAGTAAATTATGATTTGGATCTTGTGAGATACCTGTTAATTATAAAGAAATGGGAAAAAAAGATACTGTTACTTATAAAGAAATGAAAAATGATAGAGACATTGTTTCTTGTGGTTCATCTCTACCACTGCACAGGGGAAACTGAGAGAAGGGCAGAAGCTGACATGGTTCAGCAGCAACTGTACCCATGGGACTTTATAATGCTGGAAATAGAAACTTTCTGTGCTTCCTCTCCTAGGGATTCTCACAGTTCTTGCTTACAGTCTTCTGAGGTCCCATGGTATTTGACCCATCATTTCACTAGGATAGAGTTGATATCTGTTTTCTGTGTTCTTTTTGGGTCTGAGATTTATGCAAGAGCAATAATGCTCCCCATACTTTGCCAAGCACAGCCCAACTGGTTAAAATTAAAACCCTGCACTACTAGTTCAGAAAATATGTTGGTATAAATATACACAGTGCAGTACAGTGTGTCAAAAGATGCATAGAGCACACTATTGCTTTTGGGAGAGTTTGAAGATTCCTGAAAGACTCTGTAAGGCATATACAGCATATATGCTCTGTGCTTAGACACTTCCCATATTTCTCCCCTCCCCTCAGTGTCTTCACCATCAGTATGCAAATAGAAAGGAGATGAATATTTCAGTATTTCAGACTGTACTATTTATTTATTTATTTGTGGTAGTTTTTTGGCAATGTCCTTGCTGAGAATAAATAGAGAGAGAAATCACATCCAAACACTTCATTTTCAAAAGTATTTCAGTTACTCTGGAATACCTTGATGTCATAATTTCTGTGACAAGCTGTGCTGTGCTTTCCCAGCAGAAGGAGCAGAAGGTCTGGAGGAACAAGGTTGTCTTTCCTTTTGATTAATCCAAGTGCTATATTGAAATAATGTTAATGCAAAGTACACCTTGAAATATTGTCACTGGAGCTCAGCTTTTTGGAAAATTCACAGATCTCTTTATCACCTTTGTATACAGAAGCCTACCATTAAATAAATTAACAACTCTTTTATAATGCCGGATTGTATCTATTCAATTCCTTGAAATGAAACAAAGAGTACTAGGAAAGAAAACTAGATTAATGGGTTAAATTTTTATACACATTATCACTACAAAAGCCAATCTCCTGTTTTCCCTCTAGCAAAATCATTATTCTTTGCTTTCTTTTCTAACAGCTGTTAGATTTTTCTTTGTCTGGAGAAAGTTGAAGGACTAGGTGATGACTGGGCTGGGTGACAGATGATTCACCTGTTTTACAGTTTTAGGCCATCCCCAGTTAACACAGAAGATTATATATTACATTTGATGCTGTGCAGTGAATCACAGACCTGTCAATAAGTTATTAAGAGATTTGTGATTTGTCTGGAGAACCTGGGGTATTTTCTGTCTCTGATGTTTGAGCTGGAATTAAACTTTTTTCTGATGGCGATGTCCTCATGTCTATTCTTTCATGTCAGTAAATCTTAAATCATGAACCACAAGATGTTATATCCCATTGTCTGTGCTTGTTTTCTCATTTCATTAATGTTTTTTACTCAGTGTAAATATCTTTAGGGCACATTATTTCCTCTCTTTGCCTACCCTCAAGTGTTTTAGCCTTATGACTTAAGATGCAGATTTTATTTTCACACCCTTCTCCTCTGGTTCTGCCTGCTTAATTCATGAAACTGCACTTTTTTCTTTGATAGAGTAAGTGCTTCTTCTTTATCTGGTATCAGGAGTTATTGTAGTGGGTTTACGTAGTGGGGACCTGCAAGGTTGGCTTCTGTGAGAAGCATCCAGAAGAGGTTCCATGTTAGATAAGGGCCAGTTTCAGCTGGCTACCAAAGGGACCTGCTGCCAGCCAGAGCCTAAGCCAGTAAGTGATGTTCTCTGTGCCTGTGGTAGAACAGATTTAAGAAAGGGTGAAAAAGCTCCTCACCACAGCAGCTGGGAGAGAGAGGAGTGAGAACAAGCCCTGCAGACACCCAGGTCAGTGCAGGAAGTGCTCCAGACTCCTCCAGATGGAGGAATGAGAAGCCCCCATGCAGCCCTCAAGGTCAGTGCAGAAGGAGGGCAGGAGGTGCTCCAGGCATGCAGCAGCAGTTCCCCTGTGGGCTGTGGAGAGGCCCCTGGTGGAGCAGGCTGTCTCCCTGCAGCCCATGGGTCCCACATGGAGCAGATCTCCACGCTGCAGCCTGTGGAGGAGCCCCTGGTGGAGCAGGTGGACGTGGCCTGGAGGAGGCTGCGGCCCATGGAGAGCCCCCGCAAGATCAGGCTCAGGGCCTGCAGCCCGTGGAGAGGAACCCATGCAGGAGCAGGGGATCTGGGGGGAGCTGCCGCCCACCCGTGGGGAACCCGTGTTGGAGCAGTTTGCTCCTGGGGGATGGACCCCGTGGTATGGAGCTGTGTGGGAGCAGCCTGTGCGCAGCCCCTGCAGGCTCAGTTTGGGAAGGACGGCGTCCCATGGGAGGGACCCCATGTAGAGCAGGGGCAGAGAGTGACTGTAAAGCAGCAGCGGAGAGGAAGTGTCAGGGACTGACTGCAGCCCCCGTTCCTCTGTTCTCCTGCATTGCTCGGAGGAGGAAGTGAAAGAGGCTGGATGGGGGTGAAAGTGCTTTTAGTTTCTCTTGTTTCTCACTGCTCAATCTTCCTAGTAATAGGCAATACAATTTACTAATCTCCCTATGCTGAGTCTGTTTTGCCTGTGACAGTAATTGTTAAGTAATCTCCCTGTCCTTAACTCAACCCCAATCCCTTTCCATCATATTTTCTCCCTCTTTCCATTTAAGGAGGGGGAGTGAGAGAGTAGTTGTGGTGGAGCTCAGCTGCCCACCTGGGTAAAAACCCCTCAGTTGCCAATGCTAAATACCTACTTGTATTTTTTTGTTGTTGTTTTCGTTTTCAAAATTAATAGTTCATTCTCATCCAGCACTTCAGCTGGTTAATTTTTACTTATTAAAGATTCTGAAGAAACCTTTCTGTTTGCTTTCTGATGTTTGGAAAAACAAACATTTATCTTCTCTGTCTCAAGGACATGAATTCTATCAGTCTTGTTCCAAATTCATTTTAGATTGTGTCTGAAAATATTCTACAACATCTAATTTTTTATTCTATTTTCCTTTTTTATTTTTTCATTTTATTCTCTCAAGAGATTCCAGCATTCCCAAAGTAACACAGGCAGATAGAATCCTATAGTTTATTAATCAGCCTACCTTAAAAAAGAAATTTCTGGAATTTAGTATTGTCCAGGAAGAGATTAATTTAATGGCTAAATTCTTACTATCTTCTGAATTTCCCAGAACATTTTGACCTCTGCATCTAAAAATATATAGAGCTATAAAAAGAAATGCACAGATAGTGACATCTGCCTATTCCAATGATTTCCTGGTATATTTGATAACACTACAGTTGACCGAATGGAAATTCTGAGTTTGTGTGAAAATGCAATTGTCCTATTCATTTCATTTCCTTGGTCTATCGTCTCTCAAAAATTAAAAATTCTAAAATAGGTTTGTTATTGTTTGTTTGCTTGTTTTGTGCTTTTTTAACCTGATTTTTAATGAAAGAGACCTAGGCAACAGGCAACATAGCTTAGAAGCTTAGAAGGCTGAAGAAAGGACAGTAGTGTTCAGATTATTTTAAATAACAGTGGTGTAATTCTTTTTCTCTCTATTCCGACAATCAGAAAATACAGTAGTTTTTCATCAGGTTGTTTTACACTACAAGGAGTTACCTTATAGTCTCAGCTGGTTTATTGATGTTTCCTTACCAAGTTAAACAGGTGTTTTAAAGAATAATTTGGATCTTTTAGTCCCCTAAATTTTGTCAACTGAGTTGGTCAGCAATTACACTGATGAGTAATAGTATCTGTGTAACACAATGCCATTGAAAGAAGTTCCTCCTTTGTCCATGCTGGTGTAATATTTCCTCTTACCATCTTACAGGTGAGAAAGTGTCATGGTTCCGCTCAAGTGGGCAGCCGAGCTCCGCCACAGCTGTTCTCTCACTCCCCCTCCTCAAAGAGGAATGGGGAGAAAATATGTGAAAAGGGCTCAAAGTTTGAGATAAGGACAAGATCACGCAGTAATTACTGTAACGGGCAAAACAGACTTGGCATAAGGAGGTAGTAAGATTTATTGCTTATTGCCTGGCTCACCAGGGTTATGGTCAGTCTACAGCACTTCTTCTCTGCCGCTCCTTCTTGGTCACTCTCGTCCCCTGTGCTGTGGGGTCCCACCCACGGGATGCAGTCCTTGATGAACTGATCCGGCGTGGGCTTCCCACAGGCAGCAGCTCTTCCAGAGCTGCTCCAGATATGGGTCCGTACCACGGGGTCCATCCCTCAGGAGCAAACTGCTCCAACCTGGCTCCCCCACGGGCAGCAGCTCCTGCCAGGTCACCTGCTCCTGCGTGGGCTCCTCTCCACGGGCTACAGGTCTGGCCCGGAATCTGCTCTGGCAGGGGTCTTCCACAGGCGGCAGCCTCCGTCAGTGCAGGGCCACCTGCTCCACCGTGGTCTCCTCCACGGGCTGCAGCGTGGAGCCCTGCTCCACCGTGGTACTCCATGGGCTGCAGGGGGACATCCTGCTTCACCATGGTCCTCACCACAGGCCGCAGGGGACTTCTGCTCCGGCGCCTGGAGCACCTCTCCCCCTCCTTCTTCACAGACCTTGGCGCCTGCAAAGCTGTTCCTCACTCCTCTCACTCTCCCAGCTGCTGTGTGGCACAGCGTTTTTTTCCCTGTCTTAAATATGCTCTCACAGAGGCACAAAACAACATCGCTTATTGGCTCAGATCTGGAAAACAATGGGGCCCTTCCCAAACATGGGGCAGCTTCTAGATCCTTCTCACAGAAACCACTCCTATGGCCCCCTGCTACCAAAACCTTGCCACATAAACCCAATACAGAAAGTGCTTCTGTAAATGTATTGATGAGGATAGAAAAGTCACATAACTGGGAAAGCTCCTCCACAGGACAAGATTCAGGAAAGCAAAGACTAGTGACGTTACTAAAGTCAGCATTTAACAGAGGTTTAAAGGAATGTTCGAAAATATTGTTCCTGTTCATTCTTCCTGCAGATATGAGAATAGCTGTTTTATTAATTAAATAGCTGTCTTATAAATATCCAAGAGGAAACAAATAGAGAAACTTGCAAGTCCTTCTCCTTCTTTTAAAGGATTGTTTTCAGTAGCCAACATATTAATCCATTAACTCTGGAATATTTGGGAATTTTGCTTTTCAAGATGGCCAAAACATCAGAAAGAAAAATAAAGACAATTTCATGAGAAAGAAAACCATAAATCAGAAACATTTCTTTTCTAATTATTTTAAATTAAATGAGTAATACCTCTTATCCTTCAACATCATGTCTTAAAGGGTAGTATATTGGTAGAATCATGAGCTTTTCCAGTTTCGTATGTAACTCAACATATATGCTTCAACAGCAAAGAAAATTAACAGCAACATTACTTTTGCAGGAATTCACGTTCAGGTTCTATGTTACTATGTTACTATGTTCTAATGTTACTATAACCTTCAAAAAATCTAATGGAAAACAAAGAATGAAGCTTGTTCAACTTCCCTCTTTCATCTATGGTGCCATTGTGACTTTAGTAATACTTATTCCATGATGACATATGAAGCACAGTTATTGTGAATATTAGCTAAAAGACAACAGAAGATGTGAAATCTCTGCAAAGGTCAATATAAGTTATTAGAGATCATACAAAATAGACTTCTTCATGCCACCAACTTCACATTTGAATCAAAATTAAAATTAATTTAGAAGGAACCTACATAAAAAAAAAAAAAAAAAAAAAAAAAAAAAGCTTACTCAATTCCTTTAATTTGCAGAACTATTCCATTCTATTAGGCAACTAATTTCTACGTGTCAGATACAGATTGAAAGTGGTCCCTCTCTGGAGGAATCTTCCTACTCTACTTGTAGTAATTAGGTATGAAGATCCTGGGAAGATGCCTATGCTTTGATAGTTGCCTGTGCTTTACTCTCAGAGCTCATCAATCCATAGGTAAATGCAACTGAAATATCATCTTTAATGGTTTCATGCTACAGAAGGCTTGAGGTTACATATTTTGCAATTAAATAACAAAATTACTTTAATTTTTCCTATAAAATTGTGAAAGGTTACCTTTGTGAAATCCGTGTATATGAATCCTTTTTGTTAATCTATAATCCTAATAAGCTTTTAGAGACATTATGAAGAGGTCTCAAGTAGAATTAGAAGACAAGAGCCAAGAGAATGCAAGCAGCGAACATGGAGGCAACAATAAACAGCATGAAGCTAAGTGAACTGTGCAGACAAAATATAATTGTTCTTCCTGTAAATCTCTTTGGATTGCACCTCGATTTATCTCTTTACTTCTTCCCTAAGAGTATGTACCAGAATATACGGGGGAAAAAGCAGATGTACAATTTTCTGGAGAAAATTTAACACCATACTTGTCACTAAAAATTACTTCCCTGTGCTTTTCTTTGTAGTTTTGCAAACACTGTGCAATTGTTAAGAAAATAAAAAAAGACATATTCATCAAAATTCATACTCTTTTCATTGTCTGTTTTAACATAAAAACAACCTATTACCAGATCAGATGAAGCTTGACTTGACCATTCATCAGGTTATTGCAGACAGTATTTTTCTCCTTTAAACCTATATATATATATATAATATATATATATATTATATATAAGGGCAAAAGGTGGAGGTTGAGGGAGAAATATTACACCGATTTATTACATTATTTCAACTTAAAGCAAGAAAATTGTGAAGTTTGTCATTTTAATAAGTCCAAATTTTAATAAACTGATTCTAGGGTGTATTGGTGAATTACGGTGAAGAAATTAATTGGAATGGAGGAACGACAGGACTTAATATTATAATTATTATTACTATTGTTATTATTATTGTTATTATTTTATTTTACTTTATTTTTATTTTTTATTGTTTTGCCCTTGGAGTATCTTCATTTTCTAACAATCTGAACATTAAATGGATGCAAGTCCCTTTAGGGGCAAACACGAGCCTTACAAAGTTTAAGTAGGAAAATCTCAGTAAATTTCAGTTGATTAAGAAAACAAAGGCTACATCTTACTGTTTCCATATAAGAGGAGTAAGAAGAGGAATGATTTTTTTTTTTTTTTATATATATATATATATTCCTGCAGAGTTTCTTTTATTAAATTGCATGATTATCTTGAAAATAAGTTGATATTAGATGAATGCACACACCAAGAATTCCACAGCATGTTTTCAAGAATGGCATATTTTGTAAACAGCAACCTTTTATTTTACATTTTCTGCAGTGCTTACAGTAATTTTGTTAACATTTTAAAATTTGTTGTATCAGTAGGGGGTTATGATCCCACAGCATCAAATTAGCATAAGCACAAGCCAGTTACATACTTTTGAGGACAGAAGGGGCTTGTTAGGAATTTATCTCAGTACAAAAACATTGCTTTGTCTTAGAGGGGAACAAATTCTAAAAAGTTCACCCTGGGTTAACGGGGAAAGTGAAGTTGCCTGAATTTTTACCTGAATTCCTGAATTTCAGATATTGGTAGCTATAGATAGGATTAAAAGATTACATGGGCTATATAAAAATATATAAAAATTGATCTTGCATAAAACAAATTGGATTGCTAATGAGAAGGCTGGAAAAAAAAAAAAAAAAAAAAAAACACCCACAAAAAGTAGATTGCATACTCAGTTCAGTCATATAGTCATAGTCTTTATTCTACGTGAATTTTTTTAAGATGTATGGGTGATCTTTTATTATAATATACATATAAATATATCTGCATCATATAACAGTGTTGAAAATGTCTTAATCATCACTTTCTTCTAAGCCTTAGATTGCTAGAATGGAAAATACATTTATTTAAAAGGAATTGAGGTAATATTTTCTAGGCACGTAGTCTGGTCTTTCAGGGAAGTCTCCCAGTGTTTTCTTGGACTCTGGAAGACAAATGTAATGGGAAGGTCATCTCCACTGGAACAAGAAAAGGAAGTACTTTCCAGAAGTGGTTGAAAATATTTCAGCAATAGTTTTTCCTAAGGGGAAAAAAAGAAAAATAAATAAATAAATAAATAAAGGTTTATGGAAATGACTATGTTTTAAGAGGATATTTCAATCTCCCTGAAGTTATTTCAAAGACATGCCTCTAAAAAATAAATATAGCATTATTGCTTCTGATAGATATCAGTTTGAATTTGTTTACTTAACTTTTTAGTGACTTAACTGTCAGCTCCAGTTGTATGAAAATACTCATTTATGTGTTATATTGCATATTTCTATACTACAAACTGTATATCTTATTAAAACAATACATGGCTCCTAATAAAAATATGGTATTTCCCTTATGTGAAGAAAAATGTCAGTTGTTCATTTTATCTTGAAACAAAAACAAATTTCAGCATGTTAGAAGATGGAGAAAGAAATGAAAAGGATAGCTGAGACACATCTTTCCTATCTCTTACGGATGACAGATATTAGCAATTTGGAAATACTCTTCACAAATCCTGAAAGTTGACTATATCACTATGCAAGATGATATGATGTACATACAAAACATACAAAATAATGAAAGGCACAAAAATATTAAAACTGATCTGTATACTTACTTTTGCTTATTTAAAATATTTTAATTTTAAAAAGGAATAGAAATTGATATTTAATTGCCACAAATTTAAATCAGACACGTGTAAATACTTCAAATTTTTTTATACGTTGAGCCTCTGGAACCAGTGGATACCAGATGTCATGTGAAACAAGGAACTTCAAGTACTTCTTTAAATGCATGCACAAGTTATCAAAAAATATTGATATTAATTATCCTCCGCAATGATCTCACACTCAAGAAAACATCAGAAATAATGTTCATTTTGCCTCCAGGTAGGATAAATTTTGCTTAAAAATGTGTCAGTAGAAAATAGACATTGGAAAAGGATAATGCAAACTCAGTTTTTCAGATGATCGGCCAACCACTAAATTTAAGATTTGTTTTTTCCTCCCCTAAGACATTCGGAGTAGACTAGTAGTCTATTTTCCTATGTCTTCCACCTAACAATATAGCTGTGTAAATGATCAGTGATCTAGTCTCACCAATATCTTAGCACACTTTCTACTATTTTCATAACCTCTGTTTGCACCAAATAGAAGAAAAACACAGATAAATTTCCATTTTATGTCTTCCATGCGTATTTGTTTAAGTTAAATGTATTCCAGTTAGGGTTATGGCAAGGAACAGCATGTCCATGTAAAATGATATGGACAGACCTCTTGACCTTCTCCACTAACTTCTCTGTTGCATTGGGGATTGCTTTGGTTGGCTAGCGGTTGGGCAGTTTAGAAAGCCAGCTGCCATAGACAATCAGAAAAAAAAAAAAAAAAAAAAAAAGACTAAAAATATTTTGCATTATTTATGTGAGAAAGTGGCAGGAGTGTGGGGGAAGATCTGTATTTCCCTCTATTTCCCTACTTGGGCCTTCCTCTACCTTGACTGGTAAGCCACACCCAGACATTATCTGTTGAAGCTGACTTGACTGTACCCATAATTGTGTATGATTTGTTTATAAATTTGTATGGTTTTGATCAAATATATTTTTACCTCATAACTCCAATTAAAGATAAATAAATAAATAAAGCACTGGATTATTTTTGGTAATGGCCATTCATCTTCCCAGTTAAATCTGTCTTTATTAAACCTATTTTTCCCCATAGCTTTATTGCTCACACGAATAAGGTATTTATCATATGGATTGGATTTTCCTTCTGGGTTCTTCTGACTTCCTGTGTATGGCAGGGAGAAGCTTCCATATGTTTTTTTTTAAATGCAAGAAATGGCTTGCCTTTTTGTGTTGCTAGCTTCTCAGTATTGGAGTAGAATAATAATTCAGTTAATCTTCCAGGCAGCTAAAACTCCTAGTGAAAGATGCATTGTTCTTGTTACTGAAGCTTTCTTTTTTTTAATGGTTTTGTAAAATGTTGCTAATTTAATCATCAAGAAAGAGAAAATCAAATGCTGTGATAAAAATTAAGGTTTCCTACAATAAAGAAAAGGTAGGTAAAGGCAAATGATAAGCCAAGGAAATGAATCAACTGCAAAATCTTAACATATTCCCAGAGCCAGGGGTAACAGAATGCTTATTAAAAGCTCTGAATAAACTGGTTAACCTTATTAAAAGGTAGCTTAAAAAACAGATTGTGTAGATAGTCTATGATTAAGTTACACATTATAAAACAAAGAGCTATTGACTTCAATCCATATTTTGTTAGAGATCTCCTGACTAGGTCTTAGGAAAGTTAACTTCTGTGTACCTTAGTTTATTATTAAAAGGACTTAACATTGTGTGACATCGATGTTATGAACCAGGACATTAATGTTCTGGTTTCAGCTGCGATAGGGTTAGTTTTATTTACAGTGGCTGGTATAGAATAATAAAATCATAGAATCATTAAGGTTGAAAAAGACCTCCAAAATCATCTTGTCCAACCATGGCGCCATGTTCTGTATTTTGGAGGAAAATGATGCTGACAACATATTGATATTTCAGTTGTTAAAGAGTAATGCTTACACAGAGCCAACGACTTTTTATCTTCTTATTCTGTCCTGCCAGCAAAGATACTGGGGGTGCACAAGGAGCTGGCATGAGACAGAACCAGGACATCTTTTTTGTTTGTGTATTTGTAGTATTCTCTCATTCTCCTTTTCCTACTCCTCCTTCTCCTTCCATTTTCTTTCCTATTAAGCTGTTGTTATGTCAACCCACAAGTTTTGCTTCCTTTTTCCCAATTCCAATTTCCTATCCCACTCTGTGGGAATGAGCAAACATGGTGGAATGTGGTGTTGTGGTGCTTAGTTGCCTGCTGGGTCGAACCACAACAGAAGCTTTCTTCTTTAATTCATTCAAAATTTCTAAAGAGTTCTTAGATGCAAGAGATGAAAAAGTGAAAAGGCAGGAATATTTAAAGTTGATCTGCAACTGCAGAACAGGAAGGAAGTTCTCAATATTTGTGGCTAGCTATAAGGTATAAAAATTATTTTAAAGAAGAAAAATACCAATTAGATGTACATATTGCTGACCTATACGGAACTGACAGTTAAAAGCTAACATGAGATTCTCTCTCTCAAAAAAAAAAAAAAAAAAAAGTTAAATTTCAAATAAAATAACCCAGGTTCCCTGTGTATATATGCACTATTTCAGTCAGAAGCTGTATGAAGATTTTGCAAATTAGTAGTCATCTAGAATAATCTCAAGATTAAGATAAGTATACAGAAATGAAACCAGATAGTGTTTTGATTTCAGTTGCGGTATTACTGGAGAAATAGCTACTTCAATCTTTAAAACACTTTAGAGCACTCTAATAATAATCCACGTTTTGTATATGAAACATTTTTTTCCAGAATACCTTGGTGCGCAATGTGTTTTATGTTGACACACGTTTTAGGCAAATTGTTCCTTAAGATCAATGTGATTATCTGATTGCTTAGTGTTAGTTAAAATGCATGATGAATGCATGACAAAAGGTCATAAAAAGTTGGTCCAAATATGATATTTTAAATCTTAGTTTCAGAAATGCTTCACTGCTAATATGCCATTTAGGCTTATGTGACAATCACAATTAACTGGAGATAGGACGTTTATACTCTGGGCTGTAATTAGCTTTCCTCTAATGAATCCTAGCTAACTTCAATATTTTAAATAAAAATAAAATTCTTCTCAGTCTAAGAGTAGTCTCATGTGATGTTTTGCCTTTTTTATAGGTTAATTGACCTAGGATTTGGGGAAATCTTTAAGTTTGGCAAATGAACTTGTGATATATGAAAACTTGTCCATTTTAAAATGCTTTAGGCATTAAACTACTTAGCATTAAGATTGCTCATGTAAGACAGTATCTTTGCATATATGTTAGCTATAAGTTGTTCAAGTATAGATTTATACAAAATAGACTTCTCAATCCTTGAATAATTTAACAAATGCTAAAATTCAAAAAGTTCTTATGAATCCTGCAGGTGGGACTTGGGTGAATTCTTAAGGTCCTCGAGTGGTCTCAGTAAAAGGAAGAAAGATAAGAAAAGCTGTGTTGGTGAAAAAGCCATCTGTAAGTCTAGCAAATAGAATACTAAAAAAAAAAAAAAGCCAGTAATTGTCATGCACAGTGGAATGTAACATAACTAATATATACATATTCAAAATTAAATAAGTTGAATGGTTGTTTTACACGTTTTTATATTATTATTATTATTATTATTATTATTATTATTATTATTCTTAATTAAAAATAATAAAGTTCCTAGAGAAATAATTGTAATATCAAATTTGACTGAATGTATTAAAATAGTGCCTTGTAAAAATGCATACTAAAAATAAAAACGTTTGGCATTTTCCAGGATTTTACTTAGAGAAAATGGAAAGACCACAGATAAAACTGCAGAGTGTTTTTAAAAGACATGAGATAGTAATTCTAAACTGGACACACCAATTAGAGGGTATTTATACTGGTATCTATATCTAGAGGGTATCTATAGTCCTTATATATATACAAATCTATTTTGCAGTTGGTTTTGAGAGCATCAGTAAAATACTGGAAGGCTTCACTTCTTACTGACTTGTCAGGGGCATAACAGTGTTTCCAATATTATTGCAATGATAGTGACTACCAGGGGTATTATTTACATAGGAAAGCCTATTGCAAGGATTAATCAGGAGGAAAAAAAATAAATAAATAATACTTGCTGTTGCATGTAGTGTTAAGAGAGGTTTGTTTCACTACAGTAAAGTGCCATGTTCAGGATCAAAGTGTAAAACACAGTTTTGTATTTTAATATGTATACGCAAATATTCAACTAATCTAACAAGTAAACATTCACAGTGAACTGTGTCATTTGTATTTTAACAAATATATGACATTCTTGGAATCTCCATACTATCTAAGAAGTGCCATTGGTGTTATGGGCAGCTCTCATATAAGTAAGTCATTCTGATTCCATGTTACTGTTGATTTTTCTATCTCGCAATAAATGCAAAAGCGTAACGCATAAAGTTAAATTTTTCAGTTTGCAAAGTGTTTCAAATATCGATTGATAAAATATGTAATACCACCAGCATAATCATCACCATCATGAATCTTATGATGGTTGCTGAATGCAGGTAACCTTTGATGGTTTAAGTGTAATTACTGTGTTCTAACAGAATGTTCTCTGTAGAGTATGGTGCAGCTCTCTTATTATTAACAAAAATTAAGAGTAAACTCCCAGTAACTGCTGTTTATTAAAAATCTTTCATGAAGAATGCTGTTTTATTATTACATAAATTAAAAATGGGTTTATAGAAACCTTATAAAGGCAATAAAGACTTCAAGTGAGTACTGCAGGTCTGGAATTTGTGTTGCAACCATTTTCATCTTTCCACCAAGTTGGTCCTGAGATTCCTGGGCAATGTCACATTTATTTCTTCTAGCTACTCTCCAACCATTTAACTTTGTCTTCTACTTTCTGGAAGCAAGTAGGCCTTGATGGTTTTAGAGCTATATGTCTATAAGATGCTGGTACAAAAAAGAATCTCCAGGTTGAGACCATGGAGAGCTGATTTACCCATCACTTTCGATTAGCTAACAGAAAACTGTTGACAAAAAAATATATTTCAGTGAAGAAATAATCACAGGAGCATCTATGAAACATGTTTTCTACTGTTTGGCAAGATTTACTTCCATATTTCCTCATTGACATTCGCTGTTTACCAGGCTAGGCATTCAAGACTTTTTCTGTGAATAAACTGAATTTTAATAGCTCCCACAGGGAGATGTTGCGGGAATTGTCACACTATGTTTGATCACTATATCCATCTAGGTCTCTATCTATGAGGAGTAGGAGACATACCTGCTACTTTAAAGAAAGGTGAATCCTTTCTATTCCAGTATACACTATTGTGTAATTATTATCAGACCTGTTTGCATAGGAGTCATTCCATAGAGCAACAAAAAGAATTTATGCTTTAAACTGTAAGATTAGATTCAGTTTTATCATTTTTTTTCTTTTTTTTCTTTTTTTTCCCAAAGCACAAAGAATATTAATAGACATAAAACTATTCTTTTTTTTTTTTTTTTTAATAAATATTTTCTTCAATGTCCACTGATCGTTGTGAATCCTGCAATATAACAGGAGATTGCATAGGGAAATACAGGCATATCTAGGTCAGCAAGCAGAAGTACTTTTTCTATTAATGAAAACAAAAGGAAATGTGGCAGTTTATTTATCTTTATATTTCCTTCAAGCTCTCTAGCTTTAAACTGCAGAAAGAGTACTTTTTTCTTTTTTTTTTTTTTTTTTCTGTAATACAATATACAAATATATTGTCCCATAAAATTTATGCTTCAAGGCACAATAGCCCTGACAGGACTGATAGAGCTAGGAAGATCATCAAATGATTCTTTAAATTTTTTAGATAGACAGATCCAAAGTACTTTAAAATGTGGAGGAACGAGAGCAGGATTTTCTTACTGGTGTTTCAAATGCAGCTGGGCAATGAGACATTTCTCTCATGTGACTGTTGTCAATCTCCACACTCACCTATGCACTCATGAATATTTTACATCAGTAAAGTAAGGGCTCTTTTCAAAAGAAACAGCAAAATTAATGTTCAAAAAGCAGGAAGGTATCAGGTCCTTTATCATAATTAAAACTCTTCACGATAAAGGTGATTTTACAAATCTAGTACGAATAAAGCTTTTCTTTACGATTCTCAAAAGAAAGCTACTCAGACTATAGACAAAATTATTAATCACAATGCTGTAAATTCAAAAATGTAATTGAGACATCACAACTTAAAGAGTTCTCTACAGTGTTTTGTGTAATGATAACAAGGCTCTGAGACCATCTGTCCTGTCCAACTGTCAAGAGGGAAAAACTTCTATGCAAAGCATAACCGAAGACTAATATTATCTAGGATTTTGCTTTGAACGACCTGAAATATCATGCCCCAGTTGCCTTAATTACACTGTAGTATCTGAACACTAACTTCACACTGCATGCTGCAGAGCTCCTGCGGAGCTCTTCTGTAATTCTTTTCCTTGGAAGTTTAGCAGCTCCAAGGGATCCTGGCGCTCTCTCTGCTATGCTGCTAATGGCTGCTCTGGCTCCCACTGGCACAAGTGGCAGGTAGAGGCAGCCAGAATCTGCAACAGGGTGCTGGAGACTTTCTGAAATGAGCCTTACTGCCCTGCATTACCTAGGACTATTTGACACCTTTGTAGTACCATCCAGATGAGAGCAAGGAGTAAATATGGGTTTGATTGTTTGTTCTGTGTTGTTGATGTTTTGTGATGTTTTGTTTGCTTGTTTGTTTGTTAGTTTTCTGTAACGTTCCTTAACTCTGTGGAGGTGGAACTTCAGAAAATCTCCACAGGAGTTTTATCTGTGTGGAGCCTAATCTGTTGTAGAGGGCTGGCATTCCTGCTTTTCACAAACTCTCCTTCCTCCTCCTCCACTCCCCACTTTTTTCCCCTGTGTGTTTTTTTTTTTTTTTTGTGTGTGTGTTTTTTTTCTCCATGTGTTACATTTATGCAGACTTTGATGTAGGAATACATAAACAAAGGGATATAGATGATGTAGATAGGACAGAGAAGTGTTGAGCAGTTGGACACTCTGCAGACAACCCATGTCTCAGCGAGCCTTGAGGGTACACTAATTTGTCTGGTAAGCAGGTAAGACACACATCTGAGAGAACTTTTAAGAAAGTTCTTGTTACTTCAGCTTCTGTTAGCTTGTTCTTGAATTTCAAACAAAGCAAACTTTTGTTGTTGTTGATATTTAGATTGTTGGGTCAAGTCATTCCAGAGTTTTACAAGAGACAAAGTTAATTGTTCTACTGGGATTAGATGAATTTTCAGAACAGTTTAGTAGCAGTCACCTAATGCCTTAAGGTCTAGCTATTTACAGCCTGCACTATAAAAATTTGTTTTGAAAGGATTTCTGTTGAATGCCAAAAGTTGAATATCCAGAATGAGGAATTACTGAGCTTTGGGAGAAGTGAAATTCTGTGTTGAGTTCCAGGCAGCCTGCCTTCTAGACTATGGGGAGATGTAGAAGGGCTTGGGAAATTTGTCCCAACCCACACACATCATCTGAAATGGAAGAAAAAGAAAAGAAGCCAACAGCTGTTGCTTCATTGGCAAAGTCTGCATACACTTTTTTTTTTTGGTATGGGTTACCGAAAGACAGATGATTATGAGATATAAAATAAGCAGCTGGCACAACTTAATTTATCACTCTGCGAGCATTTTGTCTAATACTTTTAACTGTCAGAAGAAAGACCATGTAGATTATAATTACCTGGGAAAAAAAAAAAAAAAAAGTTTAAATGGTGGCCACTGGAAAGTACGGTAAACTGAAAGGGTCACCTATGTTGTATGTTAGTAAATGAAGCAATGATCCTCTACCATTAAGTTCATTGTCTGATGAGCCATTACTTAGGAGGTTCAAAATGTCTGGCAGGTTAAGTTTATAGAAGCTACATCAAAGCAATTAGAGAATTATAAAGGGTATTCAGCACTTGAGCTTTATGACAAATGGTCTTACAACAACAATTGGTCAGTTTATCTCCTTTTCTGTCAAATATTCACCTTCACTGAAAGCTTTGCATGCTTTTTAATTTGTCTTAAATTTATGCATAACTAGATTAGTGGTTCCTGGCAATCATTTGTTTTGCTTTTCTGCTTTCAGCCATCTTTTTTTTTTTTTTTTTTTTTTTTTTTTTACCACCTGCTGTATTTGCCTTCTGCTCAGAATATGCTGTTGACACTTACTAATAATGCAGATTACATTTACTTACTATGACAGGCAAAACACTAAGTAAAAACAAAACAATAGAATCCCACATTCTTGTTCTCTAAGTAATAGCTTAAATGCCAATAACAGATTTATAAGAGCATTAATTCATTAACATAGCAGGTGTCTTGTTGGGCTTAAATAAAGGCAGTGTGCAAATCTGACTAAAAGTTATCTCAAGCTTTTAAGCATTTATTTATATATATATATACATATATATATGCCTTATAAATATATTCTCAGGTCAATTTTGATTTCCTGGTATTCATGAACATTTTCTGCTATTCAAAATATAAATGTTCTTCAGGAATAAAAATTAGCTTGATTCAGATCCTATTTGGCTAAATCCCTACTTTTACTATTTATTTTCTATCTCTAAATTCTCTGTTGATAACTGTTAACTCTTTGCTCGTGATTTAAAACAAGCTAAAAAGCAACACACACACACAAAAAAACAAAACCACCACCACCACCAGAAAACTATTTGTGGCCTTTAAACTATGGTGATCAAGCCCAGAGACAAGCTTCATTTATTATGCATCAAACACATGGTTAGAATGATAGCAGAAAAGTAGTAAATGACTGCCCTCTGAAACAATGTACCATTGACAGACAGTATCCTCCACAGAACAGCCTTCTAAACCTCCTGTGTGAATTGCAGCAGTCTGCTTTTTCCATGTATTTAACTTGGAAGATGCATGAATTACAATGATCATGCAGAAAAAAAAAATTAAAAAGAGTAGTGATCCATTCTGTATTACAACAGGATTGCTCCATAATTGGTATTGTTGGTAAAGGTGTGTATTTTATTTTATTTTTTGGTGAAATCTAGGTCAAGACAGAATAAGTACATTAGCCCCCCCAATACAAATATAAGGACCATTTTACATGGAAATAGGGATAATTCAGAGTATTACAGGAAGGGAAAAGGAAACCTTCAGAAAGACAAATTTTCATACAGACAAAAATGGTACGTTATAGAATATGTATAGGTAGCCAGTATTCATAATATAATGTAGTAAGTCAATAATGCAGAATTTCAAATTAACTGAAAATTCACTTCCTGCTGTACTTTTAAGGGAAAAAAAATGCATGAATATAGAATTGAGTTGTTTAAAGATGTTATTTTTCTTTTCTTCTGAGGTCTTTCCAAAAAGCTATTGTTAAACATACAGATTGCATTGCATAATATTTTACTGTAACTAGGGAAAGAGAATTTTTTTCTTGATGCATTAGACACCTAATTTGAGAACCTCAGATAATTGCTTAGGCTCTTTATGTATCCATAGAATAAAAGTAGGTACCTCCAAAGAGCACCTCAGAGCACCTTAATTAGGAGGCATCTACCTCCATTTACTATACAGAGAAATTAGGCTTTTAGCTTATGGAACACTTTTCCTTACCTGTGCTTAGTGACTGTGAATCTTGAGTTATTGGAGTTTTCCAGGAGATAGTTTCCAGGTTGTTTTTAACTGGGGATGGTAGTACAATGCACGGAGCTGGTGTCAAAGAATACAGCATAGTTGCTGAGGGAAAGAAGGAAGCCAGCCGCAGAGGGATTACAAGAGTCTAAGCTAAAGAGAGCGAAGGAGTAGAAATGAGTACGTGTCTTAGTTACTCACATGGAGTGTTCAGAGTCTGTGAAGGAGAAGTCAGAAGCTGGCATCCTCCAATAGGCAGAAAACAAGCTCTAGGAAAGAGTGTTCATGGCATGGCTTTGGAAAAGTAACTTTCAACAGTCCTTGAAAATGTATGTTATATGGCAGTGGGTGTTAAGATGCTATAAAATGCTGCTTTAACAGAAACGGCAAAATGCCATCTGGAACAATGCAGTGATACAATAAGACTGAGTGACTGTGGTCTGGTATCTCATTCTGGTATTTCATTTAGAAACTCAAGTGTGTAGCTAGTACAGTTTTGTGAGTATCTGAATTAACTACATGTACTCACTCAAAAATGTTTGCAACAGAAGGAGAGAAAAGGAAGCCATCAAAACTGAATGAATACATATGAGAAAATATTTTAGGGAATACTGGGCCAGATCTGAAAAAAAAAAAGAAAAAAAAAAAAAAAAGAAACAGAGACATGGGGAATGTTAAAAGAAATACCAAATCTGACATATTTAGAGGTGACATATTTCAAAAATGTCAGAGTTTTTCAGAGATAACAGAGATGGGAGTGACAGAGATGTAGGATAGAAATTGGAAAACAAAAGCACAAAGGAGAAAAACAAATGTGCCTCCTGACACAAACAACTCTGCAAATCTAGGCTTAAGCAATCAAAACAGTACAGCATTACCACATTACCAATTAAAAACTCACATGTGATGACACCAGACGCCAAAAATTTTCTGTTCATTGACTTGGTTTATATGACCAAGGTCTCCTAGTACATTTTGCACTGATACATATAAAAGACTGCAAACAGTATGAGAGTTCTTCATCTCAGAATTAATTGGTTCAAAAGCATATTACATCCATGTCTGAATGTGTTCTGATAATTTGTATTCTTCAGGCTGTATGCATTCAAAACTGTTTCTACCTTCTCAGTACATGAGGTGTTTAATTACTGAGATGCAACAGTAAAACAAAACTCTGCCTTGAAACTTTGCTGCACACATGGAGAATCACAACAGAAAGTGGACAGAGGTAAGAATCCAAGGCTTCTGAATTTACCACTTTAGAATTTCTGTAATATGCATCATGCAAATGTATATGAATAAGAAATGAATCTATGTCAAAGGCACCACTTCCTCTGCCATTGAGTTTTGTTTTCCTATAAAAATCCATACGTGAATATGTCTAGCTTTGGTCACAGAGTACAGAGTTTTTCTAAAAGTTGCTGCTTTAATGTAAGTTGCTTTCACGACTATGATTTCATATGTAATTTATTCACTTTCCTTTTAAAGTTTGTCAGAAATTCCACAGGCACTCACTTTTTTTTTTTTTTTTTCCCCTAACTGGTTTCAGTAGTAACAACAGCTTTTGTGATAATGATTTGGTACCATTCGAAATTTCCAAAGAATTCTGTTTAACATGCAGTAGTTAAGGACCTCTGCTCCATGAGGTCACATTCTGCCACCATAAGTCTTCAAAGTATTTTAACATTTTGCAGTTGAAAGCAATATGATAAACTCATTGTTTTAATTTAGAATTGATTCATGGATTCATTCAAAACTACAGTCCTTAAGAAGCCAACACATCAATTTGGACTTCTGGATCTCTGAAGTCAGAGAAAAAGGGATAGCAATTAGACAAAAGAAAGCGCATATTGAGATCTTATCCTAGCATTATTATTATTATTTTCTAAAGGAAGTCCAAACATGAAAGAAAACAGAGAAGAATTGTGCAACAAAACTAGCTTTTATCTTTTATTTGCTATGGGAAACAGAACCCAGAAAAATCTTTGAAAGATTCAAGAACAATAGTAGTATGCCACTAATTACAGAACAAACAAACAAAACGAGCAAGGTAAAAGAAAATGAAAAAAAAGGAACATAAAAAAAAAAAAAAAGAAAATGAAAAAACTAGGGAGGCAGAGAATGAAGCAGAGAATAATAATTCATTTGAACATTTTCATTCCTGTCCTTTTGTTTTTCCCCGTCCTACTTCCTTTGTTCTTTGCTTGTGGTATTTGGAGATACGAAGATTGAGTTCCCTCTTCTGAACACTGACTACAATGCTGTGATTGACTTGTTGTCTGACACATTTTGCAAAAATTGAGCTATATATCACGTATAAATTGTTCTGCAATTGGCTTCATTAAAATACTATGACGCATTTAAAAATTTTCTGGAAACAACTTGTAATGGCAACATCATCAGAGCACTGAAGTGTTTTTATCTTAGACTAGTGAGGATGGTTGACCCATTCACAATTCTATGAACAAGTCATTCACAGCCAGGATGTAAGAGACTCTGATGCCATCTTAATTTTCCTGAATACCCTTCTTAGTTCCAGGGAAACATATTAGATAAACCCAAATTCCAAACAGAACCAGTTATACCCCTCACACTGTTGATAGTGCCCTTTCATTGTTTAGAAACAACAACAACAGAAGTATATATGTGCATTTACTAGCAATGGATATTTAAATGTAACCTTGAAACAGTATATCAGCTTCATCATCCTCAAAAGCCCAACATCCCATTCTTGTCTGTAATTCGCAAGGCAGACACACTACCATGTAATTGTTAAGAATTTGTCTGCTTAGGCATTACACAACATAGCATCAGTCAGTGGTCATGCAGAGATATGAATAAGCAACAAAATCAAGAGTGTAACTGTCATTTTCAGGATGACCCAAAATCTGCATTTCCCCACACTGTTTATTATTATCATTATTATTATTGTTGTTGTTGTTATTAAAAATTGTATTATTTTGCTAGCATTCCTTAACACACAAATCCTTTTCTAAGGCGAAGAAATAATTCTCCTTGTATTAGTGACAACTTTTCTATTAACTTTTCACTCTAACAATCTTAATCTCATCCTCACCTTTATTCCCTTTGAACCTGAGTCACAAGTAAGTTCTCTGCACTTGAGATCCCTTAGGTACCTCTGATATGAGAGGTACCTCTGATATGAGATCCCAGATAGGTACCTCTGATATGAAAAGAGCTAGACTCTATGTTCCAGATGGTCTCAGTGTTCTGTTCACTTCAGTTTGTGACATCCAATCCTTTTTATTTCCTGGTTAGCTATAGATATTGCACATTTAATACATGCACATCTTAGACTTTAGAACATTTGGAGGTTGCCAAAAAAAATGCCAAAGAAAATACTGTAATGCCCACAATGTTACTTCAGTTCTTCAGAAGGCACCTCAAATATTAAAACATTTCCTGTGACAAATCCGTAACGGATTTTAATTGTGATAGCTCATAGTCCATAAGAGTAATAATATCAGCTTTAGAGACATTTTTACAATGGTTTATCTATCACGTGCAGTATTTCAGGCAGGAAACTTGTAAATTTACTATTGCTTCTTCTATTATTAATATGCTTAAAATGGTAGGAAGGCAAAAAGTCAGTTCTGGACTACGGATTGCAAATGGGAAAAACAATTAACAAATATGAATAATTTGTTTATGAAAGATCATTGCAAACTTATATTTTCTGTCTGTTATTAGAATAAGAGAAAGCTAGAGTGCATTCTGTTGACCAGCTCAAGATCATAAGTGCAGATATACACATTTTCTTTTACTGTAACCTTGATAACACTTGAAATAATTAACACCTTGTTAGATTGTTATCCACTAGACAAATGGTGTTAGACAAATAGACAAATATGAAGGTAGAACTCCTACTTGTTATGAATGTCTTTCTCAATAAAAATACATTGAAAACCCATGGAGATTTTCAATGTTAATAGATGTTTAGATAGGAAAAGAATGCTCATGGTTTCTTGGAAATCCCAGTCACAGAAATGCTTGGAATAGGAGACTGATTTTTAGCTCAAAATAAGAAAGACCCCTGACACTGACATGAGTCTGAAGTCCTGTAAAGAAACTATAACTCAACAACCTCCTAAATTAGTCTTTTCTCAGAACAGAGATTTTTTTTTTTTTTTCTGATGTATCTTAACAGTTTCTGCTTATTGAAATTAACCCTCTGGGAAAGCAGGGTGATAATTCAAAACAAGTCTCCTATTTATGATGGTATATGGAACTTGGGGTTTAAATGAAAATGAGATCCTGAAATGAGAGGAAATTTTAATTAATATATGTCATTCATGTACCATGTAAAGCATGGAATGATCGCATGATGCTTATTTTGCTTCTCAAAGTAAAAATCTATTAATTTATGTCATACAATGACAGCTTTTTTTTTTTTTTTTCTTTTTTCAATCATATGCCTTGGGGAAAACACACACACACACACACTATACTACAGATCTCACTAGATTTCCCCGTCTCTATTTTGCAGTATAGTATTTCCTAACTAAAAGTGCCCCACAGGGACTGCAGATAGAAGTAGTAAAAGTATAACTGTCTGAATGTCACCAGGATAAACAGAGCCAAAAGAGGTCATAACACCCTAACAATTACTGTATACAAACAGGCATTAGATCAAGAGATCTAATCACCAGCTCCATTAAATTGAATTCTGTTGCATATGAAAACGTTTAGCATGCATCAAATCTTTGCACTACAATAACGTGTTTACAAAATTGAGTGAATATAGGTAGACATTTGAAGTAATTTTTAAGCGTTCAGTTTCCTATTATTCCTCAGTTATACTTTACAAACCTTTTTTATGAGTGTATAATTTATGTTAAATTTTTCAGACTGTTTCTTGGTTGATCCCTTAAGAGAGTTTCTGTTTCTCCTAGTAGTGGGAATATAACATTAGATTATCATCTTTTAATATTGTCAGCCTGATGCCAAGATTGAACTTCGAAAGAATCTAAAAGAATCTGAGAAGCACCACGTAAAACCAGATGTGGATTTTGCAATTCCATTTTCCATAGATTTGAGCCTGGATTTTACATATGAACAATATCAGACTATAGGTTATTCAAAATAGGCATTCAAATTTACTTGTCCCATCCTTTTTACTCTGATGCACTTTTGGAAAAGAACAGGTGATCATTTTAAAGTGCTGCAATCTAACTTTTGCAGTCTGAGTACCCCATTGTCAGTAACAATGACAGTTTAGAACAGGGCTCTTATCTTTCTTCAGAATCCTTTAGATTTTGCTGAAATTGCTAGTGCATAATTTAGCTCTGGTGAATGGTAATGGGAGAATCTTTTAGAAATGAAAGAGAAAAACACTGATTTTCACAGAAGTGCATTAAGAACTTAAGCATACCTAACCAGAGGCTGGTTTCAAAATATATTGAGTGTTTTCTTTTTGTGTTGTTGAGCATACTCAGCTCCCAGTAAAATTCAGCTGAGTCTGCAGATTATAGCAAAAAAGGTGATTTTTGACACTTTTTTTCTTTAAAAGGGTCTGACAAATGTAAACAACATAAGCGTAAGTGTGATTTATTAGGATTTTACCAAGAATGCGCTTTCATTTGATAACAAGGGAAAAAAAAAAAAAAAAATTCAAGTGAAGCATAAAACCTAAAAGCTTTCAAGCTTTAAGGAGAAAAAAAAAAAAAAAAAAAAAAAAACTTTTATTGTGAAGAATTAGGTTCCTGTAAAAATTTGTGCTCTAATTTGGAGAGCCTACCAAGTACAACCACACTGCAGAAGTCTGGAATTTATATTTCTAGCTACTTCCTGAAAGTATGACAGTTGAGTATTCTGCATAGGAAAGACACGGTACAAATGTTTCTGGTTCCTTTCACAGCCCTCCAAAAGCTGCCTCTGAAATTATGGCTTAATACAAATACAGACTGAGGACTTAGGAACCTGCCTCTTAAAACTGTATTAAGCGTGTGATTTATTTGATTACTAACCATAGGTTGACCTTTACTTCCTGTTCCTATTTGTATGACACCGCTCCAGAGTTATGAAGGGGAACAGTCTTTTGTTCCACAGGTCAAAATTCACTCACTCTGTTACTGCTTTTAATGAGTTGTTAAAGCTGTCAGATGAAGTCGGCAAAGAAGAAACCAGATAATGAGTCCCTGAATATCCATATGAATCACCACTGTGGTATACTGGGAATGCTAAAACACGGAAAAGAAAGGGCTGGTCACCACAAAAGTACAACATTATTACAGAATCATAAGGTTTGAGAAGACCTCCAAGAACATCTGGTCCAACCATAACCCTACCACCAATGTCACCCACTAAACCACGTTCGTAAGCACCATGTTCAACCTTTCCTTAAAGACCCCCAGGGACGGTGATGCCACCAGCTCCATGGGCAACTCGTTCCATGCCTGAATACTCTTTCTGAGAAGAAATGTCTCTTAATTTCCTGCCTAAATTTCCCCTGGCTCATCTTGAGGCCATTCCCTTTAGTCCTATTGCTAGTTATCTGTGAAAGGAGGCCAACCACCAGCTCCCCACACCTTCCTTTCAGGTAGCTGTAGAGACAACATTGTCTCAACATAGGAAATCATTATACCTAAACATGTTTCATTGAGGCATAAAAATAAAATTAAAAAAAATAATAATAACGAAGAGCTAGTGTTATTTTAATGCTTTTTGGAAGGTGGAAGGCAGGATTTCATAGACTTTGTGTTTAATTTTAAAAATAGTTTTGATTTCTCAGTGGTAAAAAATGAACCAGAAACAACTGCCGATAGTCCTTAAGAAAAGATCAGAACACTGTACTTCATATGGTAGTGACAGTTACTTCATGCTGACATTACTAAAATCTTACTGATAACGAGTTGTTCCATAGTAACTGATTAAAGGCATCTTGAAATACTAAAAAAAAAAAAAAAAAGGCAAAAAAAAAGCAGCTAATCTAACAGTATTTGTGTAGTTACGGCAATGAAATTATGTTTTGTAGCGCAAAACCTTCTCTGTCAATTGTGCCATTTTTCATTCTAAAAAGAACAGAACTATTAGAGTAGAAAATTTAGACCAGAGGTTTTAAAAATGCACGTATAAGCTTATGTGGCAAAAAATATTAAGAACATCTTTTAAAACTATTAAAAGCTTTGTTTCAATAGCTAGAAGCTTCTTTCCAAACTTCTTAAAAGACATTCAGGATTTCTCTCTGTTCCTAACAAGCCTTGAAGGCTTATAATTTAATTCAAAGTACTAAAGTCGTATTTTCCCAGGCTCAAGACCCCTTGAAGCCTAAGTAATTCATAGGAAAATTGAATTTTCTTGTATATGACATGGCATAATTTCTTTTAACAAAATTTAAATAATGCCATGAAATCTTTGGACTTCACCAACTCTTAACAGTAATTATCTGTCCCAGTCAAAGGCTTTTGGAGACATGAATTGGTTATAAATCACTACAAACATTTTTGGTGCACTTCTTAATTAGCTCATTTGTAGGACTTACTAATTAAATACAGCTTATTTATTTATTTATTTAGTCTCATGTCTGTCTGAAATAAGCTTGATAAGACAAGGACTTCTTGACATCTGAAAAAAGTTGTTTTCAAGCACTTTTATGTAAAATATTTGCTCTTTAATTAATCACAGTCTAATACATAATCTCACTTGTGCCAGAAAAACAAACAAAGAAACAAGAAACAAGAAACAAAAAAAAAAAAAAAAAAAAAAAAAAAAAAAAAACAGAGCCTCAGGTCCTTCCTACAGATTCTGTATACAACTTTTTTGATTTTATATTCCCTTATGCATTCAGAAATTTGAAATCCTTTTTGTAAACATGCCAGTGTATGTGAACTTAAGTTTATTAAAAAATGTACCGACTCAGTACTGATATTACCAGTTAACTCGATGAAAGTTAACTTTATTGTTAAAAAAGTTATTTATTTCTGTAAAAAATAAAGTAAATGCAACACTAATAATAATAAAAAAAAAGAAGTATTGTAATACATTGAATCTTTCAAGTCAGTTGTTGTATTCATTAAAATATAGCAAGGATGAATGCTTCAAGATTAAGATCTTTTATGATGATACATCAAAGAAGCTTCCTGATAAATTTCATTCTTTGGCAATAACTGCAACCATGTTGCCAAAGTCTTGGATTATTTAGTATGCCTTTTCTAGATTATTTATCTTTTTTTGTCCATCAAATTTATAACAGCGAATAACTACATTTTTTAATTATTATTTTAACCAGTCCAGAGTTAAACAAAAAGGTATTATTACAAATTTCATAGTCAGTTTTATATGACATACATTATATTAATAGTAAATCCATTTTAATGTAGCAGTCACTAGGAAGAGCTTAAGAATCAACAGTAAAGAAATGTGAAGTAAATTTAGAGGTTGATTTTCTTTGGCAGTTTTAATTTCCTTTCTTTGGAACCCCATTTTCCTAAAACTCTGGAGGCAGAAATTAGAGGATGCTAAGGAAACTGAGAATGTTTTTGTCTGTCCTCTTGTGACTGCATGTGATATCTGTAGCAAGCCCTGATGTACTGTTCAGAAACACAAAGACCAATTACAGACTGAAAACTGATAGTGTGAATTATGGTATTCTCTCCAGGCAAGGTGGAGAGAAACAATACATCCTTGTTCCTCTTCAGAGGTTAGTGGCTGTGGTGAGGCAGTATGTTTTGCATTATAGTGTAAGAAACTCTTCCTTAATGCTATTGTTTTGCTATGTCTGTATAAATTTCTTTGCTGCTGTAACTCATGTATATCTATCATACAGGGAATTTATGGCACTGGCTTGCCTAGAATGTCATGGAAAACAGCAACAAACTCACAAAGGCATTCAGCTGTTAGTTCTCTGAAAAGAAATTCATGTGTTGCTACATATGCTTTACCTCTGTGCATATTTTAGAACAGCAATCAGAATTTGGTATCATTCTAACTGAATGCTTGTATTACTATTTTCAAAATCATGCTTCATTTTCTACATCCTCTCCTAAACCTAAAAACAGTAAACATTTGTCCAACAGGCAAAATGTCCACAGGAAAAGCAGCTGAGCCATTCTCCTGAGATATTTTGCCACTAGTATATATAATATAAACAAATTACTTTTATTCACATGTAAAGGAAAATGTAAGCAGCCGTTCTCTGGAGAGTCTGGGGGCTGTGTGTCTCTCTGAAATCCAGAATTAATTTTCAAAGCCCTGGAGAAGCTGAGTAACCAAGGAAAATCTTTGCACGTCTATTTCAGGCAACCCCCTGCTCACTGTCCTGGCTGTGTTAACTCCACGCTGGTGTGCTTAAAACCCTCATGGTGTTACATGAGGAGCATGAGGAGCAGGCATCCAGCTCTGAAGTGTCAATTCTGTTCTGAGAATAGCCCTTTCAGGGCTAGCGCCAGTAGTAGGCCTGGTTTCCATGTGTCTATGTGACTTGCTTTGTATATTCTGTATTTTCTGTCATAATTAGTTTCTGTAGTTTCCTAACTATTCCAGATATTCATTTTAACTAGAAATGTAGGACTGTTCAGGTACTGCAGTGATGAGGCCTGTATAAAGAATGTTTTCTCCAGTTTAGATAGGATGGAGTTGACTGTGAGTTTCAGCAACTCTTCTGTGGCCTTAATCAGTAATTTTATTATTATTATTAGAAATTAGGAAGGAAAGAGGGATAATTAAATTTCTCCTAGCTTCAGGCTCCATCAAAGATATTTAAAAAATACAGCTACAAAGACATATCTAACAGAACTTTTTAACGATAGAAAACTAGTTAAACAAAATGGATAAATACTTCCAACTTTTTCTAACAGATAAAGCACACACTAGAAGTACTTTGAATTAATTCAGAAGTATTCTGCATTAGAAATGAAACATAATATGAAGATCTAAGAATACGTTACTGTGCTCATCTATGTAAATTGCTTAATATCTTTCACGTAGAAGTCTTTAAAAAAAAATAGAAGTTACGATTTCACTGTACTTTCTTTTGTGTTAAATCCATCCTTTTTGTCTTTTATTCATACTGTCCTGACCTACAGTCAGTGACAAACATACCCAGCAGTCACAGCCCAGTTGCTTTCCCACTCCATTAAGTTAAACAGAACATGGCTATAAACCAGTCACCCATCCAAGTGAATCATCTTTGTAATTATGCATGTTGCAATTATTATTAATTGATCACAGCAAAATGCTAATTAGAAGGAACTGCTTTACGGAATTGGGGTTTCTCCAGTCTTGGGCTTTTTGGAGCAGAGGCATCATACTGTTTCACAGCATTTATATCTTTTCTTCCTTCCATTAGAAAACATCCTCATCAATTTATATCATGTTTTAATCATAGCCAGGCAGGCACTCGAGGCCACACACAATGAGCACTTGGCTGCACTGCCTGTACCTGAGGGGATATGGCTGAAGGACCTGCTGGAGCAAGCAGACTGTCACATCCTATTGTTTGGATGTGATTGAGTGATGCAGTACCACATAATGCTTTAATGGAAAATTTTAAAAAGTAACTCTCTCTAAGGAAAAGCATTATTTTTAAAAAGATGATATTATGCTCCCTTCCCTTCCCTTTGAAAAATACCAGGTGAATTACTATCCACTCTGAGTAATTACTCTGGTGTTAGGAAATAATCAAACATTTAAAATTGTCCATCACCCACAATAATGATGGTCTCTGCTATTCATCCAGATACTTGGGATTCTTTCCCAAGGAAAAGAATTTCTGTAAGTCAGGTCTTTTCCACAGCACTTAACAGTTAGATTTGAAGAGAGTGAGGAGAGGTTATGATTAGTATCAGATTCAAGAAGTGCTGCTGACTTCTGAAAGAGTTTATGTGATTGTATTATTCCATGTTTTTACCATTCACACATCTGAGGATTGGTACTTTTCATAACTGGTAAATAGCGTATTTTAATATTAAAAAATAAATCAATATAATAAGAAAGTATTATGCAGTCAGGCAGGGTTAATCCCAGTTTTTCTATGAAATGTGTATCTTTCTATCTGGAAGTTTGAGTAGTAACCAGCTTTCTGTTATGTATTTTATATTATATCAGTAGAAAACCTGTTATTCTAAAAGTAAATATGCCTTGACTAGCCCTTTATTTACACATATATTTACATATATTTATATCTTGTCTAACTACTAACTGACATGTTGGAAGGCTGAAATATTTTGATTTTAAGGGAAGTAAATTGGCTTCTTGGCTATTTCATAAACATAATGGGGGGGGAGGGGGAGAAGCAGATTTCTTATAATTACCTCTTAATATAAAGTAATAATCAATTACTTTGCACAATATATCTATGTTACCAATGCCCAAGCTCAAGCAGTATCACAATATTGCTTTTAACAGGTTGAAGATGACACCAAAATTCAAACCCAGTAGTTTCTCATCATGTAAGCTTGTGAGTAATGTTTGGTGAACTTCAAGCTGAAGTTCCTGTTTTCGCAAACTTGGTAAGAAGTTCACATTTTCATAAAATGGCGCCGGCCAACTGCCATTGACTACAGAGGAGTTATATCCTGTACCTAACCAATGGCTAGACAGAGGAGCAAGGATTAATATTGGAATAAGACTTAACTGTTCTTTCCTGTCATGACCAAGTGTTTCTTGGTCAAAGCTGGAATCACAAAAGCTCGCAGAAAATAAATAATTAAATAAAACTGAAAATGAAAAAAAAAAAAAATGAAATTTTCCTCTATATTAAGTGTAAACAGAAAAAAGATCTAAAAAAAAAAAAAAAAAAAAAAGTAGTTGCAATCTACATTTATGTGCTCTGTGCATATAAAAAGAAAGTGGTTTATTTTCAACTAATTTTAGTCCCAGTTTGTCTTTCCTCCCTTCATCTCTCCTACCCCCACCCTGCCACCCTTCTTCCTACGAACATTTGTTTTCCAAACACACAAGTGTGTTTGTATACTTTTGCATTTTCGTACTTCTGATACAAGTGCCCACATACGCTGCAGTATATTTAATTCCTGGAATAAAATGAAAATGAAAATGGTAAATGAAAGCCATTTCTCAGTTGCTATTTCAATTTATTTATACACGGTTCCTGCCAGACCCCGGGCTCCAGCGTGGGCTCCTCTCCACGGGCTGCAGCTCCAGCCCGGGGCCTGCTCCTGTGGGGGCTCTCCATGGGCCGCAGCCTCCTCCAGGCCACATCCACCTGCTCCACCAGGGGCTCCTCCACCCACGGGGGGGCTGCAGAGTGGAGATCTGCTCCATGTGGGGACCCATGGGCTGCAGGGGGACAGCCTGCTCCACCAGGGGCCTCTCCACAGGCCGCAGGGGAACTGCTGCTGTCTGCCTGGAGCACCTCCTGCTGCACTAACCTTGATGTTTGCAGGGCTGGTTCTCACTTCTCTCTCTCCCAGCTGATGTTGTGCAGCAGGTTTCTTTTCCCCTTCCTTAAATCCGCTCTCCCAGAAGCACAAACATTGCTTATTGGCTCAGCTCTGGCCAGCAGCAGGTCCATTTTGGAGCTGGCTGGAGCTGGCTCTGATCTGACACGGGGCAGCTGCTGGGCTCTGCTCACAGAGGCGACCCCTGCAGCCCTGCTACTACCAAGCCTTTGCTATGTAAACCCAGTACAGAGTTTGGGGTGCCGTAGTATGCTGTTTAACAGAATTCTGTCGCTGTTGGGGGTTATTGGTATGGTTTCAAAGAGTGTATAAACTCGTCCTATTTTTATTTATTTATTTATTTATGTTGTTTCACCTTCTTAGCATGGTTTTTGTCTCTTATTGTTTATCTTCCAGAGAAGTTAATTGTATACCAAGACCTTTCATGGGAGGTAAGTAGGACAAAGGAAGTTCTCGGGAGCCAGATCTACATTATAACTGATTCAGATATTATTCTTTCATTCTGTATTAGAATAGAAACCTCTGGAATAAATAAAGAAACTAGAGTGGTGCATGGGTTAAAGTGACATATAATTTGCAATAGCAGTCAGTGGTCAAAAGTAATTTCTTCTTTGAAGACTAACACAAATTCAAAAGTATTCAGTTGCAGTCATTCTGTTAAACAGTTCTTTTTTTAATACTTATTCTAATGAGATGAACAGAGCTGGAGGGTGCATCAAAGTGGAAGTCAACTAAATGTGGCATTGTCATAGGAGTTTACATATTTCAAACTAATAGCTGAACTTTAATATATATCTAATATATATTAGATTTAGTCCTAAGTTTTAAAGATAACCTGGAAAAAAGGCAAAACATCCGTAAAGTTCTAGTTCAAAGCATGGGTATTCAACAGAGATTCCAAATCTCCAGCTTCATTTTTTCCATTAGAGCTATGCAAACTTTTTCAGTCGTACAATAATGTAGGTAAGGAGAAAATATGGCCCATGTTGTCATGCTTGTCAGTGACCTCTAGTCAAAGAAGGTAGAAAAAATGTTAATAGTTTATTTCCATGTAAATTTTATGTGCTACAACAGAGGTTTCATGTTGATTTCTCTTATCTCACAAACACAAAGGTTCATACACATTTTAAAACCTATAAAGCATTTTCTGTTTAAAATACAGTCATTATGGTGACACGATGTGTCACAGATGGCAGACAGTAAAAGGGACAGTTTTGCGAAGAATATATACAGAAACTGCATTTACTCAAACTGTTTGACAATACAGTCACAAGGTCAGTTTGTATATTCCCTCTTCACATTTGTGAACACTTGCATATGTGGGAAGCCCTGTTACAGTAGGCGAGATAATTCATCTGGATATCTCTCAGCATCAGAAAAAGGTTAATCACCTGATAGTAATCAGTTTATAAATGATTTGACAAAGACAAAACAAGGATTACAAAGGTACACAATCTACAGGAAATAATTTCATCAGTTACATTTTTGAGGAAAAGGTGTTTTATTAAAAATGAAACAGAGGGTTACTGCTATAATAAATAAATATTATCAAAGGACAAAAGGGCACATATGAGAGAGGATATAAATCCACATATCATCATGGTCTGTCACAGAATAGCATCTGTAAAAATGAGTTCATGGTACTGGAGAAAAAAATGCTGTTGTCACAGGCTAGTCAGGTTTTTATCCGAATGCTCAAACAATCCTTTAAATGTTTTTTACCTTTTTTTTCCTATCCCTTTACTTTGTGTGAGGGAATGCCACCACTGTCTCTCCATCCCAGTAGGTAAAGTCAACTTCAAAACAGAGATTATGTATATTTGCACTGAGATACTTTTTTCTCAGTAAACATGAATATATACACACCTTCATTCTGTCAACAAATACTATAGTAATCTATAATAACATAAATTACGGAACTCATATAAGCACTAGTAATGTGTTTTAATATGCCCATATTTCAAAACAATTGTTTCCTTTTTACATACATTTTCACTTTAATTTAATTGCATATAAAATTTTAAAATAAAAAAAAAAACAAAAAAAAAAAAAAAGTTTTCAATTTGATCTTACCTCAGACTCAGAATAGGTTATGAATATCTACTGGGTCACTGTTGCTACTTGTCATCATGTTTTGCTCACAGTAAATCTTGCAGACTATAGAATTTGAATTACTTCTTTTTACTAGTACTGAGAACTTTCCATGATACTGATTCTTACTAAAATTCAATGTTGCTTCTTTCTTTACAGTCATCTCTTATTACAATTTTTTTATTCTGTTATAACTATGATACTGTTTACTGAAAATGTAGGGAAAACAAATGGAGCTGGGGAAATTTCATAAAAACTGGCCGTATCAGAAGTGAGAAAAATATCACAAATATATAAATACAGATCTTGTATATTTGGTTAGCTTCTTCTCCACAGCTAACCATTCTTACAATAGTAGTTCTTTGTTAGTCTGTACTGCTGGACTTTCAGGTGCAGAGTTGATCCCCAGAAGAGTCCCTGTTGCCTAGGGAATCCAGCAATCTCTGTACAGAAACCACAAGGACGGAGACCTCAGGCCTCATGGAGACTAAACATGTCTGTTCTTCATTATGAATTACAATGAAGTCAAGTTTAAAAAATATTGAACCTCTTTATGAAACAGAAACTTCTACTTTATTTCCTGCACCTCTGTCTCTCACCCAGCTCTAAAGAACATGACTAATTATTGCTGCAGGGCAAGCAAGCAGAAAGAAAGTGAAAGTTTTTAATGGTTTCTATTTTTACACAGAAATAAATGATAGCACCCAGTGGGACTATATAGGAATCTAGATGGAGAGAAGTCAGTGGTTATCTTGCAGAACTAGAATGAGTATGACTATATCCAAAGAAAATTATGAATTATCTATTGAATAATCATTAGAAACAATGGTTATTGCACAAGAATAAGACAATGAAAAACAAACAAGCAAACAAAGAAACCAAAACATATAGATCATTTTTTCCACAGCTGCTATGCAATATAGAAGTAGATATTTTTAACTTTCCAGAAAATATACCTATTTCTGAAAAGCCATGAAAAACTTGACCTGTATATTTACTAAAATCAGAATGAGTCTTTAAGAGTATTCCAAATAAAGCATTTTGAGAACAGGAGTATTTTTGGTTAGATGAAATGCTTTGTTATTATTTATTTTAGAAATAAGAATCTTGAATCCAAACTCCTGAAATGTTAAACAGTTTCCTGTGAACTCTCCAGATCAAAATCTGCTTCTTTTTCTTCCATTGTGTGCATTAAACTCTTTGTTTCTTTCTGCACATCTTCACTTTAATCCTGATGTTCCACTTTATAAGCAGCTTACAAACACCATCCAGCTTTAACACAGTAAGCTTAAATGTTGTCACTGCTACAGCAAGAAGGTCAAACCAAATGCCTAAATTCACTAGTGTCCTGGGATAACATTCAGACAAATAAATTGATCTGAGACCAGTGCAACCTCACTTGCAAAGCTAGTCACCTGAAAGAACGTTTGGATATATCCACAAAATCTGTCCTAATGCTTGCATTTGAAGGTTCTGACATATCTTAAAGATCACAGTAATCTTTTAGCAAAAATCTCACAGGATCAATGTAAGGTTAGGAGTCACTACAAGCTATAGGAAAAACAAACAAACAAACAAACAAAAACCAACTAATTTGACAGATTGATAATTAATATGTTGCTTTGTAAGAAATATTTGCAAAGAGGCAAAATGACTGTCTAATCGTAACCACTAATAGGGAGATTGATTTTCTGCTATTAGATTTCTCTTGTAAACAAACATGGAAAGTCAATATACATTTAAAAAGCTCAAAAAACCTATTGTGTTCATTTTAGTTATTAAATTTTCTTAGGATTTATCTTCTGTAAAATTGAAAGACTTCCTTAATGTTATTGTTTTTTTTCCCTTGAGTATTTGGGCATGGCATAACTGATTGTAGTGTTTAAAGAGAGAGCTCACTTTCAAAATATGAGTGTTGAAGAATACTGGCACTGGAAACCTGAATGAGTTCAGCGTCCACCTTCTCACTAAGGTAAAAAAAAAAAAAAAAAAAAAAGCCAAACCCATGTCCAGTGAAGACAGTTTAAATTTAAAGCTATGCACATGAAATAAATACCTTAAATTACCTCCATAAGCTTCTGAGTGCTTTTGTCAGAAGAATTCCAATAAATCATATCTGTATAATAACAGTATAATGGTGAGAGAATCAAACTCAGTGGACTTAGGATAATAATAAATGAAATCAAAATTTAGCTGTTGCACAGAACTAACTCTCAGGGTGTGCTTTCAGTCTTGCTTTTTCTTTGGAAATCACTAGAGATGGAGGACATCTTTTATTTGCATTGCCCCATGCTGCAGAAATTGTCCTCCTACCAAGTAACTTCCTCTCTTTGTGTTTCACCCCATAACCCTCTTTTTTTCACTTTATACTGCAACTGAATCATCCCTCTTCTCAGCACAGCACACATCCTTTCTGTGCTCACTTCGGGCTAAAGGCGAACACTTGCATCTCAGTGCTTTAGAGTTTCACTGTGTTTGTTCTTTTATGTGTCTGTATCACCATACAGAATGTCACTTTTCCCTAGCTATCTGTATGAGAGTAACTATGACTAGTTCTGTAATGCATTTGCTCTTTATACTGTCTCTCTTCCTGTAAAACATTTTATCACAGTTTGTATAAAGGCCTTTACAAAATGTGGAGAAAAAGAGGCAGACTCAGTTCTATTCATTTCTTCAAAAGGAGTCGAGCATATTCTCATGCTTTCTTTCTTTGAAAGATATGATGAGAGATTATACCTGCCATATGCACAGAGTCCTATAATGTTAATATGGAGGAAGGTCACAGCTTCTCATGAACCCTGCACCCCACAGAGCATCAGGTCCATACACAGTGGTCTTCCCAGCATTAATAGACTGTGGGGATTTGTTTGATCATATGAATCCTCTCAAGCAGTTTTTATCTACAGCTGTGGGAAACTCTATGCCTTTCTTGTTCATCTTTACTGGGTTCAGCAGCATCTTGAAGTATAAGTGCCACAGAAACTGTAAACACACCAACACCCTTAGAGAAGTTCCTGTTTCTCTTAAAACTCATTATCTCTAATGTTGTCATTAGACAAACTTTTGTCTAATGACAAAACTTTTTATTGTCATGCATCAAACTTTTTATTGTCATGCATCTCCCCTCTGGCCACCCCTGCAAGCTGCTTAGACAGAGAACCCCATTTCCAAGATTTCAATAAAAAGAACTTCTATGGCCTTGTGTAAGAAGCTCAGAGATCTACATCCTCAAATATAACAGCTAGAATGGGTAGACGTTGTTACTATGACTTATTGAAACTGATCCATTAAATCAAATCAATACAATGGATATTACTTTGCCATCTAGCAAATTACAGCTAGGCTGAAGTGATCTGATGCAGAGTGAATTCAGGTGGGAGTTAGACAAAATATTCTATACCAGAAGGCAGCAATTCTACTTGTTAATTGATGGGTTGTTAGCATGACTTCAAACAACTTGGCAGCTGGCTGGCAATCCTTATTCAGTGCGTGAGTGCATATGATGTATTGATATTTAAAAGGATATAATCCACTTACAATCCATATAATCACATTTATTTCTGATATTTTTTTTCTACCTAATCTTGTGACAATCAAGAGCTAGAACTATTGGTAACAGAAGAAATTAGAAGAAAAATATTTTCTGTAATGTTTCTGTTTATTTAGCCTGAGAGCATTCTGAAAACAGAGAATTTCACCATTTGACCTCTAGAGCTCTAGTTGAAGGAGTAAGTCTTGTTGAACTAGGAAAGAGATACCCTTTTCCAGTGTCACTAGTTGCTTTCACAGCAGCAGCAGGAAAGAAATAAGAAAGTGTCTCTTTGAAACCTAAAGAATATCGAGCAGATGTAGGAGTAGGAATCATTTTGGGATTCATTGTTTTTCTTTACAGATTTTATTTACTACATTTCAAGTCAGCTATTGTCTTTTCATTCACTGCTCCTTGTCTATCTACAACTTTCATATGACCCCTTTCATATGAGAGTGCTGTGTGCATACTTCATAGTCTTTAATTTCTTTATCCTTACAACTCTTCTGCACAGAAGAGAATTTTACTCATTCTAGTAGTAACAAAATGAGGGAAAAAGAGAATAAGAGATTTCCTCAGTGTCAGTTATGACATTTATTGCAGAACAGAAAGGCTTGAATCAAGCCTCAGTGTTACCAGGATATATACAAACCTAGAGTGTTTCAATGGAGATATAGGGAGCTCTTATTTTCACACAAAAAATAATTTCTGTCTTTTTTTTTTTTTTTTTTTCAGATAAGGCAGCCATGTGGTAAGCCCCTGTCTTCACCAAATGAATTTATTTTTATTTTTATTTTTATTTTTATTTTTATTTTTATTTTTATTTTTATTTTTATTTTTATTTTTATTTTTATTTTTATTTTTATTTTTATTTTTATTTTTATTTTTATTTTTATTTTTATATTTTTATTTTTATTTTTTTTTATTTTTATTTTTATTTTTATTTTTATTTATGACAAGTTAACACTGTACATGGACAATTGCTAGATGTGATCTGAGTTGTTAACCTGAATAGAATGACATTGACTAGAAGATGTGCTCAAGGAGTATGCTTCAACATACTACAATCCATCACAGAACTATTATAGAGCTAGTCCAAAGCAGGGCCCCCTGAAATGTACTTTGGATGGATCCTAATCATTCGCATGCATTATTTCCAAGTGCACATCAGGTCCTATGAAACCACTTCAACTCAGGTTGACAGGCCCTCTTTCAGGCATGTTATTGTTTTGTAACATTCACAGATTGAATGAATGCTTATCTGTATGTAGGGTGGCTGTGGACATTCAGAATTAAACATTCTGAATTAAAACAGATCCCCACTGAGAACTCTTTTAAACAAACTTGATTATTAATGTATTTAGAGCAGATTTGTGGAAATTATAACGATTCTTCTAATCTGAGCAATATTGGTGGAGAATGGCAATTCCTTCCTTTCCATTGCTATAGGATAAAGAAATATATTATAAAGAGGAAAAGACCACTCACACTTCAATTAGAGTGGTAGAACTTTTTTGGTGCCACCTGTTATGAGATCATGAACAGCTTCCAAAATCCCTAATGTATGGCATGCTTAATGTCCATGTTTGGGGCATCTCAAAATTTCTCTTAAGTCATTAAGGACATTACAATTCTCCCTCACAGGGAATAACTAGTGGTGAGGAACTCAAAAAAAAAAAAAATTAATTAATATGAGATTATTAATTTCCTTAATTTGCAGGTTTATGACAGAATTTTTCACCCAAATGATAGTTTAATTCTTTGAGGCAAAATGTGCAAAGATATCTGCACAATTGCAGCATACAAGGTGGTGAAAGACCAGCAATATGATGAGGTTACTGTAATTATTGCAGAGCTTGCAGGACAAACCATCTGGAAGAACTGTTAATTTCATCACAGCATATTCCCTATATGTGTTAACTTTGTCAAAAGCTTTGAAAGTCAGTATGAATTTATATTCTCGGCCACTGTTTGCAAAAGTCACTCTCTAAAGAGTTCCCACAAAGACAAAGAGAGTAGAATAAACCTGGATGCTTATTCACATATTACTCACACATGAAAGGCAATTATGAATTTAACTAGGAGAAAAATGTAACATCTATTCAATAATCCATTAAAAAACACAGAGCTGTAGCTCTTGAAGACATCTTAACATTCTGATGGGACAGTACTATTTTATCTTTGATTTATTAACACTTTTTATTTAATATGGACTTTTAAATTGCAAATATTTAATTTGAATATCTGATGATACATAGGCTAAATAGTTGCTTTCTGGCACTGGAAGAACATTTTTCAGAAGAACAGTTTTCTGTCATAAATTTCTGATTTTAAATAATTAAACCATTCTGAGGAAATGCTACGATTCCTATCAATTAATGTTTGACTCCCCAGAGACTGCAGACTATAAAGCTCCCCAGAGAGAGAGAGAGCCTGAATCACAGTGTAGTCAGGAACAAACTAGAAATTACTATTTCTATTCCCTTATTCCCTTGTTCCCTTGAAATATTTTTTTCCTTAATTTATGTATATGCAAGGACTTTTTTTTTTTTTTTTTCTGTCCTCATTAGAAAAATAAAAATCTGGTAATATGTATTCATTTATTTTTGTTAGAAAGTGGTGGTATACTTTCCAAAGTATATATCCAAAGTAGGATAAATCCTTAAATATTGCCATTTAGGGACTTTATATTTTGTATATATTTTGCATGGAGTAAGCACACAGCCAATAAAAGTGATAGTTTTCTTCCACTGTTGCTAGGGCTTTTTTTTTACATCCATTTTACAGGAAACACAGAAATTTAGGTTTTGGTGTAACTTTTTTGCTATTGTTCTTGGTGAGTTTACCCTTTTATCAACCTTCATGAAGACAATAACTTTCATCTTTGACACAATGGGAATTTACACCCTGAGATAAGTTTCAAATACCTGGAAAAAAGATTGTTAAAAAAAAATACAAAATATGTATTTAAATAAATGTATTTACTAACATTTACAATCTGTAAGAAGAATTTTTCAAAGATATATCTATTGGCATTCTGAATGCTGAGAAGAATAAAATATTTATTTTGCTTGTGTACAACTAATTCTAAGTTTAAGACTACTATCTAGCCAATATCCATAGGCACATATGTAATGAAATATGTTCAAGAAGTATCAGTGAAAGTAAGTAATGCTGATTTTTTCACACATGAATGTCACATTCTGCAGAACATTCTCAAATTTTATACAAAAATTCCACAGTTAAGAAAAATGTAGAAAGTTTATTTTTAAGCTAAATTTTTCATTTAATATTAAAGTATCAGAAGAAATCTGTTTAAACATGTTTTTGCTATTTGTTTCTTGTTTGTGTTTACTGAGTAAGTGTCTGAGATACAGCACAAAAGATTCCTGACTCAAAGATCATGTAGGAATAAGAAATATAAATAAATGAGGAATGTGATGGATGGAGGAAGGGTAGGAGATAGAAAGAATGAACAGTAAGTGCAATCTTGGTTGAATAGTATGTTTAATTGGTGGAGTAAACCATAAACAAAATGGAAGAAAGGGAAAGGAAGTGAGAAGGATCAGCATGATAAAGGAAAATAGCATTGTGTATAGAACAAATTTAAGGAAAGAAACTGAAAGAGAAAAGATCAAAATATGATAGACAAAGTGTGCTTAGAATTCTAATAATATTTTTAATTGGACAAACGCCATGTATTGGCTGGCTTTGGATGTATTCATGTCTGGAATTTTTGGCAAATCTTTTTTGCAGATTTTCATGGGTCATCCGCCTTTTTGTCTACACATGTGATTACAGCACAGTGCTGCTAAGAGTAGGGTATAGTACTAATTTTCTCTGTACATTTTTTTTTTTTTTGCAACATTCTGTAAGGTTGTATAGTGTGTATTAGAATTAGCAAATGATTCAGTAATCTCCAGATGGAAAACTGATGGGAGTTAAAACTAGCAAAGATAATTAAAATGAGCAAATAAATAAATAAATAAATAATACACTGGAAATATTTTACAAGTAGTTGGCCATATTCATTCACAGCAAAACTGTGCTTTCTCAACACATAGTCAATTTACCCTGAGGGTCCACCTTGAGGACCTGGCTGTCCTCCACACAGATAAGGAGCCTGTCCCACTCATAGAAAAAGCCTCCAGTCCCTCTCTCAGGGCCTCCCAGTCTCACCCAGTGTCTCCAGTCTCTCTCCCAGTGCCCCTAGTGCCTCTTCCAATCCTTCTAGTATTATTATGTCAGGAAAACTGACAGGTTCAAATGTGTTAGTTCATCAGGGTCAAACATGTTAGTTTGAACCATAACCGTGAATTTGGGTCATGATTTAGCAAATTGCAAGTCTATTGCAAATTGCAATAAAAAATTTAGCAAATTGCAAGTCTGTTAGTTTGAACCATAACCGTGAATTTGGGTCATGATTTAGCAAATTGCAAGTCTATTGTACTGAGACTGCAGTAGCCTCTGTTGATGCAAAGGTTGTTCATACAGTAGTGTTAACCACTTCATGCAGAAGTGGTTAACTCCAATTAAAGAACAGCAAGCTCTCATGATTGGAAGCATGGGAAAGCGTGATAGCTCTGCCAACGTCTGTATTAAAGTACAGTGAAAGTTACTGAAGATCCATTAGTTGAACAATTTAAAATTGAAAAGGAATCATGACTACAACGGTAATGTATTCAGACTGATTTTATCCATATAGGAATACTATTCATGCTGTGCTGTCTACATACAAACAGTCTAGATACTGTTTGATTTGGAAAATTAAACATTTATGTCATTTATTGATATAATTATTCCACGTCTTTGGAGAATTAGTGAGTGCTGATCAATAGTTTGGAGGTTAATCAGTACTTTACTTCTTGACTCCAGTTAAATTCAGTTCAATTAAACAGAATTGATGCTAATTACTGTCCTGATTAAGTAGTGGTTATTACCATATTACCATTCAATATCAGTAGGCTAAATCTGTTTCCCAAGAGACATCTCAATAAAGCAGCTACAGTGACACAGCATGCCCCAATTAAACAGTGTATATTGTGATAATGTATTTACACAGAACCTTTCATGCTAATACAAATCAGAAATATACAGTTTTAAAGAGTAGGAAGCATATAGCCAAGACATAAATGATTGCACATTAATGAAAAGATTGCTAAAATGCCTAAATTAACCCTAAATCAAATGCCTATGACTCCCATTATCAAAAAGACCTTACATTTTCAAGACTCAGTTGATAATGTACAAAGAAACCCGTGTTCATCTTGAGGAATAAAATAAGACTATCTTTTCTGAAGGAGACTTAAGTATTTTAAAATCTGTATATTGGTTAAGTTTTTCACATATAGGCTTTATGTAGTTCTTTTTCTCTCTTTCCCTGTATTCACTCTAACTGTTTGGGGGATGGGAAGTGACTGTAGGTGTTGAGATCAAATTTGTACATGAAGCAGCATTTGTGCCACATAAATGGGGTTAACAGTTCTGTACTTTTTAATGCTGTGGCTGCACTTATTATTGAATTCTAAAACAATGCATAAAACAGCATACAGAATTGCCACAAAAAGAAAAATAATTATATCACAATCATATTTGCTGAATTATTTATTTCATTTTGTTGCTTTTTTCTATACACCCACCTTTTCTGAAGGAAATCTTCCAGCATCTGGAGTAGCTAACAATGATTAAGGAACAATGTTTTACATTTTCAAGCTGGATACAAACATTAAATAATTAATCCCTGTATGAATGTCTTTAAATTAGAAAAATATAATTATCTAATGTGTTTGTATTTGTCAGATATCTGGTGAGTATAGCTCAGCTTATCCAAAGGTATATGCATAAAGCAAGACTCATTTCTCAGTTCAGCACAAAGCGTATACATTAGAAGATAAAAATATTGTTCTTCCAGTGATATCTTCTCCCTCTCAAAAATTATTTTGTCCTAAGAGACTGTTCTGTTCCACTTCAGATGAAAAACTTTATCTTTTAGTATTTTTTAAATGTTTGTCACATAATGTACTGATGATGGGGTTTTGTTTCATTTTTGTTTGGTTGTGTGTTGTTGTTTTTTTTGTTGTTGTTTTTAACAGATCTATTTTAAATCCTTCAAACACAATATTATATTTTGCAGAAAACATTATATAAGATCCAAGTTTGGCATAACTTGCTAGGCAATAAGTTGCAATATGAGTTATCTGAGTTCACTATGATATGATTCTTCTATGCAGACAAAGAAGGCCTTAACAAAACTTCTTCACCATACCTCTACTTCAGAGTCAAACAAATGACAGAAACAAGTATGTTGGGTTTGATCTGACCTGGTGCTATATTTTATTTTCAGATTATGTAAATTGTTTTGGGTTATTCAAAGTAATGATAACAAAGACACATTATAAATCAATACAAATGCAGAGAGAATCTTAGACAAGAAACACTCCTACTCAAAATAATTATTTCCAAATGGGAAATAATAAAAATAGCCCAATATTGAAAGTAGAGCTCAGTTTGGAATGTCATTTTTTCAGCTTCTTTGTTTAAAATACACACATTTGAAACTCAGCTAATGGAGGTACAGTTTTTAGTGTACCACAAACCTCTTCTCTTTCCTCAGAAAGAATCCAGAACAATTCTCTTTGTGATTTTCTACTGCAAATACAATTCACAATGAAATTTTCATTGTTATTCATTGCTATTATACCACCTATCCTCTCCTGAAGGCCTTGCAGAAGAGGAGTAACTATATGATGAGAAATACACTCAATATGTTCTCTATGGCTGGGCTAAACTCAGGTTTATCCAAGAAAACAAGACTCTTAGTACAACAAGAGTCTCAAGAATAAAGAGGTGATGTTTGCTCTTGGGTTGCTATCTGCCATTTTTACATGAGAAGCAACAGCGAAATGAAGACCTACAGCCAGTCCAGGTTCAGCCTTGCCAGGGATCCCTGCAGGTTTTCTTGACTGCACTGAATAAAAACATCAGGATTTTGGTTTGGCTTCCCTGTTTAGAAAAATAAGTAATATAGGAAGAGCTGCAGATATGTATACAGAGAGATAGATGCTTAATTTAGTACTTAATTTAGGGAAGGGGTTCATAATGAAAAATGAGCAACACTTACTGGAAAGGCACTCTCAACAGATTTTCATATTTGCATAAGCTTATAATAAGCATTAGTGCTTTCAGATACATAATTGAATCATAAGCAACCTCTGAACCTTTGGAGAAGCACAGAACACAAACTAAAGTCAGGCCTCTTCTCTGATGTTTAAGTACTTCAATTAATTATTAATTCAATTAATATATTAATTATTTATAATAAAATTATGTGCTTTTAATGTAATAGTTACACCCCTGTGAGACTGTTCTAGTGAATGCTTTTTTTTTTTTTTTTGGTAAGATTTACTTTCTTGAGAAATGGCAACGATTTCACAGAATCACAGAATTGAAGGGGTTGGAAGGGACCTCAAAAGATCATTGGGTCCAACCCCCCTGCCAAACCAGGTTCCTTAGAGCAGGCTGCCCAAGTAGGCATCCAGATGGGCCTTGAATGGATTTTCATTGATTGAATGATTGATCCTTGGGCAGGCTGTTCCAGTGCTCTGTCACCCTCACCGTGAAGAAATTATTTCGCATGTTGGTGTGGAACTTCCTGTGCTCTATCTTGTGACCATTACTCCTTGTCCTGTCCCCGCAAACCACTGAAAAGAGGTTGGCCAAATCTCTCTGTCTCCCACACCTCAAGTATTTGTAAACATTAATAAGATCCCCTCTCAGTCTTCTTTTCTCCAGGCTGAACAGATCCAAGTCTCTCATCCCTTCCTCATAAGGAAGATGCTCCAGGCCCTGTATCATATTTGTGGCCCTCCGCTGGACTCCTTCCAGGAGAACCCTGTCTTTTTGTACTGGGGATTTGCTGGCTTCTGAAATTTTTACTCCTGCTGCCACCCATTTTGCCTGTTTACAATCAGCCTAGCTTTCATAACAACTGAAATACTTGTGAGCAATACAAGTACTTTACTACTCTAAGAAAGAATAGACTGAAAATTAAATATGAGGTGGTTAGCACCAAGTTGAATAATTAAAAATCATCTTGAATACTTTTGCTTTTGATGCACTATGGCTCTTATACTGGAATGCAATATGAGTATTTTATTATAGATCATAATGAGAATAATTAGTTAAATATTAGTGAACATACATATTTGCATGTGCATGCATCTGAGCTCTTGGCAGATTACACAATTATCACGCTGTGTTTGCTGATTATGATTGCTGATTATGCTGGTTCTAAAACCTAATTCTTTATTCTGATAGAGTCTAATAATTCACTTATTTACAAGTAAGAAATGTGTTGTGGATGTAAGAAATACAGAGCTTCTATCAGATGATGGTGAACAAGCAGACATGAAAGCCTTGTTTTATCCTCTTTTGTGTCATTTTCTCTTCCTTTGTTAGTCTATAGGGGGGGTTAAAATATTTCAAGGGCTCCTTAGTAATATTCCTGTATGGAAGAGAAATCTGTATTGGTAGGAGACTGATTAAGGCATTCTGCAGTCAGGTTATGAATAGGAAGAACTGCTGAGATAAATTGGGAGAGCTGATGGCTATGTTCTGATTAATGCAGGAATCACAGTGGACTTTGGAGTCTGTCTCTGAAGTGAGGGCAGGTCATTCAGAATCTATTTCTCTATGTTTCCGTGTTATTATTATTATTATTTAATCTTTTTAATTCAGGGCACTCTAAATCCTATATCTAGTGGGTATAAACACACAGAATGTCAGTGAAAAAAAAATTATGGGTTATTTTGTTCTCCAGAATAATATGTATCTATCTATCTTCCAGGCCATGGTTAGCTCCAGATATTAATTATGTGCCAGCCCCAAGTATTAAACTCATCTATGTTTTGTGTAGCAAAGGTCTTCATTTCTGTATAAAGTGAGTCTACTATTTTCTTAAATATTGTGCTATATTATATTGTCTTTAATTGTATGTTTAAATTCAAGAACATCTTAAATCTATTAGGCATGTGCTTATCTTTTTCTGACTTTAATTTGAGCTCTTTTCACATAGTTGCAATTTATTGCAATATTTATAGTTTCAGCAAAATCCCATTGAAGGAAAGAGGCACCTCTAAGTAATAAATTTCCAACTGCATGCAACCAACTAAAACATATATATATATATATCAAAAAAAAAAAAAAAAAGGCAGATGATTCATTTAAATTCATCCTTAGTTTATGCCAGGCACATAGTTCACTTGTGAACAGCAGCATGAGCCTTCAGACTGCTTAGAAAGCTGTAGTATTTATCATTTTGAGTTATGTGCATTTTGGCAAGTGAGTGTACTTACTCTGTCTGTGACATTAGGTCTTTTGGGGTAACAGATGGAGACAATGATTTTTGAGCTTTTTATCATTTCAGCTAACATTGTCTGACACAGTTTTTTAAACTTGAAGACTATTTGGAGAAAAAAGGTACTCGAGTGCCAGATTTTGGGAACAATAAAAAAGCAATCCACCTTCAGTAATTTGGTGTTGTTGTAGCAACACAATCCTTCTGCTTACTAACAGAAGTGAAATGAAGAAACCTCCTGTTTATATTTCTCCACCCTTTTGAGAAATCTGGGGCAATTTTTGAAATCACTGAAGCAAGCACTGAGGAATGGCTGTCAGCACAATCAGCTTAAATACCTGCATTGAAATTAAACGATCATAAAAAACAAACAAACAAACAAACAAACAAACAAAAAAACTGCTTGAAAGTATCAAATATATATAAATTGCTTGTTCTGTTCTACTCTGCACTGCTGCAGCCTCACCTTGGGTACTGAGTACAATCTTGGTCACTACAATACAAGAAAGACATGAATCTAGAGACTGTACAAAGCAGGGCTATAAAGATGGTGAAGGGTCTAAAGGGGAAGGAAGAAGTATGACGAACAGCTGAGATCCCATGGTTTGTTCAGCACAGAGCAGAGCATGCTGAGGGGAGGCCTCATGGCAGTCTGCAGCTTCCTCACGAGGGGAGCTGAGGGGCAGGTGCTGAGCTCTGTTCTTGGGGGACAGGGACAGGACCTGAGGGAACGGCATGGAGCTGGGACAGGGGAGGGTCAGGCTGTGTGTTAGGAAAAGGTTCTTCACCAAGAGTGTGGCCAGGCACTGGGACAGGCTCCCAGGGAACTGGTCATGGCACCAAGTCTGCAGAGGTTCAAGAGAGACTTGGACAATGCTTTCAGATGTATGGTCTGACTTTTGGGTGGTCTTGTGTGGAGGTAGGAGGTGGAATCGATGATCCTTGTGGATCCCTTTCAACTCAGGATATTCTATGGTTCTATGATTCTAAGATTCTATATGTTAATGTATTCCTGGGCTATGATATTTCCATACCAAAGGATATACGGACCAAGATATTCCATTTGTCTAAGCACTAAGTCTGTTTATGCTTTCATAGTTGAATATTAATTGCATTCATTATAAATATTATAGTACTTAAAGATCATCTACAAAGATATGCTAGCTGACAATCTGAGATGAAAGTGATATTCCAGCAAAACTGGAGACTACCACAATACTAACAGCCTGAGCTGTTACGAGATTTGTTTATGTTCAAGGGAAAACAGCTGATGGATAAGCTAAAGGGTTCTTCCAGAAAGGAGGGTGACAAAGCAACATAAATGTTTATCCAGATAGATCAAAAGAGCTTTAAAATCTTATTTAAAGAAAAAAAAATAATCTTAAAAACTTTAAAGTTTAAAAATCTCCTGCCCACTGAGAAGAACCAAAATTAGTTATTTGAAACGGTTTTATAATATTCAATATGCTTGGGGTACCCCTAAATATTAACTCCATGTGCTCTGCAAATAATTTTTTTATTAAAATTGTTGTATTGGAAAACTGTCCATGCTGATTCAACAGTTCATTAACCCAGTTTATCACAGTCAGTGGAAACTAGACTGGTGAAATCACAATTGTAACAGAGCTGTGTAGGTACTGATATCGTAACTCAGTGCTGAAATGTTTTTCCCCATCATTTTCTAAAACATACAAGTATCATATTACTGTATCTTAAAAGCAGCACAGATTCTGTGTGTTATTTGATGGGTCCTTATTTCTCCACCACTTTTATTACCCTGAAAGCAAAACAATAAAAAGCACAGCAGAGATTAAGTTAGTTAAAGTGACAAGTGTATATGTGCAGGTAGACTGCATATTTGTTAAGAACTTTTTAATAATATGAATGTGAGATAGGTACCTACCTATCTCACTACCACTAGTAGGTGCCTACTAGTGATAACATTTATGACAAGATTATGGCATGTGACTGTGTATTTTAGATGCTTAAATTCTTTTCATTTTATGAAATGTGTAAGAGAGTGATTATCTCCCCTTTCACTATCATCTTCCTCATTCTCTTTTGTCCTATATTCCATTTGCAAACATCTTGATTTTTTTTTCTTGTGTAGTGGGTTTACATAGCAAGGTTTTGGTAGCAGGGGGGCCATAGGGGTGGCTTCTGAGAGAAGAATCTAGAAGCTGCCCCATGTTAGATAAGAGGCTGCTGGCCAGAGCCAAGCTAATAAGCAATGTTGTCTGCACCTCTGTGAGAGCAGATTTAAGAAAACTACTGCTGCCTCACAGTTGGAAGAGAGAGAGGATTGAGAAACAGCCTTGCAGGTGCCAAGGTCTATTTATAGAAGAAGGAGCGGGAGAGGTGCTCCAGGCAGGCAGCAGCAGTTCCCCTGTGGCCTGTGGAGAGGCTTCTGGTGGAGCAGGCTGTCCCCCTGCAGCCCATGGGTCCCATGGGATCTCCATGCTGCAGCCCGTGGAGGAGCTCCTCGTGGAGCAGGTGGACCTGCATGGACAGAGGCTGCAGCCTTTGGAGGACCCCTGCCAGAGCAGATTCCAGGCTGGAGCCCGTGGAGAGGAGCCCATGCAGGAGCAGGTGACCTGGCAGGAGCTTCTGCCTTTGGGGGCCCCAGGAGGCCCCAGGCAGACCCTTACTCCATCAGTCACAGTCTAGTGGAAAATAGTTACACCTGTTACCATAACTGGGCAATGAGATGGGCAATGAGCTTGTCTGTAAGGGCAAGAACAGACAACCAAGACTCTCCCTCTCCCACAGGGAAGCTGACCAAAGTGATTTTTGCTCTGAAAGTTGTGGTTTATGAGCACAGCTGAATGAATAAGCCTTGTCTAAAAGGAGGATACATCAGCTCTTACATTTGGCACTGTTGCTTGGCTTCCAGGCAAAAATTATTTCCTATCTGCATCCTTAAAACTTACATTATTCAGCTCTGAGACTTATACTTCAAACCATAAGAAATATTAAGAGAAAAAAAATATTTATTTTATGATTATGTGTCCAGCCTGTCCTTGCCCCTAAAGGATTCACAAGTTCGAATCAGTTTTGCAAACTAGTTAGAACTTCAGAAATAATTTATGATATTCAAAAACCATTAATCATCATACAATCACTTCATATATGAAGTGAAAATTTTGTTCAGATGAAAAGAGAAAGAAAATTCAATTTCTGAAAAGAGTTTAATTTTTTTAAATTCATGTTTTCATTACATTTTGGAATAAAACCTAAATATTTCAAACCTCTGTAGGGAGACATGGATTCCCTGCATCCATAAAAGCTAGCAGATCTCCTCTGGAATGTTACATCCTTGAAGTCCAAGTTCCTAAGTAGTCCCTTGGGCAGTCAAGCATTAATTCTCAATAAATTGTGAAACCCTTTGGATTCACCATAAAATTCTATGAAAATGAATACATTTCTGTTTTGCTGAATTGACAAATTCCAAGGGAGGAAATGGTACATGTTCTTCAAATTGCAATAAATTTCATTGAAGTTTGTGAAAAATGTGAATTGGGAAAAAAAAAAAAAAAAAAAAAGATCTATAATTGTTTTAATATGTAGCTTTAGTAAACGTCTCCTATGGGTGTTTGTCTTTAAAAATATACAGGAAGCAAAATATTAAAATAGAAATAAATTAGATGAAGGAGTTCTTGTACAATTTCCATGCAAATTATGTGGAACTCTAATTGCCCCCTGAATATGCAACTACAGAGAGACAAAAAAAAAGAAAAGGAGAAAAAACAGAAAAACTATAAGTTTAAGACTGTAAATCCAATGAATTGTGGAGTGATTCATTACAAAGCTTGATGTGGCCTTAATTTAAAAGTTCTTATAATTTATTAAAGAAATCATTAACTTGATGACTTGATGTTTACTTTATAAAAATAAGTTTCAGATCTATACTGACACTCTAGATAAATAAAACAAGATCTAACTTCCTGTAGAACAGCCCTAGGCAGAGAAAATATTTTGTTTGTTTTGTTTTGTTTTATTTTCAGGAGAGGATGGCACTTGGAGTTTGAGTAGAAAAAGGTTTGTTGGTAGTTCATTTTCTTTTTTCTCTCTCTCTCCACCCCCATGGAGTTTAGTAATTTTATCCGGCAGTGAATCACTGAACAGGATTTGAACCTTGCAGTGCATAGCAATAAATAAATAAATAAAAATGCACACAGAGGCAGAAAAAAAAAAAAAAAAGTAGCTTCGCAATTTTGTGAAGCTCCTTGCTATACTAGAAGCGTAAGTAAATATAATTTTGGTGTCCTTATCTCCATATTACACACAAGTTGAGGGTTTGTCAATATTCTTCTAGGCTCTTTTGAACATTTATCAGTCAGCATTGGCAGCTGTGACAGGATGACTGCTTGCTGAATACCAAATGTAAAAACACAAAGCTGTCATTTTTCAACAGGTTATTATTTTGAAAAGATTATTATTTAGGATAAGTTTTCTACACATATTTAAGTCAGACTTCCCACCATCTCTGAGTTCTAGGACGAGGTAAAATACTTTGATGCAAATTGTATTTGTAAGCAGTACAAGTAATATTAATACTTGTATATAAGTGGATCTTTGTATTAAAAAGGCATTCAGTTATTCTCTAATATATCAAAGTCTTAGATACATTACTGTTTATACAGTATAATATATATGCTTATCATTAATAAACTGTAAATGCTTTGAATGGAAACTTCTATAGAATATAATAACATTTTCAGATTTATGTATATATTTTTTTATAAATATATAAATTTGATTGGGATTTCTGATTTTTATTGCATTGAAAACATTCATCGCTCTGAATGAAATGAATGTCAAGGTTAGAGATTAATAATTTCTGCAGGACTTGGAAATGCTTACTTCACAAGATTTTAGGAACCAAATGAGGGTGCAACAGAGAAAAAAGAAAAAATTCTTACACTACAAAATTGCAAATGTGCATTTAGAATAGAACTGTTTTCTATACCAATATATACCAGTATATATTTGTGAATCTGAGGTGGTCTTTGTTTATGTGAATTCTCCACTGCCGAGTGTATTAAAGAAAATAACTCAAAGCTTAGATAGAAACAATGTTCACAAAAAGAGAAAAAAAAAAATCTCATCCAAAGGTTTACCAGTCATCTCACGGCAAATAAAATATGATGATGGCAATGATGCAGCACAGAAAGCAATAATGTAATTGCAGAAGGGGCAGTCAACTCATGGAGAGTACAAGGAAGTTGCCAGCATATGGAGAGAAAAAATCAGGAAGGCTAAAATCCAGCATGAGCTCAACCTGGCCACTATGGTTAAAGAAAAAAATATATGTTTTTACAACTATATTAATGGTAAGAGGAGATCCAAGGAGTATCTCCATCTTTTACTGGATGCAGGTGGGATCACGACTAGCAAGGATAAGGTAAAGGCTGAGGTTCTTAATGCCTTTTATATATTTGTCTTTACTAGTCAGACCACTTATCCTCCTGACCTGGAAGTCTGGGAGGGGGAGAACCCCCCCCCCCTTCCCCGCCTCCCCTCACACACACACAGTTCAGGTGGAAACAGTTAGAGACTTGCTGTTCCACCTGGGCTGTTACAAGTCCATGGGGCCAGATGGGATCCACCTGAAGGTGCTGAGGGAGCTGGCAGATGTGATTGCTGGGCTGCTTTCCATCATGTACCAGCAGTCGTGGTCATCCAGAGTGGTCCTAGATGAGTAGAGACTTGCTAATGTGACCCCCATCTCTAAGAAGGGCTGTAAGGAGGACTCAGGGAACTACAAGCTTGTCAGCCTGACCTCAGTGCCAGGAAAGGTGATGGAATGCATCATCTTGAATACAATCATCCAGCATAGATGAGACAGTTAGGGCATCAGGCCCAGTCAGCATGGGTTCATGAAAGGCAAGTCCTGACCAACGTCATGTGCTTCTATGACCTGCTGACCTGCCTGGTGAATGAGGGAAAGGCTGTTGATGTAGTCTACCTGGACTTCAGCAAAGCCTTTGATATGGTCTCCCATAGTATTCTTCTGGAAAGGCTGGCAGCCCATGGCTTGGAAAGGTACACTCTTTGGGTTAAAAACTGTCTGGATGGCCAGGCCAAAGGTGTAGTGGTGAATGGAGTGAAATCCAGCTGGCAACTGGCCATGAGTGGTATTCCCCAGGGGTCGGTGTTGATTTGCGTGAGGCAATTGACTGTACCTTCAGTAAGTCTGCGGATGACACCAAGCTGGGGGGACATGTCGATCTTCCAGAGGGTAGGAAGGCCTGCAGAGGGACCTTGACAGGTCAGATTGATGTGTAGTGGCCAATGGGATGAGGTTCAACATGACTAAGTGCTGGGTCATGCACTTCGGTCATGAGTACCCCATGCAGTGCTACAGGCTTGGGGCAGAGTGGCTGGTAAACTGTGCAGAGGAAAAGGATCTGGGGGTGTTGGTCAGTGCTTGCCTGAACAGGAGACAGCAGTGTGCCCAGGTGGCCAAGAAGGCCAACGGCATCCTGGCTTGTATCAGGAATAGTGCAGCCAGCAGGACCAGGGAGGTGATCATACCCCTGTACTCTGCTCTGGTGAGGCCGTACCTCAAGTATTGTGTTCACTTTTGGACCTCTCAGCACAAGGACATTGAGGCCCTGGAGTGTGTCCAGAGAAGAGCTACAAAGCTGGTGAAGGACCTGGAACACAAGTCCTGTGAGGAGCGGCCAAGGGAACTGGAGTTGTTTAATCTGGAGAAGAGGAGGCTCAGGAGAGACCTTACTGCTCTTTACAACTACCTGAAAGGAAGTTGTAGAGAGCTGGGTGTTGGCCTCTTCTCACAGGTAACTAGGGATAGGACTAGAGAGAATGGCCTCAGGTTGCACCAGGGAAGGTTTAGGTTGGAAATGAGACATGTATTCTCAGAATGAGCAGTCAGGCATTGGAACAGGTTGGACTCAGGGAGGTGGTGGCATCTCCATTCCTGAGGGTGTTCAAGGAAAGGTTGGAACTGGTGCTTAGGTACATGGCTTAGTGGGCAACATTGGTGGTAGGGGTATGGTTTGACCAGATGATCTTGGAGGTCTTTTCCAACCTTAATGATTCTATAATAAAAACAGATTGTTTTTTAATAACAAGATACATTTTTATAGTATATCTTAGAACCACAAATCCATCAACCAGATACAAAGAGATTATTTAATTAATAAAATTACTTTGGAAAGATGCTGGAAATATTTCTTTTATACCTTCATTTTGTTTTCCTTTACTCACCCCCCCCTTTTTTGATGACGCGTGCTTTAAAAATAGATGCAACACAGTCTCTTTGCTCTTACAAAATTAATATGTTTATAAAGTAAAATAACAGTGGTTTTAGTGCCTGAGAAAATAAATTAGTAAAGGTTTCTGGAGATAGGGTAAAATGATCATTTTGTAGGCATTATATTTTATGAAATATTCCTCATAGCTCATGGTACTCTTTTATTCTGATATATCTTCTATAACATTTGTATAATTTGGCAAAGAATTATAAAAATATATTTCTTTATTTTGGTTAATATTTCAAAATTATTTTGGTTACTTTTTTCTATCCATATTGCTTTTAATACATTCTTTAGTTTCATTAATATTTTATTTGTTTGCAATTGGTATTGTTGCTGTTTCTTAGTTGGTAAATGCTATCCTTAAACTCATTTTCATGATGTGGAAGCTCAATCAAATGAGTACAGGATGAAAGTCAACAGAAAGGGATGTATACACTTTCAAACCCAAATTCACTAATAATGTGCATAAATCCCCCTGGGTATTGCTTTATAGTATGTATATAAACAGTCTTGTTTAATTACTCCTTGGAAACTGTAAACTTAAATCTGTTGTCTCACTTAATTAGAGGTTTTTCTTTTAATCCAGCTTGTATTTTATTGGTTATTTTCAGACCTCTATTGTTAAAATGGAAGAATTTTAACTATTTCTTGATTTGCATGTAAAAGCATCATCATTAATGACACTACAAAAAGGAAAACAGCTTCACTCTTTAACATAACCAAGGGTTTGTAGCCCAGTCTTATAAAAAGAAAATCCTGCATCTGCTTGGTTTCTGTTTAGAATCTTTGTGTTTCCTAACCGATGTGCCATTTTATACATTAACAAAGAGGAAAAGTGAGGCTGATTGAAAACATTGATTTTGGCTTAAAAACAATGGATTAATCTGACTGTGAGCTGAGTGTTCATATTGTTTGTTGTTTGTAGTTATTCAGGAAAGAGTTGAGTAATTTATACAAATATCTGTGCATCTCCAAGAGTTCAGAGGACATTAGAATAGGTAATTAATTATGCTTAACTTCATATTTGAGATGGATTAATCATTATTTTCCCACTTACAATTACCCTTTCTATCATCACAGGGCATAGTAGCGGCACTTCTCGTAAATAGGCAGAGTCTAAACATTGTACGCAGACCTGAAGAGAGCACAGACTAAATGTAAGCTAAGCTAATGTATGTGCAGAACAAGGAGGGCAATGAGAACATGAAGCTTTTTAAGAAGTTTCATTGACATACCAGAAGGAGAGTGTTTTTTCAAGCTTTTTGTTGGGTTTTCAATTAAAGGAACAGAATTCGGAAAGATGAAAAGTGGTTAGTCCTACTTCTCAAGATACAGTCTCCTGTGTGTGAGAAATAGTGTCTGTAACTACTTACTTGAAATATAACACATGAGCAGGCACAAGCAGAAGTGGGATCTGGTAATGAGTGAAAGGTGATAATACAACATAGTTGTGAAGGGCTTTAAAAGTGAAGAAAGAAGCTTATACTTGATTCCCTAGAAAGGGGACAAGCAACAAAAAGAGAAAAAAGAGAGCAGATGGGACTAAAGTTTAGAAAATGTCCTTCACAGGAGCATTAAAGGTAGGACATGGTTTTATATATATGTATATACATGATATGTATATATATATATATATATATAATATATATATAATTTTATCTGGAAAATCATTCCAATGAAAAATCTTTAACATAAAGGCAAGTGAACAATTTATAAACAATCAAAAATCTGACAGTATATTTATATATAACATTTTTGCATGCAAACAGGACTGGATCATGAATAATTTGATAATCAAAAAGAGACTGCATTAATATACTACTAGTAACAAATAAGCCAACTGTATTCAAGAAAATATTTCTAAACCTGTTTTATTTTGTCTTGTTTCTGAGCTCTTCACAAACTCTCAAATTTATTTTGCCAAATGATAGTTTGTATCGATCATGTCATTATCTTTTTATTTGTTCATGACCACTTTTTTCTTTTTCTTTCCCAATGTAAAATAATAAAGACATCATAATAAACACATACAGCTAACCAAACCCACAGAGAAGAAATGGACAGAAATCATGCCCTAAGGGAAATATTTCCGTATTGTTTATTTTTTTTTGTGCATTGTCATAGACTGTAGTTAGAGATAGTATCTAAATAGCTTCATGTAATTTACTTCAGGTTGTTCTAGAAAAATTAGCCAAGATTAGGCAATAGTAATAAACATAGAACAATAACTTCCCTGGATAACATTGACAAATGAACGCTCATAAACTGGAAACCTTCCGCTCTGTCAAAATGTTTAATCACAAAAATTATCAAGTCACTAGTATTCAGTACTAAAGTATTGCTACATACCACCTTCAGAACCTTGATGTGCTCTACTTGGCTGGGCATGTTTGCCATTGTGAAGCTTATGTCTTGCAATAGTTGGTATAGAATGACACTTGCTAATGTATCGTTACATCCTGTGTGTGGCTTAGCTGCCTTCCAGATCCACTAGAAACTCAAAACGTGAGTGCTTTTCCTGACTATTGATGTTGTTTTATATATACTTGTTTTTTTCTTTGTTAAGGGTGTCCTTTGTCTAGCTGACCTACCTTACTATTTATTTATTTGTTTTGGAAGCATCAAGGATGGTTGTTGTCTTGTTCTTTATCTTTTCATGTCTCTGGATATACTGGAACTGTTCTGCATTAAGTGCTACATTTCATGGGGGGAAAAAAAAAAAAAAAAAAAAAAGGCACACCTTTTTCTTCCTGGAATAGTTTTTAGGGGGATGACTTGTGATATATGTTTTGTTTTTATTGTAAGATATTTTTTGAGGATAGGCCTACTCATTTTAGGGGTTAATTATCATTTATGATGAGACATTGTTTAGTATAGATAAATTATTATTTATTTATAAAATAAATAAGTAAGATGAAAATAAGATTCTGTATTTTTTTCTGGTCGTGGTTTTACTTATGTATCTCTATGATTGATTATTTTGCATGAAGATTGTATTAATCTACGTGAAATTATTGAATATGTTTTTGAAGTGTGTTCACTGGGGCCTCTTCATCTCAATTACATGACAGACTGGTGCATGGGATCTTTCACATTATTGGGTGCTAAATGAAGTAGTTGATGCCTTAGGCAACACAGTACAACAGAATTACCTAATGTGACTATATCCCAAAGCAATGCATGCCCTGCTACATCTTTTGACTAAATTGTCTCATGAATATTCAAAATGTGGTTAAATTGTGGAGAACGTAGAATTATTTACAATTCAAATACCGTCACCCAAATGCATATTAAAATTAATGACTTTTGGATAAATGCTAATGAATAGGAAATAATTCCGCTTTAAAAATAAGAATATTCATACATCAATAATTGATGTATTTGCTTTTGAAACTAAGTATCTTCATTTCTAGTTAGAATAGAAAGAATGCTACACTAGTTATTAGTACTAAATGGTCCTTTATTATAATTTATATTTATGCCTACAAATAACTTTATGTTGCTTTTCTCCTCAGCATGGCCGTAGTAAGAATAATTTTATACATAATTAGGTTTTGCATACCCAGATCAACACCTTGACACAAACATTATGCATGACTAGATTAGGCATACTAACTGTCAAAAATACATTAATTCAGGTATCAACCAACAAGGGAATAGTAGATATGCTTCAACATCTTTGTTTGTGTGTAATGTTGGCAGAGATGAATAGAGTTCTGTTCTGAATGATGGGAAGAAAACAAAACAATACAAAGAAACAACCACAAAGTTAGGAATTATGTTGAACTTGTTATCTTAAAGTGTACACTTACACTCAACATTGTAATAGTGCAAGCCAACATCTATCATATGGATTGATAGCATATCAAATCATTACTTTGTTAACAATACATTTCTACTATTCATATGTCACTGTTTCTTCCACATATACTTTTGTGATGGCTAAAACAACAAATCACTGATTATGTTACTACAAAATGGTATAACAGTGCTATAGTTCAAGTAAGATAGATTAATAAACAATATAGTCCAATAGAACTGAAGCCTCTGTAAAATACTATTTAAATTTCAAAAAAATCTGATCCTAGTTATGCAGATATGTTCATAAATGGCTTACAAACACTTAGCACCAAAAGAGAGCTTCCTTAATGAATCTACTCTGTCGTGATTTTAAAATTCACAGTTTAGTACAGTTTAAGCATATTTCCTGAATCACTTACAGTGAATACATAACAAGTGCCTGAACAGAGCCTAAATGAAATAAAAGGATCCTCTGTTTCACTTGTCAATAAAACTGAACTTACAGCTTAACTTTGGAGATGATGTTGCTTTCTTTCCTTACAAATACGGAAAGGTCAGGGTTTTGTATGTAATGTAATTTTCAAAATCTCATTACTTAATAATGCTTTGGGCATTTGGGCATTGTTCTTTTTAAGAGTCCACATAGAGCAGAACTGTAGAATAATAGAAAGTTTTGGGTTGAGAGAACCCTTAAAGATCATCTAATTCTGACCTCCCTGCCATGAGCATGGACACCTTCCACAAGATCACGTTGCTCAAAGCCCCATCCAGCCTGGTCTTAAATACTCCCAGGGGTGGGGCGTACACAGATTCTCTAGGCAACCCGTTCAAGTGCCTCGCCACCCTCTGAGTAAAGAATTTCTTCCTAGTATCTAACCTAAATCTACTTTCTTTTAGTTTAAATCCATAACTCTTTGTCCTATCACTACACTACCTGATGAAGAGTCCCTCTCCTGCTTTCCTGTAGTGCCTCTTTAGGTATTGAAAGACCACTGTAGGTCTTCCCAGAGCCTTCTGTTCTCTAGGCTGAACAACCCTAACTCCATCAGCTTTTCTTCATAGAGAGGTGTTCCAGTCCTTTGATCATCTTTGTTACCTTCCTTTGGACTTATTCTAATAGGTCCATACCCTTCTTGTGCTGGGTCCCCACAGCTGAATGCAGCACTCCAGGTGGGATCCTATGAAAGCAGAGCAGAGGCAGAGAATCATCTCCTTAGACCTGTTGTCCGTACTTCTTTTGATATAGCCCAGGATATGATTGGCTTTCTGGGCTGCAAGTGCACATTGTGGGCTCATGTTGAGCTTCTCATTGGAGCATGTTGAGCTTCATCACTGGAAAAGGTTGCTCAGAGAAGTTGTGGCTGCCCCATCGCTGGATGGACTGTGTTCAAGACCAGGTTGGATGAGGCCCTGGGCAACCTGATCCAGTGGGTGGCATCCTTGCCTATGAAAGTGGGTTGGAATGACGTAGGGGGGAAAAACCAACAATACCAAAACCACAAAGAAACTGATTCTCCATTCCATCACATTCACTATTATACTTTAAAAAATAGCTAGAGTGTCTCTTTATTTAATTGGCTATTTTATTTTCTGTAGTGTTCTGAATCACAGAGACACATGCTGATTGAATTACTTTATAACCATTTAGTATTAAATTCAATATGTTTCCACTCTAAAAAATAACAAAATAAAGCTAAGAACCGCAAGTAGAGAAACTTAACTACAAGAACACAATAACCACTGTTTACAGTTGAATCTAAAATTGATGTTAAACTGGAGAGAAATTAGCATTAGAAAGTAACCACTTACACATCAATTTATTATATCACAAATCTCTGACTATAGCACATTTTCTGAGTCACATAATCAACCAGCCTCACAATCTGTTATGCCTGTGTCTTTTTGATATGACCTACTGAGTGCTAGAGTTTTCTCTACATCCTGCAATTTTTTTTAAAGATTACTGGAGTACTTCTATCACTAACAAAATCAAATTCAAAATGTTGCTTATCTCTCCCCTAAGTGAGTAAGTTGGCTTTCAACTGTTGGAGACATTTAATTTATTTCTATCTCCAAAGACTGCATGGTCTCCAGTCAGTTTCTGGCTGATCAAAGATTTGGATGACTCAAAGCATCCTTCTGGAGCATGAAATACAAAATTTATTCAGACACCTTTTCTTTCTATAAAAAGTGAGATTGTATAGGGGTTTTTTGCTATTACTACATATATGTATATTTACAGTATAAAGAGTATATTCTTACTTTCATTGCTTAGACTAAGTGAACTGCAAAAAGTGAAGTTCAGCTGTAGTCGTTGCAAATATTTCAATTTTATCAAGAAACAGAAAATATATTTATTTGAAGAATATGTTGCATAATTTATTATTATTATTATTACTGATATTATGCCTTCAAATTCTCTCTCTTTCTCTCTCTCTCTCTCTCTCTCTCTCTCTCTCTCTTTTTTCTTTTTTTCTTTTTCTTTTTTTTTTTTTAGCCTTCTTATTCAGGAGGTTCCAAATCTGTAGAAGTGATCTTGTATTTTGCACTATACAGTATACATCAAGAGGTCAGTCCATAGATCCTAGCTGATACATGTGTAGAAGGAAAATAAACAAAATATAAGTTCCCAAATGTTCTTCTTATACTTGAGACAAGAGTGGTTTAAAAAGGCATCATGATGGAACTATAAATTAATAATCACTTATAATTAATTTCAATGAATTTTAGTATTCATCTGTTGACTCTAAGTCTTGGGCATAGTCACAGGTCTGTTCAGCTTGCATAGGTCCACTCTGGTGCACTTAACTGATGTTAAAAAAAAAAAAAAAAAAAAAAAAAAAAAAAAACAGAAAAGGATGGAGGATAGTGGTATTGTAAAGTATTGTTATTTCTCTGTCGTTTGCTTTACCTTGACTTTTTTTTATTATTATTATTATTATTTTCAACAGAACTAATGAAACTTGAGTCAGAAATATTTTCAGAATTACAGAAGAAAAACTTGTTAGAAAGCATATTTCTAATCACTCTGGTGAGCAAGCAAATGGTCTTTCCATTGACAGTAACAACTGAACTAAAAACACCAAGAAAGGCAGGAGTTTCTTTGTCGTACGCTGTCTTCAGCTCCTGTAACCAGAGCATAAGTGTGAACACACAAAATTTGTGAGGAAAGGGAATTGATGAGAAATTATTGTTAAGTTATTAATTTTCACAATTAAGTTATTAATATTCACTAAAGCAATGGTAGAATTCATTTTTGCATACATAGGGAAATAATTGATATACATGGCAGAGCTGAACCTGCTAAAATTCATAGCTGAGGCATAGATAGGCAACGTGACCAAGTAGCACTGGGCTGAAATAAAGGAGATGTGTGATTTAAAAACAAACAACCAACAACAACACCAACAAAAAGTGAAAGATGTCTGAAAATTTTACCGTAGGAGGAAACTTCACCTGGACTACTATCTAGTTCTGGTCCCAATATATATATATATATATATATATATATATATATATATATATTTTTTTTTTTTTTTTTTTAAAAAAAAAAAAAAGGACAGACTGAAGCGGGTGAAGGATGTAGGTCCTTTCACCAAAGAGAAGAGAAGGTTCAGGGTGTCCCTCATCATAGTTTTCCAGTACTTAAAGGGTGGCTACAAAGAAGATGGAAGATCTGTCTTCACAAGGAGCCACACAGTGAAGACAAGGAAAAGGAGGCACATGCTGCACTAAGAGAAGTCTTGTCTTGACACTGGAAAGAAAATTTTTACATTGAGAAGAATCAACCACTGGAACAACCTCCACAGGAACCTGGTAGAGTAACTATCACTGGAGGTTTACAATATGTTATTGGAGAGGGAGCTAGATAATCTCACCTAAGCTTCCTTTTCCCACGGAGAGCTTCACTTGATGATCTTTTGAGGTCTCTTTTAACCTGTGCTTTTCTTTGACTCTGTGAAACTTGCTGTTTGTTCCCAGGTTCCCGATTCTGTGTAATTGTTTTAGAAGACAGCTTTAATAGGAACTGATGCCTTCTAGCATTCAGAGCTCCTGGGAACCAGTAGCTGGGTGAGGCAGGGATTCTCAGGGGAGATGAAAATGAATAAGAGAATTACATTACTAATTTACCAATTTACATTACTGTTGCAATGGAAATGACTCAAGCACAAATAGAAGCTGGATGGAGAACATACTGAGAGCAGCTCCAAGGAGAAGGACTTGGGGGTATTGGTTGATGAGAATCATAGAATCAAAGAATCGTAGAATGGCTTGGATTGGAAGGGACCTTAAAGATCATCCAGGGATAGGATTAGAGGGGAATGGCCTCAAGTTGCGCCAGGGGTGGTTTAGGTTGGAAATTACACAGAATCACACACAATTTCTAGGTTGGAAGAGACCTCAAGATCATCGAGTCCAACCTCTGACCTAACACTACCAGTCCTCCACTAAACCATATCCCTAAGCTCTACATCTGAACGTCTTTTAAAGACTTCCAGGGATGGTGACTCCACCACTTCCCTGGGCAGCCCATTCCAACGTCTAACAACCCTTTCAGTAAAGAAGTTCCTCCTAACATCCAACCTAAAACTCCCCTGGCACAACTTTAGCCCATTCCCCCTCGTCCTGGAGATAGGAGATATTTTTTCTCAGAAGGAGCAGTCAGGCATTGGAATGAGTTGACTAGGGAGGTGGTGGCATCTCCATCTCTGGTGGTCCTTAAGGAAAGGTTGGACTTGGTGCTTTGGGACATGGTTTAGTCGATGACATTAGTGGTAGGGGTATGGTTTGACCAGATGACCTTGGAGGTCTTTTCCAACCTTGATGATTCTATGATTCTATGAAAACAATCTCTCAAGGTTCAGTACAGGTTTGGTGACAGGCAGTGGATTACAGTTTATCTTCTGATTTCTAAATCACTGCACTCCAGTGTTTTTCCATGACCTCTTTTGCCTAATTTGCTGTGATACACTTTCATTGAGCAGGAACTGCAACTAGCAGAGCTTTTTATTTATAAAACCTTCACCAAGTTATAAAACAAAGTTTTCTCAAGTATCTTATCATGTCTTGTGTTAAAACAGCTCATAACAACAATTTGCATTCATGATAAGGTTTTATAAATGATTGTTAATTAATAGTAATAATTGTTAATAAAATTGACATTTTTTGTTAATTAAAATTAAAATGACTATTCATTTAAAATATAGATTGTTAATTAAAAGAAAGCAGCCAGAGGAGATAAATAAAAGAAATGTTGAGGTACATGTTGTGTCAGCTAGGGAAACAAGTGAATAATATGATTTATCACAATATTATTGGTACTTGGGAAAATAAGTGCTTTTGGAACAACCCCTAAGGGATCAATTAAAAATGTGCCCCAAATTATCAAACAAAGCTCTAGTAATGAGCTCTCAACAAATGAATAACTTCAGCCACTGTATGTGGCTAATGAAGAGCAAAAATGTAAAATGTAGCTTATGCAGGAGTTTTTATGTTTAATTCTTGTACACTCAAGTACAGTAAGTGACAAAAGTATATACACTAAGGATTAGATTCATTAGAAGCACTAAATGCCTGTTTAGACAACTAACTCCAAGAGAGTATTTTGCTGCAGATCCCAGTGGGAGAAAAAGTTCTTTCAGCTGAGAGAGGAACCAACACTCCTGGGGAAGGGGAAGAAACTGTGACAGTTTGACACTTACAGTTTCTTTTTGGCATTGGATGTTTTCCCAGACTGCTATTGAGTGTGTTGGTGTCTGTAAATGCTGTTCTTAAGCAATGACCCCTGAGCATCTCATTACCCTGCACCTAGGAACACATTCATTTTTACTCCAAATAGCTTGTCCCAGAGGATATGAAAAACATATGCTAAAATGCAAACAAGAATGAGAGGTCAGGAGTGGAAAAAACTTTGTGAGCTGCTGGCACAGAAGATATATCAGTTGCTATCTGACTACCAGGAAAATATAAATTAAGAAGCAAAGTACAGAGTCCTTCTGTTAGATGTTACAGAAGAAGAAAAGAAAGCACTTACCTAATGAGATACTATGAGAGTTGAAGGAATAGACTCAGAAAGGGATGAAAATGTAAAACCTAGGGAAAGATAAGACTTAAAAAGAAAAAAAAAAAAAAATAAAGGCATTTGTCATGTACATGCAAAAATGCAGCTACAAAAGTGAGAAATTAGAGGATGAAGGGAATGTAGAGAATGCTTGAAATCCTGCAGGAAAAAAAAAATAGCACAGACTAACAATGAGACAAAACCTATGCTACAGAGAAGACTTTCTGGATTAGAAAGAATAAAAACACTATGAATTAATGATTTAAATCATATTGTTTCCAAAGGTTTCAGTGATAAATAGAAATAGTGAGAAAAAAATATTTGGGTGAGACTGAAATCAAAGTTGGACTTTTTAAGAGGGGAGAGAGAGAGGAGAGAAAATACTTTAGCCTCACGGCATTGGGTGATATATAATATATGAAACTTTATCTTTAGTTTCATGACACATGTACATGGCACATCTAAATCAATGAAACACCAACAGACTTCTGTCTAGGACATATTAGGACATATTATGTCTAGGACATAATATGTGATCAGCTTGGCTTTGTCTGGGGTGTCTGTATTTGAATAAAGAGTTATTTCTGTCTATAGAGAATTATTTCCGTCTATTGTAATATCTTTACTATCATTCTTACAGATTTTAGCCCAGCATGGAGGAAAGGAGAATATAAACAAAAAACCTAGAGATAAGATCTATATAACTAACACAGAGCTGTTATCTTGGTAAATATAGACACAGAGTCATAACTATGTACAGAATTTCAACATTATGTAAATACATCTGAACAATCACAGAAGGTCAGGCATGATTTGTTTTTCAAGAGACTGATGAACTCTTGAAGGAATAAATTGGAGATAAGAATTGGTAGGGATCTGTACAGCTGCTGAGAGCAGAAAAGTAGTCAGGACTGTATGTGTAGAGTGAACCTTTGTCAAAATGACAGTACTGGTTATCTCCAGTGCCCATGGAAACGTCCACACCCAAGAAACAAATACAACATGATGACCTGCCGTACTGGCTTCTTTATAATTACATCCCTGAGAGATGGAAAATAATGTAGATGGAAGAAGAAATTCAGACTCTAAATACACTTCCCATTTATTCTTTTGGATAAGCCCAGCAAACACATGCTTAAGTAGTAGATCTCATGCTTTAGAAATGTGCAAACTGGATAGCAAATCGATAATATACTTACATTTTATAAAGGCTTTCACAATTATGATAATGAGTTTAGTGTTTGTTCGTTTAGCAAATAGTGAATTAGACTTGAAATAGCAACTCTAATTTACTACTGAACTTTACTTAACAGGGTAGAGCATAGAAATTTAATAGATTTTTACTTATTTATTTATTTTAATAACTAAAAACTAACTGCTGACACTTTTTTATGGAAGTATTAGAATGAGAAGGAAAAGAGAAGGCTCCAGGAAGACCTTATAGCGGCCTTCCAGTACCTAAAGGGGGCCTAAAGAAAAGCTGGGGAGGGACTCTTTTGTCAAGGACTGTAGGATGATAGGGAATGGCTTTAAACTAAAAGAGGATATGTTTAGATTAGATATAAGGAAAAAAATCTTTCCTCAGAGGGTATTGAGGCACTGGAACAGGTTGACCAGCGAAGCTGTGGATGCCCCATCCCTGCAAGGTGCTTAAGGCCAAGTTGGACAGGGCTTTGAGCAACCTTGATCCTCGATCAGTGACTGCCTGACCTAGTGTGAGGTGTCCCTGCCCATGGTGAGGGTAACTATGTGATCTTTAAGGTGCCTTCCAACCCAAACCATTCTGTGGTTCTATACTTAATTAGCTTAGGAAAATAATTTATTTTGTATTTTCTGAACTAACAGTTGTTTGCTGGATGTTTCCCTTTGCAGTATAACCAGGTTTTAAATTTAGTTAGGAAGGATTAATTTCTTCCCTATCTTATTTTCCCTTAATATTGCAGAGATTAAAATGCATAATGTCAAGAGAAAGGAAACAGTAGTTCTGATATTATAATAATATTTTAATTAAAATATTATTTCATTATCAATTAATAAAGAATAAAGCACATAAACCAGACATAAACCAGACATTCTGAAATAGTTTTTGAAAGATAACTGTTTGAAAATTATGAAATGCAGGAAATGCAACAAGTACATACCAAGCATAAACAGCACAATATGCTTGTATTAGAAGCTTGCTTACAAGGACTTCAGATTCAAAATATAGCTCTGCTTTGCCTTATTCTGTATTAGCATTTCTGAAGACATCACGGTGTATCATATTGTTCTCAGCTGCAAAATAATAATGAGTAGTTCTTGATGTGAAGTTATAGTGAATATTTATTTATTTATATTTTGTTAAGGATTTCAGATGGAAGATGCTACGCTTGAGAATTCAGCAATGAAAACTGTGTCACTACTTTTGTGGCAGAAGAAAACTGGGACCTTAGTTCACATGCCTGCATTGGCCTTGTTCACATTCTTGTCAGTCCTTTTGCTTAACGAAAGGTTACTTCAGTGTGAATCATAGACATTTCTGTTGATGGCTACACATACATTTCTCCCAAGAGTAGGATTCTCTCCACAGCTTCATGCATGACACCATAGTGCACCATATACCAGTGGTTCTCTACTGTTGCACCAACATTTTGCTTCAGCAATGGATATTTATTGAAAACATTCCAACCTCTGTTGCCAGCATTGCTGATCAGAAGCAGCCAGCTTACTTAGCTCTACAGATGAAATCAGACTAGCTTGGACAAGTTGATCTTTCCTTTTTCACAGAAAAATTAGATTATTCATGCCATAATAGATTTTTTTTTATTATTATTATTTTTATTTTTTTTTTTTACTGTTGCAGTGTAGTGGGTTTACGTGGCAAGGTTTTGGAACCGGGGGCCATAAGAGTGGCTTCTGTGAGAAGAATCCAGAAGCTGCCCCACATTAGGCCCCATGTTAGGCCCCACTGCTGACCAGACCTGAGCCAGTAAGTGATGTTGTTTGTGCCTCTGTGAGAGCACAGTTAAGACAGGAAAAAAAAAAAAAAAAACAAAAAAAAAAAAAAAAAAACACACTGCACCACACAGCAGCACAGCAGCTGGGAGAGTGAGAGGAGTGAGAAACAGCCTTGCAGGCACCAAGATCAGTGAAGATTGCAGGGGGAGAGGTGCTCCAGGTACCAGAGTAGAAGTCCCCTGTGGCCTGTGGTGAGGACCATGGTAAAGCAGGATGTTCCCCTGCATCCCATGGGGTACCACGGTGGAGCAGGGTTCCATGCTGCAGACCATGGAACATGGTAGAGCAGGTGGACCTGCAGTGATGGAGGCTGCCGCCTATGGAAGACCCAACTGGAGCAGATTCTGGGCCGGACCTGTAGCCTGTGGAGAGGAGCCCACACAGGAGCAGGTGACCTGGCAGGAGCTGCTGCCCGTGGGGGACCCAGGTTGGAGCAGTTTTCTCCTGAGGGATGGATCCCGTGGTACAGAGCCATACCTGGAGCAGTGCTTGAAGAGCTGCGGCCTGTGGGAAGCCCATGCCAGATCAGTTCAGCAAGGACAGCATCCTGGTGGAGGGACCCCACAGCACAGGGGACGAGAGTGACTGAGAAGGAGCGCTGGAGAAGAAGCGCTATAGATTGACCATAACCCCCATTCCCCAGTTCCCGTGCACCACTCAGGGGAGGAAGATGACCCAGATTTATAACTTTTCATGAAATTTGCAGACATTACAGATGTTGCACATGCAAAAGCCATTATTAACAAGTGTAGAGTTTGAGACTAACTGTACTGTACGAAAGCAAAGCCTCTGAGCCTCCAATAGAGGCTTTAGGGCATACAGAGAAATGTGGTTGATTTAGGTCTGCTCTTTTAGAGGAGAGAGAAACACAGTAAAAGACTGCAGTAAATGGAGCGCAACTGCAAAACCTAAATTATGAACTACTTAATCATAAATAGTCAACTAACAGAGAATGAGTATGAACAACACAAAGAATTGATCTGACTTCTCTAAAAAAATTAACAAGGAGAGCTTGAGTGAAACCAAGGACTCACAAAAAAAGAAAAAAAAAAAAAAAAGATTGAGAAATCTAGGATATAACATAGAAAACAGATGAAGTAAAAAATAATATCGCTGTTTCCAAAAGAATAATAAAAAGAAAGGAATAAACCTCTTCAATGCCCTACTAATTCTCACAGATCTGTGCTCCCTATGGGAACAGAGATATAAAGCTTGCTGACCTGAGAAATATAAAAACACATCAAAAGTATAAAAGGTCATACCAAGTTTCAGGAGTAGCTTGATCTACATGCTAGTAAAAGATAAAAATCAGCCTCATTCTTCCATGGTAGTAACTTAGAAAAAAAGCTGTTAAAACCAGTCCCCAAACTGTAAAGATGAGATTTAAAGGCAGAAATGGAACAGTATTACTTCATTAAATGAAACAAATTAAAAATAGGGAATAGTACAGATGGAGCCTGGGGAAAAAATAATAAGTAAATAAATAAATAAAAGAATCAGAGAGAAAGAAAGGAAAAAACTTCTCAGTAGATGTTGATGTCAAACGTGAAAAAATACAGAGATTTAGAAAATTATTTCTTAAAGTTACGTCAGCCATAATTTTAACAGCAGAAATAGCATTAAGTATAATCAAAAAGACAGAAAAAGCTCATTATCAAAGATTAGCTTTGAAGTATTGGGCTATGACAAAGGTACTGTAGTGGATGAAAGCCTGCTGTATTCAAGACATAATTCAGCATTTCTCTCCAAGGCACTCTCTAAAGTTGTATCAATCAAAACAAAAATGCATTTAGAAATAGGGTACATAATGCAGAGCAAAAGACTATGAAAGCAGTCTGAGTATAAAAAAGCTGGGAAAACTCCTTCCAACTAACTTAAACAGAAGGTCTTATTAAATGATTGCTGAATGAGTGTAACTAAGCTTATGGGACGTACATGTATATGATGTCAATATGTAGTCTTTGTCACTTTGTGGTTACTTTCTTGTTTGTTTGGTTTTGTTTTTGTTTTCTTGAAGGAGTAGGAATAGGGATAGAAGGTAAAACTTAACACTGAAATGAAAGAAAAAGTGCAGCCATAAGGTTGATGGTTTCACTGGCTCAGTAGGTCCTATGGGACTCATCTGCAAGGCAATTAGGGTGTAAAGTGATCACAGTTCACCTTAACTTTCATTTTATTGGAAAAGAATCTTAATTTCTCCTCTAAGGCTCAGAGCTGGATAACGTGGATGATGTCCCATCAGAATTTCCTGACAAAGTCATGAGGTACTTGGAATCTTGTAGCTGAATAGCAGTGTGAGTCAGAGTAATCATTTTCCTTTTCCGAAACATTTTAAAAGGAGAACAAAGCACTACTACTATACTTTCTAAACCAAGTTCTGCAAACCTAATGAATAGGAACAGACAGACAAGAGCATTTTTTCAAATCCATAATTTTTCCCAAATCCATAATTACATTTCTAATGAAAAGCTGTGAATGCTGAGTATATCTGAAAAACAGTCTATTTTTCCTATATAGTAAAACTGTTCAACCCAGAATTTTCCACATTGAAACCCTTTTCTGTCTGTCCTGCAGTCCAAAAAAGCTGTTTATACCTCCAAAAACTTTTATTCCTATTCCTATTTATTCGTTTTATTCCTATAACAGGTATTTAATGGATCAGATCTGTCACTGACAGATAGTCTTCTGTCCATTTCTGTTAGCTTTGAAAATCTGTAGCCAAAAATCTGTAGCCAGTGATGGGCTGCTCCATTCTTATTTTGACCTGTTAGTTACTCACAGCTATTCCCCATCCACCTTGTCAAATCTGTGCCAGTTAACTAAGTGAGGAGATACTAGTTTTTTTTTTATACTTCCCAACATGGAATAAATTGGTGTTCCAGGAAACACTTTTGGCAAGCACAAAGTAAGCACATAGTGAGGCAGTAAAAGCTCTGCCTTTCTGAGCATGTATCTAACAGTCACACTTTCCTAGAGATATATCAAGCACACATCAAACTCTTACTGGATAAAAGAAAGAGTGAAAAGATAAAACTTTACTCTGGCAGCATGTTGACATGGTCCAGATTCCTATTTGGCAGCAAGGTACGAAATAGAATTATACAAGGGAAGATTAGAACAAAGGCAACTGAGGTCAAACTGTGCTATGTCAATAACCCTAGAATGTAAAAGAAAACATAGCTCCATGCCTCCTGAATAGAAAGAGAAGATAAAAAACTGTGCTTAAACAACAACAATAACAACAACAAAACTTCAGTAATAGATTATTTTTAAAATGACCCTCTTCCAGTTCACTTTCATTCTTAGGCCCTAGAGCTGGACCTGCACACAGATATACTGCATAATCTAATGCAAGCCAGTTTTAAGGAGGTTTTGATAGGGTACATTCCAAATTTGCACAGACTACTCTTTTTTAAAATGTTTTAAATTACACAAGTAGCACATCTGTACAAATTGAAAGTTTCTACCAATACTTTGGTATTACTTTCCTTTTGTTAGTGTCAGTTCCTTAATTAGGTGTTTATTTTCTTTCCCTTTCTCACTTTCAGTAATTATCTCAAGAGTAAGAGTAGATTACAGAGATGTCTATGCAGACAGCATACCCTCAAGCCCTCTTAGCTGGCTTCTCAAGCTTTGTGATCAGAGATCTATTACACTTAATTACAGCTGGAGCATAGAAATTAGACTCTGCTTGGAAATGTGGTCCTGAGTTCTACATCTAAGACCTTGTGCTCTGAGGCTAGAGGCAGGTGTAAGTGCAGAGCCACTATGCTCAGTATGTCTGCACAAACTGCAACAGACTGATTGATGGAGGAACTGTTGCTTACATGAAAGGATGCTGCTTGCTAATGCTGATCAGCAATATCTTGTCTCTGTAAAAGACCAGGGCTTCTGGCCTCCAGATCCTGCTGGAACAGTGACAGGACAGTAGTACTTCTTAGTGGGCATGTACCTGCCTTTCTAGCAGGGATGGTTCTTCACTGTTAAATTCTTTGATCTCTGATTTATGATAGATATCCCTTGTTTTTTAATCAGACCTTAGAATCCTGTCCCAGCATTATGAAGGAAGACTGGTAAGGTGGTTCCACTATGCAGGGCTGTGATAACAGAAGTCTGTGCTCAGGACAGCTACAAAATCCTCATACAAAGTGGATAGTTTGAAGACCAAACCGTGGAGAAAACAGGGAACTGAGTAAAAGAAAATTTCTTTATCTAAGAGAAGCAGAATCTACAGCATGAATGAAATATGCTGGAACAATTGTATAGCTGTATATTATTGTCTCTGTCTACTATGAATATTCTTTTTGTCTAATGAATATATTATTTTTTCTGATGAACATTGTTTTTGGAGTTATTGCTGGGGAAAAAATAGGATGGAAAAAAAATTTTCCATCTCATTGTTCATTATTAGAAATGTTCTGCTTCCTTTCAATACAGTATTATAGAATTACTTGTGGATACACTATATTCAGATGACCATTTTGTCCAAATAGATTTTATGTTCATATTTACAGATTATTCTCAAGAACATGGGTTGTTTTAGGTTTTTAAGAGTTTGCTAATTCTGTTGGAATGTTCAGCAAACTAGCGTATGCAACAGGCAAACTTGCTTTGATAGCTTAGCCTTTTGAGAGAAAAATGCAGTCCCTATATGCAAATCTACTTGAAGAAGCAGTACAGTATTAGCTGTCACATTTCTTGAAGATGTTAGAATTGGTGATGGAAGACAATGAGTAAAAGTCTCACCCACTTTCTCTCCCTCATTAAACTTTCTCTTGAGCAGCATGTGGCACTGCAGGTAATGAGTTCCATCTGTGTGTCACCAGTCTCACCTACAGAGAAAAAGCATTCAGATGTTGGAGGCAAAAACTGACTTCAGAGAAGCCAAAGTTTTCAGCTAAAAATAAGCCTTTACTTTCTGAGTTCTGCAGGACTCCCGTGTCCATGTTTGGTACTCAGAAAAAGCTTTTAGCAAAAATGTTATCAGGTGATGTGGCTAAACAGTGAAACTAAACCAATACTGAAAATTTACAATCGACGATAATTTTCTTCATCTTTTGGATTCTTGAATTTTTGAATTTTGTGTGATATGACACAACAGAAATTAGCAAATGACCTGAAATTGGTAATATTTTGCTATGACAACTGATTAGTATTAAAATGAAGAAAGCAGACAGTAGTCAACAAATGAATTACTGCCTTACTTTTAGTCAGTCTTTTTGTTCCATCAAAATTCTTGTTGAAACTTTGATTTAGGACTAGAATACTTAATCTGTATGTAGAACAGTGGAGTAAAGTATCTTGTTTCCCCTGACATTTTAACAGCTTTAGCTGTATATATTTTGATGCCCTCAAGTGTCACCAAGTAATATTTTTCTTTGCTTTTTTTTTTTTTTTTTTTTTTTTTTAAACCAGGATTTTCTCCTTGATAACTTTTGATCAAATCTGCATAGCAGAATTATCATGCATTCTATATTGTGCTGAATAGTCTGATAACTTTCATTTAAGGAATCCCAGTATTTCATGCCCAACAAGTCTGAGGTCTTTCTGCGATAATCATGTAGTCATTGAAACTTTCATGTTACACCTATCGCTGCATGGAGAGTTCATAAATTCAGTTCTCTGATCAAAAATGACTGGATACAGAATTTCTACAGCTTATTTCAGCAAGCTGATTATTTAGGTAGCTTTGGCAAAACCTGATAAGTCTGTGAATATAGAATGAGGTTTCCAATTATTTAAAAACAGCAACCTTAGATATAACTTTTAGTAGCATGTTTTAAGGGGATAGTATCTCACAGCAGAATTTAGTATGCTGTGTTCAGATGCTGCTACAGACGGTTCTAAAATTATTTATTTTCACAGCCTAAGCAACCTTAGAAATTATTGGTTTTGCTATGTTAGCATGATAATACTTATAACATAGCCAGTCATGTCTTTTGCCTCTAAAATGAATGTGTATCACCTGCTGTGTTGTCATATCTCTAAGAATACTAACAAATTAGTTAAATCTAACGTATGAATTCTGTCTCACTTCAGCTATAAATATCTGTAGATGGAGTGACTTTATTTAACCTGGTGTATTTGACTACATTTCATAGAAAGATGTGTTATAATTTCAAGTTCTTCAGTTACCGTGAAATATTATCTTTAATGATCTTACCCTGAAAGCTATGATTTTTTTTCAGAAATGTTTGAGCAAGGAACATCATTTCTTGTATTTCTTCTTGTATCATAGTCACCACATCTTTGCTTATCAGCACTGAAACACGTAGCTTGAAAACACATACACACAGATAACACTTCCCTCACTATTTTTCCTGTGTTGATAAAAAAAGAAAGCAATTTAAGTGGAATTTAGATACATATTGGAAAGGCCAAAAAGAGCTGATGGAAACAAAACCATGTTAGTATGTAATAAGGCTGTGAAAATGGCACTGCCAAGATTAATTCATGAATATGGACAGCCACACCAGGGACTAAGACTTCTTTTTTTTTTTTTTTTTTTTTTAAGAATTCCTTACTTTTTAAGAATTCCTTAATAGACACATCCTAGTGATTATTAGAAATTAGAAAGTCTCATTCTATTACAGAATTTGAAAAATGTTTGAAACCTAGACTGATCAAATATACCCTGCCTATGTCAAGTCCCTAATTTCCCAATGTTACTGTGTTTAACTTTTACAATATTTCTACCTCTTGGGCAGAAATTTGCTTCCATTCATGCTCATGTCAGATGTGAATTTTCTACAAAATTCAGACAAAACAGCCAATCCTTCTCTGATAGTGAAGTTGAAGAAAGTCAGGAATCTTCATGGCCTAAATTATTTCTAAATTATTTCCAACAGTTTCTCCACAGAGGAAATTGAACCATGTTCTGGATAAAAAGAGGCTGAAATCTGGCAGTCTTCCAGTATAATATGCTGCTTTCTCATCTACTGAAAAGGTTTAGACAAAGTACAAATTCATAGCTTGCACAGGGTCACTACAAGCAGGTTTATACCCAAAACCTTCATAACTCCACAGTGAGACAGTTTTAGTTTAGTACTGCTTAAATTTGTTTTGATGCTACAGTTATAGTACCTGTTTTGCCAGTATTGTCTAGTCCTTTATTTTCATATATTTTTGCAATGTTTTGATCAAAACACTTTGTATGAGTATTTATTTTTCACTTCTTGTTCTCTCAGTTGTAAAAGAAGCCTAATAACATGAATGTAAGGGTCTCAAAAATATGGGGGGTGGGAGTGGAAATGGGGGAGGAGCTGAAGGATGGAGGGGTCTTGAAACCAGGCAACTTGTGATTTTTTCGTAGTTCAAGATGACCATTAATTTGTGCCTGTAGGTACTAGTGCCATGTAAAATATTTCAAAGCAATATTGCAATACTAATGCAGTGTGTATCTTGTGTATTAATAACTGTGTATTATCAGTCAATAAAAAATTATGCCAATTTTCATCAACAATGTAGTAGCTTATATTTTTGCTGAATAATATCTAGCCTTAGAAAACATTCTATTGTCTTTTTTTTGTTTGTTTGTTTGTTTTTAACCATTTTACTGGCATTTTTCCCTTTTCCATTTATTGGATTTTTTTTTGTGTGTGTGTGTAGTTGATTGTGTGTTTTTTGATGTGAATTAGAATTGTCCTTAGTAGTTTTTAATAGATGACTATTCAATTAAATTTGTTATCAAAATTAGGGACTGCTATGCTAGAGCAACATATTCATCAATGTTGACTTGTTCTTTCTTTTTTTTCATGTTCATTTAAATTGTGTGAATTATCTAAATTGCTGTGTAATCCCTTCTCAATCATATTTCACAATGATCTGTTAAAATAAATTATTTTAGAAATGTTGAGATTATTTTCAACCTAAATATATACCAAATTTTAAAGTATCTCAGTTGTTACTGTTAGGAGTAGAAGATAAGGACAGAAATGAGCATTTTTATGCTACAATTTTCCTTACTTCCTCAAAATGTAAGATAAGTTCTCTTGACCTGAATGTGATATGAATTTAATCACTGAAACAGTTACATTGTTCATAGTTTTATTCTTCTAACTGTTTCTTCCTCATTACATTACCTAGTTGTCCTGGTTTGGGCTGAGATAGAGTTCATTTTCTTCCTAGTAGCTGGCATGGTATTGGTTTGGATTTAGAATGAGCTGATAACACATTGATAGCTTAGTTGTTGCTGAGCAGTGCTTTGAGGACTTTTGGCTTCTCACACTGCCCTTCCAGACAGTATACTGTCTGGAAGTATATATACAGTATACTGGGGTTACACAAGAAGCTGGGAGGGGGCACAACAAGGACAGATGATCCAGACTGATACAGACCAAAAGGATATTAAATAACATATGGCATCATTCTCAGCAGTAAAATCTGGGCTAAGGAAGGAGGACAGGAGGGATGTTCAGAGCTGTGGCACTTGTCTTCTCAAGATAACATTACTTGTGATAAACCCCATTTTCCTGGAAGTGGATGAACACTTGCCTGCCAATAGCAAGTAGTGAATTAATTCCTTGTTTTGCTTTGTCTGTGCATGTGGCTTTTGGTTTATCTAGTAAACTGTCTTTATTTCATGAGTTCTCACACTTTTCTCTTTCCAATTCTCTCCAACATCCCACCTGGAGAGAGTGAATGAGTGGCTGCGTAGTGAAGATCTGCCAGCTTGCTTAAACCACAACAGGACAAAATGATAGTGAGTAGCTGAGGTAAGAGAAAAATAGAACTTATAGAAGCAAAAACATCTTAAACACCTTGAATCAACTTTAGAGTGAGAAATTTATGATATGCACTACCATCTAAAATCAAGACTTTACAGGATCTTTCTATATTTTATTAAAGTTTAAGGAGGTTTTTCCTGAAAACAAAAAATCAAAAAAGAAACCCGAGCAAGCTTAAGAATGAGAAAGCTATTTCTACATTTCCTCCTTTATTTTTTGAGAATTAAGTCTTACATGAGAGAAAACAAAACAGAACAAAACAAACAAACAAACAAACAAACAAAAAAAGTGTGGTCTTCAGGATAGGAATTAACAAACAAAACCAAAAAAAAAAAAAAAAAAGCATTTATCACTAATGAAAATCAAACTATTCCACAGATATGCCAGTCTTAAACCTCAATGAAACAGAAAACGAATCAAATATTATACTACACTTTAAAGGTTAAAAAGTTGCATTAATCAACAGAAACATGTATGCAATACAGACTCTTTAATGTATAAGTCAGCTCCTTTTGTTCAATAAGCATAAGAATAAAGATTTTGTGGTTCTATACTCATCATGCTACATCATTATGAGAAGACCATATGCAGCTAACCACTGCAAAATATCACAAGGTTGAGTCCAAATGCAGCTTTGGCAAATTGCCTCAGAATATTTGGTAACTCGGGAAAATTTTGATCTTCTGAGCACGAAACATGGTTTCTGGAAAATGTATACTCTTTGCAAATTCAGTTACAAGGATCTGCAAGAAAACAAAACCTATTTTCACAACATGGTGGGGTAGGGGGTGGGGGGTGGAGGGCAGGGGGGGGGGGGAGAGAAAAGAGTGTTTCTGTCAAAACTGTCTTTTCTTACTGGGGCTCCTAGAGATCTCACAAACCTCAGAAGGGTAAGCAGACAAGTGTGGTAAGTCTCTGAAAACCCTGACTTTGATGGCTCTAACCATGGCTCCAGGCAAGAAGAACTACTCCTTTTAACACCTGCATTTAGATAACTGATTTTTCTCCTCACACCTATCACAATACACACTTGAAGAACAAGTAATTCAGACCATACACAAATCAAATCACACCATACACAACAACATGAAAGCCAGCTATGTTGACAACTAATTACTGCTTGTCATTTTTTTTTACACAAACTAGCATGTATGAATTAACTTATTAACATAGTGTGTACAAATTTGCTTCAGTCTGTAGTACTAAGACCAGTCCTCAGGAATCCCAGACCGTGGGAACAAGTGAAAGGAAGACTTTTCCTTGGTTGAGAAGGATCAGGTTAGAGATCACTTAGGAAAACATGATACCACAAATCCATGGCCCAACAGGATGTGCCCACGAGTGGTGAGGGAGCTTGCAGATTGTGCATTGTCCATCATCTTTGAAAGGCTGATGAGAACAAGGAAGGAGCCTGAAGACTGGAAGAAAGCTGAGGGAGGATATTATGCGTAAATATCTTAAGGGAAAGTGCCAGGACAATGAGGCCAGACCTTTTTTGGTGGAGCTCAGTGATAAGACAAGAAGCAATGGGCACAAACTAAAACTTCTTACTCCAAACACGGAAAGAAGTCACAAAAGTGGTGAGAAGGTTTCTCCTTAACACAAGAGAGGAGAGCAAGGGTGAACATCAGACTGACACCCCACTACCACTACCTCCAGGCTCTATGGATCTTACTGGCCCTCCGAAACACTTCCTGTGTTGCACCAGCCCAGCAGCCCAGAGGAAGTCAGGCCCTCTCCTCCCCTCTCCCTACGGTCTTGAGGCACAAGGGATGGTATTCTTTCACTTTCAGGGAGCAGGGGTAGGTGTATCAGATGGCAAATAAGGGCTCACACAGCACTTGAGAATCAGCAGTACTTTTATCGACTGCTGGAACATCTTGCAAAGGCCAGCCTCACCTCCCTTTCATGCCTCCAGGACATATGGATGTTTCATCCCTCCTCAGCTCCTGTCAAGCATGGGGGGCTGCACCATTGGCAGGGAGCCAGGTTGATGGCAGAGGGTAAAGAAAGACCCCTGATCCTCTGGAAACATTATTGCTGATGTCTTATGGCACAGGGTCCTCAGATGGGGGCGAGCAGGAGGCTGGAGGACAGAGCACGAAAGGGGAGCTAGAGGGCAGGTCCCTTGCCCAAGGGCTGGCCTGTCTCTCTGGCAAGCAAAATGCTTGGAGCCATCCACAGGCCCTCAGCCCCCAACTCCTTTCACATGAGGGCATCTTTCAGGCCACAGAACTCCAATCCCAACATGGACATGTATGGCCACACATGTGGCCAGCCATCACAGAAACTTGCTGATGTCACAGTGGTGTCTGCCCTACCTTTTGTTCTGGGCCCTTTAAAACCACCCTGCAGTTGGCCCCACTCACTGAGCTTCTAGGCATTCTGACAACAACCAAGTGTGGATGTAAGGAAAAGGCCTGGAGCAGCATCTTCCCACCTTTACATGAGGCAGAAGGTAATTAGTTCCTAGGTACCTCATACTGGAGCAGAGGAAGGGAGTGACCAGAAAAAGCAGCAAAGACAAAGTATTATGGACTTACCTTACCTTAACCCACATTCCCCATTTCCCTTTGCTGCTAGGGAGAAAGAGGTAGAAGACGGTGGATGGGGGGAAGGCATTTTCAGTTTGCTTTTAGTTTCTCACTGCCTAAGCTGTTATCACTAAAATAATAAATTACCTAAGTCTCCCTTATGCTGAATTTGTTTTGCCTATGACAGTAATTGGTGAGCAATCTCCCTGTCTGTGTCTTAGCCTATGAGCTTTATTATCATATTTTCTTCCTTTTGAGGATGAGGAGTGAGAGAATGGCTTGGTGGTGCTTAGCTACCTGTTGGTGTGAAGCTGCCAAAAGGCATTAGCACATTTAATCTCACTTTTATACCAAATGCTACCTAGGTCTGGGAAGTTGGTCTAGAATATTGATTCAGGCACAGTGTAGTGGCCTCAGCTGAGTTACTCTAGATTTAAAATGCACCTGACTACAAAGTATTACTCAAAAGCATTTATAAATAAATAGAAAAAATAAGGTTCACTCATCCCCATCTATATAGAACATGGAAATAATATAAAGATCAATAAAGCAGGACATTTATGTCATCAATTTCAATTTTATTCTGAAAGACTTTGTGATTTTAGAAAGCATAAGGTCACAGCTTCTATGTAAATGCTTTTTATTTATTTTTTTTATTTATTTAGTTAATGTGATATGTTCTTATAATAAAAGGAAAACTCATGGTCTGCTTTTCAATTATCAATAGCAGCTGAGATAACACATCTCAAACCTATTTATCCTCCCATGCAATATGGAGAGCCATTACTGAAGTCCAGAAAGAAATAGGGAAGATTGTAAGATGTTTGGCATTCTTTACTAGATTAGTAGTTTCTTGGAAGCCTATGTCTCTCATCGATAAGGCATGCTTAGATTTCATGTCTGTCAACTTCAGAAGGTAATAGGGATGTGGAAGAGAATCATATGCCCCTCCTCATGTGCTTTCTTGGGAGCCTTGAGCATACAGTTTGACTAGGTGTACCATATTTCTGATCTTAACACTAGTAAACGAAATGCAAAGGCTCTTCCTTTATCTTTGTCCTTTTTCTCACTCTCTTGCTCTATGAGATAATGTACCTCCTTTATCTTTGTCCAAAACCTAGAAAACAGGATAAACCTGATGTAATTATAAATATGTATAGTACCAAGAAATGCCTACATATTTAGGGTAGCTATTTAGAGTAGAGTTAACCATTTGGTGTATTTCTTGGTCATGAGTAGTTCAAAATTTTGCAATATTCAGCATTATACTGATTCATTTCACTGACACTGTTATCAGTAAATCAATGGGCAGTTCTTTCCCCAGTTCACAAACTGCAAAGACAATTCCTCAATTCATCTTCTGAGCCCCCTTTTTGACATTGAAATGAGGGGGACTGAAGACAGTGTCAGTGAAGATTGCTTTCTTTGAGTTACAGAATACACACTGCATTACAGAACACTGTGACAAGGTTTAAAAATACACTCCTGAACAGAAGTTGTGCTATCCCCCTGCTTACATCCCCAATTGTGCTGTAATATAATGCACTTTAACAAAATTTGCAGAAATGTTCTACAAGTGCATGTTGGAAAATTCAAACAGACTGGCTCTGCCATCTGCTACTTCTGATAAGAGACTCATCTGTCTGTTGAGCAGGTAGTGAAGAGGCTGACTGAAAGAAAGAGAAGATAATGAAACACTGAAAACATGCTGTATCTCACAGTTACTTGCGGATACGCATCACCTAATTGGGGGTCAAACCAATGTTATTAAGTATTTAGAATGTATTTTGGTTTCAATTTGAATCAAATATGAATATATGCAGAACATTACAAAATAAACCTATTGATGTAATTTGGCCACTGAACTCAACTCCATCTCTGTTTCAGTGGCAAGACTAACAAGAGGAAGTGTAATTGTGAAAGAACACTTATCTCAGCTGTGTCAGTCACTGCACAATAACAAAATCCTCTTACTCAGCTGGGGGCATACAATTAAAATGACTTAAGGGTTAGCTCTATAATTACAGTCTGTCCTGAGTAAGAACAGCAAGCAGCTGCAGTATCTGGGGAGCAAATTTAGGAATGATTCATTCCCTCTTTTTCTCTAGTACCAAGGGAAAAGTCCTCAGCTCTGATTTATTTTTCTTTCCATCCAAGGCTGATACACGTTGAAGCACTGAAGGCTTGGGTTTTCCTTGATCTTGGTTTCCTGGTTGCAACCAGGCTTTCATTGTAAGAATGGTTTCCATCCCAAGTGCAATATTGCATAATGCAGATAGCTTAATAAGCCTTTAAGTTTCTTGCACCCTTTATTTTATTTCACGTTGTCATATGGACAGTACTTCCAGAAGCTAATGACTTCAATGACATCTGTCAGTTGTTACGGGATAAGAGCCCACCATGGGCAACTGTCACTCACTGGCAAGGATATCTCACTGAGCCTGACTGCAGAGGGTAATCACAAAACAAATTTAAAAAAAACAGCTTAGATGTGCCTCTGTCAGTAACACATCAAGAGGACATGTTGATAGTGAGGAAAGGAAAGGAGGCTAAAAGTAAGAATCTAAAGCAGATTACAGAGATGCTTGTGGTGGTTGTGTATACTAGCTGAATAGTTTCTTGGGAGCCTAGGTCTCCTATCTGAAAGAGATGCTCAGATTTCATGTCTGACAACTTCAGAAGGTAAAAGGGGTATGGAATACCCCTTTGTGTGATATGTAATGTGGAAAAGAATAAAGTCCTTCTGGAGGACTGGGAAAAAGCCTGACAAAGGACAGTGGATAGAAAGAGAGGATGGAAAATTATGTCATTGGGGAAAATAAGAACAAAATTTAGCAACCATGATTAGCTCCAGAAGATCCTTAAGGGGGGAAGTGAACTGGAGAACAACTCTGTGAGAGGAATAGAACAAACATTAACCTTTTGTTTGAAGTGACTGGAACAGAGGGAAAGCCCACATATGAGGCAAGGTACTCTTCAGCGGCGTAGGACTCTATTCAGGATGAAATGATAAGGCCTGGAAAAGGGTAGGCCTGAGGGAGATCTGACCGAATGTTAGATACTCCCCTGCATGAGGTAGGTAACGCCAAAGGGACTGCTCTGAAATGGCAAATAGTAGAAATATCACAAGGAAGTCTGATGCAGTGAGACTTGTTGAAAGAGTAGAGTTAGGAAAGCTTATTCCTAACTTGGAATAAGTGGCCAACAGCTCTCAATAAAACCCTTCCATAAATAAAGCAGTACCTACCTCTTCCCAGGCTGGAAAAAAATATTTATGCAGATCTTTTCCTTCCTGTTGCCTGGCATACTCTACCATCAGTATCCACAAGATGATTTTTGGTGTTCATAAATTCCACTGGCCTGGCTGTGCCCCATTTCCAGGTGTGCCTAAGGTTCATGAGCTTATATGAGATTTTTATGTAATTTTGTGAAAGTTGCATGCTTTCTCAGACCTCATCTCCCCCCATGTACGTGGATAGATTTTTAAAGTCAAATCTTGTAAGACAATTTAAAAATACAATTTATTAAACAGCCAAATCTTGTTTGAAATGTGAAAAATCCAAATACTGGGGAGACAAGCTGCTTTTGATTCAAATTAAATGACATTTTCTGCACAACACTAAGTTTGAAATGTCAGTATAGTCATATCTCACTGATTTACTTCCAGTGTGTATTAAGAATCTGGGAACAGGGACATTAAGTAAGTGTTTTTATCTTAATACTTTGGTAGAAGAATGTTAAACCAGTGCAGCAAAGTGATACTTAAAATAGATAAACACTAGAAAACATGCTGTAGGAGCAATGAAAATTTATAAAAAGTTTTGATTGTTTTTCTCCATGTTACTGAATCTGTCAGGAAAACTGGTCTATTTATATGTGTTGAACCAGCTAGTCCATTTAACAGAAATATAGTTTTGTAGCTTATTCTTCAAGGAAAAGTATTTTGCAGGGTGGATGAGAACCATAGCCAGTTCAATCAGTCTAAGTTTGTAATGTGTTTTCTTGTCTACACTGCAATACTATGCTAAATGACTAGAAAAAATTATACAAGAATGCTTCAGGATCACTGGCTACCTATCTACCAACTGAGTTATTTACAGTATGAGGAATAGTTACATTACTTAGCAAATTATTGAATTTCTTAGTGAAGGATTTCTCATGGTACAAAAGCTCATTCATGAATCACCATCAATCCTTAATGAAGACAGTTGAAAACAAAGATTTAATAGATACAGGGAAGAAAAGTACCTGTTGAATTCTTATAGAACTCTAATCCAGGCTAAGGATTAGCCTAGGCATAGTGGAGAAAGAAGCACACACTCACACGTACAGTACCTGTCTTGTTAGTTGAAGATATTAATGGCAAAAACAAGCTTCTGTCAAAATAGTTTCTTGCACAAATACTTCTGAAGTCTTTGAACTCTGAACTTTGAAAGTCTATTAGTGGCTAGCACAGTATATCTTTCTTATCTGGTTTTGATGGACGAAAAAATATTATTGCAGCTAGATATGCTGATGTTGCCAAAACAGAAGCTTGACAGAAACTCTTTATGGTAGTAAAGCTTGGAAAATGTGTAGTTTTGTATGGATCTGGAATGAAAACAGAGTAACATTAATTTTCCTTTGGAATAGAAATCATGCATTATAAGCCACCAGGCCAAAATTCACATTTTATGAATATTTTGTGTTGTTGCTGTGTTCAGGCAAACTGATGTTCTATGCAGTCTGTGTTATGAGAAGTCTTTCAGACTCACTTTTTTTGATCTTGCTAATATATCTACTGTAAAATGAGTAGATACTTTGCATCATTCAGTCTTCCTTTTTCATAGTTTATGCCTTATGAAGTGGAAGTATAAAATTAATTCTTACCATGATGGATAGGACTGAGCCTGCCACATGCTCCATGCTTTGCCACAAATGGATTGTCCTTGAAGTAATGTTGGGAATGACCCCAAGCAGTGGATCTTTCACATTCTTTTGACATATGTGGTGTAATTGACACCCTGTAAATAATTGTCAATTGGCACAGGAACCAATAACTTATCATTTTTTATTAGCTCTTATCTTTAAACTCTTTGTAAAAAAATGTGAGGAGCACAATCACTTCAGGACCTGTATATTCAGAAGCTACGGACACACCTGTATTAATACTGTCCTTGGCTACCACCACTGCAAATCAGCAATGACCTTCCTTATTAGCAATGTACCCCAGGCAAGAATTAAGGTTTATAATGGCTTACCTGAAAAGAACACATTCATTACCCCTACTACTTCTTTTTCTACAGGTCTATTTTACCTTAAAAAATGATGTACATAACTTCAGAGACCCTAATCCCTGTGTTGTATACACACAGTCAGTGAAGAATAAACTATAGTTTCTATAGTTATAGTAAGTGGTCGTTATGTGTAAATACATTAGAATAGGTTATTTCTTGTTTAACTGTGTTGAATTATTCACAAGCATATGCAGAATAGTTGTTTACACAGTTCCTTTGTGTAATATGGAAAACCATCCTGGCAAAGATAAACACCCTTACATGCACATAACATTTCCTATTTCGATTGACAGAGTTTCATTAAATTATTTATAATTATTTTCTTTATTCATTTTTGTTATGACTGGTCTGAAACAGACATGCACAAAAGCAATTTTAACTGTGCACTACATTAATATGAATAAATATTCCAGAAGGCCAGGATTATACAGGATTATACACCTTTCACATATTTTCCCCTGTGGAGTTTACTTAGCAAAATCACGAATCACCACATAATTTCTGATAATACAGTGAGTGCTTTAGAACATTTCCTTTTTATATATTCTTTTTTTTTTTTTTTTTCCTTTTCCCTATTACTACCTGAATAAAATGGAGCATATAGTAGTTGGAATAAAAATATACTTAGGTGAAACAAAACAAAAAAACTTTTTTTTTTTTTTCCTTTTTTTCCATTTTATTACTTTTAACATGAAGGATGGAAGGACGAAGTATTCCATCAGAAGTGCTTGGAGTTCTGCAAAATTAATCAATTCTTTATCTATTTAAGAAAAAGACAGGTTTTGCAAGTTACTTGCAAGTTACTTGTAGTCACCTTCTCTATTTTGTTATATTTACAAATCAGTTACCTTGTGATGTTATATTAAGAAATATATTCAATATATTTAGAGAATGGGATTAGATCATGGTATTACTGAAGTAAAGGCTCATGCTGAACTTTATATTTTTACTCTACATATTTTAATTAGAAATCAGCAAGCTTGTGGTTTAAGTTCTATTTTTAGTATCTGTATCATTCTGAATTGAATATTGAATTGAACATTTCAAAAATATTTATATTTAATATATGTTATTTCTATAGTTCACAGCATTGAAGCTGAACAAATAAGGATTTAAATTTGAGTACAGTTTAGCAAATTTGTCATCCACAAAACAACTGAAGTGGGCACCTGTAAACATTTGAGTTATTTTGAGTATCAGAACTGAGTGCCAGGATAATGTATGGAAGCAAAGGGGACAACAATGTCCCCTTTGTAAAACACTACCTTGCATTCAACAATCTATGGTAAGTATGCATGCTTTACCCATGTGGCAAACACAAAGCAATAAGTGTTAGTTCAGACTGCAGTGAAAAGAGGACTAATCTGATTTAAATTACCTTGCACTGGGGTAAAACAGTTCACCTGAAGCATTATTGTGGATCAGCCATGCCTCCAACCTTACTTCTGTCTTGAATTGATCTTCTATTATATGAGTCCCAAATAAATATTAGCTAACAGAGAGAGAGAGAAAGTATTTTTTATGATCCAGTAGTTAAGCCTGAATATGACTGGGGTTATTTGAGTGCCAAATCCCATTCACAGATGTATCAGAGAAACACAGAATCACAGAATGGGTGGGGTTGGAAGGGACCTCTGAAGATCATCTAGTCCAACCCCCCTGCTGAGCAGGATCACCTAGAGCACGTTGTGCAGCATGGCATCCAGGCAGGTTTTGAATGTATACAGATAAGGAGACTCCCCAGCCTCTCTGGGCAACTTGTTCCAGTGCTCTGTCACCCTCACAGTAAAGATATACCCCCTCATATTGAGCTGGAGTCTCCTGTGCTTAGGTTTGTGCCTGTTGCCTCTCGTCCTGTTGCTGGGAAGAACTGAAAAGAAACCATCTCCATCCTCTCGACACTCTTCCCTTTATTTATACACATTAATGAGGTCTCCCCTCAGTCTTCTCTTTTCCAGGCTAAACAGGCCCAGCTCTCTCAGCCTGTCCTTGTATGAAAGGTGCTCCAGTCCTCTAATTATCTTCATAGCCCTCCTCTGAACTTGCTCCAGGATTTCCACATCCCTCTTGGGAGCCCAGAACTGAACACAACACTCCAGGTATGGTGTCATCAGGGCTAAGTACAGGGACAGGATCACCTCCCTTGGCCCACTGGCAACAGTCTTCCAAATACACCCCAGGATACCATTGGCCTTATTGGTCACAAGGGCACATTGCTGGCTCATGGTCAGGCTGCTGTCCACCAGGACTCCCAAATGTAGACTGGAACAACTTCATGAGGAAAAAGCATGCTTTTTTGGTAGCTTACCAAGGCTACCTTTTAATCTGATAGCTAAGGCACTCTTCAGGCATGAGTTCAAATATTCTCATTTTAAATATTTGCCTAACCACAAGACAAAAAGCCATCCTCATAATTGTTCACCTCATATCAACATGAAAATATTTGTCTTTTTTGTCGTTTTATTTTTATTTTTATTTTTATTTTTATTTGTTTTGTTTTGTTTGGATGAGTGAAGTTGCACATTTTAATTTGATAGTTATCTAGCTGGAAGACTTTATTAATCTTGTTCTTAATTTCTGTCACTGAATTAAAAAAAATAATTGCTCAGAAAAAAAGTCAACAAGATCTTGTAACTAACATGCTGGTGGTTGTGGGATATCATCTCTGTATTTTAATTCCCAGAGGCTGGAAAAGCTTTGTTCCAACTGAAGGTAATATCCTGGTCCCAGTGGTAAAATCCCAAATTCCTAATTCCCAGAGTCTGACTACTAAATTCCAGAATTAGTACTCCCCGCCTTGCAAAAATTCACTCCTCTCAGACTGTCAGAGCTACATACTGCAATACAGTAGCTATATGTACTGTACCGTACTGTACCATACCATACTATACCACTGCATAATATATTAATTTTTATACTTTATGTGTCCATATGTACATACATTGTAAAGGGTCAAATTAATAGGAAATTAATTTAAACCAAGCATATGCCATTCACTAGAGTAGTAGTGAAAATCAAAGGTCCTAAGAGCATAATTTAATGTATAGATTTCATGTTTATTCATAATGTATTCTTTAGCTGAAAGAATATCACTGTACTGTGACAGAAAAAAAAAAAAAAGAGATTGAAGACAGACATAATTTTTCTTCCAATTAGCATCTGAAATATGTACAATGGGGTTATTCACGCAGTCTATTCTAGAAAGTAATTTAGGTATAAATTCGAAGATGACAGTTAAAAATCTGTGTTCCTATACAGTCTACAGAGCATGCAAAGCATGCAAAGAGCATACCTGCACATTGGACGGATGGCAGACATACTGTTTTTGGATGTGAATATAAAAGAAAGAGCCTGCATTTCATTATGGTCATAGGACACAATTAAAATACATAGGTTAAAAATTGAAAGCTCTCGTGACAATAGTTGCACATAAGAGTAAGCGCTAAAAAAAAAAAAAAAAAAAAAAAAAAAAAAGTGAAAGTCAGGTAATGCCTGTAAAAGTTGAGGCAAAACCACACAATCTCAGCTAATCACTTGACTAGTGATCAATGTCATTTCACATAGAATAAGTAAAGGTGAAAATGAAACAGTGACATTGTGAACACTTGATTAAATCTGGAGCTGATTAGCCTGGCACAGTTAGGGGTAAGAGTACAGGTGGTAAATCATCTCACTCTTGGGTCAAGTCAGAGACAACATACAATTAGAAAGACAAGCATACTGCAGCCAAGATGATTCAAATAATGGGAAATTAAATACTTGTTAGGAAAGCCCTGACAGGCATTATGAGTAATACAATAAACAACTACTATTTTGGATTTAATGTGTTCTGTGCACATCTGTAGAGGTAACATACAAGTTTTTGTTGTCTCCCTGCTTCTCTGCTTAGAATTTTGTCTGTAAATTACATAATTCATTCACAGTCCTTGCATTTATTTATTTTTATTTTTAATTTTTTCCCTTCATATCCAGATATCCAGAATGGGTTTTTTGCTTCTTCCAACAGAGCATATCAGCATGTTTTTTCTGTATATTCTATTCCATGTAAGATTTCATTGCTATAGGATCTGGCTTCTTTCCAGTACTGTATTATGCATTAATTAATATACTTTAGCAATGCAAAAGAAACTTTAGTCAGACATAAATTATTGGGCTTGGTATAAAAGTAACTGGATTAAATTTAATGACCTGTGTTATACATCAGATTGAATAGTCTAAAGGTCCATTTTTGCCTTAGGCTCTGTGGTTACATTTGAAGTAGTGGACGCAAGAACATGGTGATCCTCAAAGGCTGATATAGCAGTATTTGACATGCTCCAAGTCCTCCTTGTCTCCAGTTCACATTTATGTCTTTCTCTCATAAGAAGAGAACCAAATCACAGGTCTTTAATGAGATTCCTAATCTAAGCAATTAGAGAATTAGGAATTCATGAATTCACTTCAGCATCCATGGTGATATTCAACCTGTGAAACTATTACTGCATCAGGGATAACTCCTGTTTGACGGTCTCTAATAGTCACTAACAAACCTTGGCTTTCCAAGAGAAAGTTGGTCCATGCCTAGAAATAGGTAATATATCTCATGTTTTGTTTCAAAGCAACAAATTCATTTTTTAGATCTCTTGAGCCTTGATCATTAATAGCCTCAATAGGACAGAAAAGTGTAGCTTTGAAATTGATAACTTTTATAGGGACAGCTTGGGTCAGCAGAAGGTGGGTGAGTTTGCTTATTGGAGACACAAGCTTCAATGGCTGGTATCAGTTAACATTTCCAGAGGCTGACAGTTTTGCATGGATTTGATCTTTTATTTATAGTGAAAATTTTCAGAATTTTTACTGCATTCTTGCAGTTCTGCTGCTTTTTCTAATTTTTTATTATTATTTTTTTACTAGTCTTGGCTTGCAAAAAAAGGAAAAGCCTTTCATTATTTTTATATTTGCAAGTCAAGATAAACAAATAGCTCAGGTTTAAGTAAAGTCCATAATATACTCCAGTAAAGTGGTAATAAATCAACAATATTATCCAGTAAATTATGTTGTTTGAAGAAAAAAAAAAAAAGCTATATCTGAATGCACACTTCACTGCATTAAGTTTGAAATAAATATTGTTTTCAAAAAAGAACTGAAAAGATGATTTTCCATTAACTGTATAATTACTGGCCAGATGTTTCTGTTTAAAATTAAAATTGGGTTTGTGTACCACTCTCAATGTCATATCATGCAAACACATTATATAGTTCAGCTGGGCCTGTTTGAAAATATCAGTCTGTATATTTAGCTCCCCAATTTCCTTTGCTATTCTGAAAGACATGCACTGAGCTTTAACAGTCATTCCAATGTAAGGCAACTGCTTTCCACGTCAAACAAAAGCCCTTATTAGTGTTAGATAATGTGTCAGCTACTAAGAAGATTCTGGTATGCTAGCAAACTAATAAATATTCATAAATAAACTTGAACTAGACAATGCACAAATTCTCCTAAGAATGTGCTACAGTCTTAATCCAGAGAGCATAGTAGTAATTAACAGATAAAAGAGGAGGTTCATTAAATGAATATGCAGTGTCATGAAATCAGAGCTGTGCATTGATCACTGCTAACTTATGGATTCTTCCTTAGTTAGGATATTTTGACACATCATTTATCACTAGTCCTATTTTTAGATTTTTAATTAGCAGATCACCAGCCCTTACCTCATTAACCTAGCTTCTGCAAAAACATTATTTCTAGAGATAATAGCTAGGTTAGAATAATCACCACTCCCAATTTCTTTATCTCCATGAAAGGACAGGACTTCAGCTTCTGTGACATGAAATTGCATTTCATACTTGCAAATCTGACCTTGATTCAACAGCATACTTTTTTTTTTTTTTTTTTTTTCCTGAACAATTTCTCTTAATTTCTTTTCCTAAATGTATTAACCTCAAAATGTGCAACTTGTCAATGACAACAGAAAAAAAATCCTAATTTATCTTAAATTCTTTTTTCTAGCCCTCTGTAAAAATATTTGGAGATAAAGTTTGGCAGAAAATTGTACTTTGATGTGTGTTTAATACATCTTGCTGTGTATTTGTATAGATAGGCTTTTAAATGATTGGCTGTTTTATGAAAGAAAACCAAAAGAAAAAAAATCAAGAAAATGAACCAAGTAAAGACATATTTAAACTTACATTTGTTAAGTATAATAGCTTAAGAAACTAGTAAGCAGCAGCCAATTCACAAGTCAATGAAGTATGTCTTGTGCAGATGTTTCCTCCAATTTGATGTGCCTATTTTATTGCTTATATTATTGGAAGGTATATTCTACCACTGGTGATGGAAATGAGTATACATCATGCCATACTGTTCCAAGACTATATAATTATCTCTGCAATATGCATGCTGTATTTTCAACAGAATGCTTATGGCTTACGGCTTTCCTGTTGCAAGATCCACAATTAAATCATCTTAATATTGTCTTTTTGCTCTAATATATGTAACAACAATGAAAAGATTAGGCTAGCCTCAATTAAATGGCCAATGAATTAGGTAGCTGAACAATATTTGCACCCCTGGCTGTTGTATCCAATTAAAATTCCTATCAAATGAAAGAATTGATTAATCTCTTCGAGTAGAAAGGTTTGCATCATGCAAGCAGTCTAAATAATTTACATTAGAGCTTTCAACACATCTCATATGCTGTCATCTCTGCCTTGTGAAACAATTTATGGCATACTAAGACTTGCTTTCATTACATGCACTGATTTTGCAATCAATGGTATGCCAGAAGTTCAGAACACAATCTAAGAAGGTCATAGTTCTGCCACTGAAAATGGTTTGTGAAAAGGTCACCTAATTATTTTTGCATTTTATGATGTTTATGGCTATGCTCTGATATGTAGTCATGTGTATGCAATCTCATTAAGCACTAATGCTAGCTTTTTAATGAAAACAATCCATTTTCTAACTTAAGATCTAATTTCTCATTTGTTTCATCTTTAATTTAAAAGAATTAGGAGCACAGGACTTTGTCTGAATGAGTACACCGAGTCTGAAGCTTATTATCATATTATTAAATTAATGCAATGAATGACAAAATGAATCTGTTGAAAAATATAACTTGCTATAATTATGCTGTAGGAAATCACACATATTTGGAAAGACTCACTCAGACTTCCTTTCACAAGACTGGAGGATATGGATCCCACTGCTTAAAGTCTGCAGCAAACAGAAAGGATCTTATTAAATTCTGACAACATCTTTCAAATGCAGTGGGAACATCGGTATTTTCATGAAGAATTAATGGGCCTACTTGCACTCATAAACCTCAAGAATGATAACAGCATTTAGTACATGTGGAGTATCAAGATGGAATCTAAGAAGCACAGAAAGATTTTCAAAAAATACATTTATTTATGTATTAATTTATGTCCTGGTCTTTCTTTCCCTGGACTACCAGAGTTTGTTTGCTGTTATGTTAAAAAATAACTGACTTTAATTTACAGTAACTTTCCATAAGTCATTTTCATATTAAAAATATATATATATATTATTTAGGCAACAAACAATTCAAAATTTATCAGTTGTCACCTGTTTTTAATTTATGCAGATGTCAGCTGCTTTACAACTCTCTTTGGATCCAAAAATGCAAGGGAAGAGTGTTGCCAACATCTTTTAATTTAAGGATAGTTTCTGATCCAGAGCATACCAGCTATTCACCAGTAAAGTCAGGCCACTCAAAAAAAAAAAAAAGTTATCGCTTCTTTCCTTTAAAATGTTACCAGTAAAAACTGGCTGAATTTCCAGACACCTGTGAAGAATTTGCCCAACAAGTGGCAACTCAGATGAATAGCTGAAGAAATTTTCAACTTTCTTCATCCTTGTCCTACCTTCTTCTGATGTAATTAATTATTTTTTTTATTTTCTATTTATTTATTTATTTTTAAAATGCAGTAATGTAGCTACAATATGAGATGGAAAAGCTGGAAAAGCCTTCATAACTGTCCTGGGAGATAGCCAGTGAAAATAGGGAATCTTCCAGGGGATTGGAGGATCTACTTACTCCAATTTGAAGAGAATGAGATAAACTGAGTCTGCTTCATGGGTATTGTCTTAAGTGTGTGCATTGCTGTTTAATAACAGATGAGTCCTGCTCTGTCCACTGCACCCATGAATGGTGTGAATACCCCATGACTCCTGGACTGGATCCAAAGTACAGGCATCACACCTTCTCTCCTCCACCTGCATCCCAGAAGAAAAGCTGACACAGACGAACTACCAGGAGGACGGAGAGCCTCTGCTCCCCACACCAGCACCAGCTAATGTGGTGCATGCTGTGCAGCAAATTTATGCAAGGGCCCTGAAAGGATGGTCTGATAACAAATGCAGTTCAGCACCAATATGTACAAATGTGTGCTTGAAATAAACAATTCCTACATTTTACAACATCTGTAGCAACACAGTAATCCTAGCATCTGTTGCAACAATGCCATCTAGTCCCTAACATCTAACACAATTAGACAGCACAGCACTTAATGTTTATGGCAACACAGCAAGGGGACCTCAGTTTAACAGCAGAACTCAAATAAAAACATTGCTACTCAGCAGCTATTCAGAAGAGTTAATAATGAGCTACATTACATAAGACATAATAGACTGAATATATAAATAACATTATATCTTTCTATGAGTGGATGCTGTAGTCTCATCCTGGACACAGCACTGGTCATCTTGTCCCAGAAAATACATTATAGGGTGTCCTGGTTTCAGTTAGAACAGAATTAATTTTCTTCCTAGTAGCTGGTGGAATGCTGTGTTTTGGCTTAGGATGAGAAGAGTGCTGATAACACCCCGATGTTTTAATTGTTGCAGAGCAGTGCTTATACCAAGCCAAGGACATCTCAGCCTTTTGCTCTGTCCTGCCAACAGGCAGGCTGGGGGTGCAGTAAGAGCTGGGAGGGGACAGACCCAGGACAGCTGACCCAAACTAGCCAAAGGGGTATTCCATACCATCTGACGTCATGCTAAAAAATATATAGGGGTGGCTAGCCGTGGGGAGGGGGCCGGACTGCTTGGGGTTAGGCTGGGCATCAGTCAATGGGTGGAGAGCAATTGCATTGTGCATCACTTGTTTGTACATATTATTATTACTTTCCTATTATCACCATTGTATTATTATTATTATTATTGTTATTATTATTTTCCTGTCTTATTAAACGGTCTTTATCTCAACTCACAGGCTTCACTTTCCATTTCTCTCCCCCATCCCAGAGAGGGAGGGGGGAGGGTGAGCGAACGGCTGCGTGGTGTTTAGCTGCCGGCCGGGTTAAACCACGACATAGGGGCAGAGTCAAGGTCAGCTCACAAACTAATGATGAATCCTCAAACATATCTCAGAGACAAAGAGATTGAGAGATTAGGATTGTTTACTTTGGAAATAAGAAGAAAGGACATGATCAAAGTATCTGAAGTACTTTTGGAATTGTGTAAAAGAGAGAGAGATGTGACTGGGAATTACTCATTTCCATGTCTCAGAGCACAAAGACAAGAGTCCACTCAATGAACTTAAAATGAGGGTAATTGAAGCTGACTCTCTGTGACCTACTGACCCTGCCCAGCCTCCTGGAGGCCTATTTCCACCATTCACAGGGCCCAGGACCCACCCTATTTCAAGTCAGCACAAGACCATCAGTCCCTGCCTCTGTGTCACTGTCCCTAGACTGTTGTTTGTATTCTGTATCTCCTGGGCTGACCCAGGCCTGCTACCTTGTCTTCCCTGGTTTTCATGGAACCAGAGGTGCCCACTGCTGTCACCACCCTGACTCGTCCAGCTGGTCCCCACCATGGTCTAGTGCCCTGTTCAATAGACACAGCAGAGCCTGTGCCACAGCCACCATCAGCTCCGAACATCCCTTCCCACCAGCAGCAATCCCACTCTCACTGCTCCCTGGCAACTTGTACAATGAAATACTGAGTGCCAAAATCTATAATTGATTTTCAGAATGCACTGCCAAAGAGAAATGTTGATGAGAAGAATTTAGGGGGGCTGAGAAGCAAGAAAGCCATTCTGCACATCCATACTTAATTAATTAAACAAAACATTAATTTTTATGGAAGGAGCATTAAATGTTCAGGCTCCAACCAACTCCTGTTAGAGGTAGATGGGGAGATTACATCTACGTGCAGGAGAAGTTTGTCTCACAGACTGCTGTGGAAGAAAACTTCTTTCTCTGAAGTTCCGGTACTGACTACCTGATAGAAGATAACAATTTACAAGATGTTTCAGCTCTTCTGTTTACCACTACAGAACCAGAAAATAGATAAAAATTGTAAAATAATTCTCCCTCAGTTGGTCAGTGGTGCCCACATGCCTCATATTCTCAATAAATAACTACTTGCAGTGCACTGTAATTGTGTACTTTTGTAAAAATGTAGATCTCTCCTGGAAATTATCCTATCCTATCCTATCCTATCCTATCCTATCCTATCCTATCCTATCCTATCCTATCCTATCCTATCCTATCCTATCCTATCCTATCTTATCCTATCCTATCCTATCCTATCCTAGGAACACATATTTCCCATCTCAAATGCAGGGGCTGTGTACCTGGAAATCATGTCATGGAAATAAGATCCAATGCAGAAGAGGGACTATTAAAACCCCTTAGGGCTGCTTCCTCCCTACACCACTCATCCACTCTATCCTGCAAATCTTAGCCCAGAAATAACCAGATTTTTAACCTCATGTTACATTGTTAAATGCAGGTCTGCATGACTAGAAAGCTAAAGATGGATAAATTCCTAGTTTTTATTTGAAAAATTTAGTTCAGTCACTGTTAATCACATAGGTCTATATTCTTTCCTACTTTTGCCATATTTACATGGCTTTACTTGGCTCTGGATGTCCATATTACCTTTGTTGGAATGATCCTAGGTATTGATCTCTGTACAGCATCGCACTATACGATTTATCTGGAGATGACCTCCAGAAGTGTCTTCCATTCTCAATGATTCTGTGATTCTGTGATACATTAAACAATAGCAGTTTAAAAAAGGAAACCCTTACAGATCAATTACTTTTCTATTTCCTCATTGTTATGATAGACATCAATCTCTTTCTTTCCAGAATAAAAAGTGGGCATTATTTAAGGTACCACTGTCATGGGGCTTCCATGTTCTTAAAAGGCAAGCCTAGAGGACGGTGTTTCCCAACGCTGGAAAGATTGCAAAGCCAGAAAAAAAAAAAAAAAAAAAAAAAAAAAAAGAAAGCTTTTGTTTCCTCTATGAAAATACATTGCTTCTTCCCTGAGGGACCTGAGAAACCTGTCAGGACATTCACAGATTTTTGGAGTACGTTATATTTGCACTGTTAGTTTTCAGTCAGTTGATATGCTGTGTAGTGTTACCACGAACCTCCGATTTTCATTTTCCACCTTTTGAATTTCTTTTGTATACATAAATCCAGTGATTAAAGTTACATTTATAGTCTGTATTATTTCAATTGTAAACTACTTTGTTCTGCTTCTTTTAGAGATGGACTAATGATTAAATTAAGAAGCATATTATTTTGGTATACCTTTAAATAATGTTTGAATTTTTGATCCTTTATTTCTGTCTGCTGCATAAGTACATGATTAACTCATCTGATCTTAATCAAGATTCACCTGTATGTCTTCCTCAGGTACACTTGCCTTTTATTGGATGGTATAAAATATGAAGATGGCAAGATAACGCTTTCCATAATTTTATGTGTTATGTATTACATATAAATGAAGTCCACAAAAGTTGACAAACAGATGGTACCTGGTTTGCCAGAGCAACACAGGCATCTCTGAAAAGAGAAATGACAGGCAGTGATGTAATGGGTAAAAGAAATGAGAATTATTTATATTCCTGGTTGCATTAATTAATATTACAGATCTGAAGGGGGATAAGAATCAGTGAGACTCCTTGAATAGGCCTAGAAATATTTGGCTACATCAAATAAGTATTCTTTACCAGGAAGAGGTTGTCTGTATTGAACTTAAGCTAAAATGTGGAAATTAGAGGAAAACAAAGCTTTTTATTAAGTAGGATTTATGTATCTTATCTGATATTCATGATTTCCCATATCAAAATCATACTTATACTGCATATAGTTCAGCATTGCTTTTGGTAATATACAACATATTTCTAGACTACTTATCAATAAGGTCCACACATATGTCTATTAAATCACAGTATGAAAAAATCAAAAAATCAGGCTCAAATCATGACATTTTTACTACAACACTTTTCTCCAAGTTATTCTCTTGCTTTGAAAGTTTCACTGAAAATAATCACAATTAACTGTGAGAGTCAAACTGGAACTCTAAAAGAACAAATAATAATAATCTCTTAGCAGTTCTCCTGAAAAGTTCAATGCAATCAAGATTGGAATGTTTTTCTTCCTTGTTGTTTGTTTGTTTGTTTAATTACTATGATGAAAAGAGAGGTCCTTTCAACCATTCATATTTTGAAAAACTTGACAAACTGGGCCTAATGACCATGGAGGGCTGATGAATCATTCCACAAAGATATGTGAAAGAACTCTACTAGGGAATATTCAGATTCTGATTTAGGTGACCCCAGACCTGGACTGGATTAAATTGGATTTAATATCCTCCTTACCTTCCTTCACTCTATCTTGTATTTTCAGCATGTCATATTAACAAAGATCAAAGCAGAACACCTAATACTCTGTAGTATAAAAATTTCACCAACACAGTGCAACATGTCACACATAAGGGTGTGATTTAAACAAGCTATGCAAGACCTTCTATGAGAAGACTTTTTTTTATTTATTCCAATAAAAGAGATATTGAATTTGAGTGACCAGAAGCCATTTCATAAATAATAACTACTGATTAAAGGCCTCTTTTTGAATGTATTCATTGTTATCTGAGTACAAAGTCCAGGGGAGTGTGTGTATGTGTGTGGGGGGGGGGGGCGGGGGCAAAGGGGAAGAGGAGGAAGGAAGGAGGAGGGAAGGGGAGGGGAAGAGGAGGGAAGGGAGGGGAGGAGGAGGGAAGGTGTAAAATAAAAAATAGGAGAAAAACAAGATAACTAGAAATGGGTGAGGAGCTGTCCAGAAGACTTCTGTGAGATAGTTCTGATTCCCTGAAGTTGTTTTTCAGTTGAGCTCAGATAGCCTGTCACTGCAAGCTGCTTCAGAGAGCAAGAATGCTTTTCCCTTACTTTGATTTCTGATGATGGTTGTACTGCCAAAATGGTACATATAATAGAAGAGACCAAGAATGAGTATGGTGAAGGATGTTATCATGCAAAGAAAAATCACAGTTAATTTCCGAGAATAGCATTGTCTCCAGGGATTGTTTTAGACAATTTGTAGAAATCAGGAAGAGATTGTTCAAATTTATGATTTAAGCAATATAAGCTTGTTCTATAAGCAATGCCTTATAGAACAAGCACTCTTTCTGTAATTATTTTGTTATGCTGTGTGCTCTAAATATCAAATGGACAAAATATAAATCTTTATCTTTGCAAGTCAAAAAATGAGATCATTACTCCATCACTACTCTTATGTTTATTAGCACTGCACTCCACACACACACAGACACACACACACACAAAAAGTCCTATTAAATATAATAGTTGCTTGTGGTATAAAATGTCATTCAGCAGGAGTCAGTTTGTAATGAAATACAATCCCCCTGAAACCTTATTTGATAAGAAATTGAGTGTGGTTTTGGTGATGTTACCTAAAGGAAGTGCAGAATTTCAAGTTAATGATTTAATCTCTGAAATATTACAACTACAAATATTAGATTGTTTAGTAGTAGTAATTATAAAGTGGGTGTTATAAATAACAACATATGGCATCACTGTGAATTAATTCCTGAGGCTCTGATGCCGTTCATAAACCTCACACATTTTATAACTGCAGCTGAGTTCTTGAGTGAAATACATCCTTGTGTTTACTCTAGGGCTATCTATTATGCTCCATGTAATTCAAATGTATTCCATTTGTGATCCTCATACTTTGCCTCTGAATTGTTTTCCCCCAATCATTAACACAAGCCTGTAACTTTTTCCTTTAATATAAATGCTCTTACATTTTTCATGAGAAAGAATACATCTGAACTGCAAGATGGTTTTATTGATGTCACTGTTTTAAGTTACTCTACCACAAATCACATATTCCACAAATTCACAGCCTTTCAACATTTATGGCTGGAGTAAAGGGAGCAATTTTTATATTGAAAGGAAGATTTAGGGACATATTTAATTCAGATTTTCAGCTGGACAAGAGAAACAAATTCTGGGTGACCAGCTGGCTTTCTGCAGATCATCATTGATTCATGAACTCTATTGTTATAACTCTGTTATTATACTGCAATGACCTTCTTGAAATGGATCCAAACATAAAACCTCTGGAAAGACATGAGCTCATCAGCTTAGCAGAGACAGCACAAAAAGTTCCTGATATGGAGTCCTCTTACAGACACTCAAGGATTCATACTGCCCTGACAGAGATGTGATACAAATCAGAGCATTAACAGGGTAGTATAAAAAGAGGAGAAGATATTGTAATGTGATATACTGCAGAACTGTCTATCAAGGTGGTAAGAACTGGAATGCCTTGTTTGTAAGTATTTGAGTTTCTTCTGAAAACTATATTAAATACAAAAGTGGCTTTGCTAAGGTAATATGTATGCTGCTTCATACTTCTTTCAGGAACATTATAGGGGCCTACTATAAATCTAGCTGAAGGAATACAAGTTCTTTCTAATAAATTGAAAGGTCTTGGGTCAGGACAAAATTAAGAGTGCAAATTGACCAGAGCAGCAGGAAGAATACAGTTTCTGTTCAATGAAAATGTTTTCTATGAAGCACCAAAAGTTAGTTGAGAGTAATAAAAAATAAATACAGGTGTAATGTTCCTGTCTTAAATAACTTAAAAATAAGGTGACAAATCAGTCATTTTTGTCTGGATTCTCAACGATAGGCTAGCACTCTGTGTTCTAATGAAACATTTCTGTAGGACCTGCATATCTAGACTTCTAATGAATGCAAGCCCTGACTTTTCCCAATTTTGTCACTGCAGTCTGAGTATTCACTTGTTATTTAAGCTTCTGCTAATTTTTTGGCAAACTAAACATTCTTAAGAATGTTCCCAGACATTAAAGCCAACTAATATGAAATGGACAAAATCTAGGCTTATTCCTCAACCTTCAAAATAAGGGGCCTGAGGCAAAAAACCTATGGGAAAGGATAGATCCCATGAATGTTTCATATCCCAAACTGTATCTGAGAATTATCTGAAACTGCCAGTTGACATGGACTGACTAATCTGTATTATGGTATCAACACACAATGTCTAGAGCAAACAACATATTTTCAGACATTGAGTGGGAAGCAATTTGCTGGGTGTAATTTGTGCAAATGCACTTATTCTCTTTTCCCTCTACATTCCTTACAGTTTTTCCACTGTAAAAGAACAATCTCAACATCTCCATTAGCATTCAGGTTGTAGCCCTTATGGTTCTTCCAGCATGGGAAACACAGGTCTTGGTGAACTTCCCAATTAACTTGTCAGAAAGAACACCAAAACTATGTGTTCTCTTCTAAATTTATTTGGATCTGCCCATATGATTCCCTTCGGTAATGGTGAAATTACTCAGGAGAGAGTTCCCTGTAGACATGGAATCCTTTTTAATCCTTTATCTCTACATGAGAATAAAATTATTTTCAGTCCTTATTATCTGCAAGATTTTTGCCCCCCTACACATGGTAACCATTAATAACATCTGTTACGTTTGGGATACCTCTGAATTGTGGTGGTAGAAATGGTTCTCTTCATGTTGTTCCCTTGTATCTCCACCGTATGTCCCACAGGTTTGTCACATAATAGCCTATATACTCATATGTACTTCTGTCTACCTGGGCATTTCCTAATGCAGAATTTCTGCTGTTGTTCTTCCATTGGACCAGCATCCCATATTTTGATGTTTCATTTCTGTAAAAAAATCAGGACTGCAGCATTTGGTTTCATTGATCAGCTTAGACATTGCTGTATTCCATGACTCGCTCATAAAACAGTTTGCATTTTATGAAAAGTATTTTCACAAATAAAATTGTGCTTTTAGAGATCACATAGACTGTGCTGTTAAAGATCTCATGATGTAAGGATTTTTTTTATGTACCTCAGCAAAACCTGGTAGAGCAGTCAGCCTTAGTAACAAAGTATAACAGGTGTAATTAATCATTACACTGCAAAATAATAGCTCATATTAGGGAAAAGGTGAGCATCACCTAAAATCCATGCTTTTATTTATTTATTTATTTTTTACTATAAACCTGACAAATCAATACCATTTACCACAGTACACACACACACACACACACAAAAGAGACTGTATGACTGTACTTATTAGTATGGATCTATGTGATAAGTTCTAATAAATAGAAGATGTATCCTGTTAAGAAAAATGAAAAATTTCTCAAACAAACCTTGATTAAAGGAGACATACTTCTTCTTAGGTGTCTGACTATAATGATACACTATTGGAAGATTATTCTGGAGTTTTAGTAGTTTATATGTATGTACAATAATCATCAGAACTGTTAGGGTGAGGAAGACTTCTTAGACTTTTGACTAAACTAACAGTTTTTTCCAAGAGCAAGGGTCAGAAACTTTATGGAATTAGTTTTCTCCATTGCTCACTTGCAATGAATGGTAAATTGCTTCCTGTGTATTGTCCTATTTCTATGGCTGGTTGTGAATTGCTACCCTAAATAATGAACTAAAAATATGAGTTCATTTCTGTACTGTATTATGAATGTGTTATTGTCACAGCATGTAATTACAATCATTCACAGTGTGAACATGAGGTCTGAATAGTAAATTGTCCTGAAAACAGTCTTCTGTGAATTTATGAATTTCCAAGCTTACCTCTCATAATGATTAATACTATATTACTATTTCACTCTCAGGTCATTCAGCAGAACAGCCACCATACCTCAGAAGTCATGGAAGTGAAAAAGCACTTATTGCACAATGAAAATAAGGTCTTATGACAAGGTAATTAATGGATATTACCCTTTTATAGAACGAAGATGCAGACAATAAATATATGAAATCATCAAAAGATCTTCTGATACTGATGCTAAGAGGAAAAGTTAAAAATGGGATTGTCAGAGTAAGAAAAGAATAGCTTTATAGTGTCATTTGGCACCATTTGTAGTGGGAGGAACAATTTTCCATAGGCAGGGAGGAAACATCTACAAAACAAGAAAATAATAAATACTCCGTTATCAAGACATTTTTGTACCAGTAGTGAGAAGATTTGTACTTTGCAGCATTGAGTGTTCAAGTTTTCAAGACAAATCTGTTCATATTAATCTGTAATGACAATGTATGTCTCATAGTGAAAAATGTCTGCAATGAACTTTGAGGCAGGAAATTTTCTGATTTTTTTCCTTGAGCTGTTATACTGCAGTAGTGGTTCTCTACAAAATACATTCAGAAAATTGACTTACTTGTATTATAAACTACACACTTGATGTTTAAAAAAAAGACTACAAAATTGGGTATTGCTACCCTTTATCCAACTTTCATCGAATTATTTTTTATGAGAAAAAAAAAAAGTGCTTTTTTCTTTCCCCCATTTTAATTCCTCTTCCAAAATATTGTGTGTTTGTTTTTTTTTCAGTAACCCATGCAGAATCAAGTATGATCACACAGAATGAGAAAAGCCATTTTGTATGAAACCATTTCATATATATTTTTAAAAATGATTGCACTGCTACAGAAATTTTTTAGCTGTCACCTTTCAAAATTGAAAATTTATTTCCCAGATGTCAATAGTTTATACAATTTCTTTTATTTTCAATTCTTTACAATTTTTACGTGGATTTTTAATATACTGTGAAGGAATGCAATAAATACATTAATCCTTTTCAAATTCTGCTATCAAACTGTTGGCTTTAACAAGAGATTTGTTGCTTTTTATTGGTTTGTCTATAGACTTAACAAGAATAACTTTACAGAATACTTAGACTGCTGAACATAGATGACCTTTAAAAATACTCCCATGGTATGTCTCTATACCTGGGCCTTAGCCCTTGTCTCTTTTGAAATAATTAATAACATCATTTGAAGCAACAGAATAATATTGTTCAAAAAATCAGATTTTATATTACAGTTTACATGTTTGGCAGTTTACTTGTTATTTAAATGAAGTGAGTCTGCTAAATTCCTCTGTAACTATTGCAATAACTGAGAAATACTGTCAATCTGTTAAGCACAGGTTTCTCCTCTAGTCACACACAAAGGGAACAAGCAACCTTAACTGATATTGAAATATTAAAGTAAAATTGTATAACAATGTTCACAAAGTAGGGCCTCAATCTCAGTGATTTTAGTGTGTGTTAGGCACCTGAAAACATCTGTAAGTTTACTCCTGCATTGAACAGGAAATAACATGTTGATCTAGGAGCCAACTGGCTGTATTAGGATCTCTGGGTTTGACATCTGACTTTACTTCATTGTAGTAAAAAGAAGAGAAAAAGAAGAAAAACTTGTTTGAAACACAAATTCTGAAGCAGTTTTCTGCTTCAAGATGCACCAAGCATCTTGAATGCTTAAGTGCTATGAAAAATGTAACAACGACTGTCTGACCCTCGTAAAAGCCACTGCAATACCTGTAATTATAGTATTTTAAGCACTGTTATTTCTAATCTTCTTCAAAAGTTTGAAATGAAAATGATCATGAAACATATGCACTTAATTAAGATTCAAGATTCACCTCATTTTTCATTTTTGCCTGTTTTACACTGACTTTCTTTTTGTTCCTAGGTAAGCACAGAGGTTCAGAGAATAAAGTATACTGCCACCTCCTTCTGGAATACTAGAACTACATGAATCTGCATCATCTGCTGGGTTAGCCTAGGATAATATGATGTGAGAATCCATCTATTTATAAAAGATCATAAAGAATGAAGTGATAAAACAGTCCTGATTTGTTCTCTTCTTCTAATGAGCTTCTAGATCAAAAGCAAAGTCAATGTTTTTCAAGTTCATAAACTAAATATACAGAAAGTGCCATAGTCTACTGCCAGTTGCTATTCACTTTGAGCACTAACTTTTATTTTAGAGAATATTACTGATACTGGAATAGTATTTGAGATACGTAAGGGTAGCAGAATCCTGTATTAATGCAACACTGTTCCAGATTCAATCTGATCACTTCTGTTAGTCATTGTGCATGTAATATTCATGTATCTAGTGTAAGAGATAGTAAGGAACTATAAGGCATGAAAATCTGCTTTCACTTATAGGATATCTGCAGGATAATCTGTGAAGTTTGCAACAGAACAACTTGCTTCCCTAAAGGCCTGACCAAGCCCAGCCAGCCCTATTCAAAAACCAGCCTCCATTTTATTCTGAAGTGAGTGTCTGAGGACTGCAAGTCCCTGAGCATGTCTGGCAGACAAAGCATCAACACAGAGGAAGAAGAATAAAAAAGGCCAGACTCCTCCATGTAGCAGAGACCAAGAAAATTTCACCTTGAAATAGTCTCCAGAGAGAAGGGCTGTAGGCAATAAATGAAGACTTTCTTATCAATAGGTAATCTGTAAATTCCCAACACCTTGTTATTTTTTGTCTCCATTTAAATATTACTACTGTAGAAAAGGAAAATGGATGTGAGAAAAAGGTCAGAGAAAATTAAGACAAATCTTTAATAGTCCCATTTAACTGGCTAGGGTTTGTTTGTTGGTTTTTGAATTGCATTTAGTACCTATAACAGAAGTGAACTAGCTTAGTTTTCAGAGGAGAGACTTATGATATGGTGATCAATGGTTACTTAAATTTTCCTAAGCGATAATCAATAAGGATTTGCAGTTTGTGAAACTGTATCCTGTCTAAAATGTGTTTATATCTAATGGAAACTTTTCAAGTCTTCATACCTCAGCTTGGATACCTTTGTGTTTGTAAGTATGAAACCTGCTGTATATGTAGTTTAGATATATTATATGTGCTGTCTGCATAAAATATAACTAAGTTATGGGAAGAAATGATTAGCAAATAAAGCAGACAAATATGTAAGAAGGTGGGTTTTTTCCTTTTTCATGAAGATCTTGTCATAAAGTATGTAACTTTTAATTTTATCATTTATTAGTTTTTTACTGTATTAACATTTCAGGAAATTTAAAATACACAAGAAGATATGGCAACATAACTTCTACAATCTGCTTTTCTGCTTTTGGTAATGAATCATGCAATCTTTGATCCAGTGGGAAGTTTTAGGGATCACTGAGATAATGTTAAATATACATATTTTGGCTTTTTCAAATCAGTAGCCTACTTTTAAAATAAAGTAAAACTGCCTTTAAAATTATAAAATATATCTGAGATTGAATGATGTACTTAATAGTATAATACTATATATATAATATATATGACATATATATAAATATATTATATATATATATAATTATCCCAGCAATAATTTGGGTATATCGCCATTCATTTAGAAAGTAAAGAGAGAACCACCTGAATCAGGAAGCAAAGTCCTATTGATATATATATATATTTTTTTTTTCTATTCATTTTAGTGTCTGTCATCAATGACCCCCTCATCTAGGGGTCATCATCTAGTCTTAGCTAATAAACTGACACTGATAGACTTTGTATCAAACGTTGCTTACATTCAGGTTTAGATAGATATAAGAATTCTCTTCTCTTCTCTTCTCTTCTCTTCTCTTCTCTGCTCTGCTCTGCTCTGCTCTGCTCTGCTCTGCTTTCAATCTTTTTTCATCTTCCTTTCTTATTTTCTGATTTCTTTTTCTCCTTTACCTTTCTAATTTTCAAGTTTATTTTATATTTTATATGAGTCTTACTCTGCATAATCCCATCTCTACCTCTTTATATGCCTCTTTCTGGAGAAAACAAGCTCTTTATATTTCACCATCTGTAAATGGCATGTGATTTTTGCAGAAATATACCTTTGAATATTTCACCGGTTGTGCTTGGAACTTAGAAATAGACAATATTTAGCTTTGTGCTTTATGGATTCTATATCACATGTAAACTGTCTTACAAAATATTGCAAGATTTTGAAAAGCTGCAGTTGCTGTTGACTTTGGTAAGAAACACAAAGCTCTGCTTTTTCAGAAATTTCCATTTTTTCATGTGTTAAAGAAAAAAAAAAAAAGGTTTTAAAAGTATGGAAAATATGGAAAGTATTTAAAGTATAGAAAATATGGAAAATATAATTTTAAAAAATATAAATTTTAAAAATGTATAAATTATCTCATTCCATTCAAACCATCTCGCTTAAAGAAACTGTTTGCTTACGGGATTTCTCCACAACAAACCTGGAAATGGTGAGAAATTTCATACTATTTTCTTTTTCCATTTCTTATTAACCTACTAAAATTTGTTGATTTAGGAGATGAATCGACTTTAAATGCTGGCAAGATATTTTTTCAGAACATATTCATGCATGCATGAAGTATACTCTTACTACAGATGATTATCAAGATGATGTGATATGGTTCTATATTTATTATAATTATCATCGTAGTGGTCAGCATAAGTGAGCTGATCATATTTTAAAATATGCATTTAAAATATGCATTTAAATATTTTTAGAGTTTACGTTAGATTGGAGTTGACATTTGCAGACACTACCTGTGGTGGTAGTTCCAAATTTATTCACTTGCCTTTGCTTGTCTTTCTTGGATGTAGCTATTGAACACTGAATTAAAATCCTTCTCATCTTAGATAGTTTAAAAAAATAATAAATAAATAAATAACCCCCCACTTTTCAGACTTCTGATTCTTAAAAAATTTAGAAGGTGCAGAAATTGGACACAAATGCAAAAATATTAATTTGTATATCTAATATCACGTAGTTATAGTTTTGAGTGCTTATTTAACACTATCACCTGCCTATTTCCACCAATGACAGAAGGAATCTAAACAATTTACTTAAGAACAACAACAAAAGACAGCCAATTTAGATGAACTGAATCTTCTCCTCTTTAACTTTTTTTTGTTCTTTTGGCAATTAGTTTACCCAGAGTAATCCACATTGTCTACAAGTTGCCTCTGTATATAGCAACTTGAAGATGTGGTCTATGTTATGTAATATGGATGTTTAGTTAAGGTTATGTTTATTTATATGCAAATATTTTGTTGCTATTGATGCATGTTGTTTGCATAAAGTTTAATAATATGTCCAGAACAAAACTGTAGTAGTATTATTTTGTTCAATGCCTGAGCAGTTCTCAACCTGGACATCTAACAGAACTGTACAATTAATCTTAAGGCAGCAGAGCTGTAAAACTATACACTGCTATTGCAGCTCCCTCCCACTCATCCACCCACCACAAAGGAGGTAGACTGACAGACACAGACAAGCTGGCTGAGAGAGAAATAGGACAGATTACATTCATAATTTATAAAGGTAGAATATTGAAAAAACAAGCTGCTAACATGTGAATCCTAAGAAATGGAGAGCATAAGTTAAGCAAAATTTCTAGCATTTCACTTCATGGCCTGACTGTATATTTGTGCTTATAACATTAAAGTCAGAAAAATGCTAAATGATGGCTCATGAGATCCCAACAGATGTGATTTAGAACCATCAGTTTTATTCATTTTAATGGATTTTTTTTTTTTAGTGCTCAGTAAATTACTTTTTGTGTTTAATAAAATTATGGATTTAATGAGTAATCAGAGTAGACAAAATATACTCAATTTTTAAGAATATAAATAAGAGAGGGAATTGTAATAGTCTAGAAATTACTTTAATAAAGTATTTAATATTATTATGCAAATACTTAATTAGAAAAATCAATTCAAATTCGTTTGCAAACAAGCTAAAAGATGGTGAATGAAAAAAAAAAAAAAAAGACTAATTATCATAACAGAACATCTGCAAAAATAAACTGAAAAAGACACAGTAAATAGGACAAAGAAACTAAGAAACCAGAAATACTAACAGAAGCTTTGAGATGAAACCAGACAGTAAAGTGGTATATTATAATGCTTCATTAATGCTAAATAGAGGTGTGATGACTGAGATAGTTAAAAACATAAAAAGATATGTAACATGTAAGAATGAGCTGATGCTAAGAAGTTGTAGTGGGTTTACATGGCAAGGTTTTGGTAGTGGGGGACCATAGGGGTTGCTGCTCTGAGAAGAATCCAGAAGCTGCCCCATGTTAGAAGGGTCCCACTGCTGGCCAGAGCTGAGCCAGTAAGTGATATTATTTGTGCCTCTGTGAGGGCAGGTTTAAGAAAGGAAGAAAAAAAAACTGCTGGAATAGCAGCTGGGAAAGAGAGAGGAATGAGAAACAGCCCCACGGACCCCTAGGTCAGCACAGGAGGGCAAGAGGTGCTCCATGCACCAGAGCAGACGTTCCCCTGCAGCCCATGGGTCCCACATGGAGCAGATCTCCATGCTGCAGCCCGTGGAGGAGCCCCCAGTCAAGCAGGTGGATGTGGCCTGGAGGAGGCTGCGGCCCATGGAGAGGCCCCACAGGAGCAGGCCCCAGGCTGGATCTGCAGCCCGTGAAAAGGAGCCCATGGAGGAGCAGGGGGTCTGGGGAGAGCTGCCGCCCACCTGTGGGGGACCTATGCTGGAGCAGTTTACTCCTGGGGTATGGATGGACCCCGTGGTACATCCCCCGTGGTGAAGAGCTGCTGCCTGTGGGCAGCCCCTGCAGGCTCAGTTCTATAAGGATGACATCCTGTGGGAGGAACCCCATGTGGAGCAGGGGCAGAGAGTGACTGTGAAGGAGCCGTGGATTCAAAATGCTATAGACTGAATACAACCCCCATTTCCCCAATGTCCTGCTTCTCTCAAGGGGAGGAGGAGGAAGAGAGTGGATGAGCGGAAGATGTTTTTTGTTTCTTTCCTTTTTTTCTCACTTCTCTAGCTTGTTAGCAATGGGAAATTAATCCTACTATCTCCCTACTCTGAGTATGTTTTGCCAGTCATGACAATTGTAGAATGTTCTCCCCATCCGTATCTCAACCCTTGTGCCCTTTGCATTGTATTTTCTCCCCCTTTCCCTTTGAGGAGGGGGAGTGGGAGAGTATTTGTGGTGGAGCGTGGCTGCCCACTGGAGCAAAACCAACACAGAAGTGTAGGCCAAATAATTTGAAAACCTTCTCAGTTCAGATTGAATTACTAAGCTATGGAATTTCCTCCCGAACTAAATGTTTATGTCTCATTATTTTAATCTACAAAATTAAGACAAATATTATGTAAAACTTTTAAATAACTTTAAATAACTTATTTCCTTTAGTTGAAAAAAATAAAATCAACTCTCTTGGTTTCTTTAAGTGCTTTCAATGATATTTATGTAGAATGAAAGGATAGAGGCCTGAATTTTATATCTGTACAAAACATGAACATATTCCCCATGAATACATTCAAAGATTCAGTGTCCTATTTTCACATTATTTGAATGTATGTAAAACATAGCAGTAATAGTAGAAAAATGAAACAAAGCAATATTGGAGAACAAGAACATGGCAGCTAGAAATCTGCTATACTATAATCACAAAGGTAATAAAATCCATATATACATAGCCATTTGTCTTGCAGGAGTTTTGCTATTTTCCATTTCTTAGTTTCAGAATAAAGCAATATTGTTTCTTCAGTTGAGTAAAATCCTGTGGGAATTTAATGGAATAAATATGGCTTCAGTTACTGGTATTATATAGTACTAGTAGACTATAATCAGATTATCAGGTCAGTAGAAGACAAAATATTTTCCCTCTTCCTCAGTGAATGCTAGAAACTAACTACTGCAATAAATCACTTTTTCTCACTGTAGCAAAACTAATACATATGAGGTCAAATGTACCACAGCAAATGCCATAAAAACATGGTAGCTTTCTCATGAGCTATGACCACTGTATATCTTGCCTTCTTCAATCTGACATCATTTGCCTTGTCTTTATAAAAAATAAGCATTTGATTAAGATCTCAAGATTTTTTAAATAGAAATTTTCTTGTTGCTCACCGTCTTCTTAAGATTCCCTAATGCTTGCTATCATCACGTGGGAAATAATTTAAACTAATGGCATAAACTGGGATACAGTCAAAGGCAGAAGGCAGGTCAGAATCTGGTAAGACATAAAATAATTCACCTGGTAAGATTACGGAAAAGATCCTCCTGGAAGCAAGTGTCAAGGCACATGCAAGACAAATAGGTGATCCAAGACAGCCAGCATGGCTTCACCAAGGGTAAATCGTGCCTGAACAATCTGTAGCTTTCTATGATGGAGTGACTGCATCAATTGACAAAGGAAGACTGATCGATGTCATCTACCTGGACATCTGCAAGGCCTTTGACATGGTCCCACATGACATTCTGGTCTCCAAATTGGAGAGAGATGGATTGGAAGGGTGGATCATTCAGTGGAAAAGGAATTGCCTTGAAGGTTGCACCCAGAGAGTGGTGATCAATGGCTCTATGTCCAAATAGAGGCCAGTGATGAGTGCTGTACCTCAGGGGTCTGTCCTCAGACCAGTACTGTTTAATATCTTCATCAACAATGTATACAGTGGGACTGAGTGCACCCTCAGCAAATTTGCAGATGACACCAAGTTAAGTGGTATGGTTGATACCAATGAAGGAGGACACCATCCAAAGGGACCTGGAAAAGCTTGAGAAGTGGACCCATGTGAACCTAATGTGAACCTAAATGTGAACTAATGAAGTTCAACAAGTCTAAATGCTGGGTGTTGCACCTCGGCCAGGGCAATCCTAGACATGAGTACAGATTAGAAGAACTCCTTGAGAGCAGCCCTAGAGAGAAGGACTTGGGGGTTCTGGTGGATGAAAAGCTTGACACGAGCCAGCAGTGCGTGCTTGCAGCCCAGAAGGCCAACTGCATCCTGGGACGCATTAAAAGAGGAGTGGCCAGCAGGTTAAAGGGGGTGATTCTGCCCCTCTGTCATTGTGAGGCCCCACTTGGAGTGCTGCATCCAGGTCTGGGGCCCCCAGTGCAAGAAGAATGTGGAGCTGTTAGAATGGGTCCAGAGGAGGGCCACAAAGATGATCAAGGGACTGGAACACCTCTCTTATGAAGATAGGCTGAAAGAACTGGGGCTGCTCAGCCTGGAGAAAAGAAGGCTCAAGTGTGACCTCATCTCAGCTTTTCAATACTTAAAGTGGTTTTATAAAAAGGATGCAGAAGGACTCTTTACTCGGGTAGATAATAATAGGACAAGGGGGGAATGGTTTTTAACTAAAAGAGGGGAGATTTAGATTAGAGGTTAGAAGGATTTTTTTCCCTCAGAGGGTGGTGAAGCACTGGAACAGGTTGCCCATGGATGCCCTATCCCTGAAGGTGTTCAAGGCCAGGATAGATGAGGCCCTGAGCAATTTGATCTAGTGGTTGGCATCATTGCCTGTGGGAGGGGAGTTGAAACTTCTAGATTTTTGAGGTCCTTTCCAACCCAGGCCATTCTATGAATAACCATATCTGGTGGTCACTATGCATAAAGTTCCAGCTGCAGTGAGGAAAATGACACTTTTCTGACTCAGTCTTTTTATTTCACCTGTTTGTCTCTTTGACTTCAGAGCATCCTCAGGTAACATGAGCAGCTTTCATCAGGACTCAGGAGGATTAAAACATAAGGGAGAATTTGTGACACCTAACCAAAGTAATTCAGATTTAGATTTAACCACTGGGCTAGGCTGGTTAGGATAGATTAGACTTGACTACAGTCACTGTTTCTCTCAAGATACTTGTGGGATCTCTGTGGATTACTGAAGGAACCTGCACATCTACTTTACATGAATTTAGCCCAATTTTGACATCTAAATTTAGACTAATGTCATCTATCCTGAGCTATTTTATTCAAACAGAAGATGAAAAATTATCCTTTACTTGTATAAAGATAAAAACCGAGGACTTGAGGTTATCAAACAGTATAAAAATATTCTGCTACCCAGATATAGGTCTATGTGATTAAATATTCAAGCAGGAAAACATGAACTTCCCATTGCATTGTTATACTTGGTTTTAGTCAAGATAGACTAGCTATCTGCTTATGGAAGGGATTTCAAAAGGCATCATAGTTTTGTATGTGAAATTCAAACGTAATAACATTTGCCTTACTGAAAATATACCATTGTATCTGTATAGACCATTTATTTTTCCTTTTTGGCCCTGTGAGGAGCCATCAATAGTTAAATATGCACTTGGTGATTAGTAATGTGATGTACCAATCAGAAAACTAAATATAAAATATGAATTTAAATCTTACAAAAACATGTCATCCTGTACTGGGTCTGGCTGGAATGTTAACTTTCCCGGCAGCAGCCCATACAGTACTGTGCTCTGAATTTTGTAGCTGGAACAGCAGTGTTATCACACCAGTGTTGTGTCTACTGCTGAGCAGCATTGTCACAGCATTGGGACTCTCTTTAACCCTCCTAGGGGGTGGGCGAAAAGTGGGAGGAGAAACATCACCAAGGCAGCTGACCTAAACCAACAAAAGGGATATTCCATATCATATGATGTCACACTCAGCAATAAAAGATGGAAACAGGAAGAAGAGGGGAGGGGTGGGCTCTCGTTGTGAAAACATCGGTCCTCCTCCCGAACACCAGCTACGTGCATTGATGCCCTGCTTCAAGGATGTGGTCAAGTATCGCTCATTTGTGGGAAGTAGAGAGTAATTTCTTTCCTCTGCATTTCCACAAAGCCTTCATTTGTTTTATTTTTTTGTTTTCCTCCCTTTTTTTTTCCTTTCCTCCTCCCTTTTCCCTTTTCCCCTTTCCCCCCCCCTTTTTTTTCCCTTTAGTTAAATTGTTTAGTTCATATTATTTTTATTTTTATTTTTATTTTTATTTTTATTTTTATTTTTATTTTTATTTTTATTTTTATTTACCTTTAATTAAATTATCCTTATCTCAACCTGTGAGTTGTTCTTTGCTTTACTTCTTCCCATCCTCATCTAAGGAGGGGGAGTGAGAGAGCGGTTGTGGTGTTTAGCTGCCCAGCATGGTAAAACCACCACACATCCCTAAACAAAGTGGTAGTTTAAATTTAAGTTCTCCTTAAATACTAAATCATTCTTGTTTTCTGGGGGGTATTAGAATGTTTTGAGTATAAAAACACGTGACCATAGGGTACAATATATTATCAAAGTAGTTCTCCCCACCATTACCCTAGGTTCTATAGAGATAAATCTATCAATCTATCATTTTCTTTTTCTTTTCTTTTCTTTTCTTTTCTTTTCTTTTCTTTTCTTTTCTTTTCTTTTCTTTTCTTTTCTTTTCTTTTCTTTTCTTTTTTTTTTTTTTTTTTCCTTTTTGATAACAAGATTTCTGCATACATAATTCTCCAGTATTCTTGTTGAAGAATTTTCCCCTAAGGAATGTTATCCTCCTGACTATGTTTTATAGTTGAAGATAACACAATCATGTTGGCTATATCTAAATTATATGCTAATGAATGTCAGTGTTTGAAGAGTGCTCTCTGCAGTGTGGAGTACAAAATACGCCTGAGGTTTATTTGTGAAAAATAATATATAGAAGTGTGTGATCATAAAAAGTATGTGCATTGCATGCAGTATCTAGTGGCAATGATTATTCTGTAATGTTTAAAGAACTTTTAGTAATTTTACTTTCATTTTTCACAGGTATTTATATAGAGTAATGCGTATGAATAAATGTATAAAATAGTTTTAGTCTTACAGACAAAATTTGGCTGGTCAGAACATTAAATTTGCAACAAACAGATTTTATTTTCTTCAGTGTTTTCTGTTTAAAAACAACAGAACTCTGAATACCACAAAAACAGAACTCTGAATACCATGAATGAAGATAACAGAAACAGTAAAGAAGCAACACCCTTGGTCAGAAGGTTTGTTGCTGGGTATTGATCGTATCTGTGTGGTCTGCCATAAAATAGCCTTCAGGACATAAACCTGAATGCAATGTAATACAGCCCAAATGGCTACTATCCATGCAAACAGTGAAGATTTGTATCTCACCTGGGAAGAGAACCCCATATTGTCATGGCCATAGTTTGCCTCCAAAAAGAGGAAGAAGATAGTCATATGATGACTCAAAAATAAAAGTCAGCAACATTAGTACAATTTACTGCACTGTACATCATTAACACCATGTATTCATCACATCTTCATGCCATTCTAGAGCTAGGAAACCATTACACATTCCATGCAGGACATTAAAAAAATACTATCATAAAATTTAGGTTGTGGTATTGGAAGAACAAACACCTTAGATATGTTTGTTTAACAAGCATCCAGATGAACAATAACTTTGAGAACCTTATAATATTTTCCACCTAAGTCTACAATGGACTGTGTACCCACACTATTAGACTAGTATTTGCCTATCCTGGTCCACTTGGATTAAATCTTTCAACAGTTCACCTTAACCTTGCACTGATAATATTTTAGGAAACAGTAACAACTGAACACTGATATTAATTTTTGCATGATGGGACAATAGGAAACATACTGTGCTGTTATGTCTATAAATAGCAAAATTGCATACAATTTAGAGCATCCAATAGTGTTGCAAAATGCTACGGAAAACAACAGGGTATTTAGTCTTCAAATTAAAAGAATAAAAAGCAATTAAAATATATTTGAAATTCCACATTGTTTCACAAGATTCTTTATTTTTCTTGTGCAAAATTGACTAACTTAGCACATGTTCTTTGAGTCTGATTACTGCTAAGGAAAATGTCAAGCAGTATGATCCATTCATTTTTCTCATGATGCTTGATGCTTTAAAATGTTGCTCAGAATATTGGAATTCTTCAGATAGGTCATTAGTAGGGGTTAATATTAATATGTTTATATTTAATATTGATGCTTTTGTAATATAAAGCTCTTTGTGATCAAAAACCCTTAAATCAGCAGTATTCTGCAGAGTCATATATCAATAGGACCACTTTCCTCAAGACCAGAAAATAATAGCCATAATAAGCAAGAAGTGAAGAGGTAATATGAGGCTGAGTTTCAGCTATGTGTATAGACAGAAGAAGCTATACCTTATAGACTTTCTGCAGAAACCTAGATATAGCTTTAACACAAGTCTGCAGTAAAATGACTAACAGCATTGCCAAAGTAGCCATATGAGTACATGTACAAAATTCTTCAGTTCAAACAAACAAAAATCAGGTAGTGGACATAGTGATTCCGACAGTAATTATAACTAACTTGAAACGCCCTTTTCATGTGACTCAAATGTAAATCTGCTTGCAGCAAAAACTGATGAAATGTCTGGCCTTTAGTTCATCTACCTTTGTGAACACAGAGCAACTCTATGAACCCATCATCTTTTTTCCTTTTGTCCTCTTGTGCCTTACCAGCAACAGTAAGCATATATGTAAACATCTATGAAAGCATAAATACTTTGCTGTGATTCTATATGTGAAACTGTCTTGCTGGGTTTAAAAATGCTGTTGCAGAATGAAACTGATAATCCACTTATTTCAAATGAATCAAAGACCTGTACCTCTCTGCACCCTGTTCTGTCCATTTAAAAGACATCTGTGTACTTCTCTGATGTGTTTGAAGAAGAACTGAGATGAATCACCATCTTTTTATGAAAGTGTTGTAAATAAACTTGTCTTAAAAAAAAATAAAAGACAACTATTTTAGAAAATAACTAAAATATGTTTATTACTGTTTTAGTTTGTATAAATTTTATCATCTGAGATTTAAAATAGCTTTGGTATAAAAACAAATATTGTAGTCTTGTTTAATGAAATTGTTTTCTGGAAGGAGGAAAAAAGACTTCTATGAACAAAGAATGAGAAACATTTCTAATCATAAGAAAAACATGGAAAAATAGCAATGTGAGAAGCTCAAAAGGAAGACGAGAGAGAGAGGCAAGAAAAGAGCAAATGAATAGAAGGACAGAGGGAAAAAGATCAGAAGCAGGAAATGTGAAAGCAATTTGAGGAAATCAAGTATAGTCTAGCTAATGACAGTAAGACAGGCAGGAAATCATGGTGCAGAGGTTTCAACAGTGCTGTGTACAGTTCTGAGCACACAGACAAAAAATCAACATAGAATTTACCAAAATTTCCCTACTCAGCATAGATTGTTGAAAAAAGAGAAATTTCCCATATTTTTACTTACAATTTATGGCTGTGAGGCTGACTTTGAAGCTTCCTCCATCGGTATTTCAAGTGCTGTTATATTATTTCTATACACATCAGTACATATGACAACAGATTCCAAATTTATAGTTATTTAATGAATAAGTTATAACCATAGAGTTTTTATTCAAAGCTACATTTTTGTAACATTTATCTATAAAAACCTTTAATTGCTTCTAATGCTAATGTACACTTCTAGTTCTAATGCAGAACAATTGCAGAAACAAAAGCCCTGATGTACATGTATGTCATAATAGACATACTGACATACCCAAAAGACCAAGTAGTGACTTTCAGAGTTAAAATCCAAGTCTCAGCGAGTCTGAAATAGCCAGCTGAGGCATTCTAGAAGGATAAGTGAAACTTACCAATGCATCCATCCACTTATAAATAGTCTTATGAAAAAAAAATAAATAAATGTGAATATATAGAAGTGGATTCTGTTTTTGTTGTTGTTGTTGTTGTTGGGTTTTGTTTGTTTGTTTTTGAGATTTGGGATATCACTGACATAAAAAATTGAGTGGTTTTGTCTGAACTGAATTAATTTAATTTCATATGATTTTCATGTTTTGATGAAAATGTTGCAAAAATGCCTTAAACTTGATTTGTACAGTTACTTTTGCTCTCCTTATGGTATTTTTCTGCAATAATTTTATTGTTGATAGAGAATCAGATTTAGTCTTAAGCTAAAGCATAGAAAGCAGAAATTTTGTTTTCAGCTATAGCTGATTCATTTCCAAACTGCAAAAACTGAAGGGGCTGACAGATCTTAAATACATCCTCACCTCTCATGGCATAGAACTGCTTCTCTGCCCACTAGCTGTAATTCCCAGGAGTGTCAAAAGTTATGTCACAAAAGTAGCAAAATCATAGAATGATTGAATGGTTTGGGTTAGAAGAGACCTTAAAAATCACCTAATTTCAACACCCTTGTCATGGACAGGGACACTTTCCATTAAACCAGGTTGCTCAAAGCCCTGGCCCTGAACACTTCCAGGGGTGGGGCATCCACAGCTTCTCTAGGCAAAGAATTTCTTCCTCGTATCTAAATCTTCCTCGTAATCTAAATCTTCCTTCATGTCAGAAAAAGTGTGATTAGGCAAATGTATCTCAGTTCTTTCAGTGTGGGACACTACAAAGCATCTGTAATCAGTGACAGCAGGAGTAAACAGCTATTGAAAAAAGTAATTATGGTCAGTTCTAACACTCCTGTCCAGCTGAAAATCTGCAGATGCTAGTAGAGTTGGTAGCATGGAGAAATCTATATCAAAAGAAAGTGCATTTTCAAAAAGTTGGAAAAATCCAGATCAGCATGTCATTGTGTAACTGTATTGTCGGTATGCTATTCAATATTCTGTATGATACTACTGATCATCTGTGGACTATGCTCAACTGTATCCAATTACAAGGTATGTCACTCATCCCATACATATCTGATGGTCTCACTATTTATTACTGTAAAGTACTGACACAAAAAGTGCAGTATCAAAAAACTAAAGCTATAGGAAAATCAATGGTAAAGAACTGAATCATGTTTTGAGCTTTCAGTTGTGAAATGCTATGTGCTTTATTTTAGAACAGATCGTGCTGGCTGTCTACCATCACAGCGATATGTGAACAAAAGCAATTCTGTACATAATATTATATTCCAACCCTATATTTACTGTTATTTAGAAAGATTTTTCAACACTCTTACTTTCAAAGTGCTGTTTTTGAAATATGTGATCCTAGAACAGACACTCCTGTGAACAGACAGCTTGAGACCTGAAGAAAAAAACGAATCTGATGTTTTGGGGGTTGGTGGACCCCTATGGTCACATTAGACTTGTCAGCCTTCTGAGGACCAGATAACAATGTAGTGATGGTGGCTCATTGACAAATGAGCACTTATTGTTAGGGAGTGTGTATGTGACCCCTGCCTTTTCTAGTGGAGCAGGCTATGATATTGAGAGATAATCCATTTCTCCCAGAATGTTGCTTGTGCAAGGTGTTGCAAATCTGTCTGTTCATCTCAAGGTGTGACTGTCACATATAGGTTCAGATGGAGTTAGGGAGGATTGAACTTCAGTGTCAGTGGTACATTGAGACAGCTGTGCTGCTGACACTGGAACTGCTGTTTTGTTGTTTGGTCTCTGGGAAGGACTTGCTCAGAGGTGAGCTGGGAACTTCCACTGGAGTCAGAGCAATGCTGCACAGAGAAATCTGTAAGACAAAATAGCAGGTTCCCTGTCCTAAAAATATTCAAGAGGTTGAAAAACTCAGGTATTAAAATTAGGAGTCTGAAATATTAATTACAGGTAATATTTTAACATAAGCAATCCAGATATCATTGATGGAGCTTCAAGGGTATTAGGTAAAATTTCTTAGTTACAGGCCATATATAATTAAATGTTGTTATTAAATAATTTTGAAGCAATAATGAACACTCGATATGTGTAAAATCTAACATGCAGATTTACAGTGCTCATTGTGCTTTATGCTTACATGAAACAGCTTTCTATCTTACTGATCTATGGTTATAGAGAAAACAATGCCACCTTCACATTGCCTTGTGAATGTGCTCATAAACAGCTCAAATTTTCTAAAACATATATGGCTTTATTCTTAAAAATAATTTTGTAACTGTTCACTATTCAGCACTGTATTTTCAAAAATATACATTTGGTGCACTACTTATCTCATATGGTATTGGAGATAACATTTTAAGGATTAGCTTTGCACACAGTATATTAATGTACAAATTTAGGTTTGATAATTTTTACAGAAAAAGAAATGCATAAAGGAACAAAGGAACAAAGCATACTTGATCATGAAGAAAAGTTACAGTAGGTGATTATCTGCTTTTTTTATTTTTATTTTATTTTTACTTTTTGTTTTGCTTTGTTAAACTATATTTATTCCCAGAAAAAAAAAAAAAAAAAAAAAAAAAAAAGAGGAAAAGATGGCAGAGGCATCCCCTCAGCATACAAATGCTGTCTCTTTCCTGCTGTCTGGACAGATTTTTTCAACAGATTTTTCAACTGTCAACATCTAGGGGATGGCACTTTTAATGCAATAGTTCTCTGAGTTAGATACATTCTATTTATGTACACTAATAAATGTGTACTTTATATAAATAGTCCCTATTCACCTATTTTTCCATGAATAATATACCTCCACTAAAATTTAGCTTTTGTTTGTACAGGCCCTGCAACTTGAAGGTGTTCATTCCTCATGCTGTGCTAAAATTTTAGTTGATAGCTCTGTTAATATGATAGTTTTGTTTTGTAAAATAATTAAATATGGGGCTTGCAATTCCCCTCCCCTCCCCTTCCCTCTCCTTCCCCCTTCCCCATCTCCTTCTCCGTCTCCTTCTCTTCCATGCTCTGGACTTCAGTCACTGTAACTTAGGAGATCCGAATCTAGCAGAAGTTTTATATTGCTCTCTATTTATAGGAGACTTATCATTCCTAATTACAGCATAAGTGGCTTATTTTCACTATGAAATATACTCATGTTTTTCAGATCGACCAACACTAATTTTAGACATGTTTAAATAAGCTGCTTAAAATAACTACTTTTGAGTGGAAGTCAGAGACCAAAAAGTGACTCCATTGTCATTTCTAGAATAAAAGCACTGTCCAAATATTTGGAACCTGACAGAAAAATGAAACCCTCTCTATGATCACAGCTTTCCCATGTCTTGACTTTCAACAAGCCCAGCCAAGCCCAGCAAGTGGTGGCTGGGTCTAAGGCTAGACTGTTAAAGATCACTTATAAGGATGTATAGTCTTGCCATCATCACAGAATGACCCATTGCTATCCAGCCAAGGCAATTTCTTCAGATTGGTCTTCTATCTTCATCTCTCCAACACTAAAAATGTAGAAACTCTAGTTTGAGACCTATCCTGAATTTCTAGAAAAAGCACTAATGTAAATATTAATTTTGGCTTATATGTCTGACACTGAATGAGCATCTCACTGCATTCAGTGGAACTAATGAACTTTCCTGTTCGTTTTCCTTCTGGACATGAATGTGACCTGTCCTGTATAACTAGTAGAGGACAAAACTCCAAAAATCCCTCTTTGGCAAATAGGAGGGATCTGCATATACTCTTTAATAATCATCATATGGAGCATTTCATAAGGTTCAGCTAGTATCCTTAGGTACAAAACAGATGGCTAAAACTTAATAAAAGTGATGCTACTGGGAATATAAGAATGATTTTTACCAAGGCTAACTTTACGCTCCATTATAGGTCCCAGCTGAGCAGTTACCAAAATGATGCGAACTCTCAAGGTGCAGTCATAGTGACCCCTAATCCTTTCAAAGAGATAATGTTATTAAACTGGATTTTTTTTCCATACTTACAAATATGAAAGACCTCATCACTCCATGTCACACAGGCTCAGATTAACACTTTATTTTTTATTTTTTTTTTGATATCACATAGAATCATAGAACCATAGAATGGCTTAAGTTGAAAGGGGACACAAACATCATCTAATTCCAACCCCCTGCTATGGTCAGAGACACCTCCCAGTAGACCAGGTTGCTCAAAGCCACATCTAGCCTGGCGTTGAACACTTCCAGGCATGGGGCATTCACAGCTTCTGTGGGCAACCTGTTCCAATGCCTCATCACCCTCAGAGGAAAGAATTTCTTCCTTATGTCTAATCTAAACCTACCCTCTTTAAGTTCAAAGCCATTCTCCTTTGGCCTATCACTACAGTCCCTGATGAAGAGTCCCTCCCCAGTTTTCCTATAGGCTCCCTTTAGGTACTGGAAGGTCTCCCAGGAGCCTTTTCTTCTCCAGGCTGAACAAACCCAACTCTTTCATCCAGTGTTTGTAATACAGGTGCTCCAGACCCTTGAGTATTTTTTGTGACCCTTCTCTAGACTTGTACTAATAGTTCCATGTCCTTTGGGGATTTATTTGGTTCACATGGCCAGGTTTTGGTAGTGGGGGGCTCTTCCCCTATCCACTAATGCTATAAATTTGTAATAGCACTATCTGCCATTAACTTCTGTGTTGCAAGGCTGTCGGACAGTGCATACCAGACTCTCTAGTTTTGCTAACAGATTCATCTCTTTTGATGTAATTGTCAATAAAAAATACACCAAGTCAATCTTCTAGATTTATCAAGGCCAGTCAGTACATTCTAGTTTCAGTTTGAGATTTTGCTTGTAAAATCACAAATCCCAGGGGTTTAGGAACAAGACCACTTCTGTTCTTGCACTGTTTAGGAACATCGCTGTTCCTAGAGGCATGGCTTCAGATCTGGAAACCCAGCCTTTTGAAAAACAGTTTTGAGTGTGTCCATCAATACTCTGCCTTTTGCTCTCTGTGTAGTTGCCCTGCTGACTCTCTGCAGGGCTTTGGGCCAGAACTGGTATTATGTTAACAGACACAAAGAGGCCAAAGATGTGCTCTGGCAGGCAGGATCCCATGCATTCTGGCAGGCAGACTCTGACTGCACCTGGGAACACATTTCTAGTTTTATTTTCTGCATGGACAGTCAATGGCTTTTGGATTGATTAAGATTACTTCCCAAAATACAGTGTAGGCATCAACAGAGAGTGTACATGTCTAGCAGCAGGAACCAAAGCATTTTTTCCATCATGATAAGTAATAATCAAAACTGTATCACTTTAACTTACCAGCATGGTATGGCAAAGACCTTACCCTGAAGCCTAATCTGAATGACCAAAGACACAGGAAAGTTAAAAATCAGCCTATCAAACTCAAAGAAAATAAGGAGACAGATGAATTAGTTAGAAGATCTCGGAGTCTTTGCTGTGTATCAGCATGTGGGTGCCATGGTCACTAGCACTTTATAACATGAATTCTATTATATTCAGTTATTTAACAAATGATGTCCAGTCACCTAAACCATCTGTTCCTCTTGGATCTATCTTTCAGATGATATTTATTCAATAAAATAACACTTTTTTTTTTTTTTTTTTCAATGCTTCTTGGCAATCCATTGTTTTTAAATTGCTCCTTTGGCTGGCTTGGCTGCCAAATGGATTTTAGCTGAACTGCACAGAGATCTGAATGGGAGAAATTGTACTGCACACAAACCAGCTTATTAATTGCCCACCGCAGTAGGAACCACTGCCCAAACTATTCTTTTCTGTTCATAGACAATTTTGTGTGGTAATATTTTTGATGATCTAGTGTAATTGGGATGGACATATTTTGAATCCAGTCCTCCAATGAACAGCTCAGAAGTTTCATGTGAGTAGAACTACAGAAAGGAAAGCTGCAATAGTGCAATAACCTTAATTCCATGGAGACAAAACCTACATGATGGATCGTATAATAAAGTCACTCCTAAAAAGCTACTATGAATACCATCTTTGGCAAATACCGTCTTTGGCAATGAGGTTGAGTCATGCTGTTATAGTTAAGACTGAATTAGTTTTGTTTATTTTCTCTAAGATATAAAAGATAAAGCAAGATGCCTTTTTTGAATGTTCATTTTTATTTTCCCTATTTGAGTTGGGAGTATAACTTGAAAATAAAAATGTTGTTGCTGAAATATGTGGAAATTATGAATTTGGGAAGTAAATAAGTATTGTTTTAGATGAAAAGGAAACTTTTAAATTTATAATGTGAATTCAGGAAAAATATTTCAAGTACTATATATTGGAAAATTCCACAGAAAAATTCTAAGGTAAAAGCAAACTATCTTTTTAGCAAGTGGGCTGTTGAGAGTCAACCACAGAACTCTCAACCACGTTCAATCTCCATGTCATAAGTACCTTCCTCCTCCAAACTCTTTTCAGTGCATGTGGGCTTCACCTCCAGATTCCATATTTGTGCATCTATGCATGGAATATTTATTAGAAATTATAGATCCTTATGTAAGATAATTTAAATTTATCTAGAGATAAGACTGATTAAAAAGATGCTTTAGGAATAAAAATATTGTTTTTAATGCTGATTTATCATAAGATTATTTTCAATCATATAATCTCCAAATAAGTATTGATCATAAGCCTTGCCTAAGATGCTAATAAAGATTCTGGAATGAAAAAAGTATACATGTATACATAAGATACCCGATTCAAAGAACAGGCATAAATAGTAGTGTTTTTCTTTTCATTATTATTCTTTTTGGAGGTAAAGAAAACATATTTTAGCATGTGACAGACCTTGGTAATCTCAATTACTATGTGTGTTCAACCATTTTTTAAATTTATTGTTTTTCAGTTTACCTTTACAGTACAACTAAAATTTTATTTGAACATTTAAATCACTGAGCTTTATAAATGAACTACAATGCAATAAAATAAACTAAATTAATTAATTAATTAAATAGAACTAAATTGTAGCCAAAAATAAAAAAATATATATATAAAAAAAATATATATAAAAAAATTGTTCTACTTACAAGTCTTTTTTTTCAGTTAACATCAGATTTATTGAAATAAAACATAACTCCCTATTTATTTATTTATTTCAGTATATAAAAGGTTATTTTCTATTCTTTTTGTTTTTCACTCTTTTTCACTGTTGTTTTTTGTTTGTTTGTTTTTGTTTTTGTTTTTGTTTTTGTTTTTCTTAGTTTGTTTTTTCAATAATACAAATAAAATCCATGACAGCAACAAATTTTAAAAAATGTCTGACTTTAAACTTGTGACTCAGGACTGTCTGTATTTAATTTAAAGCTTAGTTCACTGTATGGTATATGATAAGCACAATAATGAAAAATCATTAGCTCTAAGAATATCCTGGATATTATATACACATATGCAATATATATATGTTTAATATATATATTACATTATAGAAATTGTGACAAGTGTTCATTTCACTAAGAATTTACACTGACAATATTATCAGAAGTATTTTGTGTGCTGTTGCTTTATGATCTGAGATTAGAACAAAACAAATTGAAATTGCTTGAATCAATAACAGCTAGTAGACATAGTTCTGCAATGATTTTTTTAAGTAGCTACTTTAGTAGTTCCCAGGTTCACATTTCTGGGTTATCAAGGCATTGAAGATGATAGACAGCTATAAATTATGCACAGCTTCTAAGCTTTCTGCCTACCTTTAAAGATTTTAAAAATGTACTCAGCTCTGACTCCTGGCTCCCTACAGCCTATTATTTCCTAATCCAAACCATGACTATGCAGCAGGAGAGTAGAACATGCTTAAACCTGTTTCCTTTGAAGCATGAACAGTTTCTTCTGCTACTGTTCTTGTTGACTAGGATTAAGGTCTCTACAGGAATGAAAGAAGAAGCACATGACTCCTCAGAAGGATGAGGTCCCCTCCACAAGAGGGATCCTATACCCCAGGTGTCATTTGTGAAAAATGATAGTTATCAAAAATAAGTCTGGGGTGACAGTTACATATTAATTTTATAGTTTCAAACTTTCCAAATTTTCTGGATGTCTGAATTTGTTAATTCTGCTCAGCACCATTATGTTAATTTCTGTAAGTTAATTTACTGCTATGGTTTATTTTCTGCATCTTTCTTTGTATATGTATGTATGCACATATCTGTACATTATGCCTGTATTATTTTTATATTTTTCTATGTGTAATATATCTATACATATCCATATTATAAATATATTCATACATATATGTATGAATTTATAGATATATAGACAAATATATAGATTATAGATTATTTATTATTATTATTATAGATTATTTATTATTATTATTTATTGTGAATTGCAGTCTTTTCTTCTTCATTTTTCTATGGTTTGGACACCTGAGTGTTTGTGTCTTTTGTTTTCCTCTCCCCTGTCCTACACATTTGTATTATATGCTACACTTTTTCATTGCAACTGCTTTTCATCACATTTATTCGCAGCAACTCCCCTTCTCTTGGCACAGCTGCTTTGTAGCTGGTACTTATATTGCTGGAATTCTTTTCTGCCTGGATTCAAATGGTACTGTTGGCCTCAGTGTAACAGAAACTGCAGCCAAGATAAGGCAAATAGATATGGTTAAATGATGCTAATACAGAAAAGCACTTAAATTATTATAGTTCTTCACCACTGATACAAGTTGCTCGTTAAACAATGTCTTTCCTGGCCATAAATAGGACTTTTAGGGAACTGGCCAGATAAACAAACTCAAGTAAAAACAAATACCTGAGTCATTTAAGATTTTGAAGGTTCATATAGATAAGGCAATCATTTTGTAAAAAGGATTAATGAAGTTTGAAGGGGAATAAGTAATGATTTATCGATTTGGAACATTCTAGATACTCAGAACCCAAATTCTTTTTCCTCATATCTGCTGTCCGGAGACAATTATTAAAAAGCACTGCTCTGTGAGTTTTACAATCTCTGGTGCTTTTCTGGCTGACACGTCTAAGTATTTCTCTTTCATGTGACCAAATTGTCTTTATTGAAATCCTGTGGAGGACTGCTGAGATATCACATTGCAGACAGAATGATTTTTACAGCCTCTGTAGTCTCCACTACCTATCCCTATCCAGGAATCCATTATTACTTCATCGTTTCCCAGTTCTGTTTTCATTACACATAGCAGAATCCACTTTTTAAAAGGTTACTGTCTATTGCAAGCTAGAGTGTTAATTAACCACACAAAAAACAGGGGTTTTTATTATTAAAGAATTATTAATCACTTACACTTTGTTTTCCCCTCTGTCTATAAAAGTCCATTTTAATTATTTCATAGAAAGGACTGTTGTAAATTAAGTTGGTGCACTTATATGACTGTGCCTGAGATGGCTTTTCTGATTTTCAGTGGCAATGGGAAAAAATAAAATAAAAAAATAAAAAGTGATACTTGGCTCCTTTAAGTTTTCTCCATAGATAAGCAATTAGTGTTAATTGGTTAGTGGAGTCTGCTCCAGGAAAATACTAAATCAGTAAAGATTTCACTTAAGCCATGTCCCATGTTAGTCAGCATTATACACTCCACGGGTAACAGCTATGAACTTAATAATTTCATATCTGCCACTTACCCTTCATGGACTACCTGTCTCAGAGCTGAGAGTCCTGGTCTTTGGATCACAGACAACACACACACAATAAAATAAAATAATAGTAATAAAGAAACAACCAGGTCACAAAGTTGTACTAGGAATAGATCTAACTGGAGCTGTGTTAGGAAAAAAAAAAAAAAAAATCTCCTCTTTGTCTTTGCTTTTCTGCAATATAACTATTTAAGAATTTAAATGAATTCATAGACAAAGATCTTCCTTCACTGTAGTAAAATGATGAAAAAGTAGATTAGCTAAACTAGTATAGTATTTTCTCACAGGCCCATTATTTTCTTATGAAGGCATACCAGGAAACATATTCAGATAAAGTCTTCATAACATGGAAAATTTTATGATCTGATCTTATGATATGAGCAAAGTGTGAATATTAAGGGCCTACAGGTTGTTTCTTTTCCTTCCATAATATTTCAGGATGTACTTGGCATATGGAGGTGCAGTTCATGATTCATTTGGCCAGCTGTAGCTCTCCACATTGGAATATCTGTATGTCATTAACTACTTGTAGTAGAGAAAGATATATCCTTTTAGTGAGTGATGTATCCATTCCAAGTATGATTTATGTAAGCCAGAAAAGGCCCAGTGTAAATGTTCTGTTTTTCTCCAAGTATGGGGAGGCCAGGGTGACTAACTTGAATGCAGATATGTGCATTGCAGCTATCTAAAAGTAAATGGTATCTAAACCCATATTATTTGAACCCCAGCTGTGGAGCCCACACAAAGTGGAAGTGGGTTTTAGGCATAGCTTTACACATCACATTGGTATTTATCCATCTCTCAGTTGAAAAGTCTTAAATTCACTGGTGTAGCTCTCTTTTTTTCCTTCTCTGACTACTTTTATTCATGCATTTAAGAAAGTTCAGTGATATATTTGCTTCTCAAAACAGATCTCTGTCCTAAAAATAATTAGAAAATAGGCATCTAGAGAGTCCCAAAACTGGTAAACCTTCAAACTTCAGGACAGCTTCTCCAGAACAGATGGATTTATTTATTTATTTATTTATTTTATTATTATTATTTTTTATACAGTCCCTCAAAAGCTGGGAAAAATGTCACATAGATGACCATTACTTTTATCACATCTTCTTTCAGATTATTCTGGCATGCTGTCACTCATTTTTGGGAGGAATATGAGTTTATTATTGTAGTGGGTTTATGTGGCAAGGTTTTATTAGCGGGGGGCTATAGAGGTGGCTTCTGCAAGAAGAATCGAGAAGCTGCCCCATGTTAGAAAAGGGTCCTGCCACTGCCCAGAGCCAAACCGATAAGCAATATTGTTTGCACCTATGTGAGAGCAGATTTAAGACAGGGAAGAAAAAAATGCTGCTACACAGCAGCTGGGAGAGAGAGGAGTGAGTAACCGCTTTGCAGGCACTGCGGTCAGTGAAGAAGGAGGGGGAGAGGTATTCCAGGTGCCAGAGCAGAAGTCCTTTGTGGCCTGTGGTGAGGACCATGGTGAAGCAGGCTGTCCCCCTGCAGCTCATGGAGTACCACAGTGGAGCAGGGTTCCACACTGCAGCCCCTGGTGGAGCAGGTGGACCTGCACTGAGGGAGGCTGCAGCCTATGGAGGACCCGGAGCAGGCCCCAGGCCAGAGCTGCAGCCTGTGGAGAGGAGCCCACACAGGAGTAGAGAGTCTGAGGGGAGTTGCTGCCCATGGAGGACCTGTGCTGGGGCAGTTTACTCCTGACGGATGGACCCCGTTGTACAGAGCCATGTTGGAGCACTGCTTGAAGAGCTGCTGCCTGTGGGCAGTACCCACAGGATCAGTTTGGGAATGACAGCATCCCATGGATGACCCACTAACCCACGTTAGAGCAGGGGAAGAGAATGACTGAGAAAGCAGTGGAGACAAAGTGCTATAGACTGATCACAACCCCTATTCCCCCATTCCCCTGTGCCAGTCATGGGGGAGGAGGTAGATGAGGGTGGATGGGGGTGAAGGCATTTTTTTGTTTCTTTGTTTCTCACTTCTCTAGCTTGTTAGTAATAGGCAATAAATCTTACTGTCTCCCTACTCTGTGTCTGTTTTGCCCATCATGACAATTGTTGAGCGATCTCTGATCTCCCTGTCCTTATCTCAACCCTTGAATCCTTTGTGTTGTATTTTCTCCTCCTTCCCCTTTGAGGAGGGGGAGTGAGAGAGCAGCTTGTATGGACACAGACAACAAAGTGTGCATTTTCCTTTAGAATAAAATATATGCCTATCCAACAATTCTACAGTGTGGCCATACAAGGCATTAACATTAAAAATACCGAGCTATAAACTACACAATCCTAAATTTCAGGTACCTTAAATGGAAACCAAATGAAGTCCTTACTTCAAAAAAACATGTTCAAATTTTTTTTTGGGACCTGTGTCTCTGTTAGCTTATAAGGCTTTTATTGTTCTGAAGAAAACTTCTGCACTTGCTGTTGTTCTAGCTCACTGTTTAGTACAAAGTAAACTAATACACTTTCTCAGAGACAAATTTTTTCAGTATGTTCACCTATAAGGTCATCTTTTAATCTATGATTTTTTTTGGTGTTAATTGTAATGTACAGAACTATCACCATCCAGAGAAGAAGTTCTGCAAGCAGGCAGATGAAGTCATTTTTCACTTCAGTGCTTCTCTTTCCTTCCAAGTGAGTTGTTCAGAGGAAGAACTGTAAAAAGAAAATAATCATGTAGCACTATGAAAAGAAGACAAGTGTTTAATTCTGTTATTTAAACCACACCATCAATCACTGATTCTGCTCTAAAATTTAATTTTAATAATGTCCCTCATCTTTATATATTACCCATCTATCTTAAATATTAAATTATTATTTCATGTGAATCAGTATACCTATACAGTCTGTGTATGCAAGGGTTTACAGGGTTCCATTGATTATCTCAGAACAAAGATCTATTTTCAGTTCAGATCATTGGATGTTTGTGTTTTCTGGTCTCAGAGTCTCTCAGTATTCCAGGGAGATTCCTGACAATTACCTGGGGGTTTAACTCTGTTATAGAAAAATCTCAATCAAATGGTTGGAAGTTGCGTTTAAAACATCTTTGTGCAATAGTGCCAACAGGGGACCAGTAATAATAATTTGGTGACAGAAAATCTATAAAACACATTAAGCCAGTTTCAGTTCCCCATTTTTTTTTTTTTTTTTTTTTTTTTTGTCTTGTTACATTCACAATTAGAGTCACTGAGACAACATCAAAACTTTAGGAACAAAGCTTACCTTAAAGGCTTTACAGATAAGAACTTACAAACAAAAGTTTAAGATCCAAACTAAGCTTTACTAGTTCTGCAAACACTATTGATTTCCCTTAGATTCCTGAGAAATATTTAATCCAGACTCTATTTGTCCTATGAAAATTAAGTGTCAGAGTTGATCCATATTTTCACTTTACAATATTGAGGTCCATAGGTTAATACACTAAGCAAACTGTAAACTTTGAGTTTTTTATTCATTTTGTAGTCTATGAGAAAGACAGGTATTTATTTTTTTCCATCACATGGTTTTGCAGCAGCACAATATTTTTCCTGCATAGAATCTAAATAAGTGGTTCTGCATTGCAGCTATATCCTGTTTAAGTTGCATTCTGTTCCTGAGATAAGAGGCTAGGTTGTGATAGGAGCACTTTTATTTCACTGCATAGTGTTAAGATTCTGTAGGGAAAAAAAAAATAACCATCAGTTTCTTTAATATTTTTTTTCAGGTGTTGTGATGTTAGGGTACAAAGAAATATATATATATATGTAAAATATATATATATATGTAAAATATATATATATATATTATTTTTTTTCCCCTAAGAGAAACCCAGAGAAGGACGAATATTTAAAGATGCATTTTCAAAATTAAAAAAAAAAAAAAAAAAAAAAAAAAAAACACAACATTTGAGATTTTACATCAATGAATTTAATAGAATTTTTTATTTAGCTTAGAGCAGTATGCACATTAGCTGTCTTTTAGCTAAATCTCGTTTATAAACTATTAATAGTTTCATTTGCATTTTCATCATGAAGAAAAGAGACTGGCATTGCATAGATCTTTCACTAGACACTGAGATATTTATATAAATATATATTTATTTATACAATATAGTGTATGATTTTGTACAGGATATCTGAAAAGTTTTGATAGGAAATAAGAAAAATTGCATAGAAATTGTGCAATGGTTATATTTATTTGAATCACATGTAACTGGCTATTTGAGTCTGCTGTATTACCAGGTTACCAATGACAGATGCAAATAAACAGCTTTAACTTTCTTATGGCCTATTAAGATATTGTCTCACAAGAAATATTTATTATACTGTTTCAAGTGATGACTTATGTAGCTGTTTGTTTTAAAATATTTTCTGGAATCATATTGTTGATTAAAGGGTCTATAAGGGTCATTCCCTGTCAAGCTAATTTGGTACCTATATGTCCTTTCATTCATGGCTACAGGAGCCTCTGACGGAAGAAGATTAAAGTGAATTAAAAATATCTTCTTCAAAATGGGGCATTACTTATTCATCCAAAAGTAAGTAGGATGCACAGCAATGGATAAAAACAATAACGGTCCATATGTATCCCTCTCCCCAACACCTCCATCATCTTTCCAGATATGTCTTTTCAGATATCGCTGAGAAAAATTGGCCATTCATTTCTAATCCAGACAGCAGCTATCCTTGTCCTATGTCAGTATTTCCTAATTCACTCTGTATATCCCACCCACCCATGCACCTCCAGCCCTTCAAGCCAGCATCCTTAAGGAATGGACACTTTGAGTTTAAATGTGGGTTGAGAAATGCACAGGCTTTGAGTTGCCAGGTAGACAACAATTGATATGTTTCTCTAAAAACATCTTCGTTACCCTGTATGACAGCACCTTCACTTTGCTTTTATTTTGTTTCTTATGGATCTTCCTTCTTCATCTTCTTCCTTTGATATATCACCACACATTTAGGCAGGATAATATCTGACAGATAAACTGAGGTTCAGAACTTATTTTTTAAATGAATATACATAATTCAACCATTCAGAACTTATTTTTAAATGAATATACATAATTCAACCATTCTTCTCAAAACAGTCTGTTTTCTCCAAGTTGACAGTGGGATTCTTGAGTTCACATAGGAAGTATAAAAGGATAGTGAAAAAGGTTATCCTATAATACCTATAAAGGTAGGTAGGTTATCAGAAAGGAAGTAATGAGGCTATTAGTAAAAAGGCTATTAACAGCCATTCTGAAAAGTACCTTTTTTTTTTTTTTTTTTTTTTTTCATTAGGGGTACCACTGGAGGAGGACAGTGAAATGTTTTTTAGAAGTAAGGAAATGCAAAATGTAACGGATTTCAGGATACACCCCTGTTGGACATTGGTTATTTGAGATGAAACACAACATAGGGATACCAAAAATTAATGTGGTGCTTGTTATTCAGCTTAAGACTCCAGAAAAAAAAATTTAAATGTAAGTGGGGCCAACCCTATTAAGTTAGGTGATCTGAAAAATTGGGATAAAAAATTGAAAATCAATCTTCCTCTTCATAGCCAGGGAAGGGAATGTGAAGAATGTATAAGAGGTACAATACTGGAAGTTGTTTATAAATTAAAGTACTGAGCAGTACTGGCATTGCATTTTGAGCAAGATGCAAATAAGAAAGCAGACTTACCAAGTGTCCTGGGAAGAGAAAACTAAACTAAAATAATTTAGCTTCTGAGGAACCCTCAGAAATTAAGATTGTCTTCACTTCCTCCAAAGTAGATATAATCTTTAGCAAGTGCAGCTGCAGAAGGGCAGACTTTCCAATGCAGATATCCTCTATCCAAAAACAACACTTCTGTCTAATAAAATAAATAAAAAAAAAAGCCTAAATATTTCAATAGTAATGAGAAAATAAAAGTGGTATTATTCAAGTCTTCCCCTGCTCTTGATGACTGAATTCCCTAAATTTCTTTCTGGCAATATTCATGTGAAACAGCATTTCTTATTTCCAAATTTGGTGATCAACATACCTAATATTTTCCAGAAATTATGAATGAGAACATATCTATTGCTAGAGACTTTGGACAATTCATGAAGAAGCAAGAGTCACATTCAGTGACAGTTTTCAGATTTCATTCTGTTGTTATACAACAGAACAACTTTATTCCAACTGTCATCTCTTTACTGTCAAGCTTACTTGGTATTAGATTCTTTATCCTATCTTCATTTCTGAATTGTACTGTTACCACTATACATAGAATAATTAAGGTTGGCAAAGACCTCCAAGATCATCTGCTACAACCATTACCTTACTACCAATGTCACCCACTAAACCATGTCCCTAAGCACTAAGTCCAACCTTTCCTTGAACATGCCCAGGGACAGTGACTCCACCACCTCTCTGGGCAACCCTTTCCAATACCCAAATACTCTCTCTGAAAAGAAATATCTCCTCATTTCCAACCTAAACCTCCCCTGGTGCAACTTGAGGCCATTCTCTGTAGTCCTGTCACTAGTTATCTGCAAGAAGAAGCTGACCCCCAGCTCCCCACAACTTCCTTTCAGGTAGCTGTAAAGAGCAATAATGGTCTCTCCTGAGCCTCCTCTTCTTCAGACTAAACAACCCCAGTTCACTCATCCGCTTCTCACAGGACTTGCTTTATATCCCCTTCTCTGGACACTTGCCAGGACATCGATGTCCTTCTTGTACTGAGGGGCCCAAAACTGAACACAGTACTTGAGGTGTGATCTCACCAAAGCAGAGTTCAGGGGGACAATCACCTCCCTGGTTCTGCTGGCTGCACTGTTCCTGATACAAGCCAGGATGCTGTAGGCCTTCTTGGCCACCTGGCACACTGCTGGCTCATGTTCAGGTGAATATCAGTCATCACCCCCAGATTCTTTTCCTCACACAGCTTTCCAGTCACTCTCCCCCAAGCCTATATCACTGCATGGGGTTGTTGTGGCCAAAGTGCATGACCCAGCACTTAGTCATGTTGAACCTCATCCCGTTGGCCTCTGCTCATTGATCCAACCTGTACAGGTCCTTCTGCAGGGCCTTCCTGACCTCTAGCAAATCAACACTTTCCCCCAACTTGGTGTCATCTACAAACTTACTTATAGACAACTGTTTTTATGTGAATTTAGATCTGATTCTGTCTGATTTAATATATATTATCAAATGGTCTGTATCTTTTAAAATAATGCAGGAAGCATCCTGTGTCTAAAATTGCAAATTTTAGAATTTACAAGTGCTTTGTTTAAGGATGTCATTGGATTTGGATTCTGCTGTTTTAGAATGTATTCTCACTTATGACATTTTTTTTCTCCCTGGGCAACCTGTGCCAGTGCTCTGTCATGCTCATTTAAAAATTGCTTCCTGATGTTTAGATAGAACATCCTGTGTTTCAGCTTGTGCCCATTGCTTCTTGTCCACTGAAAATAACATAGCTCTCTTTATACCCTCACTTCAGGGTATGAGATTGAGACATTGTTGGGATCCCCCTAAGCCTCCTATTTTCCAACTTGAAAAGCCCCAGATTTCTCAGGATAAATAAAATTCATCATAGAAGAGATGCTCCAGACCCTTCATCATCTTGTTGGCCCTCTGATGGACCCTTTTCAGTATGTCCATATTTCTCTTGTACTGGGAGGCCCAGAACTGGACACAGTACTTTAGATGCATTCTCACCAATACTAAGTAAAGGGAGGAATCAGCTCTTGACCTAATGCAGCCAAGAATACCATTAACCATCTTAACTACACAGACACATTGCTGACTCATGTTCAACATTACTGACTCACATTCAAATTGATAATGTATGTAAATGTAAATCAATGTAAAATCATATATAAATGTAAATACATATGTGCTTTCTGTGGTCTGTGTATAGAGATTGAACTCAAGTAGTGCTTTTGTCAGTCCTTTTACTGGAGGATCAAGTGACAGGTGTATCCCTAGGGTAACTGTTATCAGATTTCAGCTCTCTTGATAATAAAATAGCATGCTCTGAGTGTTGAACAGGGATGGGTTTTGCACCTTAGGAGTACAGGACAGCATTCTTTCCCAGTTAGTTGTCAACTGATGGGAAGGTGTTAATCTGACTAAGGTGGGAGGACACAGCAGAACTGAATAAAAATTAGTCTTTTCTTGACAAAAGCTTCAGAACAGGTTTTATTCTCCACAGAGCTAAAAGATTTTTAAAGGAAGGGCAAAGAAAATGTTTGTGAGATGATGAAGTTTATTATTCTCAGGATTAAGATACAAAGTAAAACCAAAAGATTTCAAGAAAGTAATTTCAGTAAACTCAGAATTCCTAAATAAAATATCATTGGAATTTTGTCCATGTGGTTGGAGCCTGCTAGCTTGAAAAGAATAGGATGAAAGTTGTTTTTTTACAGAGGAAAAGGTGTAAATGCTGTTGCAAGAAAACAATTTATTAAGTACTCACTGACCACAGGGGAAAAACAAACAAACAAACAAAACAAAACAAAACAAAAAAGGTTAGGTTTTTAAGTATAAATAAAAAATAAGGCATAAACATTGAGGAACAGCAATAAAGTGTGAGCAGGAACAACACATACAACATATAAATTCAATGTGTTTGAAGATCAGGAAAGAACTGGATACACTACTAAGTGGATAAGAATTGGTCTTGACAAAGTATACTGCAAAGACAATGGTGTAAAAAATCTTCATGACACTTTCAAGAAGGCTAGCTGCCATCAGACAGCTATCATGACCAGTATCAATGATGTAGGAATGTGTTTTCTGCATGCTACAGAAACAGGTTGGAGAGTATTTGTGTAAAATATTTTCTAATCTGTTGAAACTGGTGAGCTGAAGTTCATCTTAAAGTACTGAAAATAAGCAGATCACAGAATCACAGAATCACAGAATTTCTAGGTTGGAAGAGACCTCAAGATCATCGAGTCCAACCTCTGACCTAACACTAGCAGTCCCCACTAAACCATGTCCCTAAGCTCTACAAAGCTCTTTTAAAGACTTCCAGGGATGGTGACTCAACCACTTCCCTGGGCAGCCTGTTCCAATGCCTCACAACCCTTTCGGTAAAGAAGTTCTTCCTAACATCTAACCTAAAACTCCCCTGGCGCAACTTAAGCCCATTCCCCCTCGTCCTGTCACCAGGCACGTGGGAGAACAGACCAACCCCCACCTCGCTACAGCCTCCTTTAAGGTATCTGTAGAGGGCGATAAGGTTGCCCCTGAGCCTCCTTTTCTCCAGGCTGAACAAGCCCAGCTCCCTCAGCCGCTCCTCTTAGGACTTGTTCTCCAGGCCATTCTCCAGGATGATGAATTACTTGAAATTTAATTTTCAGTTTAAACATAAGAGAAAATGCTAATTGTTATCATGTCAAACCCTGAGCTTTAGAATTGTCCAGGTGGTTTGTAAAGTAACTCTCATTGAAAATGAGAAAACAAAAAAAAAAAAAAAAACTGTCAGGAATTATATAGGTACAGTTGAATCTGCCTTCAGCCAAGGATGAATTAGATGAGTCTTTCAAGTGCTTCGCAGATTCTGCAACTTTATAAAGAGTTCTTCTTATAGATTTATATAGAAAACAGAAAGCATTCTAAAATCCAAATCAAATTAAAAGACCCCCAACAGGCATGAAAAGTTATCTAAATCATGGCCCAAGACATAACAGGAATATCATAATAAAATGAACAAAATAAAAAGATACCTACCATCTTGTATTTCACCTTTGTTTCCTTATTTTGCATTATCTTCTCACATGGACAGTTATCTCTTCATGCTGTTGCAATATTTCTGCAAATGCACAACCCTGTGCTCTATTTGCCTACTGCTTCTATACATAGTACTTTTACATAGGAATTGGGTCTTCTTAAATTGCACTCTGATATTTTTGGTCTCTGAAATACATCTTTAAATACTAGCAAGCCATTATACTTTGATATCTTTCTCAAAAAAAAAGAAAAGCTGTTGATTTGAATTTTGACATCTTCTGTGATGGCTCACCTAATTTCAGTGGTTTAATATGGTGCAGGAATGAACCAGTATGATCAAAATTCAGCATAAGATGAAATGCTTTTTATGATCTTCATTTAAGATTAGTCAATAAGCTGTTTGAAGCATTGTATATGCAACCATAAGAAAAACAAGTAGGTTCCATAACTTGTAAAATACATTTTCTTTCTGCAAAATTTAGCCTCATTTATTATGTTTGCATAGACTTATTTCAAATGCCAGTAATGTCACCAAGTCAGTGGAATACTTGTCAAATAATAAAGACACATTACTAGTTACCCTAAAATACCTTGTCTTCTCAAAAATCTTGAGACTTATATTATCAATGTTAATTGAAAGATTTTAGATTTGTTGCATTTCTTCACCATTTTTAAAATTATCCACATTTCAGATGTTTCTTGACTGGACTCAAGCAAGACCATTCCTCCTCATCATTCTCATCAACTCCTCCTTCTTTGTGAAGCAGCCTTTATTTATAGCATGCCTGTATCAATGCTTCTGCCACCTCCCAAAACTTGAATGATTACCTGAAGGTTCAGTCCTCTAACCTATGAATTGCGCTACAGAATTATACTCATAAATTGCATTAAACAAAGAAGATAGAGGAAAAAAATCCCATTTTTCTCCTTAGTTCAGAAACTCCTTAAGTAGGACAAGGCTATAAAACAAATTACTAAAATATCCAGGAAAAAAAAAAGCTTGGTAAAACACTTGGGGCAATAACTATGGAAACCAAGTTGCTAATGTCCAACAGTCAATTTTTTGTCTTGTCTGTCAACATGAGATTCATGCAAAGCCTTAAAATAGCCACCTTCCAAATGTGGATCTTTATTTATGCATCTGTGGTAACAACACAATACTTCTTTATTTACTTTAACAGTAACTTAATGCAGTGATCTGTATGTTCTTTCCAATTAATTATTTAAATAATCTGTCAGTTGCTATGTTTAAGTACTAATAATTTCTTAAATGAATCAACAGAAAGACAGAGTTTAAATGACATCATCGTGCACTAGTGGTAAGGTCACTGATGTTGATGTCATGCTCAAATGTCCAGGCAAGGTTTTTAACCTCCAGTGGCTGTAATAGTGATCTTTGGAGATTTTTTTTTTTTTTTTTTAAGGTAAGCCTTTCATTCAAATGTACAGGATTCATTCAAAGCCAGCTGAGGAAACATAATACAACCTTGCTTAACTTTACAGTAACACAAGCATTTCTTTTGACGTTAGCAAATTATGTAATTATTGACATTGATTCAAGCACGTTTGACTGTTGTGTCGAGACAAAGACCTTTGCCATTCTAATAAGGATTCTTTAAAAAACTAACAGACTGTGTTTCATGGGATCAGCTTGTTATACTGAAGTCTACAAAGTCAGTTCTCTCATTTGTAGAGCAAATATCCTCCTCTCCTTTCCTCAGTTTTAAACATCAAAAATGGCAAGATTTACTCATGGTTCATATTCTTTGTCTTAATGCTGCAGAGTTGATTTTTTAGCTTTAGCCTGCAGTTTTCTGAAGCACATCATTTAAAGTCAGAATCCTCCCATTAATTATTACAAACTTTCCCAATTCAGAATAATTTGTGTTGGCAAATGTATTGGCAGAATTATCTATTAGTTTAACGCTTATTGATGTATCACTTAAGACACTACTCCAACCATTACAGTACTAGCTACTTCTCAGGGAGAAGGGGGGATAGTCTCCAACACAGAAGTCTACAGCCTAACTAGATAGAGCAAATACAAACTGCAGAAAAAGCAGAGCTGAAGACTAATACTTTTTTTGGGGGGGGGTGTGGAATAAGATAGAGACACTCAGAGAAACTGAGCCTTCTGTTTCTAGTCTTCTGAGCATAATATCAATTTTCTAAATAGTTCCTCCATTTGTTTTCAAATTTCAGCAAGAGATTATAATTTATATTCAGATCTGGTACATGTAGGAAGAATACTACTTATTTGTAAATAAGCTGAGATCTGAATTTGTCTAGTGAGTTTAGCTGCAGTACAAAGCAAGGTATAAAAAATGCATATGCTCCATAAAATTTGATCTGAACAATCTTCTTGCAAAATTCTTTTTTCTTCTGTGATGCTCGTACAGCTGTCAGGTCTTGCAATGTTACTGAGCAATGCAAACACAAGAAAGCTATAATTATGTTTGCCCCAAATAACATTAAAAGATCAATATCACATCCTGCTTGTGTGTTATAATATCTAACACCACAACTATTGCTCAAAAAGAAAGAAAGGTGTTATCTTCAGCCTTCTCTTCGTCCTCCTTCCCACAAAGTAAGAGTTACACAGCAACTCTATGAGAATAGAGATGTTTAATTAAGTGAAAGAGAAATCTTGTAAACAGAAAAATGTTCAACTCACAGAAGGAGAAAAGTATATGCAAAATTTTGCTTCATCAGATTTATGAAAACCGTCTTCAGGGGCTAGGCTAATATTAAAACAGATTCAGCATTTAAATTAGAAAGCAATTCCACCAAGACTACTATTGTAATGAAGGAGAACTTTTTGAAACGTGTCATCTCTGTAGCGGTGCTCAGCTTTTGCAGTGGTGCTTTATTTCTAGGATGTGCTCATCAGCATTCACCCAGAGAAACTATGTCCATCTCTTCTGCATTGCTTTTGTGAATATCACAGAATCAGTGATACAACAGACTGGTTGAGGTTGGAAGGGATCTCTCAAGGTGTTCTGGTTTAACCCCAGCAAGCAGCTTGGCACCATGCAGCCACTCTCTTACTCTTCCCAGGTAGGCTGGGGGAGAGAACTGGAAAGGTAAAAGTCCAGGAACTCGTGAGTTGAGATTAAGGCATTTTACTAGCTAAAGCATAAGCTGTGCATGCAAACAAAGGAAAACCACAAATTCATTTCTTATTTCCCAGAGACAGGAAGGTGTTCAGCAACTTCCAGGAAAGCAGGGCTCATCATGCTTAACAATTTCTTCAGAAAAGAAATGCCATCACTCTAAACATTCTCCCCTTCCTCCTTCTTTACTTCAGTTTAATTGCTGAGCATGATGCCCTGTGTACGGAATATCCCATTGGACAGTAAGGGTCAGCTGTTCTGACAAATTTTGAAGATTTCCAAGGAGGGACATCCAATCTCTGTGTGCAACCTGTTCCAGTGCTTTGTCACCTACACAGTAAAGTGCTTCCAGGTGTTTAGACAGAATCTCCTGTTTCAGTTTGTGCCCATTGCCATTGAAAAGAGCCTGTCTCCCTTTTCTTTGCACCCAATATGTTACAAAGTAATTTTGTTGTGATTTAGGACTTTTGCATCTCAGTCTGTGGACTGTAAAAAATATCACAGTGGAGGTAAAGATTCTTATCTGCTGTGTTTATGCTTTCAACAACAGGCTTGATTTTTTTGCTAGCTTTTGCAAATCTCCCAGTCCTTCAATAGCCCATGGACTACATGTTTGAAATCACCATACACCTGAATAGATGCAAATAAATCCCATGAGAAGGTGTGAGTCGAACTCTTTATGCTCTTTGTTTATTTCTGCCAATAGAGACTTTTTCTATCACATATTAGTAGGACCAGGTACAATTATCTCTGTAGCTGGTCTACAGCTCTCTTTCAGGGCTGCTGAGAAAGAGGTGGCTAACTGGTCTTCCTATTGAACTGATCTTCTGATTGTAAGAGATTGTTTTTGTGTCAGGGAAGTTCCCAGTAGGAGAATTAACCCCTTTTGCACTAGGGAAATGGTACAAAAGAGTGATAAGTAACATATGAAGTCATGGTAATGCAGTGATTCTGAAGTTATTATACCAAATTCAATCAGATAATTATGCAATGAGATTACCATTATTACTGCCCTTTATTTCTCCATGGCTTGGCCCAGTCCTTTGCCTCATTTGTTTCCAGTAAAGGAAACTGAATTGTGAGTTATGGGACAGAAATTACAGAGTCTAGGGAAAATGTTTCTATATTCTGTGGGACTGGCTGAGAGAGGAATAGGTTCCCTGGGACCTAGTGCTGCCTGAAACTACATCCTCTAAAATAATTCTTGCAACTACTGTTGTCTTAGGACTCTAAGTTTGCAGTGCTGTTTCTAATATGTTCACCTAAATCTGGCCAAGTTGAGAGCATTCTGTCCAAGGATAGATCCCAAAACTCTCCTACTGTCCCTGCAGTCATCTAAGTAGCACGAATTAATAAGGGAAAAAAATCCACCCTCGCCTGTGCTTCCCAAAAGGCTAGGGACTACTTGTCCAGCATTTCAAAGCATGGGAAATCTTTGTGCTATTGTGACTTTTCAATTTATTGTTTAACAGAAAAGTTTCAAATTTTTCACCCATCAGAAAACCAAAACTTCTGAAAATCTTGAAATAGTGAGTATTATTCCTTGATATTGCAATAGCATGCTGAGCCCTCAAAAAAAGACTGTGGTTATGAGCATGTGGGATAAAGATATTTATCAAGCAATTACAATCTTCAGATTAAGCACAGGTGGAAGGAAGCCATGATCTGAGTTCCTGAAAAAGCCTATCTGCATTCCTTGAGTTGCTGCCTTCATGTCTCATACCTGCATTTCTGTATTCAATATTCAGATTGTTTTCTAATAATATACTAAAATTACATATTGTTGGTTTATTAAATATTTTATAATACGCTTACTTATATTGTCAGTTTGCTAATATTATTTGGTATTCGATTGTCTGCATTGCTCACACAAACCCAAGAAAAATCTCTCTTACATATGACTCCCATGAATCCTAAACTTTCTTCTCGTTAATGCTTTAACCTCATTTTGTGTTGTTGTTTGTTTTTTTTTGTTTGTTTGTTTGTTTTTAATTCCATTTCTGTTTACTTCTTGCTTGTTTTCTTTTGTCTTCCTAAGCCTTTTTCTTATATGTCAACCCCTTGATTTTTCTGTTTGAAGTCAAAACCAGCAGGATTCCTCCTTCATCCTACTCATTCCTGGTTTTGACCTTGTATATAACTGAAAATATACTAAGTCCTTTATAAATAGACATGAGGTCTAGTCTGCATTAGTCAAAATGCAGTTAGATCCCAGATGCTGCTTGTAGTAATATGAGAAAGATCCCAGGCCAGCCATTTTCACACTATATTACTGAATTGGAGCTCTGTGATGCTGATATGAGAACAGTTAATAGTGCTAATAAACCTTGAGGTCTGTAGCTGTTATAGTTTTTTTTTCTCATTGTCCTGAAATATGGTCTATGGTATAATCCCAAAGTTTTGCTATACATACACACATGCACATACAATTACACATACATAACAAATTAAAAAGTTGGGAACATGCTGCTGTTATACCCTCTTAACTTTGGTATAATAGCCCTAAAAGTAACATGGACAATTTGGGAAAGGCATAGAATCATTAAGGTTGGAAAAGACCTCCAAGATCATCTGGTCCAACTCTCCCTCTACCACCAATATTACCCAGTGAATCATGTCCCTAAGTACCACATCTTAAACTTTTCTTAAACTACCTCCTCCCTGGGCAACCCATTCCAATATCTAACCATTCACAAAGTGAGTTTTCTGGGTTTTGACCACTTCATGAAGGAATTCAAAGGAATAATCAGATAGTTCCAGATGTGTCTGTTATAACTGCTGCCTTGTGGAACTGGGACTTTTTCAATTGGGACAAAAAGATTACTGTCATCCTTCTGTGTGAATAGAGCATTTTTGAAGGGCTGGTGTTAAAATCCACATCAGTGATTGGATGAAGCATAATTACCTGAGTCTATAGAACAAATTGTATGGGGCAGTACTGTCTACCCTGACCACTGAAGTTGGGCTACTCAAGAGAAATGATGTATTTCATGGGAAAAGGACAATATGAATAATTATATACACCCCATGGTGAGAGTGATTATTTACAAAACTTTGCAGCCCCTATATGAGCCCCTATTATTGACTGGAAGAGGGGAAACATAACCCCCATTTTTAAAAAGTAAAAAAAAAAAAGAAAGAACAGGGAAAATACAGGCCAGTTCATCTCACCTCTGTGCCTGGCAATATCATGGAGCAGATCCTACTGAAAACTATGCTAAGGCACATGGAAAATAAGGAGGTGATCGGTGACAGCTGACATGGCTTCAGTAAGGGCAGATCATACCCTAGTGACCTTCTATGATGGGGTTACAGCATTGGTGGATAGAGGAAGAGCAACTGACATCATCTACCTGGACTTGTGCCAAGCATTTGACATTTGCCCCCATGATATCCCTTTCTCTGAATTGGAGAGACATGGATTTGATGGATGGACCACCTGGTGGGTAAGGAATTGGCTGGAGGGTTACACTCAAAGAGTTGCAGTCAATGTCTCAATGTCCAGGTAGAGATCAGTAATGAGTGATGTTCCTCGGGGGCTGGTGTTGGGACCGGTGTTATTTAGCATCTTTTTCTGTGATACAGACAGTGGCACTGAGTACACCTTCAGCAAGTTTGCTTATGACACTAAGTTGTGTGGTGCGGTCAACAAACTGGAAGGAAGGAATACCACCCAGCAGGATCTAGACAGACTTTAGAAGTGGATCTGTGTGAACCTCATGATATTCGTCAAGGCAAAGCGCAAGGTCGTGCCCCTGGGCCAGGGCAATCTGGAGCACAAATACAGGGTGAGTGGAAGATGGAAGTGGCAGCTCTGACAAGAAGGACCTGAGGGGGTTGGTTGATGAGAAGCTCAACATGAGCTGTCAATATGCACTTGCAACCCAGGAAACCAATTGCATTCTGGGGCTGAATTAAAAAGTGTGGCCAACAGGATAAGGGAGGTGATTCTCCCCATCTACTCTGCTCTTGTGAGACCCCACCTTGAGTGTTGTGTTCAGCTCTGGAGCCCTAGACCCAGAAGAATATGGAAGTATTACAAAGAGTCTGCAGAAGGATAATGAAGATGATCAAGGCTCTGGAGAACCTCTCCTATGATCACAGTCTGAGTGAGCTGGGGTTGTTCAGCTTGGAGAAGGGAAGAGTCTGGGGAGACATTATAGTGGCCTTCCGGTACCTAAAGGGGGCCTACAGGAAAGCTAAGGAGGCACTCTTTCTCAGGCAGTGCAGTGATAGGACAAGAAGTAATGGCTTTAAACTAGGAGATTGTAGGTTTTCACTAGATATAATGGGTAAATTCTTTACTCAGAGGGCAGTGAGGCAATGGAACTGGTTGCCCAGAGAACTAAAGAAGCTGTGGATATGCCCCCCCTACCCCATTCCCCACCATCACTGGAAGAGTTCAAGGCCAGGCTGGACGGGTCTTTGAGCAAACCAGTCCGGTGGAAAAGTGTCCCTCTCCATGGCTGGGTGGTTGGAACTAGATGATCTTTAAGGTCCCTTACAACCTAAACCATTCTATGTTTTTATGATTCTCACAAACTTCTTCATTGTTATGCAGAGACTCCTTACTATTAAAGACAGAAACACCCCTGAAGTAAGAATCAGAGCACTAGCATCCCAGACAGGGTGCATGATATAATCTTCATGTCCTCCATCTTTAAAAATTTGTGCCATAGAGCTCTTTGCTAGGCAAAGTTTTCCACCTTCTACTTCCTTCAAACTTTGTGATTATTAGGATATCATTCCAGAAAATTAGATAAGGGTTTTAAATCCTTCAAGAAGGAGGAAGACTCAGACCTGACTTACCTTAGGTAAATGGAATAACCATTTTTCTAACCAGCAACTGCAAGTGCTTTTTGTAAAATTACCTACATGTATTCTAGGACCTGGATATACTCCAAGAACATTCACCAGATAAGATATAATCAGAAACTTAGGCAGAAATACACCTAATTCTTTGATCTCATGTGAAATTAACTGGCAGAAGGTGGTAAGCTTCTGAACATGACATAGTGCTGCAAATGCACAACAGCAGAACACCTTGAAAATGCAAATTTAAGCAGAGAGCTGAGCAGCAGGTAGATCACATTTCATACTTTTAATCCGAAATTGCGTCTGAGTCTTTCTATAGATAAGCAAGTCCTTCATTGTGGCTGTGTGTAATTCAATATATTAAATATACATATTTCTTGTAAGAAGTAGAGCTGGTTAAATGTATTCTCATGGAATAGTCTGGTGTCAGAAGATTAGAACTGACACATTCCACAAGAATACATGCATTCCTTCAGAGTCATTGATGGGAAGCAGCAGGCAGGAGGGCTATCCTGTTCATTGCCCTGGCAGGCAGGTGGCTTGCTTGGCTGACCACCTTCCAACCAACCCTTCTGGGCAGCCAGGGAGACAACCAGCATGTTAGCATGCCAGCTTTCTGGCAGATGGACATGCAAGCTGCCTGTCTGGCTTCCTGCCTAGCATTCCTTTGGCTTGCTGGCCGATTTACCTGCCGCCCAGCTCCCCAGAAGACTGGCAGGCTGCCCAGTTTGCCTGATCGTGGGTGAGGTTATGGGCCCAAAATAGTTTGTTCTGCAGAGCAGGAGAACACAATGTTGGTGTTTTGTTCTCATCCAATTTGGAATGTCCCGTGGAGCAGAAATCCCCATCCCAGCAAGCTTTAGTAATCAGTTTACAACCTTTATCTGTGTATTCCGTAGTGGCAATTACAAGTTTTTAAGAATGAAGAAACACCTTGCTAGATTTGTTAGCATAACATTTGCTTGACTTGTTTTTGTTTTGTTTTGTTTTGTTTTGTTTTGTTTTTTAATTTCTCAGATTGGCCTATACATATTTTTTCTAGCAGAGTCAGAAAAGATTTTTAGATATGCCTATATTGTGATATCGACCATTGTCTATACTTCCACTAAATTAAGCAACAACCCAGGCCATAAAGTAGTAATGAACCATAATATGTACTTATGAAATATTATAATGATGACAGACTTAGATATGTGACCAATATCTGTGCCAAGTGTATTGAACTTTTTCTTACAAAAAATATAGACAACAAAAATCAATTTTTTTTAAAGATGGGAGGAGTCTGTCTTTTCTCAGAGTACCATACCTTGAATAACTCTAATTTCAGTTTAATCACACTGTCCTAAGGATTTCACTCTGCTTAAATAATGAAAAAAGGGGGTATAAAAATTGAATGAAATCAGCTTGCCCCAGGACAGATTCTGTTGGATCTAATTACATATGCTTCAATAGCTAGAGCAATGTGTTGTGTGAAAGGCTTTTAAGGTGACAGAAGTTAATTGTGCAGGTTTTAAGGTAAAAATTAAACAGAGGGCAATGACCAACACCCTGAAAAGAGACTGATTTTCTAAAACTAGAGAGATTAAAAATATTGTTAAATTACAAATGCATACACACACACACACAAAGTGGTAAATAGGGAATTTACTATCATTTAGGGGAAATGAAGGGAGATTCTTACCTGGGTAGAAAGTATTGCACTTCAAGAATACCTGTAAATTATAAAGTTCTTTATGATATGCCTACATAAAATAGGACAGCTGACTGTAAAGTAGGCTGCGATATTTCCCTAGTGACACTGGTCTACAAGGCAATACAATAAGAAATATCACATTTTTTCCTGCAATGCTGGTAATGACAGTACGTCAGAAGTGAAGTGCAGGGCTATGGTAAACATTCAGACTTGTTTTTTTCCATCTAGAATGCACAAAGCTTTTTGAAATGACCCTCTGGGTGGCATTTCTCTAATGAACAGTGAACTTGCCTTCATAAGCTGTGTCAGATTGTCACAATGAAGACAACGGGACTATGCGTGCCTGTAGGCGGTTTATTTAAAAATAAATAATAATAATAAAAAAAAATATGATAAATTCTCTCATCAGCTTATACTGCGCATGTGGCATAACAGTTCTTTCTAATACTGAATACAAAGTGTATAATAAGTCCTCTTGTATCTCCTGATTAATATGTTTTGATTTCATATTGACTTTCAGGTATTTCAGTATTGGGTCTCCCTTATGCAGGAGTCATGAGAAGCACAGTAGGTTCTTTTATTAAGCATAACCTTGAGTTACAGCCCTTGTTCAAGGATATTGCTAACAGTATGTCAATTGCTACTAATAAATTAATTATATTGCATTGAAATACTCAATAAAACAGAGGCACACTCAAGAAGTGAAGGAGTATTGTTGAATTTTAATGTTAGATTCAAATATATTAATTTACTGCTTATTCTTCCCTGTTCTATGGCCACTTGATTTTGATTAGCTGGAAGTATGTTTAAGTAACTACTACAGTCTTCCTCAAGACTGCAACATTTCACATGAGCGAATGCAAAGAACAATATGTCATTCACCCACAAATCTACCTGTCAGTGGTTAGCAAATATTTAATTTTATTTCTTATGCAAGATTCTTAATTCTTAGTCATTCTGTCCAGAGGAAGCAAGAGTTAGTTCTTTTAAGGACAGTCTTTTTCTTTAACTTGTCTTTTTTCTTTCATTTTAATTTTATCCGGATTTCTCATAACTCATGCTACTGTAAATAAATCTTGTAATCTGATTTCTTCATTAGTGTACATAGCCTGTCAGCCTACTCCCTAGAGATAACGAAAAGAGTTTCTGGAGCATAGTTAAGGTTTCTATGCCTAGCTCTGACACAGGGACAAGAGCCTGACTTTAGTCATGGCCAGAACTTCACAGCTTGGATAAGTCAGTACCTCCAGAGCCCCATGACTGCCAGAAACAGGAAAGGTACTCATCTTTTCAGTAACGAATTCTAGAGCTTAAATTCTTCTTGTGCCAAGTTTTAGGGATATAAAGTGATTCAAAGATACTAATACTCCAAATAACTAAGTGAATTAATTATGTATTCGGTATTGGAGGTTGAAGGGGAAAGAAAAGGTATTTTATATTTTTGCTAGAGTTTGCAGTCCAGCAGATAGAACTATTTTTTAAGAATAAAAGAACTGCTCTTACAGAGACTTGTTTCTCTTTATTAGGAAGAACAGCTTGTGGAATTCTGTTGCTCATGAACTCAGCTTAGTAAAACTGTTAAGCAAATGTTTTATCCCCAGACTCGATGTAGATGCAAATAGCATCCTGGAAAAGCTCCTCTCTCAGGGGTATGAAAGATACATGCATATATCTTATCTGCACTACTGAAAACCCCCTTGTAGCTTCACAAGATACACATGCATTTTGCAATTTGTATGTTTTGTTCTGATCTTTGGCAACAATTAATGTTCAGACTTAAAACAGAGACTACTTTGGTGAAAAGCTACAATTCCAACTGTGACAATGTGCTAGAGAAGAAAAGTTGATTAAATCAATGATGTAGTGGTCAGATGTAGTGGTCATAGCTACAGACTTTGCTTAATAAGTTATGTCTCAGTAAATGGATTCATAGCCACCATGGAAAATGTTGGACACACTTTTTGAGTAATTATGAGTATTTTTACACAGCACATGCAGTTGGCCTTCAGCTTCTAACTGGAGATGTCATGACTGTCATGTCACTTCTGTAGTTTGCTTCTCTGATGTTTTGTTGTGTGTTTTTTTGTTTGTTTGTTTGTTTGTTTTTGTTTTGTTTTTCTCCTCCACCCCTAATAGAAGACAATTTTTCATGAACTTTTCACTACCATAATGATTTGCTGATTTATTCAGCCCACCTTTTACTTGCAGACTTTTAGCTGCACCATGTGAAGCAGGAAAATCATTAAACAATAAAGAAATGGAATTATAAGTTCCAACAAAATGCATTTTATAAAGCCTAGATGCTTATTATGACAGCACAGTTAGTCACGAACTTACTGTTGGTATGATGCTATGCAAAAAAAAGCAGGGACACAGTGGTGTCTCTCTTCACTGACTGAAAGAAAAAAATGAAATTCCCCCTGGGCAAAATGTCCTTAATAAACACAGTGTTGACATTAAAATGTGACAGGATGACAGGCACAATGGTATAGAAAACTTGAATCAGTCTTACTGCATGAGACATGGTGAAGGTAATGTATGAATAATCCAGAGGTTATGATAGATAAAGCAGCTTAATTCATCTCTGTCAGTTTATGTGTAACATGCATATTGATTCAATTCTAGCTTCTTAAAGGTTGATATTTGAATTCACTGAAAATCAGCTAGATGAGTTGTATCCATTACAGGGACTGAGATTGTCAGTAGTTTATCTGATACGCAAACATTTTCTTCACTTATGAAGCCCATTCAGTATCTGATATATATATATATATATTATTTTTTTAAATAGAAGTTGCTTATTAATATTTTATTAAAAGTTTTACATATTTTATTCCGATGACTTGAAAAAGAATTTCCTATCAAATCTGCAGTGTTTTAACCTCTCATCTTTGTTTTTAAATGCATCTGTAATAACTGTAATCTTTGAGCTTGGTAACCTTTTATTTCAAAATATAGAAAACAATGCAGGTCATAAGCAAGTTATCTCCAAAGATATCTAAGTAAGATTTTATTTCACTATACTGAGACTGATGTTAAGATGCCTTATGTATTGAAATACGCAGCACAGAGGATTTTTTTTTTTTTAAAAAAAAAAGCTCAGGTACTGTGTCTAGTCTGTAGCTACCCCAATTAACCAGAACCCACTTCTGAAAGCCCATATTAGTTTAGCTGCCACTGCAAGAAAATTACAGCATGCCAATGTGTTTCTGCACAAGCCTAATTGGAAATACATGTATATTATTGTCCAGGTAGCAAGGCATAGCACGTCGTCAGTTACACATATAATTTAGAATTCTAGCACAAAATAAAATCTCTCTTAATTCAAATAAAAGGAGTTTCTTCACAGTTAGTGAAAAGTTTCTTGAAGAAAGGCAAGGAAACAAGAAACAAACTGACTATGCAGAGAAGTCACATAAATGCTCGTAAACTGTTATATTTTCACAGAGAATACATGCAGGTAAATTTCTTTGGCCAATAATCTAGTTACTTAATTTCAGCACCTACAAATTACTAGAGGCATTCCAAAGTCATGAATCTGTTCTTGTTCTCTCTTTCCCCGTCTGAATTAGTACTGAAGTAATTTATGACAACTGAAACAGCTTTGATAGGGAAGACTGAACAAATACCATCTGACAGCTTTCTATCCTCAAACATGGAAAGATTTTGTGCATATTCCTGCTGAGGAGGAACAAGAGGGGGTTTAAACTTTAGTGTCATAATGTTAAAGAAACAAAACTCAAGTTTTATTTGTTAGAAAATAAAACACTGATCTGTACTAATCAGCATTATACAACAAAAGCCTTTTCCATATCTGTCACTTGTTAGAATAAATGCAAAATTATATTTTTAAATAGTCGGGAGAAAAATGAGTAATATGTTGACCCTTAGACATTTAAGCTGACCCAGCCCTAAAATATGAGTTCTGCAAACTTGACAAAGCCCTTCAAGCGTTTCAATACTACTCCAATCCTTGCACATTTACCCACGGGTAAGCTGATCACTCTCTTCAGTGCATCCTTTCCAATTCACAAACACCCTTTTTTACTCTTGTCTTAAAAAGAACAAGTGGCCTGTGCATTTACATTGGCTCCCCTGGTGCATACTGGTTTATACCTCACCTCTTCACGTCTGTGTCCACAGTGTCCTGTGCTATGATTGTAGAAGCCATATTGACCCTAAAGAAAGGAATAATGGGCTAAATGTAGGAAGGTCTACATAGCAAACGCTCTACAGCTTGTTAGATTTCCACAGCTTTACTTCAATTAAAAAGGTTAGATATAAAGTGTCAGGGAGGAAGGTCGCAGGATGCTCTAGCCCTCCTGTAGGCAATGCTGGAGCACAGCAGGTGCAGCCTGTGCTCCCTGCCATGAGGGAAGAGTGAATGTGCTACTGCATTCAACCTCCAGCATTATTCATTGTGTTGCAGGGGCAGTAAGGATTGTTTTCACACGCGGAATCTCCTGAATTTGCATTTAGTCATTTATCTTCAACACAAGTGTAGATAACCTTCTCAAACTATTGCAGGTAGGAGTAAATCTATGAGTGTTTTGGCATTAGAATGATTGAAAATCATTTAATTATGCTCTTGGAAACATTCTTCACAGAAGACGCCTCCCTTCTATCAGCACAGTAGAAATTCTTTCCTCTGAAATGAATATCTTCAGACACAGGATATAAAAATATGTGACAAGCAACTATTAATACAGAACCTATTATATAACTAAGCCTCTCAGTGCAGCCTCTGTTGCACTGGAGTGATCAGGCATTTCTTATGAGAAAAGATAAAGCTTATGAAACAGGGAGAGCTTGGTCTTTAGTTATATTGATCTGCAGTGACATCAGATAGTTGTCTCTGATATTTCGAGGTTTCGTCCTCAGAGTATGTCAGAAGTTGCCATTTGGTTACAAGCAATTCATTGCTTCTAAGTTTTTCTCAGGACCAAACATTTAATTTTTAACCTGTAGGAAGAGTCTGGTTTTGGTGGTTGAATAGAATCCCATGTGATGGACAAGACTGCACACAGACATGTCTATCCATATCCATATCAGTCTGCAAAATAAATTTTGTTTGAGGATGTCAGTCCTCTAATAGATAATATTGGCTTTTCACTTTCACACTTTCATTTTCACGTGTCTGAAATTAGTAATGACATGCCAAAAGGCAGTTTCATTCCTTGTTAGTAGAAAGGCAAACAAGAGAGTGTAATTAAGAATCAGTAACCTGGATAATTTTTCTTTCTAGTGGGAGCCTACAACAGTGAACTAATTTTCCCAGTCTGGACAGAAGTTGGACGATAATCAAGATATGAGTTACTTACAAAGACAGGCTATATGTCCATACAAAGCTTAACCAGCCTAAGACACCAGCATCACCAAACAAGTAGCTCCTGTCTTGTTCATTTTTGCTACCTTTTGTAGTTCCATACCTCCTTTTCACTGGCCCCAGTGCTCATTAAAATTTTCTTGAAACCAACTTAATTTGGAATAGAAAAAAATAAAGTATTTATTTATTTATTTATTTATTTTCCAATTTGTTAATAAATTGGATTAGCTTACAGTGAAATCCACCACCGGTGCAAAGAATGTAGCAGGAGCATGAGGCCAGGAGTGGGAAGGAAAACATAGAAAAGAAAGAGAATTGAGTGGGATTCACTCAGCTGGGGTGTGCAGAAGGATCTACTCACCCTACCCCAGGGAGCCTTCTTCTTCAAGTCATGCTGAGGCACACAAACTGGAAATTGAAAACATTTTCTCACCAAAGCCTCTATCTCACTTATATTCACAAACCTAAAAAGAAAGGGAAGGCCAGGCTAGGTGGAAGGATAAAATGTTTATAAATATAAAGGACCAGCTAAAACCCAAGATGATGAGGATGCTTGAAAAATATAGGTGTTTGCAGATAACTGCTGTGTTTTCATAAAACTTCAGATTTTGTATGTTTTACACTCTTTAAAACATACTTGCCTCCAATTTTCCTTTGTTCACCCTGTTATTGCTTAAACTGTCATGAAGACCTTCAAAAGAACAAAAGGATAATCCAAGGGAAACACAGGGTGAATCAGACGGCGTAGGATGCAGCAGTTATGAAAAATGCTTGGGTAGGATCAGCATGTAGGTAGTCAGCTTACAAGAGATTTGGAAACTTGGAAAAGACTTCTGAGGGGAAGTTGTTTACTTGGCATGTATGTGGAGACCATAGGTAGAATTTCTTCTCTGCCCAGCCCACGGGAAATATGGATTGTGATGAAAATACCAAATGGAGAGGCATGACAGCTATCTCTGCAGTATCAAGTCAATATACTTAAACTGAAACAGGTTACATGTGCAATATTTTCTGTATAAATAGGAAAACATAGTATCATGTATACCTGTCATCAGATTTGTTAAGAAAATACAAAATGATCTAATCTAGATAGGACAATTTAGAGTCAGTCAGTTTGGATTTTCAAATTATCAAAAGTATATGAAAATGTAATCTCTGGTTTATTGCTTGCAGGCTTTGAGAAATTGTTCTAGGTAACAGTGTAGATGAGGTTTTTGTTCCCAATATGTGAAAGCAAGAGGATAGAGACATTACTGGATTAAGTTTCATTATTCTTTTTTATATTTGTTTTTCATATGAAGAGGACTGGTAAAAATTGCACACTGAAAAAAATTTTAAAGGCTATCATAAACTATTGTTATTTTTTCTGTACTTTTGTATTATATTTGATTTTAGGGTCTCATTTGAATCTACATGGATTCTTAGACATATTCAGAGATACCTGCTGAAGCTAGCCATCATGTTAACTTTCAACTGTTACATTGAATTATGGGTTTATTTGGGAAGTAATATGTCACCATCATAATGATCTCAGAAAAACAAACAAACAAAAAAACAGTTGTTCAGACTTCTCCTTAGAACAATTTAACACAACTGAACAGAACTGAGACGGGATTATTTTTGTCCATTCATTCAAAATGAGCTGAAAAATAAAATGCCTGTGTGCCAGTGTGCCGGATCAGTGTAGAATACCCTGTCATACAATGTCACCAAATTTAACAGCACAACTGGGCTTCAGCTCAGTTTGTGCTCCTGAAAGATTCAAAATTTCCCAGCAGACAATTCCCATATACTTTTGGGGATACTTTGAAGAACCTTAAATATTTAAGTTCATGTTCTCCTATCAGAAAAGAAATCGAACTGGTAGGACAACATAGAATTTTCATTTCTTTTAAAAGACTTTATCCAGAATAAGAAAAGCAAATAAATGTATGTTTTATCTGCAGTGTTTTTATATTTAAATATGTTTGCTTTGTGGAAATGTAGCTTCTGTGTCTTGGAAAAATTAATTAAAAATATATATTTATAGTTTTTCCAAAACAAGGTTACCTTTCTAAGTGTCAAAGAAGAGTGGCCCTATTTGCAATACAAGACCTAAATTAGACTGTTTTCTGTGCTTTAATTTTGTTCAGTCTGTGAAATAGCTGAGTAATAGTTTGCTGGCACTTAATTTCCTTATAAGCAGAAAAATACAGAAGTGTGCTCAAGCAGATGTTGTAGAGTACATGCTGTTATATTTATTCTTCTCCTGTGCCAGGATTTTATCACATTCACACCATTGTACAAAGGTATGATTATAGAACCAGTTAATGGAAACATATTGGCCTTTAAGGTAAAAGAACTCTTCCTTCTTATCAATGAGGACTAAATGGAAGTACAAAATAAAATAAAATAAAATAAAATAAAATAAAATAAAATAAAATAAAATAAAATAAAATAAAATAAAATAAATAAATAAAAAGAGGGGGTGGGTGGGGGGAGGTGGGGAGGGGAGGGATATTCCTGTTTTCCTTGTTCTGATTTTCCTGCCAATAAAATAGTATAAGATGCTTTTTGAAGTGTACCTCAGAGTTCCAATACTCAAGCCTAGACCAAACACAACCATCCCCAAGGATTCCTTAGAAAATGTTACTATCTTCTATGCATCCAGGTTTCAAGAGGGTAACAAACAAACAAAAAACCTCAAAGCCCACAAGCCATGTATTGAACACAGCTTACTAGGATACTTGTGAAATATGTCTTGGGCACTCATATAATGCATAATGATTCCAATAGGCATAAGATACCTGAAATGGGTCAGTGACAAAATAGTGCTAGGGTTAGAAGAAAGCGATGAGGAAAATGAAAGAAAAGAAAGGGGCTGTTCTTCCAACCTTTCTACCTTCCCAAGTATAGTCAAGTACTGATACAAATCTCAAAGATGAAGGAATGGAAAATACTAGCCTGTCTACCCCTACCTTTTTCTCTAATATTGCCCTAGAAAAAAAAAAAAAAAAAAAGTGTTAAAAAGGTTATTTCCAAGAGTGCTGAATTAAAAACACCAAGATGAATTAGCTCAAATTAATTAAAGGTCTGAATCTGAAGCACAGTATTTAAAGAACATTAAACAGTTGTGTGGACAGCCTCAGAAATATAGTAAAAATATTTCACTTATGTCAGTTTAAAAGATGCTCACAGGAGGATTTAATGCACTTTAAATAATACACTTTTAATTTAGATCTTGAATTAATTTGGCTACCAGATTGAGAGCCCTTTGTGAACTGTAAAAATCTTTTAAATCTTTTTTTTTTTTTAATCTTTTTTTTCTGAAATGGTTGTGATGTTGCACAAAAGGTGATAATAGACCTCAGAAACATGGATGACATTATCTGAGGAAATTTCCATTGCACAGAAGTCACAGGGTTTCCCACAATATATCTATGACTGAGTGAGAGTGCAGTGCAGTGCAGGGCATGTTAGTAGGTACCAAGATACCCACAAATTCCTACTGCTATGAGCAGGTAGTGATTCCTCATCACACATTCATATACATTGCAAAAAAAATGTGGTTGTGCCCTGTTATCGTCAGCTAGTCTCAGAAAGCTGTCAAGCTTTCTGTCTGGAACCCTCTTAGTGGGGGTTCCCTTACAGCACCTCGATCTCCACAAATCCTCCTGTGTTCTTTAGCCCTGTAATAGTAAAACATAGCTCCTTCACTATTCCTCCCACAATCTCAGACCCACCAGTGATGTTTGCTGTTGCTCAGAAGCATTTCCACACCCTCAGGCCTTCAAACACTTCCTTGACAAATAAGTATTTAATGTACTATATAAAGTCTTGAAATAAATGGCAAATGACAGATAAAATGTTGAAAATAACATGCTACTTCAACACTTTATGCTTCATCAGCTTTTTATTTCAACACTTTACTTTCAAAGTGTGAAAATGATAGGGTTTATCAAGGGCATTTATCTTTGAGTAATGTTAGCATGCAGGGTTGGGATAAAAAACATCCACATTCCTTGAAGTTACAATGCTCTAAATTTACAATGCACCATTTGAAAAAAATAAAAAAATAAAAAAACTGTTTACTTCAATAATTGTTTTTTTACTGAGGATGCATTGTGGACATTCATAGAGTCAGTCATTAACCAGAAATCCTTGCTTCTCTTAAAATAAACAACAATACTTATTCCAGGAGGCTTGATAAATAAGGAGGCTTGATTTATCAGTCCAGGAGGACTGATAAATAAGAGGCTATTTAATGTAGTAAAAAGCTGGAAGAGGAATTATTCAGTGACTCAAAGTATAAGAGATTAATAAGGTACTTTCAGCAAACTATTTAGTCAATGTCAAGCTTTACTTGTGGTTGTTAATTCACAGAATTTGTATGACAATAGTATCAGACATAGATCTGGGCTTAATCATCTCCTGCATCAAGAGTGAGAAAGATTCAAATAGTCTGCCAAATAAAATGCAATAGAAAGATGCAGATTTTAATATTTCACTTAGCCACTTTCTCATTTTTTGTATTCACTTAAAAATATCAGAGGAACATGGTCCATGGACAATGCACAAACTGCGTTTGCTATTTCTGTATACTAATCATTATTAGTCCTGTTTGCAGAGACATCTGAATCATCTATTTAGTATTACTGCAATTCCCCCAAGTGAATAAGCATAAATGCTACCTGGCAATGCATTACAAGAAGATGCAATGATCTCTGATGGGAATCTCTAATGTTACTGAAAAAGCTTTTTCTTGCTTACAGGAAAGTTTATCTAAGTAGAAGGATAAGAAGTAAAGAAGGAAAGAAGGAAAGAAAGAAGGAAAGAAAGAAGGAAAGAAGGAAAAAGAAGGAAAAAGAAGGAAAAAGAAGGAAGGAAGGAAGGAAGGAAGGAAGGAAGGAAGGAAGGAAGGAAGGAAGGAAGGAAGGAAGGAAGGAAGGAAGGAAGGAAGGAAGGAAGGAAGGAAGGAAAGAAAGAAAGAAAGAAAGAAAGAAAGAAAGAAAGAAAGAAAGAAAGAAAGAAAGAAAGAAAGAAAGAAAGAAAGAAAGAAAGAAAGAAAGAAAGAAAGGAAATTTAAATTAAAGGTGAATTGTTCCACCCAACACAATTATACCCATCACTCTCTCTCAGTGTCTAATAGGGAGAAATCCCATCTTTAAAATGGTGTGGGAAGACAAGTACAGGTTACCTGCAGAAGTATAGAACTTGAAAACATTGTGAGTTCCCTCTGGGACAGTCTATTTGCCCAAGTCAAAAAAAAAAAAAAATGTATTTTTCTAAATGTTGATGTTTGTCTTAACATTTATATTTATTTGAGCATAATGCTGCTAATTTGTTTTGTGTAGCTGAACTAATTTGTAAGCTTGTCAAATATAGTATTGAACAACAGCAAAATATTTCAGGGATCATGTTTTCAGGGTTCATTATCAAAGCTTAGGTTAACAATTTTGTGCAACTCAACCAGCTTCCTACAAGTTATTGATATAAACACATAACACAAATGAGCTTATCTGCATGGGGTCATTCAAGTTCTTACAGTGCCATGTAGATTCCATGTTCTACAGACTTCTTTGAAACATGTGTCAGCAGAAACAAAGCCTTACAAATTACTGTGAGCAGTGGGAGCTTTGGTATGTATCCATGCTTCCATGCTAGTGGGGGGTGGGGAGATGGAGAAAGAGAAAAAAAAAAAAAAAAGAGGAAAGAAGATTGAAATATGATTTTCAGAATATATCAAGTTCATAGGCTTTAGAGTAAAAATAGAATAAGAAGATGTATTGAGGTACTGAGTAGGTATTAAGCAAGACCTACACATGGCAAATAGGAACAGAACAGTTGAAACTGTCACAGGCATGGGGTGAAAAGTCCCTGTGATGTTGATTTTAGCAATCCTCCAAGAGGACTTTCAAAATATAGTTGTTTATCAGGTATATACTACTGATAGAAAACATTTGGAACCTGTTTTCAGGGGTGTTGGAAAGAGAATTTCAACAACAAAATAATCCTCAAACAATGTAATGTATATTTGCAAATAATTTTGGCTAAAAATAATCTATTTTTGTTGAATGAAGTATTTGAGCACAGAATTTCACCCAGTTCTAAAAGACAATATTTTAGTGCAGTGCAGCACAGGTAAATGTATATGAATATATTTTAAGACCTAAGGTATTCAGTAACTCACAAGTGTAGAACCATATGGGTAATCATTTCATACACTTCATAACAGCTTGTGACATGCTTTGTTTGCTTAAAAGTTGAAAATAGTGAACTTTTTTTTTCCTTCAGAGGCTTTAATTTTGGATTCTGCATTTCTTCTGCAATCACCTTGAGCAGAGAAGGGGACTGCAGTCTTTAGATTGCTTTTAATTGCTCATCAGTTTTTACAGAAGAAAGATATGAAATAGCTTTGACTTTGGTCTTGGCAGGGAAAAAAGAAAATGATGATCAGTTGAAAAAATTTGCATTACGTGTACATACATAAATCTACAAATTTTTCATTAAGGTTTAGCACATTTTCTTACAAAGTACTGACTAATGGCAGAGATCCTCAAAATTCAGTCTCATACAACATCTCTCCATCTCTTCTGAATGGTCACAAAAAATATATTTGAACCTGTGCAGTAGATTGGTGAAAAGATCCATATTTTCAAATGTCTTTTCCATTATCCTCTACCCACAAAAAATCTGGCATTGGCACAAAATAGGGGATCATAAACCACAATACAAGGGTAGCAACACCGGTCTGGGATATGGTGAAGTGGCTACTTTTTGAACTTATGTCACCTCAAAGAACAAAATTTACAATTATCCTCTAAATGCCCTTTATATTTTCTTTCTTGCATAGCAGTACGTAACCATTTGAAATGGATCAACTCCTCAGTGTGTCAAGCTCTCTTCAAATACATGTCCACAAAATTATTTTAGCCTGATCAGATATTTCATTATAAAACTTGGAGGGAAAGGAACAAAGAAGCGAAGTAGCTTAGGTCATAGGAGTAAGTGACTAATAGAGCTGGGATAGAAGTTCAATTGGCCTTGTGACATCTCCATTCAACTAGCATGAACTACTAGGAGACCTTCCCTTTTTCTGACTTCCAGAGCACATTTTTACTGATATTCAGCAGTCCAGAAGACTGAAGGTCAAGTAACCTCTTCAGATCAGGAAGCAGGGCATGAAAGACAGGGAGCATTATGTTCTTATGTTCTTGTCAGACTCTCAAATCCATATTCGTTAAGTTTAGGGTGGTCTTTTCTTTTCTTTTCTTTTCTTTCCTTTTCTTTTCTTTTCTTTTCTTTTCTTTTCTTTTCTTTTCTTTTCTTTTCTTTTCTTTTCTTTTCTTTTCTTTTCTTTTCTTTTCTTTTCTTTTCTTTTCTTTTCTTTTCTTTTCTTTTCTTTTCTTTTCTTTTCTTTTCTTTTCCTTTCTTTTCCTTTCTTTTCCTTTCTTTTCCTTTCTTTTCTTTTCTTTTCTTTTCTTTTCTTTTCTTTTCTTTTCTTTTCTTTTCTTTTCTTTTCTTTTCTTTTCTTTTCTTTTCTTTTCTTTTCTTTTCTTTTCTTTTCTTTTCTTTTCCTTTCTTTTCCTTTCTTTTCCTTTCTTTTCCTTTCTTTTCCTTTCTTTTCCTTTCTTTTCCTTTCTTTTCTTTTCTTTTCTTTTCTTTTCTTTTCTTTTCTTTTCTTTTCTTTTCTTTTCTTTTCTTTTCTTTTCTTTTCCTTTCTTTTCCTTTCTTTTCTTTTCCTTTCTTTTCTTTTCCTTTCTTTTCTTTTCCTTTCTTTTCCTTTCTTTTCCTTTCTTTTCCTTTCTTTTCCTTTCTTTTCTTTTCCTTTCTTTTCCTTTCTTTTCCTTTCTTTTCTTTTCTTTTCTTTTCTTTTCCTTTCTTTTCCTTTCTTTTCTTTTCTTTTCTTTTCTTTTCTTTTCTTTTCTTTTCTTTTCTTTTCTTTTCTTTTCTTTTCTTTTCTTTTCTTTTCTTTTCTTTTCTTTTCTTTTCTTTTCTTTTCTTTTCTTTTCTTTTCTTTTCTTTTCTTCCATTACTGTTGCATATTTGTTACATCAGAAATCCCCGAAAGCTAGAAAATTATGTTTTCCTCATCATTATTTTTGAAATTCCTTGTTCAAAAGATTATTTAATCTATTGAGTCATTCATTAAAGAAAAGCAGAATGTTAAACATTTTAAAATATATTTTAGGTAACCCAATAATTGTTATATAAAAAGTTTATAATTCAGAATACTGAAAAGAGAATTTTTAAGAAAAACCTTGTGTTAACAGGTGTATACTTGTGTATACTATGTTGCATATTCATTGCCCACATAAATAAATAATATGTCAATCTGCTTTTGGAAACATTGATAACTTCTTTGGAAACTTTAGGCATTTTGAAACCTTCAAATCTCTGCAAACTTGTGCACTGAAAACAGAATGTAAAAAGTTTGTGATGAATGTATGTTACCTAATAAAAAAATAATAATAAAATAACATTGAATTAGTGCTCAGACTTTCTTTACGCCTGAGTTTTATATTTTGCAGATCATTTCTGGCAAATAAATAAATAAATAAATAGAACTTACTAAGAGGTGATACAAGCTGCATGTACAAAAATGCTGCAAAATACTCACTCTGTTATCTTGCAATTTGAGTTTTGTTTTCCCAATTTAGTAATGTTAACCCATGAAGCAGAACTGTTAATTGTTAACCCATGAAGCAGAACTAAGAGAAAGGAATTTAAGAAACAGAATGGAAAAAATGTTGGACAATCAAGACAGATTTTGTGCCATAAAGTGTGCTATACATCATACTTTAATTAATAATCCATCTGTAAAAATACACTTACTTATTTTGAGATGATCTATAATAAAATGAATAAAATCATGTGAAAAAAGTCCAGAGATCACTTCTCCAAGTTAAGTTTTGGCTCAAAGCACCAGCATATTTAAAACAATCTTACACACTTGAATAATAAGACCTCAAAGACTTCTTCTGCAGTACTGTAGTAAGGGAGTGTGTCAGACACAGTGTTATACACATGCTGATTTGAAATAAAAAGAATTGGTTGCAAGGGACTTAACTGTCCTTGATCTTTGCACTTGATCCTAGTTACTGTCCTTGAAAACTGCACAAGTATATCGACACATACCTATAGACTCTACTCAGCTGGCTGACAAAGTTCCCCACATGGATCTGAGTTTAACTTAGTTATGCTGTAGGGTAAGTATTACACATTTTCCAGAATTTTTGTAGTGGGTTTTAAAGTAATATTTTGTAATTTTAAATAATATATGAATTTGAAAGGGGGAAGGTGTTCATTTCTAGTCCTGCAAATATGGTTCTTTCAGATAAGTGAATGTGAAGACTGAAATACTATTAGATGCTGACAGTACAAAATGGAATATCTCCATGCACCGTCTTTGACAGAAAGAACATACGTTTTATTTTTATTTTTTTTTTATTTTCACCGATAAATTTGTAATGACAGGCATGTGTTCTGAATTTAATATTTGTCATCTAGTTCTTATGCAGGATGGCTTATATTATTGAACTCTAAGCATCTGAAACAATACTTATGCTTATAATATATACATCTTCACATAGGGCAACAGGATTCTATGGATCATTTCTGAACCGAGATGGGTGGTTTAAGAAGAAAAAAAAAAGAAAGAAAAAAAAATAAACAGGAAACTGCTTAAGAAAGGACCTTGTAAACTGCTAGCTATTTTAAAATCTATATTTTTCTTATAGGAATGATTTGAGATGTCTTGGGTAGTTCTTATACTCACATTAATCAGAAAAGACTCAGTTGCATAACAAACAGGATGAAAAAGAATGAAGAGATGATCAGATAAATGCTCAGGTACCAGTGTTCTAGCAGAAAAATTGCATGGTAGAAATGACAAAGACAGTTCTGTCTGAGGAGGGAGAGAAGTGGACCTTCAGAAGACACAGTACTGCAACATGGGAGGGTAACAGTTAACAGAAGTTGATAAACCAGAGGGACTAATAATATTGCAGACCATCTACTAGATTACCTGCTATGACATGCACTTGCATAAGATGTATTGGGAGCAGGAGCATTACTGTGTATGATCCACCCTGCTCCAATGTCCACTATAACCCTGAGGCCCAGCTGTATAGACTCCTTCACAGCATCTGTAAAATGTTCTGGAAAGAGGTTAATATTCTGTTGCTGAAATAAATTAGTAATGGGTCCAGCAATTCTCCTACTTGTGGTGAAAGGGCTGGTGAAAATGGGTTTTATTTTTTTACTTCATATCCACATATGGATGGTTTGGTCATCTGCCAAACCCAGACCCAATGAATGGAACAACACTTGTCTGCATCGTGAAACCAGAAAAATCAGAACTAGGGTAAAGAATCCTTCAAGAGCTGTGTGATATCGTAATGTATTTTATACACTGTAAGAGGCATCCAAATCCATTTATATGAATTTTCACCAGGAGTGGTTGTTTTAGTGATGGTTTTCACCATCACTAATTTCACTCTACTAGCAATGTGAAAAAAAGATAATGAATTGATATAGTAAGTGTCCACAGATAATTCAGACATAACAGATGTCTAGCAGGGTATGTCTGGAGAAGACAATTTATACCAAAAGAATTCCTCTCCATTCCTGTCCAGAAGTTATATTATTAGAATATCTTTTCAGATAAGATCGTTTTTGTGCAGGCCATCTTGTTATATTAATCCTTGATATCATGCCATACAGCTAACTGACAGTTGACCTCAAGACTTTGGTGTATGATTTGTTTTGGCATATATGTAAGCATTTAACTCTTCTAAGGTTTTACTGCCATTAGCTTTTCAATATTTTTGGTAGCTTTCCTTGGCTTCATCTACTATTTTCCTTTCAGCCTCTTCATTTAAAATCTTTTTACTTAACACTCAACCTCTCATGCAAAATTCCTCAGTTGTCTCTCCCATTTAAAGTATTTCCACCCCATAGAGTAATACTATTCACAGAATCATACAACAGCTCAGGTTGGTATGTACTTTAGGATCATCTACTTCCAACTCCCTTGCCATGGGCAGGGATGCTACCCACCAGATCAGGTTGCCCAGGGTCTCATCCAACCTGGCCTTGAATACTGCCAGAGACGGGACATCCACAGCCTCTTTGGGCAACATGTGCCAGGGCCTCCTCACCCTCTGAGTTAAAAATTTCCTCCTAAAGAGGAGGAAATTTTACAGAATCACAGAATCACAGAATTTTCTAGGTTGGAAGAGACCTCAAGGTCATCGAGTCCAACCTCCAACCTAACGCTAACAGCCCTCCACTAAACCATATCCCTAAGCTAAAGGATAGTCCCTTTAGTCTTCTCTGAACTATCACTGTTCTGTTAGTGCACAGATTTGACATATTTGCACTTTGAGAAGTAAGTTTTTAATGACTTTATAATTTCATCAGTCTCTGTGAAGCATTTCTCCTTTTATTCTCATCCTGAAGGAAACCAGCAGTGGTCAAGTTTCTTCAATGCACATAGGAGTCTAGTACATTCCTTAACTACTACACAGCTGCCACATTTCACTTGTCCTTTTTTTTTTTTTTTTTTTTTTTTTTTTTTTTATATTATAGCTACTTCATCTTCTTGGCATTTATTATAAGTCAAAGCTGACCAAACCAATCTTCTAAAGTTAATTATTAATTTGATTCGTCAATAATTCAAGCTTTTTTTTTTTTTTTTCATATATATATATTATTATTTTCCCCAGCTGTATGATGTCATCTATGTTAGTTAAGGACTTTAACTTTAGATCAGCTCAAGTCATGCACTCTACTTCATTTGTCATTCTTGCTGTCTAGTTTAAGAATATGATGAAAAGCTCTGGTGATTCTATGCTTCCTTATATTATATCAAGGTTTGACTTGACCCAGCTGTTTAATTTTTCATTAATTTTTGCAGCACTGCAGGAGTCTTCAAACACTACCTTCATAACTGCAATTATCTTATCTGAATGCCATGAGATTTTGCAGCTTTCCACAGTGTTTCCAAACAAGCTGAAATAACAGTCGACAAAAAATGACAAACATTGTTACTGGACTTCCCACTTTCTACATCATGCATAACTATACCCATCTACAGATCATGCATACCTAGTAAGTACAGCTTCTTTCTGGCTTGAAATAACCCTAAGTGTCATTCCTTATACTCTTAAAATGTTTTCTGTCTGTGAATTATTGCTTTTGTTGGGACTTTCCTGATGCGTATCTCAGCAGAATCTTTTTATCAAGTCAATTCAGCTGTTAATTGTAGTCAGTTCTTTCATCTCTCTTCTGCTTCCTAAATATATTTCATTGAAAACTGAATGCAGAGTAATAATGTTCCCAAAAGTTCTTTTAACTTCAGACTTTGCTTTAGCCACTGTCTCATCTCCACTCATTCATTTTGTACACTCATTCTATTTTTTTGGTTTGTTTGTTTGTTTTTAAGTTGCCAAATTTTCTTTCCAGAATTTCTCCTACTCCCATTTAAATAATTTTCATACCCTACAGTGATGCTTTCATACTTTCAGTTTTCCCCAGAACTCTGATTTTTTTTTGTATCTTAATCTTTGCATAGCTTATTCTTTTCTGTGTTAAAGGAAGCTATTCTTTTAACAATAGCAGAAGAAATAATAGCAATAGGATGCTATTCTTTCCTGCATTCAGTTTTGCTTCCCTGAATATTTCCTGTCCAGTCTGTAATGAGATTTCTTCATCAAAACAAATTAATGGACTGAGAAATGGCCTAAATGTCACCTTGTATGCCATACACATAGAGCTTTCCTTTCATCAAAATCAAATTTGGCTTCAACTGCAACCATTTCTGGAGTCTCAGAGTTGTTGTTTTTTTTTTTGTTTGTTTGTTTGTTTGTTTGTTGTTGTTTTTTTTTTAATTAATCTTCTTTCCCTTTCATGGCCTTTCACGACCACTGGCATTTTCTATCCTCCTGTCTTTACCAGCCAATGCCATTACTAATAATAAAGTGTGCTCTCTTTCTTTTAGACTGGGTAAATGGTGAATTTCTTAAAACTCTCTGATGTATTTATGAGAAATCCACCTGAAGCCTACTATAATTAGACTGTTCATCTCAAGGCAACTCTGACCTTTGCTTTGGTCACGATGAGAAAAATAACAAGAAAAAAAAAAAAAAAAGACTGACAGAAAGCAGTAATATTACCAATAAGTCCATGGCTTTTAGTACATTTGTCAGGCAGTTGAATAACGACATCTTTAAAAATAAATAATAATAAAAAAAAACAACTAAAAAGGCCCCTTTTGAGAATTAACTACCTGCACATGGTCTTATGATCTGTTAAAGTAAGGCTGCAAAAATCTATAGGGAACCACAGAAATAATAACACATTACCAACTTGTGAGAATTTTTTTTGTAATATGATGATTTCATCATTAAAATAATTATGTTTTTAAAATGATTAGCCCTTACAGTCACCATTTAAAAGTAAACTGTGCCTATTATTCTCAGATTTCTGATCAGTTTTGTTTCATTTAATGGGTGGGTTGCTATCAGATGTTTGGCAGACTACAATGCAAATTAAGTTTCTTAGTCTATGGAAATATCTATTAACTATACACATTTCACAACTTCAAAATGCATGCTTGAAAATTACATTTGATTAGACTCTTTGTTGTGAATTGCAGAACAAAAGCTGAAAATTCTGCTCTGCTTTTCATTTATTATATCAAACAATGATGCAATTCCATCGTTGTGTAGCATAAAAGGTGCATTCGTGTTTGAAGAACGCAGTGTCCATAAGGTTTAATCTGTAGTTTTATGTTCTGAGAGGTTTGTAAATCGATTCTTCACTAGGTGCTGTAACTCTTGTGGATTGAAGATAAATTGCTGAATTCCAAGAGAATACAACACAAAGAAAACCATTAGCCTTGACAATTCATAAACAAAGTAAAGAACATTATTCACTCTTTGTTCTTGTAAAATAGTATCCAGGTTTCAAACACTAAAAGGGATGCTCACATAAATCATTGCAATTATTTAGTCAAAATGAGTTTGTTTATGAACAAATGTACCAAAAGAAAAAAGGTTGGTTCCTTTACAAGTAAATGTGAGGAAAGGCAGGAAGAGCCTTCATTATAACCCCAACAGCTATGTAGTATTATTATCCCAAAGCTGTTTTCAGTTTTTCCTTTATTATCTCAATCTTGTGGATCTATTTCTCTAGTAAAAAAAAAAAAAAAAAAAAAAAAAAAAGTCTGAAGCACATAGAATGTGTAGGTCAGATGTTCCCAGTGTCTGTGCACCATGGTGACAGTCTCAGGAGATTTTCAAGCAGCAGTAAGAGTTTTCACAAATCTCCCATGGAAATCTTAGGGCTACTAGAGGTTAGGAGGCTTTGGGCTTTGTTCTTTTTTTTTTTTTTTTTTTTTTTTTTTTCCTGCACTATATGCATTTGTCTACAGCCTTTGTGAATTTACCATTCCCTGGATCACTTGGCTGCCTAGTCCCAGAAATTAAAATATATTTTACTTTTCTTTCTGTGACATTAAAAATGCATTGCAATGAATAATATAGTAGGTCTGTGTATAAAACTAAAGCTTCTGCATCCCTTTTAAATGTTTGTTCTTTAGCAGAGATTCTCTGAGGGAAACGTATTGAAAGGATGAACAGTAATTTAATTTTTTATCATAAGCATTAGTGGCAAATAAAGGACAAAAGTACTTTGCAGGGCTGAAGAAAAAGAAAAGATATTTATCATGGGAAACTACTGCATCCAGGCTGAGTCTCTGGCAGTGTGTTCTTCTTTCGTTCAAAGAGAGGCAATAAGGAGATTAATATGCAGGTTCTAGAAACATTTCCTATTTATGTCGTAAGCAGAAAATACTAAAGTAACTTACCATGAAAGTGTTTTTAAAAAAAGGGCACAGTAAATAGATTAAAGCCTTTGTGAGAAAAGAGGTTACTGGTGAATCATTTTTAAATTATGAAAAGAAAATGAGTAACTGCACTTTTATTCTAGAAGAACATTTTGCGGAAAGTTAAAAGTAATAACAGGCCTGCTCATCATCTCATACATACCAACATTATTATCTCTGATAAAGGGAAGACCTGCACTTTATACATCATATAAAAACTGTTCCAGGAATTTGCCAAATGTTCAGTGCCCTTCCTAAAAGAAATGTCTGTCAATATAGTGGAAGTTTTAAAAATACAACATCAAACCTATTAAGTATTTCATTTTCTTTGCAGATGTTTCGTGAATTGTCATTCTTCATAAAAGCCAACAGACTGTTTGGTTTCAGTAGGTCAAATGGATTTATTGTGACATTTGCTGCTAGTCCCTTCCTGCTTCAGAAGTGCTGTCCCAGCGTTGTATTGCTTTGCATTAAAGAATGAGCTTTTTCATCAGGAACAATCTCAGACCAAGCCCAAAGACGCTCCTATATTTTGTTGAACTACACAAAGTTAAGCAAGAATATCCAGAAATATATCACAGTGCAGTAAATTGTAAATAAAAACTTGTAGTTTCTGGAGTAGCGGTTTCAAAAACAAAATAAAAAATATGACAGTGAATCTGACTGCTTGCTTTGTATTGTATCTATTTCTCCTAACTCTAGTACATCTCTTTCTCTCATATATCACCTACAGAAACATTAATGAGAGAAAAAGAGAATTTTCTTGCTATAAAGAGTAATAATCATTATGCCTGGCAGTACCTCAACAATATGAGTTCTCAAGCAACTCATCAGAATTTGATAATAGTAAAATAAATGAGCACAGACTGTCCTGAGAGCTGTCTAATATGGGGCTTGTCAGAAGGCAAAGGAAACGGAGTATCAGAAGAAATCTCTCATGTGGATGTCTTGCCATGAGATTACTAGCCATGAACAAGACTATCCCAGATGGTGATAATTTCCATGTGAACTGCTTCCAATACACAGTATAATATGTTTTGAAAGTGCCAATTTCAAGTTGAAGACACTGTTACAAAGTGTTACTATTTTTACTGTTGCCCTTAATATTGTTTTGAGCACAATTATCATTTTTTGGGGGAGCAATGGCAAAAATAAAATGATTTAATTTTCAAAGACAGAAAGTATCAATATTTAATGAACATATTTTGTCACCCTTCTAACACTAAATCAAGCATATTAGTGATGGAGCATAAAATAACAATAGTCACATCAAACATGCCTATCATACAATCCAGCTCCATAAATAAAAGAAAAAAGACAACATTTTGTACTTCAGTTTACCACGTCTGCATGTGTTGCAAGCTTATAGGAGCAATACAAAGACCATCATGGAAAACACCACAACATCAAGGCTTTCTGGTTTATTCTGCAATATGGGGGTGTTAAGACAGGCCTTATCAATTGTTCATAACTGGGAATGACTGCAGACTTCAGCACATCAACGCTTTCTACATAGCACGTGGCAGTTGTATCACTGGCCTTCTTTTTTTTTTTTCAGCTTCCCGATGTTTTGAAGATCCTCAGCTTGCAATTTAGGTTATTAAAGCCCTGTTTTGAGAAAAGACAAGTAAGGCAAGAGTTCCCTGCAGCTCTTTCTCAAAAAGATGGGTGTGCCCCACAACAGAGAGTTTGTTCAAAAATACATTGTAATCTAATCCAATGTGATGTAACCTAATCACCCAGTCAAAACCTCATACAGAAGATCTTGAACCTGGAACCACTGATATGGTTTCATATGTTTATTCTGTTTATAGATGCAGTCATAAGTTGTCTGGGCAGAAGCTAAAAAAAGTCAAATGTACAGTATATACTTTAATGGCTATGTTTAATAGTATTAGACTGTGCAGCACAGAATATGTAGGAAATCTTACATTATTAAAGCTTACTTTAATGTCATAAAATTGAAAAATTTTTCTGGCACTAAGAAGCCTGAGAGGAAAAAAAAAAAAAAAAAGAAAAAAAAATATAGTTTTTTTTTTTTTTTTGTTAAGAAGAAAAATGAAATCAATTTGGCAAGTAAAAATAAAGGTCATAGGAAAAACAGGTAAGGAGCAAAGAGACAGAAGGAGGAGTTGCATAAAGAAATGCCTATTTTGTGAATGCACTTGAATGCACTTTGTAAAATAACAATGGTCTCCAAGGCTTCCTGATGGAACAGTCTCATTCTGTGATTTGTACAGAAGACTCAGATACAGTCAGCATCTTCAAATGTCACCATTTTTCATGTATAATCTCTCTAGTGGATGTCCACCTGGGGATCTCATGGCAACTAAACTGTTAATCTTTTTGCACCTGGAAGAGTAAACTTTGTAATCTTTCCTTGAACTGAACTTTCTCTGTGGACATCCAGTACAATGGACTAGAGTCAGGATTTCTCTTCAATTACCACCTAAAATGTAAAACTTAATTGTCAGTCTTCTGCAATGAATTCATGCAACAAGAAAAGTAAATATCTCCAGAATGCTGAGCAATAGCAGTAACCTAGGGAATTAGTGCTGTTTAACAGGTTCAGGACTTGTAAATTAACTAACCTCTAACACTGTGACCTTGGATAAGCAGCCTGTTTTATACATTTCTGATTCCTCATCTCTAAATATGGAATAAAAATACTTTGTTTCCAAAAGACATAATCTAAGATGTGTAATTAACACACAGTTTTGAGGACTTGTCTACTATGCATGTACTAATTTTGAGACTTTGATATTCAAAGGTTTATTTTTTTCCTTTGATATATGCCAATGGCTATTTTGTGCATATGAAATCCTGAACAGTTCACAGAGCCAAAACAGAGAAGGGTTCTCTGGGAAATAAGCAAACTGGGAGTGGAATATGAACAAGTCATGAAAATAGTATGTGGAAAATTTAGGTAATAATGATTATTCATTAATTTATTAATCATGATTATTCATTAAGACTCCTAAAACTACTGAAGAGATATCCCTCCACCCACTCCTACCCCAAGAGTCCTTTTACCAGGAAGTTGTTACAAAGAAGTTAAGAAAATATTTTTCCACAGATCATTCCTTTAAATGATAGAATTCAATCAATCACTGTAACATTCTGTTGAAGTCAAAAGGAGAAAGGGAATCAACAATGAAATATATTCCAGAAGCAGAAACTGCAAAGTAGATGGTAATTTGTTCAGGCACAGCCTAAACTGCTGACTTCCTCAGGATGAGATTATATTATCAGGAGAAGGTTTGCCTAATACTTATATTCTTTCTTATGTTGTTACTGCTGTGCCCTTGCCAGGTGGCCATGAGACAAGGTGACCCTTGGCTCTGACCTAGTTGAACCACTCATATTCTCACACCACAGGATTAGTTCCCACTGGAATTGAAAACCACAGCACTTTCTGTATTTCTTCTTTATAAAGCAAGGAAGAAAAAATAATAGGAAAAAAGAGCCCAAGTATTTGTGGTCACAGTCCTCAAGCCAGCTCAATCATGGTGCCAGGAAAGTGAGGCCAGGACATGAGAGGGGTGGGAGGCTGAGGGAGAGGCTGAGGACTGCAGAGCCATCCCTGTTGCCTCCGTGTGCATGAGATGAGGATGCACTACACAACTGAATCCATCATCCAGGTAACATGTCACAGGAGGCTCCAAATTACAGTCAAGCTCTTTAATAAGGTCCTAATACCCTGTGGCCAAAAGTTAATGCTCCCTGAGCTCATTTAGTGGAAAAATAAGACTATAGTTCTGCTCCAGTATATAGTGGCTATCATAGTCTCAGAGTAGTTACCTAAAAGTGAAGTTAGATGCAGTGAACAGAGGAAAAAAATACAACTGAAAATCGTGACTGAGGGTATCAGTAGAAGTGTCCATACTGCCAGCAGAGCAGCCTTACAGCCCTCATCACAAGTTATTTTTTTCACATAATAAGACCAGTATGAGGAAGGGAAATCATAATGCAGGTTCTTGTTCTCTACATTTTTTCTAAGCACAGGCTTGAGTTTCTCACAAGAACTGAAGGTACTAAACATTTTCAATAGAACTCTGCACTGTATTGCAGAAGAAAAAAAAAAAAAAAAAAAAAAGATTTTTCCCATATGAAGGCTCTGCTGAATGGAAATCTTTAGAAGTCTAGAAACACCTGGATAAAAAATGTCAGAATCTTTTTCTTATTTGTTCTATAACAGCCTTTCTCTGACTTCCACACATATTTTTATGATTTATTTTTTTTTAATTCTTTGCAACAGATCATGTTATGCTTTAATGCAAGTCACAAAACATTATGTATCACATAATCACACCTCTTATTTTCTCAGGCTGTTTACTCTGATTTACATAAAAAGGGGAAGAATAATACAGTTAAATTGTTCTGTAGGTCACTGTTAAGCAGTAAAGTAACTGAAGTCAAATACTGGAATAAGTTCCAGATGGCTGCTTCTTTTAAGTTCAGTAAAGAATGACTGCAGTGATAGCAAATTGATCATCTGTCGGAAGGCTATTGTGCTGTATTGTTACTAATCAACAGCACCACCTTCTGCCCAAATAGCAACATGACATCTAGGAGAGGTTTAAGCTGGCAAGCTTATTTCAGTTACTTTGTGCAAAATGTAAATCAGTTTTCTCAGTTGCTGGCTGGCTATGTAAGAAATTACACAGAAGAGCATTCTGTAAATCTTGCAGTAAGATAATCAGTCTTGGGTGATTACCTGGAAAGAAAAAGAAATACTTGTTTGAGGTGTTTGTGTTTCTTTTTACTTAAAAAAAAAATAAAATCATTCTTATTTTGCCATCAGCATCATCACCACCTTGAAGGTCCTTTCTCATGCATCACAACCTAGTACCAGTGATTTAATAGATGGTGCAAATGACATGATTTTTAAATAAAATACAGTGTTGGGAAAACATTATTTCTTGTCAGTTCCTAATTCAAAAATTGCGCAGAAGAGCTCATGCAGGTTCATACATCTCATCATGGCAACAGATATTTTTAAAATACTTCAGTGTATAATCCAGTGGGAACTGATAGCTCACAAGCTATCTAGTATGACAGCCAGTGAAGTCAGTATCATTACTGCATGGTTCTGTTTAGGGGAAAAAAAAAATAAAAAAATAAAACTAAATTTGTATTTTAAGTACTCGTCATAACTGCTTCTTACATCAGCACCTCATGCTTCTGCTGGCAGAAAATTAAATGGTGCAGAAATCTGATGTACCTAAGGAAACAGCCAAAATTGCTTTTAAATCACTATCATTACTATACATGTAGGCATCTTGGAAGGAAATAACAGACAAATAATGTAACACTTATGCTTATATTTATTGAATATATAAATATACATATAGTTGAATGTCTAACAATGCTTCAATAATATTCTGCAGACAAAAGATGACCAAAAAAAAAAAAAAAAAAGTTTATCTAAAAACTGTGTGAAATTAGTCCAGCTCAAGAATATCGTAAGTATGAGACTGAAGGATCACAACTAAATTTTTGATGCATTTTCTGGAGCAGGCAGGTTCAAGGAACATCATCTTCTGGTAACTATCAAGAAGATCCTTTTGCTGGCAATGTCGTTTATACCTGCATATTGAAAGTCAGTCATAAAACTGTTTAATATGTATTTCTTTGGTAGAGACATTAGTGTGCATTGAATGGTTTATGTTTGTTTTTGGTTTTTTTTGTTTGTTTGTTTTTATCTGTCACACATGTTCAGCTCTCTCCATAAAATTCGCTAGAATAAAATGGATAACACTAGTGTCTCTCCCCTTACATTAACTGCATTATTACTTACACTGTTTGCCATCTTCTGTTGTCTGTCTTTCAGGAACAGCATTAATAGAAGTGAAGATTTATCATTTTATCAGGACTCCATATTTTGAAATATCCAGGATGCTCTCACATTTTCTGCTTCTCACAGCTAACTTGGAAACAAGAGATTTTTCTCCCCACAATCAATAGCTGAACAAACAGCATCCAACACAAACATCTATAGTCTAGACATTAAAGCAAACCTTTCAGCAGCACATCCTGATTTCTGCTGTGTAGCATGACCATAGCAGTTTATTAAAGTATCTCTTTCTGTCTCCAAGTTAATGCTTTGTAGCACAAGCCCCAGAACCCAGAGACTCTTTTCCCTGCAATAAAAGGTTTATGACAGGATCAAGAAGTAAGAGGTCTGGATTGGGATAGTAGAATGTTGTTCAAAACAGCTAATAAGCATCTTACAGGATCTGTAGTTGGACACTGTAATGGAGACCCTGCAGGCCAACTAAGCGAGGGAGAAGCCATCCCCACCATATATAAAAGAAAGACAGCCTTACAACTTTTTTCACAAACTTTTGCCCTTAGGGAAAAGCAAATTCTGTGGAACTCCATTAAGAAAAATAAATGTCATCTTCTCGAAATGAAAGCAAGTAAGAGATGGCTCAGTAACTCATCCTACCCACTAGCAAAGTCTCTCCTTACAGGGTTCCAAAGTGGGCTCTTCACCGATGAATTTGGCTCTGTTAGCTACAATGTCTTCCTATGCACCAGTATGTGTCTCTTTCACCTAAGCACAACAAGGAGATGATGGACTTAATACCCAAAACCACCACGACTTTCAGAGCCTTAGGAAGGAGGGGGGCTTCTGGCTTGCAAGTTCTGTTTAAGAGAGAAAAATCCTTCCCAATGTGTTTTCAGGGATTTTCTGGCTGTTTGCAGGTTGTGTTCCTTTTTCTTAGACATACAAAGTTATATTATGCTTTCCAGCAATTCCAAGATTTTTTACACAATGAAGAGTAGCAGAATCTGGCCCTTCATTATTATATTATATTATATTATAGTATAGCATAGCATAGTATAGTATATATTATATGTCATTTAAGTACATAGCAAAAACATGTAGGTGAACAATTTAATATTTTACTTTGCAAGGACACAGAAAATAAAGATGATGATTACAAAGCACTCTGGGGCACATGTATAAACTCCAAGTAATCCACTGAAGAGAGATAACGCTAACATATAATGGGAGCAAGAAGATCAGTATTCCCTTTTCACTGTAATACTAGGAAACATCAATATGCATTGCTCTGCTAATACAATGTATGTTGTTTAGCAAAGTCAGAGAACAAGGAAAAAAAAAAAAAAGAACAAGATTAGAAACCCACGAATGCGTGCCCTGTACACTGATTGGCTGGAAAATGCTTTTGTGTTGCAGCTGAGCAGCTACAAACCAGAAAGTCATTTCATTACTACCAAAACAGAATGTCAAAATCAGAATTTCTTTCCTTCACCTTGGAGCCTGTCCTTACCACAAGTTATAGCTTCTATAGTATGTACTACTCCAGTAGTCTTTGCTTCCTGGCATTTCACAGGCAATTTTTCATAGTAATAGTTAGGATCTAGGATGTTATAAATGCCTGCTGAAAATCTAGTATTCCCCTATGAAATATTTTCTTTGTACCAGTCTTCTAATCTAATCATACAAACAAAAAGCGCACAAAACACTTGGAAATGGCTTCCAGCATGGTAAGTGTTTCCATCCGTGGGCTGGCATAGACTTCTGAAGTCTTTGGCTCTGCAGCAGGTAACAGTTCTTCTGAAACATTGTGGTTTTGGCTTCTGTAACCCAGCACAGCTGCACAAAAGGATTCTATTCAGGCAGAATTTCAACACTCTGTTGTTGGTTGTTTTTTTTTTTTTTTTTTTTTTTTTTGGTTGGTTGGTTGGTTTGGTTTGTTTGTTTGTTTGTTTGTTTGTTTGTTTGTTTGTTTTCTCTTGCAGGCCTTAACCAGATATTACATCTGCTAATAACCTCTCACCTTGCTTTTAGTCTGGTAAGTGTCATATGCATTCCCCATGTCTCAACATGTTTTTTTTGTTTGTTTGTTTGTTTGTTTTGTTTTGTTTTGTTTGTTTTTTTTCTGTTCTCATATATTTACTGACACTATAAAATGACCTTGAAATATTATAATTTCCAACCTCCTTCTTCCAAGTGTCTGGTGAGAAATGCCCTATTCTTCATTCACCGAATAGGAAACTGTGTCAGTGTAGTTCCATAAGCCATATGGGAAAATAATTTTTTATTTGTTTAGGTTTAGCTGTTAACAAGAGTTAAGTAGTGTGGGGTTAGGGGAAAATTGGGTCTTGAAATATAGATTGAGTTTGCAAAACCATTAAAATTTATTTTCCAACAGAGAATTGTAAGGTTAAGCCATTAACTTTGAGAATTTGCAGAGGTTTCCCAGAAGCTTACTCAAATCTAGTGTTTGTATCATGTTAAATCCATTCCACTTATTACCCTAATAGCGTAAATGACCACTCATGCAATGGAGAGTGACAAGATGTTCTTAACAGTGCCTCTGAAAACTCAAGGTCACTTTGAAATGAGGTAACCTAGAGATACAACTGTATTAAAGAAACAAAGGTTTTCTGAAGCTTTGTGTATACTCTCAAATCATTTGAGTTTAGGCATAAGCAGACAGAATATCCATAACAAAGTTTCAATGGTAAACCTATGGAAGTCTTTAGGAGTTTGTCTTTTTCATTGTATTTTTTTGTTTGTTTGTTTTTGTTTAACAACAATAATAAGGAACATAGCAGGCAGCATAAAGGACAGTGGTAATGAACATATATACTCTATTTATTTGAAACATTTAAGAAGAGAATAAGATTTTACCTTATTAATTTTCTGGACACCTATACTCACTTTTCATGAAAATCTGAAAACAACCTACAGGTTCATACTCCTCTGGTCATATGAGATGAGCTCTGTTTGATGAAAGTAGCATTTCAGTGGGGAGGAAGATCACTGAACCAGCTGCCTCCAAAGCAGTGATAACAGCACACCAGAAAAGTGCCAGACATAATTAGGTCTGTCTAACTACATTATGGGGATATGAAACTTTTTCAAGCTGAAGAGGTTCTACTGTTCTTTATGTCTTGTACTAGAGGTCTGATACAAACAGAAGAAACCTACCTGCTCAGTCAATGAACTTCTGAGATAAAATATTTCCTTTAGAACTTGTAATATAGACCTTTTTGTTCAAGGACAAGAGAACGGTAGAAAAGTTTAACAAATACTTCATTTTTGCCTTGGAAATCTTATTTTTAATCAAGGTCCTTAAGATCAGCTCTGAATATCTGTGAAGATGATGCAAATCTTTCTTAACATCTACTGAACTTTTCTTGAGGAATTGAAGCCTTAATCTGCCCAGCTGAAAATTTCTGTAAGAACATTATTTCTCTCAGTTCTTTGAAAAACAGTTCTTTGTCTAAAGATCACATTTGTTAGAGGGTGGCCAAAAAGAATTATGTAGACATCTTTAAAATGCATTTTATTTAATCCTATGTGTCAAAGTCAATTCTTAACTTTCAAAGGACCATATATGTACCTTTGCATTGCAGCATCTTCAATAAACTGAATTTGGACTGCAAAATGCTCATCTAAAATTGTTTTAAAGTGTATGCATCTAAAGCCATTCAGGTTGCCAAGGTATTTGAATAACATTTATTTTGAAGTAATTCTTTCTATTCTACAATAATGCAGAGCACATAATTGTGCTTTTGCATCCAACTGTGGCTTAATTGTAGCAATATGTGCTGGTAGCATAAAAAAGAAAAGAGAATTTATTCATGGAGTAAAAGGTATTTGCTATATTGTAACACCCTCAGCATTTTTCTCAGCAAGGTAGAATTAATGGGGGAATGGGTGACCTCTAAATGTGCCTAAATCCACTACATTTTGCAAGGATCATTGCACAGAAGGCTGTTTAAGATAATTTCCTTAAAAGTCCATTGGCAGGCACCTAAAACCTTTACTGATCCTGGTCCAGCAGGAAATATTTTAACCTCATAGTCTCAACAATTAAAGATTTGTATAATTCTTACCTGCCCATGTGCCCCAAACTTCTTGAAAGTCAATAAACAGAGCAAATGTTCCCTGCAAAATATAAGCAGAACAAAATCTTGATGATTACTTATGTCAGCAAAATTCTTTACGGAATGGAAATGTGCCTTCAAATTAATGTGGTTGAGAGTATTTACCCAGTCCAGAACATCTTATGAATTAATTTATTGCATATGTTTTGACAAGAAAAAAAAAAAAAAAAAAAAAAAAAAAAAAAAAAAAAACAGAAAATGACTGAGGATATTAAAGGATTATCTAGCAGGAGGAGATGAGATGGTCAGTCAAAGAAGATTCCCAAGCACAAAGGAGACAGAAAATTAGTTATTAAGAAAAGGAGTATTTATACCTGCTGAGGATCTGTCCACAAGGATTATTCAGACTAGTAAGCAGTGAATCCCTGTTTATTGAGAGTAATTATTTTGTTAAGACATTACTTATGATTTTGAGTGTATCTGACTGATGTACAATCACAAATATATTTAAGAACATAGCTACAACTTTAGAAATAGAAGTCCTCCATTTATGCTTCTTTGAAGTTTTCAAAACTCCTATTTAACTGGTGTGTAACCACAGGTATTATCTTTCTGGTAGATAGTCTTCCAAGTTTTGATGCCTTTATTAGCATCCTAGATGATGCCTAAGTTTATCTTGTTTGTGAAATTCAGTGTGATTTTCAGCAATCCTGTGTCAAACTGGACACCCAAAATGGGAATAAAACTTTCTGGCATGATATGTTGTACATTTCTCTGTGTCCACCATACCGACCTGTGCAGTGATGAAGGTGTCCTTGTGTGTCGAAGACCTCTCAACACAGGATAAAAAAGCATTGTTCACAACAACAACACAGCAGAAGAGGTGTCCTAACTGTCAGGCCAGCCATTTACTTCTTTATGCAGTTAATTAAATTATGCATCTAGTGAATATTATCTGTCCCATCCAGACATTCTGGATCCTGTGAACACCCATCTATTGTGATGGTGTGCTTCCCCACCCCACCTTCAGTCTGGCTGTTGCCTTGCTCAAAGAGTGGCCATTGCACCCGAGGCCTTGTTCAGACAGATGATGATATTATCAGCTCAAACTGGTGCTGGAGAAACTGACATCTTGCTCGGCAGCAGAGGACCAATGGAGCATGTGCCAAAAATAGTATGACAATTAGTTCATCATCTTAACTCATAAATAGAGAGCAGGCCAAGAGCCCCTGAAGCTCTTCTGTGCAGCCCCTGGCTGCATGACAGGATCTCCCCTTGAGTTGTGACACCTCCCAAGGTCATGCTTGCTGCAGAGTCCCATACTCCTCACGAGAGATTCCTTGTTGCAACAGATCCGTGGTAGGTGATTAACAGCTTGCTAAACTTTGTGAATTTCACTAAGATCTTTGATTGATTGTGCACATATAATCTTTAGATATAAAGAAGCCGTTGACCAAATGTGGGAATAGGAGTGGATTCAGCTGCACCTAGACTCCTTACCTCTTCCATTCAAAGAGTTCAGAAAGCAAGGGGGTCCACTCTGTTCGGCCTCTCTCCCTCCAAAACAAACCTCCCCAATGGGGGCCACCCCTGAAGAGTGTGCACATGCAAACTAGTTTGAAACAGTGTCTCAAAGCCCAGCACTAATCCTGAGCCTGTTTGTTTAGCTCTGCAGTCATAACCTTACCAATTAGTATGATTGGGCAGCTGTGGATTCTGCTCAGCAGCATACCACAGATGAACAAAGTATTGAAGCCCATAAGTCATTTGCAAACCCGATGATCATCCCAAGCATGCTGTTCTCACTAATCAGCACTGTTATAAACTGTAATAAATTCCAAATACTGAAAAGCTATCCAGTGTTATATGTGGGGGAGAGGGAAGAGGAGGGTTGTTACTGTTGATAGATCATGAAACATCAGATCTTACAATCACATTATTCCAGTTACAATGACTTATCTCATCTGTATTATGTGTTTTTGGACTAAGATGGCCTTTGGACTAGACATGGTTTCTTGTAATGACTTCAGCCATAAATTTTAGTAGATTATCTCATTTGGAGAAAACAAAAGACACAGCCTACTTTCCTGCTTCCCTGTAGGACTAACATCTATTATTCAAGAGCATTTCCATTTCTTTTCAATAAAGACAGAACATATTTTTCTCTAATGACATCAGTAACAGGCCTCTGAAAAAAATGACTCAGAGCTAGGGTACCTAACATATAAAATAGTCAATGGTTTATGGACATTCTTGCATTTAGCTTACAACTTTGTCAAGAACAAAAAAACTTACAAGAAATGGTTATGACTTAGGAAAAAAAAAATAAAAAGCGGTGTTACGCTATCAATAAACATTGTTATTAGAAGTAAGAAATACCTCTGTCCTATTTATAGTTTAAAAATAGAATCCTGAACCTGAAACTGTTTCAAATGTTAATGCATTCATTGGTAAATTGTCAGGTCAGTCCTGATTACTATTTTTGCAAGTGCAAGAATAAAAAATAAAAATAAATAAATAAATAAACCACAGAAAGCCTTCTAGTTGTAGTTCCAGCATTACCAGAAAATTGCAAAACCATGGCTTTTGGCATAAATGACACCAAAAATAAAATAAAATAAAATAAAATAAAAAATCTGCAGCAACTTAAAATCTACTAAGGGATATACCTAAAATACATACCAAATATTTACTAAAATATACAGTAATATTTGATGCATACATAATTTATATAAAGTAGAACAAATTCAACAATTGGGAATACACTTAGGCATTTGGATAGTTAGTTTAAGGTCTTGCTTCAGGGAACAATTAATTATTTATACAAAGCGAAAAGAGGCTGGAGGAATCTGTTGCCATACTTGATAACCTGGTAGTTAGGGTTGTCCCTTTGGAGACAGAAGATAATTTTGTACTGCAAAAGTGTTAACTTTTTGGGAAATCTTCTTGAGGTATCCTACCATACACAAAATGTCATGAAAAATACCTTTTAAGACTTCAGTGTTATCTGTTCCAAACCTAATCACTTATTTGACTTAAAACCGAAACACAACATTTAAAATGAGCCATGCATGCGTTCAAATGCTTCCACTTGGCTACTAATGGTTATCCATTAACAACTGTTTAGAAACATGGCCTGTATCCATGGGAAATATGGAATTTATTTTTGAAGGGTTTTAGGCACCTAAAGATGCAGACAGGAAGCTGGCAAAGCTTTCACCATTAGGCATCTTTTTGCGTATTTAGGTACCTAAATACCCTGAAAAGTCTGGCCCTGAAAGCTATGCTGCAGACTCAGTCAGCTACAGAGCTATTTCATAACTTTTTCTCCTGGTTTTATTTATCCTCTAGGAGAAAACAGCTACCTATATCCTCTTACAGTTAACATGATTCGTTAACTTGAGGTACTGCACGGACTTCACAAACATCCCGTGTATAACTAGCAGTAACAATTTTAACCACACCATGTTTTTAAATGAGTAGCAGTTGAGCCACCTGCGGTTTCTGGGGACTGGTAAAGTCATGTGCTTTCTCATTCAGTAATTGAAAGCAAAGTTTCATTTCTGTTCAACTAATAATCTTAGGCTGTCTTTATTGGCACAACATAGTTGATAAGGAACTTCTGAGACTTTTCTTCTCAGATGAGAAACTCCAGCAAACCACCGATTAACTCCTTATCTCATGTAAAGTTTTCAACCTTGTAACTCCTTCCCATTTTAAGAAAAGGGCCACAAATGAAATATCATCATAGTTATCAAGAGTGGGAAGACTTGTAACAGAAAGATCAGGAAGTTATCTTTTAAGGAACTAGCTTTGTAAGAAAATGTGTAAGATTTTGGGGAAGAAATTAGTGTCTCATAAAGTCTGATGTGACTTACAACTTACACTCAAAATGATATGTGCCTGATATTTGCTTTGCCTTCTTTCCAGCCTTGCTCTTATGCTGAAGCAACCAGCACAGTATGAGTCATGCCTGATGAAGATCCATAGGCTTGTGAGTTTCCTATGTGAAAGTTAACACAGATATTTAAAGTTTTTCTGTCTCCTTCCCTGACTATTTCTTTCCACTCTCACCAACAACAATTCCCTTTTTCTCCTGCTTGGTGTACTTGGTACTTAAAAAAGACTGGCCACATCTAGCATTAATGAAACAACAAATCACATTTTACTGTAGTTCTCTATTTCACTGTGGACCCCTTAATAAAAATGAATCACGGTTTATAATGTTATGACTGGTTAAACATTAACATCTCTCTCTGTGGATTAAATATTACATTCAGTGCATGCCACTTCATTTTTCCTTAAGGTTTACTGGATTTTAATACTGATATTGATTGATACATTGTCTATATGCAACATTAAACTTGTGCTTTGCCTATTTCTGTTAAATGAAACCCACTTATGTTCTAAATAATAAAACTTAAATCAGTATTTTACCTCATCCACATCATCACTCATTTCACAGATCTAACACTGCACAGAAAAAGATATCTTTCACCTCTAGGCTGCCTAGACTATAATTGTTTTGAAGGCAAAATACAGTAGAATTTAATATTGATCTGAGGCTGTGGCAGATGATGGTCTAGATGGTCTAGATGATGGTCTAGGTTAACAGCAAGCTGTGTTACTAAAGTCCACTTAAACCATTAAATATCTGAACATTCAGGATATATGCTTTTTCTTTAGCATTCTCTCACCTGCTGTATTTGTGACTTTCCTGTACTGTCACATGCAGCTGAAGAATTCCTTGAATCTTACATTAATTTTCAACCTTCATGTGTAGTCATAACTCTTTACATTTCTTTTCTCTTGTACAATGACTGTTGACTCAGAGATGGAACAAACTACCAATTGTAACAGAGAGAAAATATAAAAGTCTCTTCTTTTGTAGGACAATTACTTTCTGTGATAGTATGCCCCAAGGGCGATTTTACAGTAAAGACTGAAACTGATTTATTAGCATTTGATTGCCATAACCAACCTGTTTTGGCAGACTCCTCATATAATCTAGGTGTTGAAATGGTAGATGATCTCATAGCAGATGTCCAGTGGGTTTAGTACCATATGAAGGACTCACCTGGGTACAGCTTTGTTGGAAGGCTGCATTTGTGTTAACAACAAGTGCAATGTCTCTATATGAAACCCAGAGGGAAGGCATGGTGTTATGCTACTAGGAATAAAATTAACTCTATTACAGCCAAAAACAGGATACATCCTATACTGAGAAAATATTTCTATTAATTTTAGGATACCCTGTAGGATAAGTTTGGCATTCCTTTAGGCTGTATTGCATCTAAAAACTATGCACAGCATGTTTGGCCTTCCTTTGTTCAACAGTATATGACTATACAGGGTTTCTTGATTTATCTTCTTTAAACATTCATTATTGGGCATAATTGCCATATATTTTATTTTCATTCCCCTGAGCAGCCCATTTTAATCTCATACCATATGGAAGTGACTGCAAGCCATCAACAGCAAAGGAAAACCTGAGGTAGGCTTTGTATTGGGATAAAATGCGTCTTCTCTAACTTAACTATAGTAATTTCACTGCAGAATGACATAATCCTGTATTATGTCAATAGCATAAATCAGCATTTTAGGCTGAGGAAGAAGATATTTTAATGCCCTCTATGTAAACATATTGATCAGATAAAAATAATGACAACATTTTCTGATGACTTGCCTAACATTTGACTTAATTTTGCACACTGAATTTTGACAGAGCAATATATATCTCTATCAAAATGAGAAGTCCCTTTAATGTTCAAGGATGTCATTTTGTATTATATTTTGAATTCTTGTCTTATTTTCCCAAAGTGTTCAAGATACCTACCCTCCTGAGGTCCAAGGCTTAATACCTCATTAAATTACAATCACAGTAAAGCCCTCAGGGCTACTTTCTGAGGTTATCAGCTCTACACTACAGGCCTGCGTTCTCAAGGTACAATGTATATTCTGAAAAAAAAAAGCTTGACTGGAGCAAGCAAATGTGAAGAAGGAGATGGCAATAATTTGTTATCATCCGTAAGTGCCCTGTGTACCAGGTACCAGATGGAAAACAGAAGATGGGGGAGCTTTGCCAGAAGTTCAGGCAGGTTTCTGACTCACAGTGGATATAAGGTCAAATTAAGTAAAATAGTCCACTAAACTTAGTTTTTAAAAATCTGTAGTACTGATTTGAGATACTGTTCACATCCTTGTGCTAAGATCAGTTTCATCATTTCCCTGCTGACCAAGAAAACCTGGCTGAGGATAGTTTAGACAGGACTCTGGAATCAAACACTTCAGACAATGTTTTCCACCAGTAGGTGCCAGCTGGTGCTCCTTGGCCTTGGGACCAAAAGCTGTGACAACTGACAGTGACAAAGGGCAGAAAGAACAAAGAGAGTCAGTCCAGTACCTTGTGGCATAGGAGCTATAATTATATCCTTGTCCAGCAAGCTGGCACCACTAATATATAAAATAATTAATTAATAAAAGGCTGAACCACTCTGTAACAGGTTTCAAAGAACCCCATTAAACCATACTGAACCATATTTCTTAAAAAGTCAGTTTCCTGGAGGCATGGTTGCCCTATTCAGTTACTTCAGTTACTTTAAGCAGTTTCCTGATAGGGTCGTAAAAGCTGATTCTGTGGAATCTAGTGGACTCTATAGAAGATATTTTTGAATAGCATGAATATTTTAATTCTTTGTGAAGTCATTGAAGTCCATAGTTCTATAAAATATTGACCTTGATTTCTTCTGGAGAGCTGTGTCAGGAATTCTTGAGCTAGGTACCAAAGCAGTAACTGTGTCAGATAATCCTTTAATTAGATTACAAGGTGCAGCTACCATATGTCAAATGTCTATTGATCAATGAAAAAGCCTGTCTTGAGGTTTTGTAAGTATGTAAGATCTATTTATTTGCCACACAGTTAATTTAAAATTACTTCCAAAGGACTGCAATATTCAAGGGAGTATTTAGGTATATTAGTATAGCTCTAAAACGCCCAAATCTCACCTGTGAAATCCTGAAACATTTCTCCATTTCTTGTGAGCACCAGGAACATATATCAATTCCACAAGACCCAGATACATACCCTCTCTACTGTCTTTTATAAGAGGCAGCATGCTGGCAACAGGGAAGCCTAAGCTCACTTCTAAGCAGTGCAGGAGGGCAGGGTACATCTTGAAACCTCAGAGATTTATATGCCTAATACCATATATACCTGTATCACATTAGGCCTCTGACTAGGAAATAGTTTTGACAAAAGTTATTTTATTGGTAGCTATGTGGCCACAGAATTGTGGAATCATAGAAACGTAGAAATATGGAAACATAGAAACATAGAATCATAGTATTCCAGAATCATAGCATCATAGAATGGTTTGGGTTGGAAGGGGCACTAAAAATCATCTGCAATGGTCTGGGATGTCTTCCATTAGACAAGATTGCTCAAAGCCCCATCCAGCCTGGCCTTAAACATTTCCAGGGACAGGACATTTGCAGCTTCTCTGAGCAATTTGTTCCAGTGCCTCACCAGCCTCATAGAAAGGAATTTCTTCCTTGTATCTAGTGTAAAGCCATTACTCCTTGTCTTATCACTACACTCCTTGACAAAGAGTCCCTCCTCAGCTGTTCTGTAGGCCCCCTTCAGGTACTGAAAGGCTGCTGTAAGGTCTTCCTGGAGCCTTCTCTTCTCCAGGTTGAACAACCCCAACTCCATCAGCCTGTCTCAATAGGAGTGGTACTCCAGCCCTTTGTGGCCCTCCTTTGGACTTGTTCTAATAGGTCCATGTCCTCGTCCATGTCCAGCTCTCTATAAGTACATTAAAGGAGGCTGTAGTGAGGTGGGGGTTGGTCTATTCTCCCATGTGCCTGGTGACAGGACGAGGGGGAATGGGCTAAAAGTGCGCCATGGGTGTTTTAGATTGGATATTAGGAAGAACTTCTTTACCAAGAGGGTTGTTAGGCATTGGAATGGGCTGTCCAGGGAAGTGGTTGAGTCACCATCCCTGGAGGTCTTTAAAAGACGTTTAGATGTTGAACTTAGTGATATCGTTTAGTGGAGGACTTGTTAGTGTTAGGTCAGAGGTTGGGCTCAATGATCTTGAGGTCTCTTCCAACCTAGACAATTCTGTGATTCTGTGATTTTTGTGCTGGGGGCCCCAGACTAGAGATAAATACTCTAGGTGGAGTCTCACATGAGCAGAGTAGAGGGGGAGAATCACCTCCCTTGAACTGCTGACCACTCTTCTTTTGATGCAGCTCAGCATATGATCAACTTTCTGGGCTGCAAGTGTACATTGCTGGGTCGTGTTGAACTTCTCATTAACCAACACCCGCAAGTACTTCTGCCCCAGGCTGCTCTCAATCCATTATCCACCTAGCCTGTATTTCTGCTTGGGATTGCCCTGGCCCAGATGCAGGACCTTGCACTTAGCCTTGGATGCATGATGATTCATCACTGGTCTCCAACTGGGCATTGAGCCATTCTTTCAGTCTGACTATCCAGACAATTCCTTATCAACCAAGTGGTCCATCTGTCTCAATTTTAGAGACAAGAATGTTGTGCAGGACAGTGTGAAAAGGTTTGCACAAGTCTAGGTAGGTGACATCAGTTGCTCTTCCCTTATCCACTAATGCTGTAATCCCATCATAGGCCACCAGATTTATCAGGCACAATTAGTTCTCATTGAAGCCATGTTGGCTGTCCCCAGTCACCTCCCTGTTTTCCACGTGCCTTATCATAGTTTCCAAGAGGATCTGCTCCATGATCTTGTTGGGCACAGAGGTGACACTGACTGTCCTGTTGTTCCCTGGGTCATTGTTTTTTGCCTTTTAAAAATGGGGTTTATGTTTCCCCCTTTCCAGTCATCAGGAACTTCACCAGGCAACCACAACTTTTCAAATTGGATGGATAGTGGCTTAGCAACTTCGTCTGCCTAATGAACTGATCTTCTCTTACTGTGGGTCGTACTTTATTCTCTCAGTCCCCATTTTGTTTCTGTGAATTGGACAGTGTGGCCAGAGCACTTGCCAGTAAAGGGAAGCAAAAAAAAGTTGTTGAGTACCTCAGCTTTCTCCATGTCAGCTGTAGCCAGGTCTCCTGTTTCACTCCTTGGGGGTGGTACAGCGTCTTTTATCTTCCTTTGTTATACTATGTACTTGAATAAACCTTATTGTTTTGTTTTTGTTTTTGTTTTTTTTTACATCTGTAAGCCAAGTTCAGCTCCACCTCTGCCTTGGCTTTCCTGATCCCCTACCTGCACTCCCAGGCCTATCTATAAATAAGGCCCCTGTTTCCATAAATTCACATATGATTTATTTTTCTGTAATTGTACAAAATCAAAGTACATATTTCCACATCTATTAAAAAGTTGTGTTTGTTTTTTTTTTTCCACAAGAAACCTGTGTTATTGGTTTTGTTGTTGTTGTGTTTTTGTTTGTTTATTTGTTTGTCACTTAGGATTAACCTGATATCTGTGTATGTCATTCAGTGAAAAGTTTATGGTGACAAACACATTTTTCATAACCTTTACTTTTTAAATGAGCATTTTGAGAGTTGTTGTTGTTGCTTTGTAAGGGCCCAGCAGCTGAAAAGATGTTCTCTGCATTTACCTGGAAATTGTATCTGGTAATGAACTTGTCCATGAAAAGAAAAGAACATTGTTTTGCAATATGGATGTGGTTTTATTATTATTATTATTATATTTTTTAACATGAGACAGGGCATAGAGCAGGATGAAATATGCCCTGCAGTGTAACAAAACCATGGAGTGGACCACTCACCTTTATATTTTCTAACAGTTTGTGTGAATGTAATGAACATGGCTACAGAGTTTTTAGCTGCCTCAGGCCCTAGAATAGGAGCTCAGAATACATGGAAACAACAAGATGTCAGAAAGGAAACAGTACTTGCTTTTGAAATAAGAATCATTTTTCTAACTGTCTTGTACAGATAATATCTGTGAATTTCTTACATCATGCAAAAATGTGAAAATATGTGGTCTGCTCATTATGAATAGACATTTATGTATATACATATAAATAAATATAAATAATATCTATAAATATAAGATAATATGTATACAAGTATTTAGACATGTTTAAGACGTCCAAAATTTCACTGAAAATATCAAAAGATCATATGTTACTCTTGAATTAAAATCATCATTCAATATTCATACAGAAAATTATGTCTAAGGTTTGAAAATGTATTTTGAAACTTCTGGACTACAAATGTGATTTAAAAATTAGACAAACAGTGTAACTTTCAGTTAATCACATGGAAAACTTGGATATTTGCCTTAGTTGTATTTCTATTATACCCACCATGTACAGTGAGAATGTAAATAAAAACAATTGTCTTAATAACTACTTTTCATTGTTTCTTTATTGTAAATGTGGCCAGATAAAAAAATCATTATTCATTGCTTTCTTTCTTTCCTCCATTTTTCTTCTACCAGTTTACTCAAATGATAAATGAAGTTACTTCTAGAAAGGGGAGTTCCTGCAGTGACAGAGCTGTTCTGTATCCTTCTTTATAAGAGAAAGATCTGTTCTGATTTTGAAGAGGAAATTTTAAGACAATAACCTAAAAAACTGTTCATTTTGCCAGCCTCCCTATAATTACTGCTAATTGCATTGTTTTAGAAATTGATGGAGCACTATAAGAAAGTGAAGAAGAGAAGGAAAACATCATCTTCAGCAAAGCACTTGGAATGGAAAGACTGTCTTTGCCTACACAGCAGATGAGGCAGTGCACATGAGTGCCTGCAGCATAGTCTATCAGTTAGAGGACACACTGTCATCTACTGAATTAATCAAATTATCATTATTCTCTGTAGCGGGCAGATGTGATATGTCCTATTGTTTGAGTATGGAGGTCACAAATACATCATTTCTTTTGGCCTTACATGAATGGGTTAGGGCTAAGACCTCAGGACCAGGTTCATTATGTTACAATGTTCAGCACACATGGGTGTTCAAGAGCAAGGTTAAGAACAAGTTTAAGGATGAACCAGGACTCCAAACAAATTTGGGTATCAGAACACAAATCCCTTCAGTGAAGGTAAAGCTACCCCTGAGGTTAGTTTGGCCTTTCCTACTAACTTTTCTTCTACTTTAGCTCTGTCAAGCTGCCTTTATCCTTATTTGAAGTAATTAGGCGATGATTATGGAATCATAGAATCATTAAGGTTGGAAAAGACCTTCAAGATCATCTGGTCCAACCATCATCCTACTACCAATGTCACCCACTAAACCATGTCCCTAAACACCACGTCCAACCTTTCCTTAAACATGCCCAGGGACGGTGACACCACATCGTTCCAATGCCCGACTACTCTTTCTGAGAAGAAATGTCTCCTAATTTCCAACCTAAACCTCCCCTGGCACAACTTGAGCATTATCACTAGTTACCTGTGAGAAGAGGCTGACCCCCATCTCCTCTTAGCCGTAGAGAGCAATAAGGTGTCCCCGAGCCTCCTCTTCTCCAGACTAAATAACCCCAGCTCCCCCAGCTGTTCCTCACAGGACTTGTGTTCCAGGCCCTTCACCAGCTTCACAGCCCTTCTCTGGACACATGCCAGGGCCTTGATGGCCTTCTTGTAGTAAGGGGCCCAAAAGTGAACACAGTACTTGAAGTGTGACCTCATCAGAGCAGAGTACAGGGGGACGACCACCTCCCTGGTCCTGCTGGCTACACTATTCCTGATACAAGCCAGGATGCCGTTGGCCTTCTTGGCCACCCGGGCACACTGCTGTCTCCTGTTCAGATGAGCATCAATCAGTACCCTCAGATCCTTTTCCTCTGCATATCTTTCCAGCCTCTCTTCCCCAAGCCTGCAGCACTACATGTGGTTGTTGTGGAAGGTCAGGAAGATTCCTCGTAGTATCCCTGACTAGGGCCCCAGGGAGGCAGCAGACTTCCCCATGGGTAGGGCCTGGCTGACATATAGGGTACTCTGTTCCCCTTAGAAGGGAGTCAACTACACCAATTACCCTTCTTTCCTCCTTGGTGTTTTCTTACTGTATTTATCTCCTGATTTACCAATCAAACCAGGTAGCAGAGAACTGCCATTGGTGTCCCTTTACAGAGTTGATTTCTATGCCTTAGACATCAGCTTTAAGATGGAGGCAGGAAACCTCATGTAAAAGAGAAAAAGAGTCAACATCTGTAACTCCTAATCCTACGTGATACAGAAACAGGAGTCAGCAGAGCTGCACTGCCCTAACAGGTATCTTTAGTGAATTGACAGCAACTGAACATCAACAGCATTCAGTACAGCAATAACAGGATAATTCTGACTAGCTGCTCCCTTTTACAGCATATGTTGTCACATGTATGTTAGCTACCATGAAAAAGAGGTAGCATATAAATTGGCTAGATTGGAAACCTATATGAATATGCTGTTGCACCTGTTGATAAAGAAAATTAGAAGGTGAAGTTAATTGATGTAATATATTGTCCATCTCTAAGTTAAAGAACTTTAGAAGTGTCTAGTTGCTTATTTCCTCATTGCTGAAGTCCTGGCATAAATTCAGATTGGAAGGATCTTGTGAGATACAAACATTAAGTAAAGTAGTGGTGCTTGGGAGGGTATTTTTGTTAGAACATAAACGGATTTAGGTGTAGGTCCAGCCTCCAAATAATAGTAAGAGGATTTGAACAAAAAAAATGGAGCTGCACTCGGCCTGCATGCTATTACACTGCTCATAGTTTTTTTAACAAGCTAGTTTTAATCCGGAGTAAGCAATAGTTGTTATTTTAAGCAGACATAACAATGCCAAAATTCAGAAGTTTTCATGTTTTCAAAACAATTAGTACTCCAACCCATCTAAAACTACTTTTGCAAGTTTGTAGGCAAATTCATTCATAGCTGCATGACTTTATCTCCACCAATTAACATCTTCTTCTATTTTGTAAAAGCAGAAAACTGAAAACAGTCTATGAAGAGAAGAACCTCAATCTGGCCCAGGCTTGTATCTACAATGACAACACATTTGACAATTGTTCTTTCATGTGATTACCCTTCCTTCACGCCCCACAAAAATGCACACAACCTGGAAACATAGGCTTCTGTGGGAGAATGAATTAACTTGGCATCTGTATATTTTCAAAGCACTGCCTGTTTTTGTTTTCCAGACACAAGCACTTGCACAAAGACAGTTAAATAGCACAGTAACAATATTTTCTTTTAAGAATTTTGTTCTTTAGCTAAAACAAAATCCCTTCCAATTACAGAGATTAAACTTTATCCCTGCTTGTATAATGTTCCCTACCCCAAACCCTGCATAACTGAAATTATCTATCAACATTCATAAGTCTCATTCACAACAAAAATAATTTTGGGAGACAATGTGGAAAGGGTTTTTTATTTTGTTAGTGAAAAACTAGTAGTTAGGGTTTTGTTTTTTTTTTTGTTTTGTAGAGGGAAGGATGCAAGCAGAAAGATGTTCATGTTTATTCTCTGAGCTGATAGCAGCCATGTAACTGTTCAGTACAACCCTGAACTAATAATCACGATTAAAAAGTCAGGTATATTGGCTCTGTGCCATACATATGTGGCTATATAGCTTCTGTTAGACTCAGGGCACAAGCCTGCCTGTGAACGGCTGAGCAGACATATGTTAAATAGTATTACCTGGTAACATCTGCCAAAACAATTAGATCCTGCCTGAAGACTAGCAATGTCTACTACAACAGCTGCTCTGGTTCTCTTCATACAGGAAGGCATTCATGCAAAGAAAAAGGTTACCTGCTTAATCTTACAGGTTGTCAGGGGAGTGTGGATTTCTTTAAAGGGAGATGGTCTATAAAAGCTTTCTTTCATAAATCTGTGCTGACCTCCTGTAATTAGTTGCCTAGCAGCCTCCACAGCAGATAGTGAGCATCTGGTTCCTAAAAGGCTACTTGCTGGTTACAGCTGATCCTGATTCTTTAATGAAACAACAGCACAACCTTAAGAAAAAAGTCAGCTGCTTGCTTCCTGAGTAAGCACGGTTGTAGAAACAAAAACACAAGGACGTAAGTGCTTGCAGATAAAATGTGCATGTATTGGACAGGAAACCATGAAGAAGGTCTTTTTTTTTCCCTCATTTTTCAGTCTGATGAACTCTTAATTAATAAGATGCTTGAAAGGTAAATGGGGGGTGGGAGGGAAGGGACGGTAGAGAAAGGAAAGTGAAGGATTTTGTCAAAGGCAAAGCTACTGAATGAGCTGCTCTGAAGGGTAGCTGGCTTGCAGAAAAGAAGAATTCTGCCCGGCCTGATAGCTGAGACACTGGTTCATAGAGCTTGGGAGGAAGATCAATTCTCTTCAAGTTGGTGGACCTCTTCAGAAAGTCCTCTGTAGCTGAGACCCAGGCCTGAAGGGAAGATGACAGACTTTCTTCATACTGGTTTTGACCTGCATGTTTTGAAAACAGTATTTCTTATATGAAAAACAGCACATTCTCACCATTTCCACTTAGTCAAAGTAGCAATCATTCAATCAGTATCCATCCCAATCTGTTTCTATTTACCACAAGGCAAAATCTGCATTCACATTAATGCACCTTTTTCACACAGCCCATTTTTCTATCTTCCAAATACTTAAGAACCTTCTTCGAAGTCAGGCTTACCTGTGTGCACTTGGGCTTATGAGGGCTTTTTTTTTTTTTTTTTCCTCCAGTGCTTGGAAGGGAGCTTAGAATGCACATAAGTAATTTCACGGAAAACAGACAAGGTGAAGGAAGTATTTAAACTCCTCAACGGTAACACACACAGCAACCAGGAATACTTGCCTTCTGAACTCAAGTCACTTCCAAAGTGCTTCACAGTGAAATAGTGCCACCAGGGTTTTACTGAAGAAGGCACCACCAATGTAATTAGCTCATAGAGTCTCTAAAACTACTTCATAGAGAGGGCAGAAAACATGAAGGAAAAGCAGCCTAGTGGGGAACACTGAGCCCAATTCACCACAAGAGAAAAACACCCTAGGCAACCCAAGCCTCAGTCTCTCCTAGGGAGGCAATTCCCCCACAAGTCCTCAGGCTTCCTATATAGCAAAGGTCAAATAACCCACACCAGGCAGGCTTCATTTAACAAGGGTGGAGCCAAGAGACCTTGTGGAATAAGCTGGTCTACCTAGCTTCAAAGTTTTAAAGTCAATTGCTCCTTATAATTGCTGTAATTGCTCCTTAAGAAGGCTCAGGGGCGATCTTATTGCTCTCTACAGGTACCTCAAAGGAGGCTGTAGCGAGGTGGGGGTTGGTCTATTCTCCCACATGCCTGGTGACAGGATGAGGGGGAATGGGCTAAAGTTGCACCAGGGGAGGTGTAGGCTGGATGTTAGGAAGGGTTGTTAGGCATTGGAACGGGCTGCCCAGGGGAGTGGTTGAGTCACCATCCCTGGAGGTCTTTAAAAGATGTTTAGGTGTAGAGCTTAGGGATACAGCTTAGTGGAGGACCTGTTAGTGTTACATCAGAGGTTGGACTCGATGATCTTGGAGGTCTCTTCCAACCTAGGTGGTTCTGTGTTGCAGTCTCCAAGCTGGGATACAACCACCTATTAGTTTGGCATAACTGAATTTTGTGTTCCTAGCTCTAGTTGTTCCTTCACCTCCTCTTCAGAGACAAATACATGCATCTCTTTCACGCTCCTTCATTAGTAAACTAAACCAGGATAGATTAAAGTCCTTTTCTTCATGTCAGTGATGTACCTGCCTTTGGTTTCAGTGAAAATTCAGGCCCTAGCACCTGAAGTTTCTTCTGGATGGTGTTTCTTCTGTACAGGGTAATTTAATTTCTCTGTTGAAGGCTTACAAGGATGTGGTAAGAAAAGCAAAGACATAAAAGAGTCCAGGAGGCATAGGCTACTTTTGAGCCTGCAGCAGACTGTAGGTATGATGTTACCATTTCAGACAAACACAGCCTACGTAATGTGAATGGTTCCAGCATGCTTGCAATCTGCCAAAAGCCAGAAAATGGGACCTTCATTTTATGACCAGATGGAAAAGAAAAACAACAATAACAAAAATTAAGAGAAGGAACTTTTCCTTCACCTAAATTTTATTATTTTGCAACTCCTTCAGGTGTCCACAAGGAATTATCAACACCCTCCTCTCCCCTCCCCCACCCAAAAATAAATAAATAAATAAATAAATAAAGGGACATTGTGGCATAGAGGTATAATTTCAGTTCACACCAGAAGACATTCTTCTCATTGAAGTACAGCTAAGCCCCACAAAGCATCAAAACAAAACAAAAAAATGCCAAAAAAGGATGTATTTACAAGTTAGTTTTATGTGCCGGCATTATTTCCTTGTCTGGTCTCACATTCAGGGCAAGATCTATCTGGGGGGGAACATGTAATGCCGTGCAAGGTAGTTTGGTGGTATGACTGACAACATGACTTAAAAATGTTGAGCTGTTTGTATAGAAGCAAAGTAGAGAAGAGTACACTATCCCCGAGGTCCACGTAGAAACTACCTGTTGCTTCTCAGGTTTAAAGTTAAAAGGTGTAAGCAGCTGTTTGAGTACAATACTGATATATACATGAACATTTTCCTCTCCAATGTCCAAGTTGGAGTGCAACATTTTTCATCGTGCTCTCAGATCAGGATTCTGATTCTAACAATGGTTCCTAGTGCAAATTTCCAGAGAAGAGGGAAGCAAACCAGTCCTGACTGCTTTGAATGAGATGGAGAGAGCAAACAAACATAAATGAAGAAGATAAACCTGTAGGAATGTTTTCAGATAATTGCCACTGTCCAAAAGCTTTAAAGTGGTTCAGGTTTTCTCAGAGGAATCTGAAGATACACATTCTGTATTGACTTTCTGATAGTGCTCTCAGCTACTCAGTTGGTCTCAAGCCATCACCCTTTTTGAAGATGTATTTACCAAATCCATGAAGTAGGTCTGCATGGAAAATGTTTTAGCAAGGAGTTATTTGTGTTTCTAAAAAACTGCCATTCCTATCAGCCTTTTTTCAGATAACACGTACTCTGCAAGACATGCACCCCAAAACAATATGGCAAGCCTCTTCCAAAGTATTTTCATCTGGGATGACTGTATGGCATTTATTTTTAGCTTCAGATATCCAGTTTGTTAAAAATCTAGTTGCTCAGAAGATTTTACTTAAGCTTTTTGCTTATGGCTATCTGCAATGGACTTTTTTACCCCTTAATGAAGAGCAGATTTTAGTTCCCAGAGTCCTTCCTGCCTTTGGATGTTGTAGTGTTCTTCTCTGTGTTTGTTTGTTTGTTTGTTTTTCTTTTTAATATTGACCTCTAGTTTCTGCCTGGAAGCTATGATTACTGAAGCTTAGCAGATACAGGTGTATATGAAGTGCTAAGCATATGCTCAAGTGCTGTCTAGTGGGTTGTACAGGATATTAGGGAAAATATTGGTCTGACACAATCTTCTTCTTATTATTATTATTATTTTGTTTTTCCTAATGCCTTCTACTTGAACTTCTTCATCACTAGGCAACCCAACACAGCTGGAAATAGTCATGAACTTGGACAGTCTGGAAGGGGAAAGCAGGAAGAGAATGAAAGTTAATTGAGAAAGAAACAAAGAAGTGTGTATGTATGTGTGTGTGTATATATATATATATATATATATATATATATATATATATATGAAGGATAACAACAGAGAATTAAGGTCTGTAGGGAAAAAGTGAACTGCTTTAGCCATCTCTTGCTCCTAACCTAAGTAATAAAAAAATGAGAACAACCTTCACCCCTTTTTCCTGATCATATAGTTGTACCCACTAATATGATAGGGGTGAAAAAAAAATAAATGAAAATCTGTGACTCTTCAGTTAATGACTCTAAAGGCTGCAGCTAAATAGAGAACAACAGGGGGAATCCAGCTGGGGATTCTCGTTCCAGAAAGCCCTCAAAGTAGACACTACATACTTGTTTTTGCTCATATTACAGGTAGTGGAACCTCGTGGAGAGCAGTTAATAAATGCATCTAGTTGGTGCCTCTTCTTTCTTTTCCTTTCTTTCCATGCTTATTAAAGATAAATATTACAATATTTTGATAATCACTCTTCTTCACCAGTCTTTGAAAACAAGTGTTGTGATGTGTATTTATGCTTTTGCAAGTTAAAAGGTCTAAACACTGGCCTTAGTTCTTACTTTGCTTTATTCCTAAAAGTAATGTTTTCTATATGATAATTTCCTTTCACTGGGAATACATTATTTAACCTGAGATGCATACTCAATAAAGGACAGACAAGAATAAAAGGCCTACAAATTTCAAGATACTTTGAAGGATAAAGGCAGATGTTCACCTATTGGAAGATGTCTGTTATGCTAGTTCTTGCTTATCTATTGTCTGTAGAAGTGTTGTCTTTTTCGTATCTTATTTCTGAACTCCTCAGGGTTTATTTTTGAAAACTCCTAATTTCTTATTTTTAGATCTTCTGCTTAAGTTATTTCTTCTAAATTAAGCCTGAGCCATGTCACTGTTCCAGAGTGTTGACCTTCACCTGCCAGTGATAATTGTAATGAATGCATCAGCATTACAAGTCACAAGAAACCATTACTGTGGAAGCAAGGTTTCAGTTTTTCCCTACCTGAAACAAGAGAAGTGTGTGTTGGGGGGGTAGTTTTCTGTTTTGTTTTTTTTTTTGGAGGGGGGGTATTTTTTCATAGGGTGGGGGTGGGGAGTGGTTGTTGTTTGTTTAATCATAATAACAGTAGAAAAAGCAGCACTATAATACTAGCTGAGAGGTGCTAGCTACTATCTTTTCATGCCTTTTTCTTTATTTCTTTTGGTTAGCTGATTACAGTAAAATGGCAGTGAAACATATCAGCATATGGCAGTGGACAAGGGAGAGGAAACACAAGTGAGCGAATGTACCAAGACAGAAATAAGTAAAAGTCAACTTTGTGCTGCTGGGTCTATTTCTCTGATCTCTCCATGAGGTTAATTAATAGCAAAATATGTCTTACGTACACTAATGTGCGCACTGAGTCCAACAGTAGACGATGCTGTCTTCACCCATTTCATGTCAGGAATAACTTGTGTTTCTCAGCCTTGGATTGGTGAAACAGATGGGATTAAAAACTGAGCTCCAAATATATTTTGGGTCTTCAAAAAACATGATTTGGTGTACAACTGAGTCAACAATATGATGGTGTAGAACATGATTTTGTATGCAGCTAGGAAAGGGATGACTTGAACTCCCATTTTGAAATTGAAAAGTCAAATACTATATGCCACAGAAAGTTGTTTGCCCAGCCCAGCCTAAACGGGTAGCAATGCATTAACTCCCAAACTCTGCAGCTTTTGTGTTATGTGCTCCATTTATCTTCAGTTGTAAATAAATTCTTGGGCTTGTTACAAGAAAAATAACACTTGTTCTATTTTTAATTTAATTTAAAAGGGCAGGAAAAGAAGGGGAGGATGGCTTTTAGCCTTGAATAAATGTAGTTTCTCCTGTTGATGCATATTGGTGAAAGCAGCAGTAGTGTTACTAGTAGATGAGCTGCTGTGCTTTGAGTAGCATCTTACAAACAGTCTTGGCAGAGTCAATACATGTGACAGCAAGAGATTCTAGCTACAGTAGCGTACAGTTTGATAGGATGTAGTGTTAAATGCCTAAGGGATGAAAGAGCATACATTCAAGTTCCCCACTGAGACTTTGGATCTAGCATATACCCTGTAATAGGACAAGCACTGGGAAGGAGCAATCAATCATGAATGCGGCGCACAAAGTCTAGTCTCTTTTCTCTCTCTCCTTCCACCAAATGGCAGATCTTGGAGTGCTTTCTGAAAGAAGCAAATCTACTCTCATTGCAATAAGCTTACCTGTACTTTCTCCTTACAGAAAGGATTCTGACTTTGGGGACTATGTACTCATTTGGCCATATTTGTATTCTCTCTTTTCATTTGTGAAATGCTCCGATATGTATTTGGAGTAAAAGACTCCACAGTAAAATGTAGTCTATAACAACCCATTAACCTTAGTATTGTCTTCTCTATTATGTATGTGCATAGGCATGTGTGTATGGCATATGTATGCTTATCGGGGCTTTTTTTTTTTTGCTCTGTACTTCTGGTTACCACTTGATTTTTAATATTGAGTGCTCAAATAATCCTTCCTTAACTTCAACAAAAGCTCCCATTAACCTTTTCCCAGTGTCTACTTCAGCAGCAGCAGACCTTTCTGAGTCTAAATATTAAGCTGTGGAAAACAATGTATTACAGATGTCTGCACACTTGGACTGTTGTAGTATTTTGTGACTTTGGTATTGTCTTCATGTAATCATGAATATTGATTCAAACGATAATTGAAGTGATACTTGAGGTCTGACCTGATTTACTTAGCTTTTTAAAACCAGACTATTTCCTGAAGTATTTTGCTTCTTAACAAGAAATAGTGTTGAATTGCAGTTTCTCAGTTACTTAGAGTCTGAGTTTCTAAAATAGACTTTTTTTTTTTTTTTTTTTTTTTTTTTTTTTTTAAGTTTAACACTTGATAGAAGATTGGTGAGGGCTTCCTACTACTCATCTAATTCCTGTGTGCAGCTTTGTTTTGGGCTTGCTTGTCACCTGATGCTAAAATAGGGTACCCCAAAGTTTTATTTTGACAACAAGATATTTTCAGAAAGCTATGATTTGCAAGCTTTTGTTCTATGCACTTTCTATCCCAATGGCTTAAAAGAGCAGAAATGGGCAGAAAGAACTTGATCAAATTGATGTTACTATGGGTCAGTTGGGAAATCGTTGCTGTTCCATCGACTTCCAGTGTCAGTAGAAAGGTACAGCAGTGAAACAAAAACATGCTATCTTTTAAACCCAATACTATCATCATATATGGGGGTGGGGGAGGGGGCGGTGAGGAGGGGGGTGGGGAAGGAAAAAAAAAAAAAAAGATTTAAATCCTGATCATAGATTGTGAACTGTCTTGTTTAGTTTTTGAGCTACTAATATTAATACTAACATATGATAAAGTTGCTGCTGTGCTTTTGGAGTATAATCTTTCCAGAGCTGTATCAGGGTCCTTTACGTAAATATAATGTATACCAAAGGTAGATTTTGATTTGGTCTGACTGATCTAACTTTCAATAGTGTGGCTAGAAAAGATACAAACTAAAGGCTAGTTTCACTCTCTGCATCTGATGACTGGACTAGGGTAGATTAAACACAACTTTCCACTTGCACAGCTATTATGAGTAGGCCTATATGTGCGACTAGTAACCTTGTTTCAAACATCAAAGTTGCCATCCAGGTTGATTATGCCATTCATTTATTTTTAGCAATTTGAGTACTGTCAAAGACAAACAGTCTGGTATGTTCATTACTTTCCCAAGGGGATTCATTTTAAAAAATCCAGAGCTCTAGAAAAAAATATTTTTTCTTCTTTTTGTGTAGTTTTGTCTCCGTTTTCATAACTGCTCAGTGTTGGTAGCTGCATGATGTTGTGTTTTTGACTGTTCATATATTAATTACCTGTACAGCAAGGAATGTTTCCCTTGGACCGCTGCATGATACCATTTTCTCAGTAGTAAGTGGGACAGTAGGACGTAATCACCCTATGATTGTTATGAGAAAGTTATAAATCCTGTACTACTGGTCTGGACAATTCAGCCAGAGAAACACCATTGCTTTTCATGTGTGCCTGATGCCTTGAGGACTGGTGGTGTAAAGTCTCTGATAATTTGGGTATCTCTTCATTGCAATCCTTTTTCAGAGTGTAAGATGTGTTGATAGACCTAAGAGCTTCTGAACAGTTCTGAAGAACTGGTCCATAACTGCACTTCTGCAAAGGGGACAGAGCTCTGTCAATGGTATAGATCCATAAATGAAGTTAAAAGAAAACTGAATTGTGATGGATTTCCCACTTCCTCAGGAGCTAGTTTCACTGAAGCTGGTAGGATTGAGATGGTATAAGGCTGACACTTCTCTTGCCTACACTTTCTTATTTGCCTGAAATAATTATTTTTGCTGTTCTAACACAAAATTTCAGGTAAAGTTCTTTCAGTACTCTTTAAATACTGCTATCAATTAATACTTCACTTGCCAGTCTCCTTGTAGTTTTAAGAAGCCATGAAAGGGAAAACAACATGCGTGGATTAACCTTATTATCAATCTCTTGTCTTGTTTTTTTTTGTTTTGTTTTGTTTTGTTTTGTTTGTTTGTTTGTTTGTTTGTTTTTGTTTTTGTTTTTTGTCTCTCTTTTTTTTTTTTCTTCTTCTTCTTTTCTTCTTTTCTGATTTTCCCTTGAGTTTGGGTAATGCAATCGAGTAATAGGATTTCTGGCTAGTAAAGCTATACTGCTATGTTCTCTGATTTGTTCAATAAGTTGAAGTTAATTGAATGATAGTGATCAGTTCTCCCTACTATAAACATGGGGTGTGCTTTTTGGTTTTGCTACCAAAATTATTTAACAAGTAGTTGAACGGATGATTGCCAAAAAACATCTTCTATAAAAGTATTGATTTTTTTTTTGATGGTTTCCTTTCACCTCACCACTCCAAAACAAAACACTCTTTCATTGTAAAAGTATGAGTATACACATCCAAACTTACAGACAGCTGACCTCTGAAGTGAACTGGGAAATGGAGCAAACGGTTCTTCATAGAAGAGAGATCTAAGTTCTCTTTTATCTTCACATCAACATATATTTATTTCACAGTTTGGGGGAGTGTCAATAGAAATGTTTGTCTTTGCTGCAGAATTGTCTACATCTCTGTAAATAACTTAATTGAGCTGTGAATATTCAGTGATTGAAACCTAATTACTTTGTGGCTTAATTTGAGTACTGCCTGACTGCTCTGGAGTTGCAGGCAATTTAACAATGTAGACAGTACATGAATGCAGAATGTTAAACAGTGACTGGGACAGAGTTAAAAATTAAGAAATAACTCTCATACAGTTTAAAAGTACACCACTAACTGGGCTATTTGTACCGTCCAAGGGCTTTATGCAGACAGCTTTATGCACAGTGCTTTCTGAAATATCTGTGGGAATATTTTTATACATCATTAAGTAATTGCTTTTCCCCTCCCTATAGGATTTTATAATCATTTTGCTCATAAAGATTAATGACGTAGCACAATGAATCACATTTACTCCTGTGAACTCCAGCTTTCAGTTTTAATAGCAGGTTAGGTATCACGCAGTTATTCTTCCTATGAGTTTCTTTAAATATTTCCACTAACAGTCTCATTGTTTCTGGAGGGAATGTGAAGTCTGTGCTGTTCCTGAAGAGGCATTTCAATCATCTTAAATTGCATAGCATGCAGTGCCTTTGCATCGTGCATTTCTGATACCTGTAAAATGAAGCCATCATTGAATAACCTTCCTATAGAACTTGAATCCCCATCTTCTTGGGTCATGCTAATGACAGATCAAAACCATTATTCCTATAAATTTATGATTTTATGCTTCTAGCTTTCATCTGACGTGTAATAGACTCCTAATATAAATGACTACTGTTAAATTATATACAGAATTAATATTTAGCTGCCCATAAAATGATGTACTTCTAAAGAAGTCTGCATTTTAAATTGTATTCTCATATTTTAGAGGTGATGAGACACAGTTCAAGATGGGGGAGGTGAGTTCATCTGCAAAAATAAAAATAAAAAGCACATAATGTATTCTCCAGTGGAAAGCAAGGGAAATGAGAATAATGGAAAAAATGGAAGCATATGAATAAAGATGATACACAACACTTGTATTGTTCTGCTATTATTCTATGAACCAGTCATCAATAGTGATGCATTCAATAATTTACTAGCAGTTTACTGAAATGAATAAATAAGACTTTCCATTAATTTATCAGTTTATTATCTAAGTTTCTGTTCTGTGTTCATATATCTCAAGGAAGATTTGTAAGAGCTGTCAGGTGAATGGATTTAAGAACTATCTGGACTACATAACAATGAGCTAAAAGCATTTCAAGTTGCTACTCTACTGAGTTAAGAGCTGTCATGACAAAATTATTTGTTCAGTTTGATTTTCTTTTCCTAACTATGTCTTTGTATGAGTAAAATGAGAATACTTCACAAGAAGTTATCATCTTTAATAAATTAGCTTGTGGTGCAGGGTGAAGCACTCTGCAGTTCAGTCAGGCCTTCAAAGTCAATGTGATCATTATGTTAGTGTACTACATGGACCTCGCAAAATAAAACCTGTGAGCTTAGTATGAGGAATTTCTGAACAAGGAGGGAGTCTGGCTACTCCATTAAGATGCGGCCTCCCCTTAATGGGCATCAAATGACTTCTGAGATGGGTTTTCTGCACTGTGCAATACCAAAGTTTAGTGCTGTTCTTGGTGTCCCCATGGTATAACAGAGACAGTTATTGAGAATGACTGTAACTAAACCATATTCCTAAAGCAGAAATAGTCAAGCTATGGGTACACCATGAAATGTTACACCTATTAAAATAAATTAAAAAAAAAAAAAAAAGCATATATGTACTTGATTGGCTGAGGTGTTTTGTCATTTTAATATTTGTTCTATTTGCAAATCACTGTAATAACTGCTTAGTTTACATTATTTCCACACATCTTTCTTTAGTCTGCTGAAAATATTCAAGTAGTATTCCTAAATCTCTCTTGCAATCTGTGACATAGCCATATCTTTCTTCTGCCTTTCTTTGGCATACCTAAGTCTGACAAAACAAACAATAAACTCTTTTGAATTTTCAGCACATGTTTAGAAGATCATGTTTTCCCAGGACTCTTGCACTGCATGAAAGAGACCAGAGCAGAAATTTAGCTCTGGGCCCAGGCTAGCCATTGTGGCACTGCACCTCAGCTACTTCTCTTTTCTAAGAGTCCAGGTTTATTCTGATAGATCTGTACAGTGTACTATCCCTGCAGTGTGTTGAAAAAGGTATACAATGATGATAATAGTACTACTACTAATAATGTGTACAAACAAGTGATGCACAATGCAATTGCTCACCACCCGCTGACCGACGCCCAGCCTAACCCCGAGCAGTCCGGCCCTCTCCCCCGGCTAGCCACCCCTATATATTGTTTAGCATGACGTCAGATGGTATGGGATACCCCTTTGGCTAGTTTGGGTCACCTGTCCTGGGTCTGTCCCCTCCCAGCTCTTACTGCACCCCCAGACTGCCTGTTGGCAGGACAGAGCAAGAAGCTGAGATGTCCTTGGCTTGGGATAAGCACTGCTCTGCAACAATTAAAACATCGGGGTGTTATCAGCACTCTTCTCATCCCAAGCCAAAATACAGCATTCCACCAGCTACTAGGAAGAAAATCAACTCTGTTCTAACTGAAACCAGGACATCAGTAAAGAAATCTTCCACCCCTGGGTGGATCCCATCTGGCCCCATAGACTTGCATATATCTAAGTGGAGTAGCAGGCTGCTAACCATTTCCTCATGGATTATGAGGGCATCATTCAGCTCCCTGTAAATCCTTCTGATGGGATTTAGGCCTCTAGTTACTATTCTAGGTTGTGTCCACATTGCAAGACCTCAAAATTCCCTTCTGCTATAGAGCCTTAGAGTCATGTAATAGCTTTTGGCACTTTTTTTTTTTTTTTTTTTTTTTTTTTGACCAAGAAGGTTTCCTAGAAGTCTATATATTGTTTGGCCCACACAAGTGTTATGCTTAGAGTATGGTGGAACATGGAGATTTGGATGTTTGCCCTCACCTTAGAGAGGCTTACAAGTCTGCAAATCCCAGGGAAGGGTTCTGCATGGGATAAAACTTTAATTGTGTGGCCTTTGCTGTTGCTGAGAGGGCAGGTGCATAATGTGTGTCATCTAAAGGATTTAACATGTGTATGGAGAAAGTGAAACCTGCCATACTGATTGACAAGAGATAGGTATCTGAAAACTCTTATCCATGTGATTTCTACAGTCTATGTAATCCAGCTAAGCTTTTTGTACTGGAGCTATTGTGTGCATACAAAAAAAAGGGACAGAGTACTCAATTCACCCATAAGGCTGAAAAGAGAATAATTCATTTCCTAGTGTGTAAGATCTGCAAGGAATGGTGATATTTCACTGTATTATTCAATAAAAAGTACATAAGCTGTTCCTGAATCAAGGGTCTAACAACTAATTTTGTGGTACTTTCCTAGTGCTCTATCTTATCAAACCTTCCAGTATATCACAATACATGATACCAAAAACTCAGATTCATTGAATTCTAAAATTCAAAAACACCTGGTTCCTGACAAAATACTCTGCACTTCAGAGTATGCGGATAGTTTCTTTTTGAGTTTTTTATCTCATTCTTTCCTTCCTTCCTTCCTGCCTTCTTTCCTGCCTCCCTAACTCATTGTCACGGGATTCATAAGACATATATCTGATACAAGGACATGATCTGAACGCCTTTTGAGTATGGTTGCAAATGTTTGAATCACTTTGTGATGTTTCAGCTTCAAAGAGAACATCAGAGGTGCATTGAATACACTTTCTGATTCCAGTAGCCCCTTCTAGGATTGTCTTTGACCCAGTGGATATTTTTCAGAAGTTGTGTATGGCCAGAGGGTAGCCCCTTCCAACTCTGTAGATGTTACAAAATACAATCCACATAACTGCTGAAAAGTCTATAAATCACCCTGCTGGCCCAGCTGCTCTTTCTTAAAGGTGCTTTGCAACCCTTGAGGCACATGAAGCAAGGATTAAATGCTTTTTTTTTTTTTTTTTTTTTTTTTTTGAACTGTGAGACTACATAAGAACAAAAGAACTTTCTAAAGTTAATCAATATAATGAGCTTTCTCTGGGATTTTTTTCCTAAATCTATTAATATTTTTCCAAAGGATCCTAGTAACAGAGTACTCAAGAAATTATTTTCTTCCAGAAAATATTTCTTCAAGTAGCTATATGTCTGATCCAGATAAAGTGCTATTAGAAAAACGTAAAACTATAGAAAAGTAGGTGATGACAAATGTTATTGTTCTGTGTTTGAAAAAGTGAAAGTAAAAGGCTAGCCATAAAAAAAATTACCACAAATTTGAAATGCTTTTTAAGACATGACATAATTTTTTTCCAGTGCAGCCTGGTATTTAACTCTACCAGTAGCAGTTGGACAGGAGCTTTAAAAGAAGTACAGAGTATCTTGTGCATTCTGTTTCATGTGGATAACTGACTGATGAATGTGTGCCAGTATGCTACAAGTGATATGTCTTTTCAGCTACACAGCAAAATGCAAAGTTTTTGAGGGTGATTCAAATGACTTCTATCTTCTCAATAAGCTAACAGCTGAATTGCCCTTCAGTGTGGTAAATTTGGTCTACAAAAGCATAGAGTTCAAGGAAAGTCCTAGTAGTAAATGAGAGCACCACAGTGGTTTTACAGCAGCTTTAACATTGGTGACCACCAAAACAGGTCAGTGACTTATCACAACTTGTGTCCTTAGGTTTACTCTTGTCAGTACCAGTAAAGTATCAGAAACTAATAAACTAATAAAGTACTGGAAACTTCAGACTTCTCGATGATTAGCACTTTTTTCTTTAATTAAGCTAATCTTATGAAATGTAGTGTTAGTAATGGCATAATGTCAAATGTAGCAGGTGGAGAGAAGTCCAGTTGGCCATTTGTTAAATGAGAATGGAAGCTGTGAAAGTGACTGTGCTACAGGATTCAGTGTTAATACCATGCAAGGAGAAAGCGAAATGTCCTGAAATATTAAACTAACACTTTTATTAGAATCACAGAAAAAATAAGTTGGAAGGGACCATCTCTCAAAGAAAGGGCAACTCTAAAGTTACATCAGGTTGCTCATTTTAAATATAAATCAAAGTACATCCTGGCAAGATAGTGAAGAAGCTTTGCATAAGCTTTTTTTTGTTGTTGTTATTGTTGTTTTTTCCATGATGCTGAGGAGTCAGTCCATTGCCATGATCCCGAGGAATTAGTCCATTGCATTCACAAACCCCTTGAGTATTTTGGTCAAATGCTGCTTTAAAATACAGGAATAAAAACTGTAACAGCCCCAAAATGTTACATGCTGTGTTTCTGCTCTCACTGTTCCCTGGGTCTTTCCTTGATGTGCTTCTGCATAACATAGGGTAGGTAACAAGAAAAGGCAGCAGTATTCACACAGGGAAACTGAAGGTACCTGAATTTATGCTGAGCTCTTTAAGTTCTACTTGAAGAGAAAGGCTTCTGCAGAGCACCAGAGTTGAATGCCTGCCCTGTGTTGTCCTCTGGAACTCTCTGTCTCTTCTGAATAGAAGACTAATTTCCAAATTTAGGCCACCGTCAAAACTGTAAATGCCTCTCAGGGTGTCTGGTGGTGTCAAATCAAAATCTCAAAAGGCCTAGGTGGCCTTACCATCCAGGAGGTCATATACTTATAGCAAATTTTCTAAATGCTGTCAGTGTCTAGCTGTTTGCTTCTGTCTTACCTGGGTAATGCAAAGATTATTCAGGTAAATATAAGAAATCTGGCCCTGTAATACAAAAGCTCTAAAAGCCCCTTTATATACAATAAGCTGTTGACTTGAATTTAGTAGATGGAATTATTTTTCTCCCCCATAATCATCACTGCTTTCTTCCTTGTTTTTCTTAGCTGCCTCTAATTGTTAAAGTATTTAGTCATTCTAACATGCTTCCCTACTCCATTGACTTTTCAGCTTGTAAGTGATAAATGGAAGCATTCCATTAAGGAGTCTTTCCCAGTTGTACTCTCCTCATTTCAGGAAAATATCTTTTTGTTAGTAAATATTGAAATACATAATGCAGTTCCTTATTGACAATGCTTGACTTGACTCTTCTACAAACCTGTCCCCCATGTCAGAAGTGATGTCTTTATTCTGTTCCAAACTGTCTTCAAACTGGAATCTTCACAACCAGGGGGAAAGGCAAGCATCACTCTGGAAAGACTGAGACTTTACCATATGATTCCCTCTGTGGTTTTGCAACCTTTTTAAAAGGAGATTCCAAAAAAAATCACTATTTAATGTTATAATATAAGGAAGTATTATTTACTTTTATTCCTTCAATAATTGCTATATAACTTTTGACTCAGATTCACCCCAAAAATTTACCATTAAGTAAGACTACATACTTAGTAGTCTTCAAATTATTTTTTTTTTCCTCTACATGCCTTAGACATTTTCATGGTGATTCAGCTCTTCCCAAGACCTGTGGTGACTAACTAAGATTCAGATGAGCTGTTTCCTATTCACACTGCTTCATGGACTGTTGGTTTGGGAAGCAAGTAAGAAAGGTGGTTTATTTTGCTGTCTTCCCCTGAGCATTGCTTTCACAAGCATGCAAATGACCTTCTTTCCCATCATCATAGTTCCAATTCAAGTATGTGTATAGATTTAAATTCCATTCATTCTTTCCTTCCTTATTTCTTTTTTCCCTGTACTGTTACCTTCAGGCCAAAGGGAGATTTTCCAGCTATCAGCAAATTCTGTAAAGAGTTCTGAGTAAAGTTCTTTTTGCAATTTGTATAACAAGTGACCAGTTGTCAGATTTGATGCGCACCTTTCTTGGGTAGAGATGGGCCACAGGTGAAGCTAGAAATTGCACTTACTCACTTACCTACTACAGTTTCTGTTACTGGAAACTACTGTTTCCAGTGTAATAATGCTCTGAATGCCTGTGTCACAGACAACACAGCACCTTTACATAATACTAATTACAATTCCTGTAGGATGGCAGAGCTACAGTCATCTATTTTAACAAGAAAGCTGTTTAAATATGGCATTTTTTCATAGCTATCTGATGAACATGAGTGAAAATGTCCACAAAGGATAAAAAAAGGGAGATAAATATATTCAGCTTGCCCTTGGGTTGACTAACAGCAAGCAAACTGTAAGATACTAAAAGGTACTATTCATACAGGTCCAGTAATGGAGTTCATACTCTCAGATGAAGGGAATTTAAACTGTTTTCTTTCTCAAAGGGCTACTTTCCCACTTACGGGCAAGAAAGAAGCCTTGTTCATACATGGAGCTTGGGGAGAATTTTATTTTTTTCTTGGAACTTCAAATATCTTTGCACATAATGAAATTGTACTTTACACTTTCTTCATGTGTAATATTTCATCCAAAGCTCCTCAAAGCTTTTGCCGATGTTTGAATGTATTCCAGCAGATGGATCCGCATTAATAAGGCTTTCTTTTAGTCTTGTACTGGCAGATTTTCCAGACAGTGGGCACTCTAGGCTACCTTGAAAGCCTAGTGAAGCCAGTGAGCTTTGGTTGGTCACTACCTCCAACAGAAACTCAAGTTTATAGCACTGATTCAGATCATCATGATCACTGTTAATTTTCCACAAGCATATGCCAAAGTGCATTTTACTAGAAAACCTTATTTTCCTTATAACATTTCCTTTAATGTTAGAACTAAATTTGTACTCTGATGTAACCGTTACCAATAGGGTCTATAGAAAAGTATCTGACATTTATAGTCAAATTTATGCAACAGTAAATGAAATTACTTGATTACTCCAAACTATGTAAAGTGACTGACAAAATCTTATTAGCATGCAGTTTTGTTTAAGGTAAAATGACTTAAGGGATCTTAAAGCGTAAACAGTTTTCTTCATATTAACTCTTTTAATAGGATACAATGCTAAAACAGTTTCAGAACATAAGGCAAATTCAGAAACAAGGGCTGTTATTTATAGAGTTGTTCAGTGAAGCTATTTCTGTTCTCAATTACTTTTATTCATTTCTGATTTGCCAGTTTGCAGTTAATCTGTAAAGCACTGCTGTATATAATCATTTTCTCCTTTTCAAAGCATAGGTATTATCAATTGCTTAGGTTCTTCTCACAGTGCCAGGGGAAAGTAATTTGATATTTTATCCTTCTGAGTGCCATAAATAAATAGCATAAGGTAGTGAAAAAGAAAACACCAATATTTCGGGGTGTAAAAAAGAATTTAGAAAGCACACGATGTTCACCTGCTATTATTGTCATTTTTACTGTGTTCTCTGGTCTTTCCTTTTAACTTGATTATGCCTGGGATTGTTATGGAAAACTAAGTCTCACGCCCTTTGCTTCTCACTTATAGAAGTATAAGAAGTATAGAAGCCTACAAATAGTAACACTGAAACACTGCAGGAAGAAATCTGCTAGAATTCATGAAGCTTTCAAAAATAATAAATGAATAATAATAAAACAACAACAACAACAACAAAAACAACAACAACAACAACAAAAAAAAAACACTAAATTCACTAGATGATTTATTCCTAGGAAATAACTTAGCCACTTTGACTTATATTGGAGCTTGAAGTGGGGTAAACAGTATCCTCCTAACAAAAATCAGACAGATTGGTTCCTAATTACAATGTTTTATGTTCCAGCGCCATGTAGTCTTTGGGGTTTTGTCTGTATTTTTCTCTGAGAAAAGACATCCATTTAAAACAGCTGCAGCTCCAAAAGGACTTTCAGTGGCAAATTGATTTGATTGATTCAAATTTGATTACATACTGGAAACACATTTAGTTCAAGTTAAGCACATTAGCACACATCAGCCAGAATAAAATTCCAATTGCTTCTTTGTTATTCATTAATGGAACTTAATGACTCCAACAAAACATTAATGAAGAAAAAATATTAGCTTGCATAATTCATTTGGAAAAATTAATTAATTTTTTTATTAAGGGCAGCCTACTGCACGTAGTAATTACTGAAGCTTTGGTGGGGAATTGCTTCATGATATTTATTTCGCAAGTGGTTGTTTACTCCTTTCATTTCACTTTTTTTTTTTTTTTTTTTTTTTTTTTTTATGCAGGATATATATTTTACTTGCAGAAGGAAATTATAATACTTTGAAATGTTGACCATAACTAAGTATTTGCAATTGATAGGGTGACCAAATTTTTACACTCAAGCTGTTAACATGATGTTTACCACATTCAGCATCTACTGAGGAGATGAGAAAATTTGTCTAGACATAATACATAATTAAGTCAGGAAAGACCTTTGCAAAAGCCCATTTACTAGTTCTAGTGAATGACAGAAATTTAATTCATTTGAGCTGTATTTTTCTAACAACTAGAAAATAACTTCCAAAGCCATATTTTCTTCTTCATAAGTTCCACTAAGAAATGCATGAGAACGTCTCATAAGGCCTTAATATAAAGACAATGAAGAGTTCTAGAAGCAGTTGTGGTTTTTGTTTGTGTGTTTTTGTTCATGTTACTTGCCCACTACAAACAAAAATTTTCATTCAAAGGACCTAAAACTTCAGTTAGATCTAAATTGACAGAAGTCCCTACAAGATTCAGGTGATAAGAGTTGCAGTCTAATGCTCTTTCCCTCACACATGTTTTAATCCTGTGGATCTGCTGGGTCTGGTGGAGACTAAAGCCAATATAGGCATTTAAAGGTAAGACATTGCAGTGTTGTGTTGTTTTTGAATTGGTTTGTTTTGTTTCTCCTAGCAGCCAGAGATTGACACCAATCAAGGTCTGTTATGTATCCAGATGTCGTGGTTTAACCCGGCTGGCAGCTAAACACCACACAGCCGTTCGCTCACCCTTCCCCCTCCCTCTCTGGGATGGGGGAGAGAAACAGGAAAGAGAAGCCCGTGAGTTGAGATAAAGACAGTTTAATAAGACAGGAAAATAATAAAAATAACAATAATAATAATAATAACAATTATGATAATAGTACTACTACTAATAATGTGTACAAACAAGTGATGCACAATGCAATTGCTCACCACCCGCTGACCGACGCCCAGCCTAACCCCGAGCAGTCCGGCCCTCTCCCCACGGCTAGCCACCCCTATATATTGTTTAGCATGACGTCAGATGGTATGGAATACCCCCTTTGGCTAGTTTGGATCACCTGTCCTGGGTCTGTCCCCTCCCAGCTCTTACTGCACCCCCAGACTGCCTGTTGGCAGGACAGAGCAAGAAGCTGAGACGTCCTTGGCTTGGGATAAGCACTGCTCTGCAACAATTAAAACATCGGGGTGTTATCAGCACTCTTCTCATCCTAAGCCAAAACATAGCATTCTACTAGCTACTAGGAAGAAAATTAACTCTGTCCTAACTGAAACCAGGACACCAGACCAGGATTTGGTTGAAGTAGTCTGTAGCTCTCAGAACGGCCATCAGTTGAAGCTTCCTTAGTGTGGAAATCAGATCATCATGGAAATAAAGTCAAGGAGAGGACTCTAAGGGGGGTACTTGGGGTTGCCCAGAGCCCCAGAAGAAGGAAGTGCCATGAGGTTCCTGCATCCATCCCATCAATTGTAGTATGGAAATGACACATAAGAGGATATAAAAATGCAAGCTAGACCGAGACAAGAGAAATGGTGCACAGATTCTTTTTTCTCTCCTTTTCATTCTAGGTTCGTGTTTAGGCATGTAGACCCTTTCAGTTCATAGTAGATGACTTTCAGTGGAAAGTAAGACCAATAAACCAATCTATAGCGTGCTTGTCAGTGGGACATGAAGACTGAGCTGAGGAGACCATTCCTATTCCCCAGATCAGTGTTCCGTTCAATTTCTTCATGCAACTACTAAGTGGTTGGAGAAGGTGAACACTTACACAGGGAGTATAAATGCTTGTTTCAGGATCCTGGTCCCATTCTGTATATAAGGCAAATAGAAGCTCAGCATGTAATTCCTAGTTTTATAGATGGTTCAGTTCTTTTCTGGTGCTAATCTTTAGCTGATAAAACTAAGTTTTAAGTGAAATCCAGCATGAAAGTGTTTTTGAATTTAACAGCAGTTGATGTCATTCACTAGTCTTATTGACAGCAAAAACAAAGTTCACCTGGAGGGATACAGTTGGCTACAGCCATTGAAGTAAAAGTCACTTACCTAATAATTGACATCCAAGGAAAAAATAAAAAATAGAAAGAAAAGGAAAAAATTGAAAGAAAAAAGAAAGAAGGAAAGGGAAAGGAAAGGGCTTCTTTTAATTGTTTCACAAAGGTGAGTAGGGTTTTTGTTTTATGATGTGTTTTTTTGTTTGCTTGTTTGCTTCCTTATCTGGAAAAGCAATGCTCTTTTGTCAGTGTTGGGTGAAAAGGAAATCTGTGAATGTTGATATTACAGAATTCTAACCAGACTCCCAGAAATGTCAGTTCATGGAGCACTTGGAAGATTCTGCAGGCTCTAGATGTAAAGATGAACCGTATGTCATCATATTGACAAAACTGTACAAAATATATCTGATTTTTTTCTGTGGTTGGCTTCTTATTGCTGCATATATATATATACATGAACAATGTTTGGCTACCTAATTACTGCTTTAATAGAAAAGCAAAAGTTGTTTGTATATCTTTTGTCATTTTGATCACAGTGCATGCACCGTTTATGGTTTGGATTTTCTGTTTTTCCACTTAAATTAATTTTAGCAATTCCTTTTGCCTAACCAGCAAAGAAACTGCCTAAGTACAGGAGATATGATGCAAAGCTTACTGTGATTTATGTGATCTTCACATTGCATTTAGTAGGGTTTGCATTAAAATCTTCACTTAGCAATACACATGAAACATAGTAGGATAGAATACAGATACTGGAGATGAGTTTAGGCAGTCACACTTGGAATTAATTGTTAAAATTCTCTATAAATCATTTTCTTAGGCAGCTAGTTTTCTACAAATGCAAAGTTGTATTTTTTTACTACTGAATCATTAGACAAAATACTGTAGGTAAGTCTCTTTTTTTGTTCTGGTGGGGGTGAGGAATGGGCTTTTTTTCCCCAATTTCTTCTGTGCCAATAATGAAATGTATATATTGTTCATGTAGACTGAGGTAAAGAGTGTACTCTCTGCTACCAAATTAAGACAGTTTCCTTCCTCAAAGCTGAAAAAGAAGTGATTAGTAGAAGACAAACTTTCATTACCACCTGGTAACTAATATATAAGATTTTTTCCAGTGAAACTGAGAACCACCTTTAATATCAAAGGCTCAGTGGCTTCTTTGACTTTTGCTGGTTGGCAAGGGTTGACCAGCATGGCATGGTGGCCCTCTTTTTTTACTGCGTCTGCAAGCAAAAGGCAAAACTAGGAAAAAACTTGAAAAAAATCAAAGGTGCTACAGGGGATTCTAGTCTTCGGTTTCCCCCGAAAGACAGTGCTAACCTGCAGCAAATGAAAGAGAAAGAAAGAAATGGTGGAAAACAGAAAATATACAGATTTTTTTTTTTTTTTTTTTTGAGTTCAATGAGTAAATACATAATAGACCACATGATGGCAGTACAGGTTGCAAAACGTAAAGGAGTTGCTATACACTGTAACAAGAGACAAGTTACGATAACCTAACTTTGAACCTTCAAGTTCAAATTCAAGATGCATTTGCATTTGGCTCCTACACATTTTGCAGTATATAGCAGACAAAGATGCAGTAAATGAAAGTATTATAACCATAATGCTTACAAGTGGTAAGCAGTCTAAAAATAAAAAATGATAAATTGCTTTATCTGGGTAAGGGATACTGGTGTCTTTTCATTCTACTTAGTCCTAAAAAGACCTGTAGAAGATTTTTGCCGTTTAAGAGTTACTGCAGTGTTTGGCTATATTTGCATGTTTGCAGAAGCCCAAGCAGTTTAGGGATGGAACAGGTGTTTTTGAAATTCTCACATTACGTCTTTTGCTGCCATCCTGAGGCCAACTCTCGCAATCATATTAATTGTACAAATTACCATCTGTCTGTGCTAGTCTGCACAAACACTGCATTTCACTGCTCAATGAAATGTAGATCACTGGATCACCATTTCAGTCTGCTTAAAGTCATTGCAATTTCAGAGGTAGCTCATGATAACTTTTAGTGTCATTCCAAGCAGGTAAATTATATTTTATTTTTAATAATCAGAAGATTCTGTTATATTTTTGGTTCAAAGCCCCTTCTAATTACTATTTTTATGACTGAAGTCTAACTTGATGTACTACTTACTCCTCCACTAACCATGTATAATTCTGACTGATACGATTATTCTTTGCCTTTTGTGAATAGTAGATTATTTGTCTGTGTATAATAGTGTATACATATAGTATAATCTATAACCTGTTACCTTTGAGTCCTAGATGTTGTCTTAGAAATTGCGGGATGAGTATGTAGTCTTCACAGCTACACACAATTTCTAAGGTATGGTCATAAGAAATAACACCTGGAATGAAACTTAAAGTTATGCAATGAAACTTAGAGGGAAGATATATTTTTATAACACAGATGGTTATTCAAAAGCTCAAATATCTAACTGAGCTAGTGAGAAAATTTGTAGGTTCCATTTGGGAACCATGCTATATTTTTCCTCATCTCCTTTCATTTAGACATGGAGAGTTCTAAACCTCTTTATTTCATCTTTTTTTTTCATTGAATCTTTTATCTAGGTTCTTATTATTGCACCTTCTCTACTTTATTCTGATGAAATATTTGGATAAAAATTAAGAATTTTTCTTAGTAGAAACTGAGTCTCACAAGTTTGTAGTACAGTCATCCATGGCAGAACTTGTGAAACATTGGGTGTAAGGTGAGATTTGTTTCTCTGGTTCAGCCATGGATGTTCGTTTGTCTGCTTTGGCTTGATAGGCAGAATGGAAGCCAGAAATGTCAGCCAAATCTGGAGAAGTCATCTCTGGAAATACTATGTACTCCTTAAGCATGAATAGGTATGAGTCCTTTTCATCTTTGTAGATATATGCAACTAAAATTTCATTAATAATGATTTCTTCAGGTTGGAAATTAGGAGAAATTTATTTTCTGAAGGAGTAGTCAGGTATTGGAATGGGTTGCCCAGGGTGTTGGTGGAGTCACTGACCCTGGATGTGCTTAAGGAAAGGTTGGACGTGGTACTTAGGGACATGGTTTAGAGAGCAATATTCATGGTAGGCGGTTGGTGGGACCATATGATCTTGGAGGTCTTTTCCAACCTTAATGAAAAAAGTCTTTTCTTGCCTTTGCATAGTGTTTCCATTTATTCTTTTCATAAGATTTAACTGGTCATACCCCAGTGAACAATCTGCTCCTGAGACACTTTTGATTCTGTGAGAACTTAACCTGTTTTTTAATCTGCTTAAGCAGAGATACGCTTGGAAGGAAGAAGATAGGGTAAAGAGAATATGTTTTTAATTCATTTTACCTGCACGTTTGATGGACCTAGGTTATTCAGGTATTCCTTATCTGTTTCACTCTCAGCCCAGATACTTTTTTGCTTTTGGGGTAGAATCTTGCCCATAGGTTCTGACAAATCTTCTCTACCTTGACTGTCTCTCCAGGTTTCGAGATTCCTGTGGACAATATTCTGTATTGCCCTTAAGCAAAAGGTGGGTGGGGGGATTGGAAGATCTTTTATATTTGTTCACATAAAAGAACAAATAAAACTCAGTGGAGTTTATAAGTGCCCTGACATTTGGTTACAAAGAACTAAACTTCAGATTAAAAATCTTAAAGGCAGCTCCTACAGTGAGTTCAACCTGTACTGGTAATATGCCAGGATTTTTATAGACTATCCTGCTTGGTTCAAGTAAAAGTAACCTGTAATATAGCTAATCTTACTCAACTACTCTGCTGACACCATGTAGAGAAAGATTATGTGATTGAGGAAGAAAAGGTTGCTGAAACACACAGGGTAATCACAGGTTATTCCTATACCCAAAGCAGGAATTTTCAGTTCTTCAAAATTTAATTAAGAAAAATTACTCCAGCTACATGATATTTACTATAAATATTCAGGATGTCCAATGACTCCTTCTGTTCCCAAAGGGGCTGCTTCTTTACTGGAAAAAAACTGCAAATCTCTCTTTCATGGTAGCACCCAGACCTCAGTCGTAAGAGTAAAGCTATGTTTTTCCTATACTTTACTTTTAGCAGCCGATTTCATCGAACTTCTTCAAGGGCTTCAAGTGTATTCAGTCCTTACAGATTTTAGGAAAAGAATAGATACAAGAAACATAACTGAATCACTGAGAGAAGCATGTTGCTTAGCTCAGGTATGTATGAATCAGGTTTGCTGAATAATTCTTTGAATAGTTCTTTGAACAGTGAATCTTATTTGTAAGTGATCCATATTCTTAGTTGTGAGGTTTTGCATTTTTTATGAACAGTTTTATTTCTGGAAATAATATCTACTTGAGTAAAACAACTGCAGCTTTTAATTTTTATTTTAATTAAGAAATTTGTATTGTATTATTATGTCAGGACATCTTTTTCTCTCAGTGATATAGCCCCACTCTAACAATGCATTGTCTTGGCTCTGGCTATAAAAGATTACTGCTTTAAAGAATTTTAAATTTAAAGAATTTTAAAACTTAAATTTAACTTTAAATTTAACTTAAATTTAGATTTTTAAAACTTAAATTTAAAGATTTTTAAATTTAAATCACAGAGTGAACTGCATACATGCTGCAAACCAGGACAAGTGGAAGCTCACGGTTAACTTCACAGAACATTTTGCTTCCACGTTAGCTTTTCAACAAAAAGGCAACACCAGAAATAGGAAGCTACTGAACTGAGTTATTAACTTTGTACCAAATTCAAGTTGTCAAAATTTGCAGCAAGCTTGGTAGTATAAAAATGGTCCTACTTCCCAAACCCAAGGCAAGCAGTGATTATATTTTTTCCACCTGTCTGGACCTCTGCTGCATGAGACTGTTTGCATTCTCTTCCAAGTTTCTGATCAAAATATTCACTAACTTCAGTAAATATGTAATGGTATTCAGAAATACAGACTAAGATTCTGTATGTGGAAAATAGCTTAAGTGATTAGGAAATTGTATTAAGAAGTTTGATGAATTCAGCTTGCCATTTTGTGGCAATATTGCGAAATATTTTTCAAGTGTAACTTATGAGTTTATGGACAGAAAGATATCAAGAACCACACTGAAACATGATTGGTGGACATTGTAGTTTTAGTCATAATAACAAGTTTAAAGAAGTAAATCAAACAAGACATAAGAAATCACACACATGCATACACAGAGGGCTGAATTTTTCCTGTTTTAGTGAACCTACAATTTTCTGATGATCTTGTCTCAAGATTGATTTGTTCAAGGGAGGTAGAAAAATGACATCTTATTTTTAAACATTGTCAAAAATATGAAAAACTCCTTTATATTTGTAATGCAAACATTTATTGTTTATACATGTAGGGTCAGTAAATTTCTTCAAGGAGCCTTTACGCTGATGATAGCTTTGAATTACAGCTTTAATATGCAACTAAAGTTTAAATGAATCCTGTAAAAACATTTGTCAAATATCTATACGTATTAGCCTCCTAGTCTTATTGTTGCTCTCAGCTGCTATTAGGATATGTTTGATACGTTTTAATTCAGCTGTTTGTAAAAAATTAATGATATCTTTATCATAGAGAAAAATAAGAAGATGCAGTGATTACACAAAGGATTAAACACTGGCTAAAAGTGTAGTGCACTCAGTATGTAAACTACATCGCAGATTATGGACATAGTTTAAAAATTCCAGGTTTATCTGTAGTGTTAACCTGCACTGGTTCCCTTGCTAAACATTTTCCTTTCCATATTACTTAAGACATAATTAAATAGTCATGCATTCTTCTGCCTTCATCCACACATTATCTGATATCTGAAGGGCCAATTCTTTCTCTTAGGCTGGGATTCTTTGCTGCAGAAATGAAACAAAAGCTATAATCTAGTTTTGAGTAGATCTCAGACAAATAAGCTATTTATCACCTTCCAGCATCCCTTTGCTATGCATCATTATCATAAAAGCAGAGCTATTTCTCCTACTAGTGTACAGAACTAATGTGATTTCTTGATGCTAGCTCTCATAATCACTATATATATTATTTACCTGCTTGTTGAGTTTTCCTGAAAGTCTTTTCAGACTTCCGTATTTCCCCAACCCACCCAGCTGAGATCAGTGAGACTATGCCAACATAAAAGCCATCCCTTTCAGAAAATCCCAGTTTCTCACACTGGTGCCTTCTCCTGTAATATCTCTCCAAATTATTTAGATAAATCTGTTACAAATGTTCAGAATTGCTGGAATCTCCTGTGGTTTTGTTTGTTTGTTTGTTTGTTTCCTCTAGCTTTTCATCTAATATCCTTATTCAAAGCATCCTGGTAATGGTGAAAATGGAGTAATTGCAATGAGTCAATTTAAAGATTATAGCTCTACCCAAATATTTTTATTTGCTTTCAGAAAGCAATAACACAGATGTAAAGGGACACAGTCAACATAAGAAGTCTAATAAATTTTCCTCTGATAAAAGGAATTCCTTTCTCTGGAATTTATTACTGCAGGAAGCTGAGGTGAACAAATCTGCAACAGATTTAAAGGTTCTAGACACAAATATTAAAGGAATACTAATTCACCTTAAACTCATTCAATTTATATGGTATCTCTGTTGTAGTGTGCAACCTTTTCTATATCTGGTATTGATATAAAATTGGACTGAATGGTCAGTGGGATGAACAGAATATGGGGGTGATCTATTAGGAATTTAATCTAGATTAGAGCTATCAGTGTAAATATCTAACACTTTGCTATCGTGGAGAGCTTTATTAGTTACAGCAGTTTGCTGTTATCTCAACAGTTCTTGGTATATAACTTCCCTGCCCATCCTCCTCCCTGCCCAGACCTGCACCCTTCTTTACCTCAACATAAAATAAACTCTTTCTTCTCAGAACTTTCCAATCAGGTGATCTCCCATAACTCCCAAAATGGTGACTGCAGATCATCTATTCTTCTTTCTCTGTGACCACAAGATGACAAAATTACACTTGAATGCTATGCTGGTTACAGTAAGACATTACAGGGAGAAGTCAGAACATCTGCTTTAGCTTCACACAGGTGAATAACTAGTTTGAAATGGATCCAGCTAATCTAAAACTGATAAGTTTTACTTATTGCCTTGGATTCTGTTGATCAGACCTTGGTAAAAAATAAAAATCTTTTGGTAAGGGTGTTTCCAGCCAGACAAACACAAAAGAACTTTAATATGAGAGGCAAGAATAAGAGTTATTTGTGATGTCTTGTGGATTGAACATTAAGGTCAAAGGCCTCAGAAATAAGTTCCTCCACTCAAACTGGCTCAAAAATCACATGCAAGAATTGCAGAAATCAATAAGCAATTTGTAGACGGTCCTATTTGTAATTATTTTTAGATTCAGAAAAATGTCTTCAAAGCTAAGGTCTGCCATTAAACCCTGATTGACGCTTTTTTTTTCCTTTCCTCCCCCCCCACCCCCTTTCAATATGTGAACAGATTTCCCATGGGGATATGTTTGACTGAGGCAGGCCTGGGGTTGCAAACACCAGACAGAAACCAGTAAAGAATAAGGATAAATTTGATTTGACTGAGCTAACACTTAACATTTATCAGAGAGGCATAGATTTTAAAGTAATTATAGAGAAATAGGAGCAGTGAAGAAAGTCAGCCTTAGAATATAAATTAGGTTAGTCTGTAACAACTGGAAAAAGGATTGTCTCATATCCTCTTTGATATCCCAGACACATCTCACCTATTCTGGGATAATAACTGGCATTAGATGTCCAGACTGTGTTTGTCTCTGAAGTGGTCCCACCACTAAGTTCAAGTCTGTGCAAAAGTTCATCCCTGTGATATTCTTCTAAAATATAACAGTTCCTCTTGTAGAATCAAATCAATTTTCTCTTTATGAGTTTCCTTTGCTTACTTTAAACTGATGGGAATACACAATATTTGTTTCAGGCAAATTTGCTGCCCTTACTTTGACATGGTTGTCATAAATCTGTTTGCTCCTTCATAGGGCATATTGCATGGGAGTAAACAGTCACTGCAATTTTTAAATGCAATATTCAGCTTGAAAATCAGGAATAGATTTTCTTCTCTAAAACCGTAACTTGTTTTCACTTTATCTTCCCATCACATGGTCAGTCATGATGTTCATATGCTCTGAGGCCAAGTAACAGTCAATGGCTTGTTCGTGTCTGTTTAACCAAGCTTCAGTTCACAAGACAACAGCCATTTTCTATATAAACCTGAAAATTGTCAAGTAGAAAAAGGTGAAATACATAGATAAAAAAAAAAAAAAAAAAAAAAAAGAAATCGCTAGACCTAAAGGGAAATTGTTGCTTAGGTAATTCAAAAAGAAATTAAGAGATTCTCCCTTAAGGGAGGAACCTTCTAAACAGTGAACTTCAAAAAAGATGATATATAAGAAGCATTTTATTACAATGGCTCAGTGAAATCTAGTTTCTTGATTTCACAATGTAGCTCTGAGCAATAGCTCAGATTGGTTCCTGCCTCAAAGGTTCTGTAACCTCTCCTGATGCTATTGAATATTAGCATTTTCTAATACAAACTTTAGAAAGGGTTCCCAAAGGCAACAAACTTCTATAAAATATCATTGTTCACAAAAACATGGAGTACCTTAGTTTTCTTTTTTCATACAACTCACATTAAATTATTATATTGAAAGGAATATAATTTCCCAATATAGTAGGCAACAATAAAATCCCAAAATATAATGCTCTGTATAATAATCGATTTTAGGAGATTATTTCTTAGCTGCCTGCTATATACTTTGAATTCCTTCCTCCTAAAAATTTCTGGTTTAAAACAAACTAACTAACTAAACAACAACAAAACAGAAAAGCATAACTTTGACTTGCTTGTGGCTCTTGTTTCTTTTTCAGCTTGATACTACTCAACACTGGCCTCATCTACTACTGATAATTTCTCCTCAAAAGCCATTTCTTTTGGGGTTGGATATAGAAGAATGTGAGTTGACTACCTTTTCAGACAATTTTTAATCATTATTCAGAGGAAATATTTTTTGCATAAGTTACCTCCTCACTCCACATGTCCTTTTCTATAGTGTAATAAAATTAACAATGGTACTTAACCATTTATTCTGCATGTTACAGAGACCCATTGGAAAGCCTGATGCTTATTTGACAGGGGTGATGCAATAGTTACAACTGAAGTCAGTGACAACTGTGTAGCCACCAAGTGGCTACATGAGGAATAATACTACAGAAAGGTTAGTTCTTGTCATCAATTGGCCACATGGTTTTCATGGTTTTAGTAAGTGCTCCTGTACTTCTTCATCTCTCCTAATTTCAAATAAGCCTTCTGAATTTTATGCTTGCATTGTATACAGTTCTACTATATAACTATAGTAGAACTATATATATATAGTATATATATATATAGTGGAACTATATATATAACTATATAACTAGTATACTGTTATGCTATATAACTATATAGATAGTTATAGTATAATTATAAAGTTATAGTTATAGTATATATAGTTATAGTGTAACACATATATAAGCACATTATATACATAGCACATTACACATTATCAGCAGGGCTAGGGAGGTGATCGTCCCCCTGTACTCGGCTCTGGTGAGGCCGCACCTCGAGTTCTGTGTTCAGTTTTGGGCCCCTCGCTACAAGAAGGACATCGAGGTGCTTGAGCAGGTCCAGAGAAGGGCGACAAAGCTGGTGAGGGGCCTGGAGAACAAGTCCTACGAGGAGCGGCTGAGGGAGCTGGGCTTGTTCAGCCTGGAGAAAAGGAGGCTCAGGGGCGACCTTATTGCTCTCTACAGATACCTTAAAGGAGGCTGTAGAGAGGTGGGGGTTGGTCTGTTCTCCCACGTGCCTGGTGACAGGACGAGGGGGAATGGGCTTAAGTTGCGCCAGGGGAGTTTTAGGTTAGATGTTAGGAAGAACTTCTTTACCGAAAGGGTTGTTAGACATTGGAACAGGCTGCCCAGGGAAGTGGTGGAGTCAACATCCCTGGAAGTCTTTAAAGGACATTTAGATGTAGAGCTTAGGGATATGGTTTAGTGGGGACTGTTAGTGTTAGGTCAGAGGTTGGACTCGATGATCTTGAGGTCTCTTCCAACCTAGAAATTCTGTGATTCTGTGATTCTGTGAAATAGTCTGAATTTGAATGTGTTCAACTATCTTATCCTAACTGCATTTTTTTATGCCTGCCGCTGTAGATCACTTTTAAAGTCACTATCTATGGCGGTCTAGAATGGCTTGCTTTTACTAAGCAAAGTTGAAAAGGCATGAAAAACGCAGTGATATTCTTTAATATTTGTTGAAAAAAGTGCCAGAAGGAAGATTTAACATTTTTCCACATCTGCTTTGAAATGCAAATTAATCTCTATAGACATTGCTTTCCAGAGGAATTAAGTTTGAGCAAAGACTGTACAGTTAAGTTGGCTACTGAAAGTAGTATGAGATATGAAAATAAACATATAATACTATATAAACTTACGTAATTTTAAATTTTAAATTGAAAGTCTGTGCCAGGTTCTCTCTGACAATGTGATAACAAAATCCTTTGGGGCTGTTGCATAACTATAGATATGTTCCTAATAGCTTTCTTTTTTCACTTATAAATCAATAAACTTCTGAAAAATGTTGAGTTGCTAAAGATCCAAATGCAATAATGTCTTATTTCAGCTGTGATTGCAAACACAATAATGTAATGTTTAGACTTTGAAACTACCTCTTTTCTGACAATCTGACTCACTCAAGGTTTGTTTCTTGTTTGTTTGTTTTTGTGTTTGTTGTTGTTGTTGTTGTTGCTTTTTAAGTTCCTATCATCATAGGTATGGAACACTAAAGTGGGTCTATGTTGGCCTGAATCTTATTTTTAAATATGAATCAATCTTCTGAACATACTTAATCCCATGTGGATTTTTTTTTTGAAGGGGTGCAGAGGGGGCATCTATTACAATAGTTGTCAATTTAGAGGCTGAATTTCAGCAACGCATTTTAAAGTAAACAGATGTTTATTTTATTTATTTATTTGTATGCAGTGTTTCTGTAAGAGATTATACAGAATATGATTCTTCTAGCATGTCCTATTGCCTCCAGGTTTTCCAACTTTATAGACAAATAAACAATTATTTAACTTGCTTCTTTAAACTCTATTCTGTAACTTTACTTTTTTTATGTTGATGATAAAGGTTTCCAGTGCTGACAAGCTCACAAGGTTATTGGTATGGCATCTGCAAATATGTCTTTAGAGCTTGTCAAAATACACCTTCTTTGCAGAGTGTGATATAAATAAATACCTCTGCTGAGGAGCTGACTTCTTACAGATTCTTGAATAAAAACTGGGAAACGGGGTCTGAGAAGTGTGTAGAAGAGCAAAAGGGAGGAATGGCATTTTCCCTCAAACAACAGATAATGGACTTTATAAATAGGGAAGCAATGAATGGAGATAGAATCACCATTGAGCCATTCATCCTGAATTCTATTACTCAGAGAAGCATTCTTCAAGATGGATGGGATTTCTTCATCAGGTAGATGCCTTTCACTTCAGGTGGAAAGCTGTGACATGGGTGCCTTCATGTCAGGCCATAAATATCTAATTGTTTGCTTCCTTGAGTTACAGAAATAGAATTATTGGGACACCTGTTTCTGAAGGCCAATTACCTCTATTGTGTTCTATTGCCTTTGAAGCATGATTGCTCCTTAGATAACTCACTCACTAGAAACGTTTTGTCTGGAAATTCAGTTTGACTTTGTGTGGTGGTTTTACCGTGCTGGGCAGCTAAACCCCACAACCGCTCTCTCACTCCCCCTCCTTTAGATAAGGAGGGGGAGAAGTAAAGCAAAGAACAACTCACGGGTTGAGATAAGGATAATTTAATTAAAGGGAAATAATTATAATAATTAAATAAAGACTACCATGAACTAAACAACTTAACTAAGGGGAAAATAAAAGGGAAAGGGGAAAAAGGGAGGAAAACAAACAAACAAAATAAATGAAAGCTATATGGAAGTGCAGAGGAAAGAAATTACTCTCTACTTCCCACAAATGAGCGATGATTGACCACGTCCTTGAAGCAAGGCCTCAACGCACGCAGCCGGTGTTCGAGAGGAGGACCGACGTCTTCTCAACGAGAGCCCACCCCTCCCCTCTTCTTCCTGTTTCCACCTTTTATTGCTGAGTGTGACACCACATGGTATGGAATATCCCTTTGATTGGTTTAGGTCAGCTGCCCTAGTGATGTTTCTCTCCTCACTTTTTGCCCACCCCCTAGGAGGGTTAGAGAAAGGCCCAATGCTGTGCCACTGCTGCTCAGCAGTAGACACAACACTGGTGTGATAACACTGCTGTTCCAGCTACAAGTACAGAGTACGGCACTGAATGGGCTGCTGCCGGGAAAGTTAACATTCCAGCCAGACCCAGTACAACCTCCACCCCTTATTCCATAACATTTGTGTCACACTCAGATCCCCATACTTTAGCATACAAGCATTCTCATCATTATCCCTTGTCCTTTAACAGGACAAGGATTTAACAGGATTAATAGGCAGGTGTATCTTTTCATTCCATAGGTCTTTCTTGGAAAATGTCCATAAGAACTGTTGATGATTAGGTCTTCATCTGCCAAAGTGGCCACTCAAGGCAGGCGGAGTTGGATGTCTGGACACCAGCACCAGCTTAGCTCAAGTCCTTGTTGCACTGCCCGGCTCCTTGCAAAGTTGACCTGTCGTTGATCCTACAGCATCTTCCTACAACATATAACTTAGATTATAGATTAGTTTTCTCTCAATGTCAAATCTCCTTGAGGCACACACTTGATATCCCCATTCTTTTGCATGACCCACCAGGTATACCCTGGTCCTTGAGCGAAGACAATCCCACGAGTGGGTTTGCCTTTTCCCGAGGCAGGAGCAACCCACACTGCCTTCCCCATCCATTTTCCTATATGCACTACGGGAACCTTAGCTCCTTTCACAGTGTGTAGGGGTTTTGTTTCGGCAGGACCAGCACGGCTGTCAGACCCCCTATTGTTAACTAGCCAAGTGGCTTCTGGTAGATTTGTGTCCCATTGTTTCCACGTCCCAGCACCTAATGCTCGTAACATAGTCTTTAACAGTCCATTGTACCTCTCAACCTTCCCAGAGGCTTGTGGGTGGTAAGGGATGTGGTACACCCACTCAATACCATGCCTCTTTGCCCAGGAGGTAACAAGATTGTTTCGGAAATGACTCCCATTGTCAGACTCAATTCTCTCTGGTGTACCATGACGCCACAATACTTGTCTTTCCAGGCCCAAGATAGTGTTTCGGGCTGTGGCATGGTTTACAGGGTATGTTTCCAGCCACCCAGTAGTTGCTTCTACCATGGTGAGTATGTACCGTTTGCCTTGGCGAGTTTTGGGGAGTGGTCCGATATAGTCAATTTGCCAGGCCTCACCATATTGATACCCTAGCCATCTCCCCCTGTTCCAGGGAGATTTTACCTTCATGGCTTTCTTGATTGCAGCACAGGTCTCACACTCATGGGTAACCTGTGTGATGGCCTCAATGGTCAAGTCCACTCCTCGATCACGAGCCCATCTGTAAGTGGCATCTCTCCCCAGATGTCCTGATGTTTCATGGGCCCATCGAGCTACAAACAGCTCACCCTTACGTTCCCAGTCTAGGTCCACCTGAGCCACTTCAATTTTCGAAGCTCGATCCACTTCTTTGTTGTTCTGATGTTCTTCAGTAGTGCGACTCTTGGGCATGTGGGCATCTACATGACGTACTTTAACATCCAGGTTTTCTACCCGGGCAGCAATATCTTGCCACAGGGTAGCAGCCCAGATAGGCTTACCTCTGCGCTGCCAGTTGCTCTGTTTCCATTGCTGCAGCCACCCCCACAGAGCATTTGCCACCATCCATGAGTCAGTATAAAGATACAATACTGGCCAATTTTCTCTTTCGGCGATATCTAGGGCTAGTTGTATGGCTTTTACTTCTGCATACTGACTCGACTCACCTTCCCCTTCCATGGCTTCCGCAACTCGTCGTATGGGATTCCACACAGCAGCTTTCCATTTCCGATGGCTCCCTATCACACGGCAGGATCCGTCAGTAAACAACGCATACTGCTTTCTGTCTTCTGGCAACTCATTGTATGGTGGTGCCTCTTCAGCACGGGTTACCTCTTCTGTTGGCACTCCGAAATCTCTGCCTTCCGGCCAGTCCATAATCTCTTCCAGGATTCCTGGGCGATTGGGTTTTCCCATTCGAGCCCGCTGTGTAATTAACGCTATCCACTTACTCCATGTAGCATCAGTTGCATGGTGTGTAGTGGGAATTTTCTCTTTGAACATCCAATGTAACACAGGTAGCCGCGGTGCCAAGAGGAGCTGTGCCTCTGTACCCACAACTTCTGAAGCAGCTCAAACACCCTCATATGCTGTGAGTATTTCCTTTTCAGTTGGGGTGTAATTGGCTTCTGATCCTCGATAGCCCCGACTCCAGAAGCCCAGAGGTCGACCTCGAGTTTCTTCTGGGGTTTTCTGCCAAAGGCTCCAGGTGAGCCCATGCTCCCCAGCTGCAGTGTACAGTATATTTTGCACAGCTGGTCCAGTACGGACAGGCCCAAGGGCTACTGCACGAGCTATTTCTTGTTTGATTTGTTCAAATGCCTGTTGTTGCTCAGGGCCCCACTCAAAATAGTTTCTCTTTCGAGTCACTCGATATAGAGGACTCACAAGCTGACTATAGCCTGGCACATGCATTCTCCAGAATCCCACGAGGCCTAGGAAAGCTTGCGTTTCCTTTTTGCTAGTTGGCGGAGACATTGCTGTTATTTTATTGATCACATCCATTGGAATATGGCGACGTCCATCCTGCCATTTTACCCCCAAGAACTGGATTTCCTGTGTAGGCCCCTTGACCTTGCTCTTTTTAATGGCAAAACCAGCTTTCAGGAGAATTTGGATTATTTTCTTCCCTTTCTCAAAAACTTCTTCTGCTGTGTTGCCCCACACGAGGATGTCGTCAATGTACTGAAGATGCTCAGGAGCTCCCCCTTGCTCCAGTGCAGACTGGATCAGTCCATGGCAAATGGTAGGGCTGTGTTTCCACCCCTGGGGCAGCCGATTCCAGGTGTATTGGATGCCCCTCCAAGTGAAAGCAAACTGCGGCCTGCATGCTGCTGCTAAAGGGATGGAGAAAAATGCATTAGCAATATCAATTGTGGCATACCACTTGGCTGCCTTTGACTCTAGTTCGTACTGAAGTTCTAGCATGTCCGGCACTGCAGCACTCAGTGGTGGCGTGACTTCATTCAGGCCTCGATAGTCCACTGTTAGCCTCCACTCACCATTAGACTTTCGTACTGGCCATATAGGACTATTAAAGGGTGAGCGAGTCTTGCTGATTACTCCCTGACTCTCCAGTCGGTGAACCAACTCATGGATGGGAATCAGGGAGTCTCGGTTGGTGCGATATTGCCGTCGGTGCACCGTTGTGGTAGCAATTGGTACCTGTTGTTCTTCAACCTTCAGCAATCCTACAACAGAAGGGTCTTCTGAAAGGCCAGGCAGGGTAGACAGCTGCCTAATCTTCTCTGTGCTCAAAGCAGCTATGCCAAAAGCCCACCGGTATCCTTTGGGATCCTTGAAGTACCCTCTCTTGAGATAGTCTATGCCAAGGATGCACGGAGCCTCTGGGCCAGTCACAATGGGATGCTTTTGCCACTCATTCCCAGTTAGACTCACTTCAGCTTCCAGTACAGATAGTTGTTGGGATCCCCCTGTCACTCCAGAGATACAGGTGAGTTCTGTCCCTTTGGCCTACTGCTCAGAAAAGAAGAAAAAGAAAAAAGGAAAAGGAACAAAAAAAAAAAAAAAAGGAAAAGGAGAATAAAAATAAATAAATAAATAAATAAATAAATAAATAAGATCATTCATTATGGTTACAAAGGACGAAGTTTTGATTTTGAGAATTTTTCAATACCCAATACCTGTCTTATTACATGAAACTGTCACTTCTGTAGTATAAAATGCACCACATTTGTGTGGTGCATTTTATCATATTGTTGGTAATTTGATCGTATTGTTGGTAATTTGAGCCTACAGGGTTACTGATTCTCTGGTTAAAATGCCATCATCCCAGATAGATGAAATTTATTACTCTGTGCAACTTTTCTCAAGAAACGGGGACAAAAAATAATTTATCATGCCGTTTTTCAGTGACATCATCTAGATGCATCATTTCATCTTTCTCTTTGTGCATGTTAAGGTCTAGCATTGTTTCTCATCATTCTATCTATATAGTAAAAAAGAAGCCTTTTTATCTTTTTTGTCTTGTTTTTCTTTGTAAGTGATCAAACATCCTGTGATATTTGATGGTTTTCCTTTATTGCTCTTATTGTTCTTATTTTCTTGATTGTTTCATTTATTGTGAATAGTTGAACAAATATTTGTTGTTGTTGTTATCTTTAAAAAATATATATTTCACATAATAATTTTTAAATAGGAATAGCCATACCAACTCAAAAGAACTACTATTTAAGATTCTGTGAACTTGAAGTACATTATATAAATATTATCCATTGTATTGAGTGTTTAATAAATCATAGAATCATAACTTATATCATAAATACCACAGATCTGCGGTCTTACTGAACTGATGTTGTATCTTCAGTAGTTTAGGTTTTAATTTTTTAAGTGCCAATTAAATTACTTTAAGTTGCATAAAAAGATGAGTTCAAAAATAATTTAAAAAAATGACTTGGAATGCAACCATTGCTGTGCAGTACAAGCTAATAGAGTATCAATAGCAGATCTGAAACAAAGCTTAAATCAGGTTGAAGGCTCTAAGGACTAAGAATTCTGGTGCATTTTCTAAGGGAATGAAGTTTCAGTATCCAATAACAGTGGGCAAATCCCACAGAAGAACTGTATTTACATATGTATTTATAGTGTATCAATACATGTATTCATACACTTAATATGAATTTAAATGCATAGGGCAAAGTAATCCTACCTTCATCTATAAAGCAGTGGGGTATAAGCTTGAATGTGAGATTTGGGGATTTCCAAAATATTACCTCAATACTTTGCAGAAGAAGAAAAGGAACAGACAACAAAACAAAACAAACACCCAAAACCAACAAAACCTCTGACTATGAAGTTGAGAAAAGAATAGAGTATATAAAAAAAAATCATTATGCCACTGTATAAATATATGATTGTGAAAATCTTGACCAGTATGTAATTCTTCTCATTAAATATATATATATATATATAAAATAAAACTTGGAAAAAAAAATATAATGAAGAGAATGAAACTGATAAAAGCTCTACTGTAGTTTTCACACAAAAAATGATTGAATAAGCAGAGTCTTTGTCCTGTAAAGGAGACAACTTAAGGTGTTTACTTTGTGAGGAAAAAATAGGAATGGCTGTTCTTTATTTCATTCAAGTCAGGAATGGAGCCATCAAATCAAATTTAGTGTGAACAAAATCAAAACAAAAGGAAATGATTCTTCATGCAAAATAAAGAAAATCTCTGAAATATCTCCCTAAAGATGATAAGGGTGTATATATATATATATAAAAAAAATGTATTCAAAATAAAGCTTCAGAAGTTTTTAGAAGAAAGATCAGTAAAGATTATACTGTAGACAAACTACTCAGAAATGTCAACAGAGATGATCTGTTTTCCCAGAAAAATGAAAATATTTTTTACCTTAGTAAAGTAAACCTAAGAAATATATTTAGGTTTTCAGACAAATATTAACATCTTTTTGTCTTAAAATAATTTGGAGGTGTAGGCAGAGTATTTCAGATGCACAGTCACAAAGCTTTGAGAAAATTCATGATCCAGTGTTGTCTGACTCATCTGGGATATAAGCTTTTTGGCTGACCTGTCTCTTATGATCCATCACAGTACTTCTTTACGAACACGGTAATATGAGAACATAAAGACTTTCTACAAACTAGTTTTCCAGAAGGGACTGCCAAAACAAGGGACATTGATATGTATTTCTTTTTCTATAAAATATTTTATTTATGTTAATGTCAGTTTTCTGATTTTTGTGTGAAAAATTGTGATTTATGTTGTTTAAATCCTTGAAGGGAGCTAAAGAGAAACATGATCATGGCTGCCTCCTCCAGCCCCAGACCACTCTTGTCCATCTTCTGGGACCCAGCACAATGCCTGGGGTCACTGTCAAGCTGGGTCCCTGTCAGTCTGAGTCCCCTTCTACAATTGCAATTATGTCTCCAGGTATCATTATTGTAGTTGGAACCTAATTAGACTGTCTTTTTGGATATTCATTTTTCCAGTGTCCCTTCTACTTACAATAGATGTGCTGTTTTTTTTGTCAGGGAGATCCTAACATCTGATCTCTTTCCTATTCCTCAACCTCTTCCTTGTTCTGCCATCTCCCTCAAGCCTTGATCCCTAAATGGTGCTTGAGCCCTTACATAAGCAGCTGCTAATATTGTTGCATTTTGTTTCCTTGTTCTTAGTTTCTTCTGTTCATTCTCTTTCTTTACGATCTCCTCCCTGTAGTTGTATACTTTATATAAATCTCAATCAATTGAGATTGATTGTCAGGTAATCCCTGACATCCCATCTACCTTCTGGAACTTTCTTCTAATATCAGGTGCTGATTACCCCACAAATAAAGTGATAGAGGTCATGCTATTAGCCTCATCCTTTGGGTTCAGATCTGTCCATTTCGAGCCACCTAGCACGATCTTTCATAAAAAGCAGACAGATCCTCAGTTTTACCTTGCACCTCTTGGTATAACTTGGCAAGGTTCTTTGGTCGAGATATTCCATACTTAATTACATGCAAGATTAGCTGCTGATATTGCTTAATCATTAATCTCCCTGCATTTGTATTTGGGTTCCAGTTGGGTTCCTATGTTGGCATAAATTGCCCCTGACCATCTCTAGCATTCTGCTTCTTAGTCTCTTTTCCTGCTTTTTCCTTAACAGAATCACAGAATTGTCTAGGTTGGAAGAGACCTCCAAGATCACCTAGTCCAACCTCTGACCTAACACTAGCCAGTCATCCACTAAACCATATCACTAAGCTTTACATCTAAACATCTTTTAAGACCTCCAGGGATGGGAACTCAACCACTTCCATGGGCAGCCCATTCCAATGCCTAGCAATCCTTTCGGTAAAGAAGTTTTTCCTAATATCCAACCTAAATCCCCCCTGGCGCAACTTTAGCTCATTCCCCCTTGTCCTGTCAAGAAACCTGAGAAACCTTTCTCTTTTCTTCTGGAGTGAATAAATTAGCAAACAATACTTGAATATCCTGCCAATCTGGGTTATGATTTTCAATAATCATCCTAAAGGATCAATAGGATCATTTTATAAAACGAACCTAAAGGATCATTTTATCAGGATTATCTCAATAGGACCCTCCAGATTGCCTCCGGTTCATTAGGTCTGATGTTGTAAATGGTACTTTTACATATAATAGTGATCCATCTGGCCCTACTGCCAGACGAAAAGGGGCTGAGATTACAGGATGCTGTTGTGCTTGAGTCTTTCCTGACACTAGGCTAAAGGTTGCATTACCCTCGTCTAAGCCACTCGTAACACTCTCTCCATCGGGAGCCACCAGCATCCAAACATCCTTTTCTTCATCCTGTAGCTTCACACATCTTTTCCTATGCCGCATGTGGAACAACATTGTGAAGGCTTCTTTATATCATCCATCATTATCATTACATTAGAATCTGAAGTCAATAATATACATTTCTTTTGAGTCTCATGATCATTACTCAAAGTAAAGAATTCATCCACATAAGGTACCTCATCCCATTTACCTAACCTTCGACTAAATAAATAAATAAATAAATCAGCTGTATATAAATCAAAGTCTTGTTTTCAGGCTACTTTTCTTCTTTGTCCAGTTTGTACATCAGCCACCAAAGATTACAATATTCAATTATTTTTCTTTTTGTCAGGGGATCCCCTCAAAACTCATTCCAATGTTTTAAAACACAACCCAAAGGGGACTGACGGGATATTATAGATCCTTGGAAACCCCTATCTTTATTCAAAAAGAATATTTTCAACCAAAATTTCATATCATCAGAATACCTATTCCCAAAATTTACCTGTGCACGCATATATACACGTACCATATACTCCAGTTGTCACAGTCAAGTACTTATGATTACCAATTAACCAAGATAAGCAACATCTCCTACAAGCATTGCACCATTGTGTCGCTTACCCACTGTGGCTCAGAGAGAATACTCAGAGTCCCCGATCAAAAGGTCAGTGCGCACTGGAGTCTGGAGAGCAGAGTCTCCCTTCCAGCAGGTGGTAAGTTGATCCTGGTAAGGCTTTACGGCTGTCCCATCCAGGTCACCAAAATCTTATATGAAAAAGTGGATCCTTTTACCTAATGTGCAATTATCCAAAAATCCAATTCATACACTCCAGAGAGATATTGCTTTTATTGAAGCCTGGGTGCTCTGTGGATTCTCCTCAAATTGTGCTCTGTGTGTTTGGCAAATAGTACGTCTGTGCATAAATAATGTTCAGTGGACTTGGATGCACCCTATTGGACATGCTTGAGCTCCTGGTCTTGGTACAGAGAAGATCAAATAAGCACAATGGGGATCACAGTATGGTGATCCTGCCATAGTTCACAGTATGGTGAAACTGCTCCTGCATGAACCCTTGATAAAAACAGGCAAAACCAGCAGGCCTGTGATCTCCTAGAATGGATGCTCTTTAGTGGTTCCTGCATCCCTACTTTTGTGCCTCCACTTGGGTGCTGCTTTGGGCATCCCCCAGTTTATAATGAGAATGAACCTACTCTTTGCATTTTATACATTAGTCTGTGGTTGTTCCTGCCACCTACCTGTACTGACTCACACAAATACTTACCTCTAAGGAGGATCATTCCAACCTTAGAACAGATGACAGACATTTTGCAGTGTATTCCAAAGCCATATGATAATTTTCCATTAGCAATCTTTAAAGATATTAACTCATTACACCTTGACCAGATACCCTTAATGGACAGGATGCTCTCCTTCTGTGTACCTGTAGAAAATCTTTCTTAGAAAACAAGTCCTTCTCCAATAAGTTCTGTCTTATATCTTGGCAACATGTAGAAGTTAGACTAAACAAGACCTTAGAAAATCCATGTGAAATTAAAATGTTTAATTATTTAGTTATGGGAATAGTTATATTCTGTTGTAAACTGAACTGATATGACTTTTAAAGCTTTATTTTCAAACGGAAGTGAAAGTATTCAGTGATGATATTTTTCTGTTGCTGCCTTTTGTGTTTCGATGGATTTCTCTGTTGTCATTGGATGCATCCATCATTAACACACAGAAACAGAGCAAGTAAAAATTGATTTCACACTTGATATGCAACTACAAATCATCAAACTAGATTTAAATACAAGTTCCCTAATAATGTTTAAATAAGTCAAACTGAAAATTCAGTCAACAAGTATAGCCATACATTTAAGGGGAAAGAAGATTCTTTTTTTTTTTTTTTTTTTAAAAAAAAAAAAAAAAAAAGATGTGTTTCAAATCATGAACAATTAACCTTCATATAAAAAAATAAATGGTAAGCAAAAATATCCCTCACAATGCATAACTAACCCTTACTTAAGACTTGCATACAACAGCATTTCACAAATTGTAAGTCAAGCAAATGGAAGAAAACTATTGTCAAGTAAACTAGCAACGAGATGAGATGTAATATGATTTTCTGTTGACTTCAATAAATCAACAGATTTAGGTGAATTTTTACATAGACAATATTTGGAGGTAAAGGTCAGAACTTTTATATGAAATTGCTTGTCACAGAAGTGTAACAATAAATAAATAAATACAGGAGGAAAATCCATGGTGGTGTGTTTTTTTATTATTATTATTAAAAATACACTCCTTTTACTTTTTACCTCCTCTCATAGCTGTGTTCCCCACTGCCAGAAGCAGAATGGCTGACATAGCTATAATTAATAGGATTTTCTTCTGTGCTCTTGTTCTTTAGAACAAAGGAACCACAAGGAAGAAAATAGAGAAAGTAAAATAATTGACTGACCAATCTGTTGTGCCAGAAGAACCCACAGTTGAGCTCTATTACTATAAGTACATTCACTGAATACTTTTACAGTCTCTAACTGAAAATGCATAAACATGTAAATAGTGAAATGTGGCATTTGTATGATTCGTCTGAAAGATATGACATGGAAATTCATCAATAGATTAAACAAAATAGATGTAGAAGCTAATAAATAGAAATTAGCGAATGGAAGATAATTTATATCTGCCCATCACCTGAAAATGCATCATCAGCTATGTATAACTTTAATTGATTAAACCTCCACAGCTGTGATGTGATTCACCAAATAAATACCTACAGTGAAGGAAGACTCAGTGGGCATGGGAAAGGGGGATGTGAACATGAATAATCACATCACAATAACTCAGGGAGTAACTGACCACAGCTGTTGCAATGAAGCTGACTTTACCAATACAAAGGGGAGCAGAGGGGAACCTTTGTTTCAGGTGAACAGCTATGAACAATTGAAGGGATCAGCTACAGGTGTAAATGTTTCTCCTTGAGGTGGTTAGGAGAATATGAATGTCTCCCTGAGTATAGGGGCAGTAAATATGTGGCTCAGCCCAACAAACAGTATAAAAACTAAATGAAAAAAAAAGCATTCTGTGTAGGGGAGTGTAACAGCAGGCTTCAGTCCAGGGATGTATTGTTGATGATTGGAATGACTGGCATCATGATGGTGAGTATATAGAGACCAGTAACAGGAATCATATTTGTGCTAGGGTATAACTATGTATTTTGATTGCTGTATTGTGTTTGTATAGTGATTGCAGTATATTACTTTGCCACTCTCCCAAATAGGAAAAAAAATTCTTCTAAAGGGTAAACTTGGTATCACTGATTACGTTCTCTGTGAATGATATATCTGAGAGAACCTGGTTAGAGGAGATTAGACACTGACAGTTACTAGCATTTTACAATGTTCTCTGGGTTGAAAGGCTATCACTTATGGATTGAGAGATTATCGTCTATATGCTCAAAAACTATTTTAAAGACATACATGAATTCAAATAAGATAATGTTATTATGAAAAATGACTGGTATCACAGGTTATATCATCAGTTAATAGTACTTAGTTCTGGGAAATACTGAAAGTTGTATTTAAAAAGCATGTAATCAAGAATCTGATTCTGTAGTCACTGATCCTGTGTGTTAGGGTGATGCAAAACACACCATAGAACCAGACAAAGCTTTTTCTAGACTGCAATAAGGTGTTTAAGTTCTATTTGTCCTAACTGAAATCAGTGCCCCATGAGAGGGAGAGCCTATACCGTATTACACTTCTGTGCTTCCCTGGTTTAAAAACACTCTCATTGTGGATACCTTTTCTCTTAGAAAGGCAGATAGTGGAGCATGAAACACCACCTTGGACAAAGATGCCGTCCTGCACTGTGGCATTAAGTGCATAGGCTTAATGAGATGAAAGATGTTGAAGAATGGCCTCAGGAAGGGAATCTTGCTGAAGCTGCCCATGAACTTCAGTGGACACTGGCTCAGATGCTGACACATAATGTTGTGCTGCATACTCTCTCAACCAACTAAAACAGGCTACATTTTCTAATGGATCTCTTTGTCAATAGACAAAAATATTGTTTGAAAAAAATAAGGGCCTACCCTGCTTGAAAAGGATCCAGTACAGAAATAAACAGTTGTAATTACTTTCTTGGATCTTATAACTGTGGTCTGATCACACTCACTAGGCTTATTCTTTCTTCTTCCAGGAGGCTGTCAAGTATTTTATACCAGGTTCATGTGAGGGAGCACTGACTGATTAAGAACATTACATGCTCTTCTCTGTAAGTTTTGTTTGTGTTTTCCAGGGGTGAGAGGAGCCTGACCATTCATGTTTTATCATACAGCTGTGTTTTTATTGATATCCCAATATGTTTTTTATGCTTCTCTTCAAATAGGAAATTGCTTACATAAATCATTATACCTTTAGAAGGCTACTAACTGGTACCTACTCATTTGTGCACGTTGCAGCCTATTGTGTTAGTGTTTGATCTGACAAGAGAAGCTTTGAGTCTCTGAAGTAGCTGCTTGTTAGGAACAACCATAGCAATGTTATAAATGAAGTCTCAACTCAATCTGAATTTAGTAATATTTATTAAAGGTATAAAAGGCAAATAAACAGCGCTGGGTATGCGGGGAGTCTATGCTCCACCAACACGCACAAACGAACATCAAATATTCTAAATATATAGAACATTGCTTTTACATACTAAATCCAAGTATGCCTATACAATCAGAAAAGGTAACAAACAATCCTTTAAGTTCCATGACTTAACAAGTCTCCATTTTCCATTCCTTTTGAACAATATGTCTTGCTTTAAGTTGTCAAGCAACTCGGCCTTCAGGCCTTATGTATCCTGTTCTTCCTTGATCGAAGAAAAGCATATCCATCTCCTTTTCAAGGCTAATAGGGCCTGGGTCAAAAGGTACATCCAGGTCACTAGGTGGCAGCTTTACCCCCTGCCCCATGATCCCCTGCTCCTGCATGGGCTCCTCTCCATGGGCTGCAGCTCAGGCCCGGGGGCTCTCCACGGGCCGCAGCATCTTCCAGGCCATATGCACCTGCTCCACTGGGGGCTCCTCCACGGGCTGCAGCGTGGAGATCTGCTCCACGTGGGACCCATGGGCTGCAGGGGGACAGCCTGCTCCACCAGGAGCCTCTCCACAGGCCCCAGAGGAACTTCAGCTCTGTGTCTGGAGCACCTCCTGCCCTTCCTTTGCTTACCTTGGGGTCTGCAGGGCTGTTTTGAACTCCTCACTCACCCGGTTTCTGCTGAACAGCATTTTTTTCCTTTTCTTAGATATGCTCTTAGAGGTGCAAACAACATCACTTACTGGCTTGGCTCTAGGCAGCAGTGTGTCTCTTTGGAGCTGGTTAAAATTGGCCCTTATTTAACAGGGGTCAGCTTCTGAATTCTTCTCACAGAAGCCACTCCTGCAGTCCCCACACTACCAAAACTTTGCCACGTAAACCCACTACAAGCTCCCAGAAAGATGATGCCTTAAATCCTGGGGTTTAATGGAGGGGAAGTAGAGTTACTCTGGCCCCTCAGGTACTCCTGTTGGCCTGTGCACAGGGAACAGACAGAGTGAGCTCTGTAAGATTCAAGCTACCTTTTCTCTCTCCTGTCAGCTAAGGGACACTTAAAAGTGGTCCCCAAACCTGCGGCTACTTCCCAGACACCAAGTAGAGAGCAGAGCTCACTGAAGAGCTCCTGCCTGAAACATGCTCAGGCTGCTTCCCTGCATATCTCCCTGACAGGAAGAGGAGAAAAGGAGGCTTTCCCTTCCCATTCCCCAGAAAAAATGAGCCCATGGTGAGGGCTGGACTGGGCAAAGTGTTCACTGGGACCAGTGCAACCAAGCAGTGTCAGCAGCAGTGTCAACCACAGTGGGGCACTGCTCCCCACCACAGGAGCTGTTGTCTTTGTGCCCTTAGTGATCAGTGTGGCTCTTTGCTTTGTAGGGTGTTTCCTTTCATAGTTTGACCTCTGTCCTTTGAACAATTTCCTGTCTATCTTACATTTTCCTGTTGGTAGTCTACACGCAGTATGAGTATACAAAGAATTATGATATAAAATGTCATTTGGATATATAGCTTAATAATGCTAATGATCCAATTCATTTCTGTTTGTTAATAATCATCCACTGTTCATTCTAACGTGATGTGGTGTTTCTTTTATCCAGTTTTCATTAGGCTCTGACAGACTTTCTGAAGACGTGCACGTATTATCAGTCATATGTCACAAGTGCTGGTGTACTTCTGCACAGATGTGAGAGCTACAAGGAATACTTTGAGTTATAGAAAATAACATAACTGATCGGGACACACCACACCATCCTATTTTGAGTCACAGATGTAATAGCTGGAGACATTGTCCTTGACAGTTCAGGATAATTTTATACGATTTAAAAGAAGCATTCTAGTTGGAGGGATAAAATTTAGCCAACAACATTTCCTTCCTACCTTCAAATACACATAGAGGTATTTTCTGCCAATAAGTATTTGCAGTATTACATTACTACTTTTTTAGCTTCTTCACTGGAAATCAGAAATAGCTATGCTTCAATGATGGTAGATGACATGATGTTTGAGTTTTATAAGTTGCCTTGGGGTCCCGTGAATGAGAACTTTATAAAATGTCAAAAAAAAAAAAATCTCCTAGCTATTTGGGCATTTAAGAGTAATAGGACTCTATTAACATTTGTAGAATATTATTCAGTATTTTTTTAATCTTTGTTTATTCTTCAAATCAGTGGTTGTTTTTTTTGTTTGTTTTGTTTTTTAGGGTTTCTGCTATCTTTCTTCAGCCCAAAGGGCTATTAAAATTATCCATTAGTGAAACAGCAATATCCTCTGTGATCTACTACATATCAGAAGAAATGGGTGGCTGTGATTATAGTAGAAACATTACATGAAAAAATTGCCAAAAATATGTTAATGTGCTAATTCTGAATTATATTCCAGAATTCTATGAAGATAAATGTATATTTTGTGTGTGTGTGTAAGACTTTTGTCTAGACTAGAAAGAGAGGCATTAAAAAGTTGTAAGTATATTTTAATTGAGAGCTGTTTTTAAAAGTGTTAGCATCTAAATACTGAAACCTTCAAAAGCAATTTCAGTGCCTACCAAAACAGATTCTAATGTTTATATTGATTGTATTGGGATGAGAGGGGATGCTTGCAAAAGGAGATTTAATAGATCTAAGAACAATAAAGTGAAGTTTCAACATGAACAGGCAAACTAAAAGCAATGCTATTTCAACCAGTTTTTCAACAAGTGTAAATATATTTACAAACATTCAACCCTTTTGCTGTTCTATCACATTTTCTTTATTTAAAATTGTTTATAGAATTACACCATATGAATAGTTTTTATCTGCTGATTTTGGATTAATCATTTACTGAGACCATTGGAAAGCAGAGTTTGTCAATACTAACAGTGGTATTTTTATTCTCCTGAATAGATAATTGTGAATTTTAAAATCATGCTTTAAATACTTATTCCTCAGTATTTTTTCCAGTCTGGATGAAGCAGGTAGGGATAGACGTAATATAGAGATGAACAAATAATGATCATTGTGTTGTACCAAAGTAGCACTGTCACTGTGGAGTAATTTTAAGGAGTTATTTACCTTAAACAGTCATGTAAAGGAGGAAATGAGGAGATAAATCACTTAATTAAGTTTTGTGAACTATTGTGAATACAGTAGAGTTTAGACTTCATGCATGAAGATATATTCACGCATGAAATATATCCACATAGTGTTGTTATAAACACAAAGTAAAATATATTATGGTTCCTCAGGTTTAAATAAAGGCTACATTGGCATGAAGCAAATAGAATAGAATCTTATAGCAAACGTATTTTTATTATTATTTATTTATTTATTTTTGAATAAGTGAGATTTAGTGGCTGTAAAATATTATTTGTATTTGAAAGGATGCATAGGTGTGTTTCCTTATACTAAAGATGAGCTGGACTATGTGCTTTTCTTGAATTTATGGAATAAACTACAATTTTGCTGTAGTCCTCAGCTGGCTTATATTAAAATAAATATTAATAGAATAAACCTTCTGTGCACATCTGCAAAAGGCAAAGAAAAATTACTTTATTTAATATATGAGAATGATGTGATATGCCTAAAATCATAGCTTGTTGTGAATGCATAATTACCCTAAGTAAAGTACAGATGATCTATAAATTATATGTTCATGCCACAGAACAGCTTGTGGTTTTGCTGTTTAAGATGGGCGTGTGACTGTGAAAAGGGGACTGGCAGCTGTAAAACTGAACATTATTTCCCACTAAATCCATGAAGCTGGTGAGGTTCCAGTAATCTGAGAGCAAACCCAACCCACATTATTTTGTCCCTGCAAAAAGGCCTTTCTTCACAGCTGACAGCAGAACTGACACCTGTCAGATCTGCTGTGGGATCTGTGGTCTGCACCAGGTGAAGTTGCTCCTGGTACTTTATCCTCCTGTTCTTACTGACTGATGCAGATGCTTTGGCAGTTAGCCCAAGAGATGAATGCTGCAGGCCTGAAAGGGCATAAAACTTAAGAGAAGTACTGCCAACTTGCTCCTGCCTCCGTTTGTATCTTAGATTGGAGCAAAGTCTGTGCAGTCCATCTTGGTTCACTTTTCTGTGGAACCTCAAGGGTTATTACTTAGCCCCAGGGGTTGTTCTACCTAATGTTTCTTTTATTTCTAGTCTTTGCTTCTCCTCTGTTAACTACTATACTACAATCTTATTTTCCATGAACATCATAAAGCATTTGGGAGGGCAGATGATATAAAGTGCAATGAAAAAATTGTGATACAGCAGCTCCATCTGCATAGCACAGTGAAGAATAGGAACAGATGTGTAGCACAAGCACATTAATGCTGAGGACCCAGTGTCCATGCTGTGTGTGTGTCAGGGGAATTTATACTGAACTATGTCTATTCTGATCCCATGGACTGTATGTTCGTTTGTCTCACTCATCAAGGTGAGTAGAAGAAATAGGATGATGAAAAAGAAGATTCAATGGAAGAACAAAGAGCTTTCACAAGAAACAGATTATGTTGATGACATGTAGCTAAGCAAGCTAAAGATCCACGCCTCAGCTTCTGAACTCCTGCTTCCAGGCATTCACCAATCACATTTATAGTCGGGTGTCCTGTAATAGATTACTCATTTTGAAGAGTTTAATTTTTCCTTATAGTTTAATCTTCATTTCAAATATAATTTTTCTGACTACTATGTTGGTCCAGTTGCCTGAGGGGGCACTTTAATATTAATTTCCAGGAAAGTAAACTAAAGAGTCTTTCCTATTTTGGCAAAATAGTTTTACTGAATGTCTCATGTGGCGGGAGTCATCTTTAATTGCTCAACATCTCTCTTTTTCTATTGTAGTTATGTTCAAGCTTGTCCATACCTGAGTTATTGTAGAGAGAAATTTCGCAATTGTTGTTCTTTGAGAATCCTTATTGTCATAGCAATTTTGATGAGAACAAATTAAATCATGTTGGTAAAACATGTTTGGACAGTGAGAGGAAACTGCCTTGTAGCCGCAGAACAATATTCAGTAATAGTGATGATAGTAATTCCAGTGAAGTAGGAAACCTCATGAGCAGTTTTATGAAGCTCAGCTTCCTTTTTAAAACAGGTTGCATTACCAAAATAGAGACTGAAAATCAAGTCAATGTAAATCAGATATTTGTACTTCTTCTGATGGGTGTATAGGTAGAAGCAATACTTTTAAATGTATTTCTCTTCTCTTCCCTTTTTTTCAGAAATTTTCTTCAGCTAGAAATTTTAGCATTTTGAAGAAGTTGTTGAAATATGTGTTTTCTCTACTCATTCTCTCTCATAGCTTTTTTCTTTCCTGTGTTTGCCTGGAAAGGAAATGGGAGTGTCATTAAAATCTAAAAGAAAAACTAATTAGAAATACTGCTTTGAGAAATTGAGTTTTTATTTCAGAACATGAACAAGATTAAGTTCCTTCCATAAATGTGAATAATTGTAAGGATTATATATATATGTAAAGTGATATATATATGTGTGTATATATATATAAACTCAAAGATGTGGTCAGTATAATATTACTTTAAAAAAAAAAAAATTGGCTTGAAAATTGTTTACAACAACTCATATTCACATGACCATCACCTACATTTAAGCTAACCACTTTTGATAAGTGCCTTCTGCCTTGATTTAAACTGCTTTTAATATTCTCTTCATTCTTCATATGATGCTATCAGTTACTCCAGATTCTGCACCTACAATGTCATCAAAAGTTTTCTGTGCTTCCCTAGTAAGTTGTTTACCAGTTCCTGCACAGCTATAGACTGACAAGTTGATCCAGAAAAACAAACCCTGTTTTCCATGTGCATTTGAGTTTCACAGCCTGGGGTAGATATGACCTTGACTTAAATGATATCAACAATTTGTCACTTGTTTATTTTATAGTATTAAACCCATCTCCATTCTGCTTTACTGCAATGAACCTGTCTTTCTATGCAGAAGCCACAGATAAATATGGTAGCTGTTGCTGGAGGCAACTAGAAAAATATTAAATCACCATGTAGCCACTCTAAATTTAATGAAATGTGGCAAGAATCCCTTGAAGAACCAGTCTCCAGGTGGAGACCAGTGATGAGTGGCATCTGTCATCTTTGTCAGCGACATGGACTTTGAGTGCACCCTCAGCAAGTTTGCTGACAACAACAAGGTGGGTAGTGTGGTCGATGCTGCAGGGAGGGGATGCCATACAGAGGGACCTGGACAGGCTTGGGCCCCTGTGAACATCATGAAGTTCAACAAGGCCAAGTGCAAGGTCTTGCACCTCAGTAAGTGCTATTCCAAACAGAAACAGGATGAGAATGGATTGAGAGCAGCCCTGAGGAGAAGTGGGTACGATGGTTGAAAAATTGGACGTGAACTGGCGATGTACATTTGCAGCTCAGGAAGTCAATTGTATCCTAGTTAGCATCAGAAGAAGTGTGACCAGCAGGCCATGGGAGGTGATTCTCTCCCCCTACTCTGCTTTTGTGAGGCCCCATATAAAGTACTGTATTCAACTCTGGGACCCCCACCACAAGAAGGACATGAATCTTTCCATGAGTTCAGAGGAGGATCAAAGGGATGATCAGAGGGCTGGAGCACCTCTCCTATGAAGTTGGATTTGTTCAGCCTGGAGAAGAGAAGGCCCTGAGGAGACCTTAAAGCAGCCTTCTAGTACCCAATGGGGGCCTACAGGAAAGCTGAGGAGGGACTCTTTTTTAGGGAGTGTAGGGATAGGACAAGGGGAAATGGCTTTTTAAACTAGAAGAGGTTAGATTTAAATTAGATATAAGGAAGAAATTCCTTTCTATGAGGGTAGTGAAGCACTGGAACCGGTTGCTCAGAAAAGTTGTGGATGCCCCATTCCTGGAAGTGTTCAAGATCAGGTTGGATGGGGTCCTGAGCAACTTGGTCTAGTGGTAGGTGACCATGCCCATGATAGGGGGGTTGGAACTAGATGATCTTTTAGGTCCCTTCCAACCCAAAGTATTCTATGGTTCTATGATTCTGTGCAATATTCATGTAGAGATAATTTCTTGCTGTGTCAGGCAGAAGAAAATGGTTTATAGTAGATACCAGATCTTTCATTCCTTAGACAAGTTGCTGGGTCATAGAGTTCCTACATTGGGCAACAGTGGCACAGTCATAGGAGCATTATCTACGTCGACATTTTGCTCTGGAGCATTTTGAAGTGAATGTCCCAGTCATCCCCACTTACTGCATACTGATGCAGTTCTCAGACCAGTTTTGGTACCAACAGACTGGATTTGTTTAGGAGGAAACTCAATCCAAAGCCCTGCTCTCTGTGTTCATCAAACGTGCTCATCGCCCTTAATGGCGATAGGAAGCTTCAACTAGAGAGGAGCCCTTTGAATAGCAACTAATCACAGGAAAGGGTACATTCAGGTCAAGCAACCAGGCTAAATCTTTACTGAGGTCACCTGAAACCACCCTGACCATCTTCAATGTATAAGCAGAAGCCTCAGTACCAAGTGCTTTAACCTGCTGAATCAGTATTAGTGTGCGATGTTATTTGATAACATAGATGTAGCCTGAGATTCCTACAGACCCTTCTGGATTAGTCTTCTGGGCTCTGGTCTCCTTGTTGTGGAGCGAACAAGGAGATACTTGAAAATGCACCTTATGCTAGCAATTTCCAGTGCTGTCTTGCAATGGCCTAGCTGCTGGATTATAAATGAGATTTACAAAAGGGAGGGATTGTTTGTAACCAAACAGATTTATGCAGAAGAAAAATAATTTCCATACTCTACTTCTACATCACTTCAGCTTTGTCCTGCAATAATTAACTTGTTCCACATTTTACTTGTGCAAAAAGTTTTTTCTTTTTTCTCGTTATGATGCTTATTTATCAGTGTTCTCTCTGACTCATTCTCTTTAAATCAAATTGTATGGAAATGCTTGTTAAGGCATAAATGTAGAATGATTTGCCTATTTATGTTGCAATGTTCATCACAGTACAGGGCACAGACAGAAAATAAATATTCTATATTTTCCAAGATGGATGTGTTGACAATCAGTTGTTATTCCAGTACTGAAAAGAGTCAATTAATATGTTTATCTTTTATCTAAATTTCAGTGCAGCATAACACATTGATACACTGTGATTTGATCAATGTCTAAGCAATGTTGTTTCTTTTCTTTAAGACTGGCTTTTACAGTGTTTCTATTCTAATCATGTTCCTACCATTAATGAAACCAGCTGGCAGTTGTAGCTGTGGTCCTTGTAAACAATAGCAGTGCTTCACTAATGGTTTCATGCACAAATCGCAGGGCGGAGAGTTTTCAGTCAATCAAGTCTCTGTACCCACAGATCTTTATGTACATAAATGCGTGTGAAACTGATAGTCACTGCCTGACACCTTGTTACGAGGCTACAGTGGGAAACAACCACTGCTTCCAGGATCAGCTGTTTAGACAGATTATGTCTTTAAATCAAATTGTGCTTTTCCACCACAATAACAACTGCTCAAATTGTAGTTTATTTTGTTACAATGCCTACCCTGCTTTCTTTCTAACACAAGCAAATGCCTCAGAACTACTCAGCTTGACAAATATTTGCAGGGAGGTACATCCTCCCTGCTAAACTCACATCAAGCAGGTTTCATCCTGTCTATCTATTTTCTTCCTCTTTTGCATAGGTATTAAGATGTGTGTGTATATATATCTCTCCCCCCTTCCCCCCCCCCCCCCCCCCCCCCCCCCCCCAAAAAAAAAATAGGAAGGCATAGAAAACACATTCCAAAATTTGTGTTTGTCAGAAGAATAGAATTGTGGTTTACTCCAACAAACTGTCAAAGGAGACTTTAGTGTCAAATGACATTCAGAAGTGAGTTCCAGCCTTGCTGTAACTTTACCGAATTTCAGAAAATATAGTGCTGCATTTCTGGCAGGTATGCAATGCATTGCTGGCTGGCCATGCTCTTCCTTGGGCAGCATTGCTTTTCTCTGAAAACCTATTTCCAGAAACACAATGCAGGCCTGGCATGTTCTCCTGGACTTTGCACCTCCTGCTGTAGCTCAGCAACCAGGGATAGCTTGCCAGGACACCGAGCTGAGAATGGTGTGGAGATGCACACCCTTGCTGCAGGGAAGGATGCCAGAAATGAGCCAGATATTGCTGCTAGAAACTCTCATTCCTGCCAACAGGTCATACTTGAATGAGAGTTTCAATTGGCCTGTTCTCTCACACACTTCCTATCTGAATAAATGAGTACTATCAAAGGAGTAGTTAGGAGCACTTTTGTAAGCGTTTGATTGGATACTTAGAAAGAAATGCATGTTTCTCCAAAAGTGATGGCTCAGAGATCTTTCGTGTTGTTTTTATACTTTATTCTGATACAGGAAAATAAAATAACAAACAAAGGGCATCAATCCAAGCAGAAATCAAAATAAACTTTGGCAAAATGATATAATTTCAAGGAGAATGGTTAGGCAACTCTCAGTGTTTACACCTGACCATTCAATTATGGGCAAGACTTATAAATGAACAAATACACATCTATTTGTAACATCATCTGGTCACCATTTTTTCTGGTAAGAAAACCAGTCTTTCTTTTTTCCTGATAATCACCTTACAGACTGGTGTGATCCATGCTATACAGTCATCAGTACACAAAAAAAATAAGATTGAATATAGCTGTCTTAAGAAACAATATCATTAGGTAGAAGAACATAATTAGATAGAAAAATAGTTGTCTTTTTTGTACTGAATCTATACTGCACACAAAGCTTCATCTTTATCAATATGTATCTTTCTCCCATATAATTTCTTTAGGATAGATAAAAACAATAATACTAACACTGCAGAGTGAATAGCTGTCTCATTATGTTACCTCACATAATGTTATGATCTTCAAATTTTCATTTTGATATTTCTATTTCCTTCATCATTTTTAAAGTGTAAAAGATTGTGTTGTATAAATGCTTCCTGGCTTTTTGAAGCACTGTGACTCTGTAGTTGTCGCTGTCATCAGGTTATTTCAAGTTGTGAAGAAACAACTAAAAAATTACTTTCAGTGACATATACAGCCACTGATCATCAGCAAAGGCCCTTTTGTGTTACTAGAGAATTTAATAGTGGCATGGGAAAATTGTGTATCCTTTGTTTATCATCTAAAGGCTTTCTGTGTTTGCTGCATGTTAGTGTTGTATGTTTTTTTCCCCTTTTTTGTTGCTGATGTAGTGACGGATTGAGCTGTGCACAAAACAAAACCGAAGTTATATCACAAAAACCATGTGTTAGGGTGGCAAGGAAAAGTTGCCAGCTGCTTTTGTGTTCCAGCGCAGAGGTGGAGCATAAAACTTCATCACATACTCCTTGATTTAGTAAAATTATAGCCTCTTTAAAGTGGGAAGAAAGACTTTGGTCTTTATGGATCTATTTGATCTGTTAAAACATTTATGTGATAAGTTTGTAGTGGCTTGGGTGTAGTTATTTGAAATGGCTTAATTACAGGGTTATCCAGCAAAGCTACCTGTACTTAAAGAATTGCACAATGCTTCCTTGTTTGCCCAAGAATGCTTTCAGCCACTGAAGCAGATGAAGATTGTGTGCCTTGAAAATGTAAATTGTTGGGTTCAGATGGAAGTTTTTTTTGTTGTTGTTGTTGTTTGTTTGTTTGTTTTTCCGTAAGAGCCTAATTACTTTTAGTTCAAAAATATAATGCTTTCTTAGAAAGTGATAATTAAAAATAAATAAATAAATAAAAACTGTTTCCTCACACACACACAGTCAACCTGCTCAAAAGTTCTGATATCTGTAGTTTTTTAAATAAAATCTTGCTTATCTACTAGGGATTAATTTGCTAAGAGTTGTGTGTTTGGATATTGGATAAAACATGGTCATATCTGTCATATTTGATCAAATAGTGTCTGATTTCCATTCTGCAGATAACTTGTTCATTTTCTGATGGGTAGTATGTAAGGGATGATTTGTGAAGCATATGTCATGTAATAGTCCTGGAGGTTGACCAGGGCTTTTTCCTTTCAATTGTCACTGTAACCATGGGCCTTATAACTGAAGTTAGATACACAGGTGAGATTCATCCAACCAATGAGAAGCCTTTGTCTCTAGTTTAAATGAATCAAGGCCAAAACTCTCTTAGTAGTCTAAATCTCTGCTAACTATACATTCACTGCAGGATAATTACTTCATTTGCTTATGCTAAATTACTTGTTGTTTGCTTGAAGTCCCTGCACTGCCTTTCCTGGTGTGCAGGTAGCCCACACAAATGCAGATAGCACAGGATCTGAACTGGAATACAAGTAGAAGAAGAGAGGGTAAACTGCAACAGAAATGTTTAGCATATGAAAAGGACAAGCCTTTTGGGAGATAAGAGATTATACTAATATATACAGAGAGGCATGTCCCCAGGTGAGAGCTGAGAACAAAGAAAGCAAGGGGGAAGAGAGAAATAGGGTAAGAAGGGAATCTAGAGGCTAAAGCTAAAGAGGAGAAGTCCTAAATTAGCATGAGGAGTCTGTGTTCAGAGAACAGAACAAATTATTCAGGGAGTTGTTTGAAGCTAGTACTTTGGGATTGCAGACTTCTTTAAGGCACTTGCTGATGGAAAGCCATTGTGTACAGAGTTTTCAGTGTATTCCGGCTAATAGAAGACCAGCAGATGTTTGAAAACTGTACAAAACAACATATTGCTTCTGTACATCTCCTTGCTTAGTTTTGCTCACCATCAATATTATATGGGCAGATTTTAATCTGGAAAATCTGATTTATACATATAAACTTTGTGTGTGTGTGTCTGTGTTTGGTATTTAATGCCACAAATTTGTCTGAAGACATTACAGATTTCAGAGGTTTAAGTGAATATTCATGTTGTTCCACTTGAAGTGCCGCATGATTTATAGTCCAATAGATATACTGAAGGATAATAGTTAATGAATATTTGGGTGGAAATCAACAATACTTCATGGGAAATCACAAACTCTCCTCTAAGAAAGAATATCTATTAGTATTGTAAAAGAAAGCAAAACCCATGACACAAGATGGATTTCATGGTAGCCTTTTTTCAGTGTAAGTCTTAAGTGCATTAGACAGGTTGGTCCCCTTCTCATATCAGGTACTTCACTGTTCTAGTACCACAGTGTTTTGAATAAAAATAAAAATAAAAAGTAAAGAACCAACCCTTGCCTTGCATGCATTCAAAGGACACTGAATAGGATTAAAAGAGCAAGAACAACACCTTCTTTAATAGCCTTCTGATAAAATAAATATTTGCCCCTTCCCCTCCAAGGAAAATCATTAAATAAAGGGGAGAAAAAAAAAAAAAAAAAAAAAAAAAAGATGCAGCTATCTGTAGGATACACCATTTACATTGTGGTGCTTAGGTGTAGCATCAATTTAAATAACCCAGATCAGTTTCAGGCCTTTCTTCTCTCATCTTCCTCCAGTTTTTCCCCAGCTTAATTGTACTAGCAGTCAACACCATGGATGTACCAACTGTCCATCACACAGATGTGGCCAGCATACAAATGCTGAGCTCAGTGCTCTGACCACTGCTGCTCAGTGATGTATCACGGAGTGCCAGCACGTAAAGACCCACTGCAGACTGTCTGTGTACCCACACTCCCCGTCCCCTTACAGGTATTGCCTGCAGTGACCATGAGATGGTGGACTTTAGCAGCCTAACAGTAGGGTAGAAGGCAAGAACATAACCCTGCACTTCAAGAGAGTAGACTTTGGCTTGTTCAACAATCTACTTGGTAGAGTCCCATGAATGGGATAAGGCCCTGGAGGGAAGAGGGGTTCAGGAAAGCTGGATTCATATTCAAAGATTACCCATCCAAGTCCATTCCGGTGAGTAGGAAGGCAGGCAAAGACAACCGGAGGCCTGTATGGATAAACAAGGAGCTTCTAGGAAAAAAAAAAAAAAAAAAAAAAAGAAAAAAAAATACAAAAAGGAAGCATACAGAGAGTGGAAGCAAGGACAGTTAACCTGGGATGAATACAAAGACACTGACTGAGCATGCAGACATGTAGTTAGGAAAGTCAAAGCCCTAATGGAATTGAATCTGGCAGGTGACATCAAAGACAACAAAAAAGGTCTTCTTTAAGTCCAGAAATGACAAAAGGAAAAATAGGGAAAATGTGGACCATTTGCTGAATGAGTCAGAGGCCCTGGTGACACAGGACATGCAAAAGGCTGAGGTACAGTATCCCTCCTTTGCCTCAGTCTTTACTAGCAAGGCTGGTGTTCAGGAATCCCAGGTCCCAGAGGGAAATCTGGAGTGAGAAAGATGTACCCTTTATGACAGAGGATGACATTAGGAAACACTTCAGCAAGCACAAGACACACAAGTCCTGGGACCCTGACAATATGCGTTCAGGAGTGCTGAGGGAGCTGACATGTCATTGAAAGGCTATTCTCAGTATCCATTGACTGATTGTGATGACTAGAAGTGCCTGAGCACTGGAAGAAAGCAAATGTAACTCCTATCTTAAGAAAAGAGCAAGAACAACCCAGGGAACTACCAGTCGATCAGCCTCACCTTGAACCTTGTGAAGGTGATGGAGCACCTAATCCTGGAAACCATCTCTAGGCACACAAAAAACAAGTTACCAGAAGCAGTCAGTATAGATTCACCAAGGGGAACTCATGCTTGACCAATTTGATGAACTTCTACTATTAAATGATTGGCTTGATAGAGGAGGGGGCAGCAGCAGATATTGTCTGTGTTGTCTTTGGTAAGACTTTTGATACTGTCTCCCTTAAGACCCTCAAGGAGAATCTGATGATGCTCATGAAGTATGGACTGGATGAGCAGATATTGAGGTGGATTGAAAACTGGCTGGACTACTGGGTCCAGAGGACAGTGATCAGTGGTTCAAAGTCTAGTTGAAGTCCAGTAACTAGCAGCATACCCCAGGGATCAATACTGGTTCCAGTCCTGTTCAGCATCTTCATTAAAGATCTGAATGATGGGACAGAGCATACCCTTAGCAAGTTTGCTAATGACACAAAACTGCAAGGAGTGAGTGGTGCATGAGAAAGTTGTGCTGCCATTAAGAGGGGCCTGGAGAGACTGGAGAAATGGGTTGAGAGGAACCTTATAAAATTTATTAAGGAGAAGTACAGAATCCTGCAACAGGGGAGAAACAGTGCCAGGCACCACCACACACTGGGGCCCAACCAGCTAGAAATCAACTTTGCAGAAAAATAGCTGGGTGTTCTGGTGGACACCCAGTTTGAACATGAGACAGCAATGTGCCCTTTCCACAAAGAAGGTTCATAGTATGCTGGGCAGCATTAAAAGAGTATTGCTAACAGGTCGAGGGAGGTGATCATTCCCTTCTACTCAGCACTGGTGAGGCCCCACCTGTGGTGCCAGGTCCCGTTCCAGGCTCCCCATTACAGCATATACATGGACATCTTGGAGAGTCCAACATAGGGTCATAGAGATGATGAAGGGACTGGAGTACCTTTCCTGTGAGGAAAGGCTGAGAGAGATGGGACTATTTAGCCTAAAAAGAAAAGTATTGGGGGGATCTTACCAATAGACATAAATACCTGAAGGGAGTGTGCAAAGAAGTCAAGCTCTTTTCAGTGGTGTTCAGTAACAAAGACAGGAGGCAATGGCCCAAACTGAAATACCAGAGGCTCCCTCTGAACATCAGCAGACACTCTTGTGATCGAGCACTAGCCCAGGTTACTCAGGGATTTTGTGGAGTCTCCATCACTGCAGATACTCAGAAGCCATCTGGACATGGTCCTGGGCAAGCAGCTCTATGTGGTGCTGTTTGAGCAGGAAGAATTGGACCAGGTGACCTCCAGAGTCCCCTTCTAACCTATACCATGCTGGGAATCCTTTCCCCTGAATCCAGGTAACAAAAGCTGACTGACCACTGGTCTGACAAAACCTACAATATTAATACCCTATACCTTTAGAACGGCTGAATCTTAAAGTATGGGTTATCTGCTGCCATTAGATTATCTGAAGAGGTTTTGAAAACAGGCACTATGTATTTTTGCAATTCATCAGTGAGATGACAACACTAACACTTCATGATCTTGAATTCACCCTGTGTTCCGTGATTTTATAAGCATTAAGAAAGCCCCCCAAAACAACTGGACAGCTGAAATTCACTACTACTCATGCTGCAAGGACAAATACTCCTAGTGTTACAGTAGTATAACATCATAAAAACACATGAAAATTTAAAAATCCAATCTACTGCAGAAAGCTGCATGTTTATCTTCATAGACTAATTCACGTACAAGAAATGAACAGTTTTTGTAGAAGTTCCTTTTATTTTGAAAAAATTATTAATCACTGTTGTACAAAATATTCCTAGAACATGATGTTAAGATATTGTTTACACAACTAGATGATTTGGATGTGATCTAGTTGAAGAGAACAAATTTTCACAATTTTTAAGGTGATTCAAGACAACAAACAGTGAATCATACAAGTGAAATATTTCAAAATGTAAGTTTTATACAAATCTTATTTGGTACTTAGGATTTATAAACTGTAATGCTTTATGCCAAGTTCCCATTCACATGATTAGAAGATAACACAGAAAACAGTATTTTTACAGCTCACTTTTTAAAGCATCTCAATTACCTTTCTACTCTTAGTTTTACAAAAATAGGTAATTAATTTTTAAGACAGACAAGTGGGTTATTCCAACTTTGTGCTTTGTTTAAAAATAGACAAAAAATTAATATAACTAATTATGATTGTTGAAATGTAAAAGAAAAAAAAAGAAAATATATCTAATGTAAATTTGAGTAGAAAACATTATTTTGCTTTCAATAAATTACTGCAACTCCAGAGCTGGACAGCTGGCAATCATCTACTTAAAATAGCCCATTAAAGCTCAAATCAATGTAGTCTATTCCTTTCAAATAGCACTACTAGTATAAGGAAAGAAACCATATTTCTAGAGGTTTCTCTATACCACCCTCAAGTAATTTTCAAAAGGAGTGCATTTCTGTTATTTATCTTAGGTCCTTCTGAATTACACGATGTTTATAACTAAAAAAATAATAATAATAAAAAGGGAGGAAAAAGGATATTAACATTACCTTAAAAAGTGTATAGCCAATAACTGAAGATATAAGACAAGAAAGAATTAAGGAAATCAGTAGGGGACAGATCTTCACCCAGAATGAATCAGCACAGCTCCACTGACATCAGCAAGGCCATCCTGACTTGCACCAGCCACAGGTCTGCCTAAACATACAGCAAAACTCATTTATGTTAGTGATAAAGAAGAACAGTGTCCATGGAAATAGTGTTAACATGTTTTTTTCAGAATATAAGCTAGAACACCTTGTTTCTCATCTATAATTTTGCTCTTGGTGACCATCACTCTTACCACTCGCTGGCAGTGAAAGTAGTTCATTTCCAGTTTCAAAAAATAAAATACATTTAATGTTAATAACCACGATTTATCTTACCATAAATAGTCTGAAGCCCATTTACAGTGTAAGGAAGAAGGTTTTAATATAACTAATTTTTTATACTGTTACGGGTTTTCACTGACCATAATCTGGAATGAACTTGAATCACTGGAAGTCAGCAACAGCTGTGCACTGAACTTGAGGGTAGCGAGACTCTTTGTTGTTACAAAATAATTCGTCTTACACAGAATAAGCTACAGTAAATTTTTAAGAGCATCTCCCAAAGGCTTACGTTTACAAAGCAAATCCTAAAAGCAGAAATACAGATACAGAAATAAGTGATTGCACAAGTTTGTCTTTCTCATAGGCAGGAAGACGTTCTTTTAAGGCACAAGAGAATTCCCAGAGTGCAGAGGATGGAGTACTTAACCAGGAGTGCAAATATTAAAAACATACAAAACTTGGGAAGCAGAGGCTGAATTCCAGAAATAGCTTATGACAATAATCAGCTCACACTACTGTCATATGCAATACATATTACAGAGTTTTGTATATATATATAGTGTATATGTATGCTTGATCTAGTAAAACAACAAATGGGATTCAGATGATTTCTGCCAGAGATCTGTGAAAATGCATACCTCTACAACCACCACATAATATGCTTTAAAGAGACGTTTTATCCTGGTGTTATTTATGTGTCTCAAATAGAGCTATCTTTGAAACATGTTATTATGCAGTACATGCTCAATGCATTTGGGCTCTATCTTCTGTCAGTTCTACTTATGGAAAGAAAGTCTCATGACATCCGCAGCTAAAGAAGTAAAAAAGGTAGTGGTAGCTATGCTGGACAAAACTCTTGGCAATGTTCATTTCTGTAATGATACCATGTTAAAACTCACAAGAAACTGAGGTACAAACTTATGTCAAGTAAACATGAGACTTGTCTTGTATTCATGTAAAGTACAATAGTTACCCCCGTTTCTTGATTTTTTTCATCTCTCATTTCCTTATAAGAAAAATATATACTCGCATACAATGCTGATATCCTATGTGTTGATGCCATAAATCCCTTAGGATAGCAAGTTTGATGGGTAGCAACCCATTAGGAGAAAAATATATTTTTGAATAATATTTTACATATATACAATATATATATATATTTAATTTTCAATCAAAATATAAAATTTTATAATGTAATCATTGGTTATTTTTTGTGTGAAAAATGAGAAATATCTCATATATATTTCATTCATCTATGTTGAAAATTAACAAGGTATTTGATATCCACCAGTAATATTTTTGGTTTTATTTCTACAGAATTAAAAGAAAACAAAGAAACAGTGAGTGAAAAAAGCTTTCCTTCTCCAAAGCTAAATACAATAAAATTTTGAGGCTGAATCAATCATAAACAGCACTAAGTTCTGCATTTTAAGCAATCACAAAGAATAGGAAATGTAATCTAAAAAGAAACTAGCATTACTATATGAACATAGTCTAAAGAAAAAATGGTTTGAATCCCTTACTTTTGATGGAATGTGTCTAGTAGAGACTAAAAAAATCTACTATACATTTAACGTAAGAGTTACTTACACTCTCACCACTCTAAATTAGTTTTGATAAACCTCTCCCCCAGAAAACAAGCAGTGGAAGAATCTGTTGCATTCAATTCCAAAATACCCAGTATCACAAAAGTAGGACTTATTTACAGGTTTTTTTTTCATCACTGTGAAAGGCACATTTATCTTTTAACACATGTTTCTGCCAATGTCCTAAACTTAGGTTCCAGCTGATCTAAGAAGTCAAGTGCCTCTTCTTCATGCTGATCACTGCAGCAGCCTACAGAACCAGCCAAGGATCCTTTTCCTTCATAGTTATATGTAAGGAGATAATCTTCAGAATGCTTCTGTTCTTCATCCTGTCTGCATAGGTGCACCTTCTGCATAGGAAGAGAACACAGCTTATTATTTTCTTAAATTGTTATCCTAAACATATTGCATAAAAATAATTTCTTTTGATTTACCTTTCATTGATTAATTTTTAATCAGAGTGTGTCCTCTAATGGATTCCTATATATAAAAAATGCACATGATTGGTCTATATCATTAAGACTATAGAATATAAATATTTAATAAAGAAATCATTTCTACTAATCACATATGTAACAACAATAGAGGAAGAACCTGTTTAAATAGCCTGTCAAACAACTAAAATCCACTCAAAATTGAATGACTGGCTTACATTAACTAGTTAGGCAAGTAGAGTTTCTGATCTCCAAATCATGGGGTAACTACATTTCTAATGCTGTACATACATTCCTACATCACTAAGATAAATATAAGGTCTTAAATTAGTACAGAGCAAGGAGTTAGAATAAAAGCAAACTAAACTCACAAAAACTTGAGTAAGGCTAATATTATTAATGAAAGTAAATACTCTAGTGTAATACTCTAGTGTAAATACTCTAGTGTAATAGCACACTGCTTATAGTTTAAGCCAAGAGAAAGTCGTTTATGCTTAAGTCTCAAAATATTTAAAGGATGACTTTTTGAAAGTCATATTCCAAAATGAGAGGTAGAGAATAAAAAGAAAAGAACAGCAAACAACACACACACACAAAAAAAAAACCCTTTCTAGCCCAAAAACATGTCTTCCTTGAGAAGTCTGCATACACTGATCATAACCTACACTCCAAAAAACTTAGAGAGTCAGAATACTTACTTCACCTAAACGAGGGTGTGTGAAATTATGCCATTCTGAGTAAGAGTATCTACATGTGTCCATCACAGGCTGTCCTCCTCCTCCTTCTTTGACTGATCCCAGAGTCTGATGTCCACCTCCCCTGACTGATTCCAGGGTATGACCTCTTCCTTTTACCATTTCAAATGTTTGTTGATCTCCTGTTTTTATTCCACATCCTACTTGATCAGCTGTATTTTGTAGAGGAATTATATTGTGATCCTAAAAAAAAAATAAAGTAAAATAAAATAAAAAGAGTGATAGTGGAGAAACCTTTCATTTGTTTTTATTTCTATTGCATTTGTAAAATTCAGCAATTGGGAACTGTCAATACTGAAAACTCAAGTTTTTAGTTTTGCACAGTGACATTTTGAACAAAAAGCCATCCTTACCACTTTATACATAAAAATCAATGGGTAGTCTTTGGAGAGGGACATTAGGACAAGTAGAAAACAATAATCTGCAATTAGATATGATACGAGATCCAACAACTGAATCTTTATCCTGACAAAAGACGCACTATAATCCATATATGTTAGTTTCTCAAAATATCACAAAATAACACTTGGTTTCTAAAGTCAACAACCTGTGACCCATTAAACCAGATATATAGTCATATTCATAAATTTCATTCTATTTTATTCTACATTAAGTCTGCATACCAGATGAAAAATTGAAAAACTAGTATGGGATCATATAAATTAAAGATTATGCATCAATTTATAACAGCACTACATTTTATGCTTCATAGGCAATAATAAATTTGACATTTGTCATAATTACGATAGTTTGTCTTGGTTTCTAATGTAAGCTAACTCAATGTTTCTTAAAGTAACCTTTTTCTGAGGAAGCAAAAGCCAAGGAGTGAGGGACAGAGAAGGGAAAAATTATGAAGAGGTAAGTCCTTGTATATGAATGCAGACCTGGGCTGGACTATGTTCATGACAGACTGAATCTTGAAACAGTTTAGTCACCAAAAGCAAGAACATATTTTGTGGATGTGGACTGTTCAATACTTTTGCCACTGACTCAAAAATCAACTATACTTGGGTTCATTTTTGGGGGGAAAAGTAGAAATTGTACTTGTGAGACCTAAAGTAATTATTGGCTAAATTAAAAATTTCTTCTCCAAGGAACAGCAACAATGTTTTGTTATGAGCACATATTCAACATGGGCCAAAGAGTAAACTTCCATCTCATTGTTGAAAACTACAAGACCAATTAAAATATCCACCTGAAACTTCCAACCAATCGGTTAAAGTTCAGAAGAATTATTAACAGCTGAGGGTCCTGGAATAACAACCACAGGATATCTTTAAATATATATATGGTACAAACGATTGCCTAAAGTAAGAGCTTTCAGAGTCTGGTAAAATAGCAAAGCACATCAATGATTCTTGTGTTCATTCCATATTTCCTTTACTAAATCATATATTTGCAAACCAAGAATCTTCATTATATCTTTCTACATCGAAAGAAACAGACAACTTACCATCACCTCTTCTCCTGGAGCTTCTGTATTTGAAATGATTAAGTTGTGATTGGCACAATCGTCAGTCACATGCCTGCGCATTACCCCAGAGCCACAACAACCACAGATTGTAATCAGGATTACTGGAGAGGAAATAAGGGAGGAAGATACTCTGAACTTTACCTCAAAATGGTATCTAATTTTGTTTGAAAACTAATTTTGTTATATTAATCTTTTTAAATGCTTAAGCATGAAGTATCTTTAAAAAAGACAATCTATAATACTTCACTCAAGAGGGTGGTGAGGCACTGAACTGGCTCTCCAGAGAAGCTGTGGATGTGATCCCTGGAGGTGTTCAGAGCCAGGTTGGATGGGGCCCTGGTCAGCCCACCACCCAATGCCACCCAGTGGGTGGCATCCCTGCCCATGGCAGAGGGTTAGAACTAGGTGATCGTTAAGGTTCTTTCTAACCTAAGCCATTCTATGATTATATGAATCAAGTTTGAGTTGGGCATCCTCAGGTAATTGTAAAAATGAAGTGTTTTGCACTCAACATTAAAATAAGAAGTATACTTACACAGCAAGAGTAATGATCCTAAGATCATAGCAAGGATGGCCCATACACCAAGAGTAACACTGCTGGAGCGAAAAGGCATCCTTTCACATTCACTTGGAACAACACAGTTACAGTAGTTAACTCTTATTTGGGTGACTCCTTGCTTTCCTGATCTATCAGACACAGTTACAGGAATAGTGTATATTCCAAATGGAATATCACCTCTTGGTGAAAGATACACAGACTTTTCTGTAAAAAAGACAAAAATAATTATACTGTTAACAATGCCTGACACTCCAATTACATTTACTAAAAAAGACTGTCAACGCCATTTATTAGAAGCACTTCCAGTAGTGTGATTGGAACAATGCATATCCCCTTCCATTCTTTATCTCTGTTGCTATATCCAATGGGAATAACTATATTCAGTGGGAAGTGAAATCCATTTAGTGTGCTGCTCTTCTTAGTAAAATACCTGGTCACTAGTCATTGTTAAAGGGGAAAATATAATTTGTAAAAATACATACATCAATTATTATGTACAATGATCTTGTACATAATGGTTATTTTATGATGAGTTACATGAAATTGTACATCCCTTTTAATTTCTCTCTTTTTTTTTTTTTTTTTTTTTTTTTTAATTTGCCTAGTATAAACCTTGAAACTTTCAGATGTCTTCAGTCTCAGACTTCGCTGTCTTTTGCCTTTCACTAGTGCATGTTTGTCTAGACACTTCAGAATTGGATCCTTTTCAGGCTAATTATCTACATATGACAACATGGTAGCAAATATATATGCTGCTCTTGATGCTCATCTAGCACCCACCAGGAAACCACTACCAGCTATAACTGTTTGTATCAGTGAATTTTAGGGAACAGTTAATTCTTTTCTAGCAAATCCTTCATCTATTTCTATGAAAATACTTAAAATTAATATAAGCATATTAAGAGAGATAGTAATGTTTGGGGGTTGTTGTTGTGTTGTATTTTTGTTGTTTGTTTGTTTTTTAATCCATCTCTGTTTCACCTAAAACGTGCTGGCTGTCAGCAGTAGTGAGGAAAAAAAATGGCTCTAATCAATTTGAGGTAAAGTTTCCATTTCCCAGTCCTTCACTGTAACAGCAGCCTCAAAAAAGCTGTACTTTTATTTGGAGTATTGGCTATTTCATTGTTAAATTCTGTACAAGTTATGAAAGTATGAATGTATACTTTCTATTCCAGAGGTGTTTATCTAATTTAATACACTGATTTTTGTTCTCACACACAATCTTTTTACATCACAATGTCAGACAGCAGCTGATTTCTGACCCAGGTAAGCTGAGGGGGATCTCACAGTCCACCCAAGGCAGATGTCCCACAGCTGCCTCTGGCAACCTACAGCTAACTAAGGAGGAAGTCTCATACCGTTGTGTCGTGTTATCTTCCACGAGGAAGCCAAGTTACGGTCAGTCACGCGGTATACAAAAGGCATGCTGTAAGAAGCAATATCACCATCCTCTGCAGTGAGGCAGATAGGTTTTCTGTCTCTGCACATTATATAATCAGTTTTAATTATTCGTGGAAAATTCCTGTTGCAAGGCTGGATGACAACTTGCAGAGTTCCCGTGCCTGTTTTGCCATCTATAAAATAAACGAATTAAATGGTAAAAATAGTCAAACATTCATTCTTTTATTTATTTCTAGTCCCAATTTTCATGACTATCATCAACTGTAATATCCAGGTTAAGAACTAAGGTGGAAAGAAACTACTGATTTAGCCAAAAGCAGATAGGAACTTCTCATAGCTTTCTTTTGGCTGCTTCTGCAGAGTTCTTGTATTTGTTTAGGAAGGAACTCATCTTTTCAGGTGACAGGGAAGAAAGTGCTGCAGCCTGTTTCCTCCTATTCATGTGTTGTCCTCAAGTAAAACTCTGCAACAATGAGTAAAGGAAGGAAAAGAAACAGAAAAGACAAAGCAGCTAAAAGAAAGTCTGCAGCTGCACGTTCATGAAGTGTGCACTTTTATGCAGTTCAGGATCCCAAACTGAAACTCCTTGACTAGCTTTGAAAATCATTTACTTTCAGCAGTGTAATATGGTCACAGTTAAATGCACCAATGTGTATTGGTACAAAGAGAAAGAGCTATACAGAAGGAAAAGGTTCCAAAGCTCCACATCTTGTGTACGTGGACAGAACATACTTTATTGTTCTTACATATCTATGTGGGCACGCATACTGTCTAAAAGGAGTCTCATCCTCCTTTAGGACAAGGACCCTAAAAATACAGGGTCAAGGAGGCTAAGCCAAACTGAGAGTCAACAGCTTATAATGAGAGTAATTTGTAAGAGCTCTGCACCTCAGCAATATATAATGTGAACAGTGTTACAGAACATAGACCTACTGAGGAAAAGAGCACAGTACCACATAGCAGCGAATACAACTTTTCTTAGTTTCTTTTAATTTAAGGTTTCCAGAAAGAAGACACCAAGAAGAGGAGAAAACAGAGTTTCAAGGACAACTTATTTTTGAAAAATTCTCTCTACTTTCTCTGTTGTCAACTTTATGGCTATCACATGCCATCAGTTAAAACAAAAATTTAGTCACGAAACGAAAGGAATACAATCGTGTTACTAAAACCCCTCTTTAAGTAGGAGCAGATAACTCGAAAATACTGAGAATTTGCCCTGTTTTCTTATATGTATGACCTGCTGTATAATATTCTCTAAGCATTTGATAGTCATCCCAAAGGCAAGACAATGCACTGGATGCACCTCTCACCTGAACCAGTATAGTTGCCCCTAAGTTAAAATTGCACATAAACATCTTTTACAGGCTAAATATAACAGTGACAACATTTAGTACTCACTTCTGTCTATTGCGAGGACTGTGATATTGCATTGACCTCGTTTCATTTCTCCTAGATCTCGGTCCAAGGCTTTAATGGTTCTGACTTCACCTGATTTTTCATCTATGTTGATCCAATTACACTGTCCAGGTGCTATCTTGTAGCTGTTAAGAGTATTTTTTTGTGTGTTTAGGTAAGAATCTCAAATACTTACACATGCATATATTTATACCTATATACACATACATACATAGATACAGGTATTTATGTTCACACACACATGGCATCAACATTCCCACTTCTTGTATCCCTCCATGCTTTACTCCAAATAAACTAGAGATAACATTGTTTCATACCAGATGCCTTCACTATTTCCAGTTTCTGGATCTTCTGCTAGGTATTTCCCAATACTTGTCCCAACCTCATCACATTCGCTAGCGTCCATGCGGAAGAAACAGGGTTTAAACACGGGCCCCTCATCCACATCTAAGACATTCACTACAACAGTGCTGGTGCTCTGGACAACTTGTTGTGAATGTGGTGCCAGCATGTAGGGTGCCTCATTGTTGACCGCAATCACAAGGATCCTTTGCTTGGCGCCTTCATAGTCCAGACCCTGAAACACAGGTTTTTTGTGTGTGTTTTTCCTTCTTTCAAGCTAATACTAAGATGGGCAGTGTTTCCACAGAACAGTTATTAAATAGGTAAAACTGTATGACATTCATTTACAAAAGACAACAGCTTCTGGAACATCCAGCTTGAGACACAGTAAAGAGATAAGATTTAAACAAGCAAAGAAACCCCAAAGTTCTAAATTAGTCAAAGAAAAGGACCTGAGGAACTATCCGTAATAAGGTAAGCAGCATCACTATATATTTTTCAGATGAATACTCTGCTAGTGAATCACAAATAGAATTTACATAAAAATTAAGTGTGGCCTGAGACTTTTTCCTCCCATACCTAACTGACCATTATTTTAGGCTATGAATATCTTCTTTCCAGCACAAGTCACCACTTTTCTTGTTAGTACCTACATTTATTTCCTAATAAGAGTTCACCCACTTGAAATGTGTCTTAACTTGTGGGGCTCATCAGTCGGTATCTACATATGTAATTCTCCAGACACTACCTCCAAGGACATCTTATGCCAGTAAACCTATTTATAGCCTGAAGTTACAATACTCTCTGGTCTACTACAGAGTTACACTAAATACATGAAATTTCAACTGGATTATTATATTAGTCGTAGTAATAGTAGCAGTAGTATATTAGCAGTAATAATAGTAGTATATTAGTAGCTTAGCCTTCTGACTTACATGTTCAAATGTTAATATTAATTTTCTCTGCTCCTTAGAAGATACCTGCTATTGCACAGTTTTAACAGGTAATGAAAAAGAGGCACTAAAAGACAAAAAGTATGTGCTGGATTCCAGGTAGAGTGGTCCTTCTATCTTACATCTGCAAAGTACCAGGTATAAGAGTAACTTCTTACACGTACATGGACTCCTTTGCAACCCAGAAAAGCAAACCTAAACTCACTACCTAAACTCATGCAAAATAAAGCATGGATAGTTTTAAGCCAAGGTAATAAGTTTAATCAACTCCCAGAAAGAACAAGGCTGGAGGAGGTGCTCCTCACTCCCCTCTTCAGCCATGCTCCCTCTTCTGTTAAAATCTCACCTGTGAAAAATTTTTCAGTTACATCCCTAAGTCTCAACAATTCAAACTGCAGAATCAGGAAAAAGCACCAAGCTCAGCTGGATGATAAAGCAAAGGGAGACTTTTGATTTCTGAACACAAAGAGGAATAGTCTGGAAGATGAGCTATGCAAATTCTGTCAGTTATGTATTACACATGAGCCTCATTTGCAGTGTGTTCGTCTGCTTAGAATAGAGTTCAGAATAGGAGTAAAGCATGATATGCCTGATAGAGATATTTTTTGAATAAAAATTAGTTCTAGGTTATTGGTTTTAAAAAGTAACACCTGAAGACACAAATTTTGCTCTAGCAGTCCCATTTTCACTTACCTTAACAACACAGAGTATTCCTTCATTTGTGTTTCTGTCTGTTGTAATTTCAAAGGAACGATCATCATTTCCTCTTATAATTTCATATACAGCTGTGGAGCCAGGTGCACCAAGTTCATCAAGATCAAGAACAGAAACTCTCAGTATTTCTACATTCACTTTGTTTTCCTCCACTTGTGTTTCATACTTGGAAGTATCAAAAGAACGAAAAATCAACTTAAATCAGAAAATGCCATTCTACAATTCAAGAGTGAAGACAACTGTATTTAAACCTTTAGACCACAATCCTGCAGTTAAACCTAAGGAGCCAATTTACCAAGCTAGCATGTTGACTTTGTACATTTCAATGTATTACTGTATTTCCCCCATACTTCCCTTATACCCTGACTGAAACAGGAACTCTATCCAGGCAACATAGCTCTCTTTTACTTCCCAGCTATCAATGACATAATGAAGCCTGGAATTCTCCTTCCAGGAATGGTAAATTAGCACAGCTCACTTGTTTAAAATCAGCTGCAGATGCTAATTTGCGTACAACGTCATCAAGGCACAGCATTAAGAAGAGGCCATGGGTTATGGTTCATACCAGCGTCCCACAGCACTTTAGCTGTGTATATGCTTATTGAGATATAATCTGTCCTAAAAAGGGAAATTAACCTAGCAATTAGGCCCTTAACCTAGGCCCTTGTTTCCTCGGGGACAGAAAAAATAAAAAATAAAAAAAGAGCTAGCAATTTTTAAGTTAAAATGTGAACGAAGGGAAGATAATTTAGATGGCTGCAGTAAGCAAAGACACAAGGCTGATTTATAGCTATTGTTGAAAAAGAAGTGGTTCAAATACTATTCATGTATAGAAAAAGAGTTAGAATAACAAAGAAATTCTCAGTGAAATCCTTGCATCTACTTCACTGACACTAACAACACACAATTAGCCAAAAGCTGGTCAAAGATAACTGGCTCATGGAATGCTTCAGAGTGAATCTGTCCCCTTCCCAGAATGGTTAAGTTACAGGATTTCTAAGATAACATATTGCAGAAGCAAATTAATTAATAATGTTTGTTTTCTCCCAATAAGGCCGTTGACTCACAACAACTAATATAGCAATAGGTCTAACTACCAAATAACACAACAACCATGTTCACAAAGTTCTGTGTTGGCATGAACTGTCTAGGGGCACTAGGCATCATACTTGAGGGAGTGCCCATGGGGATATTAGAAAGGTGGTATGTTTTTATATATTTTACTCTTTACATGCACTTAATTTATGAAAACTTACTTGTATCTGTTTAAAAGTTGGTGCATTGTCATTTGTATCTTCAATTTTAATGACAACTGTTCCTGTAGTGCACAAACCAAAAGGTTGACCTCCCATATCTCTCACTTCAACAAATAAAGTGTATGTGGACACCAGCTGAAAAGAATAAAAGCATAGAGAAGTTTGACACGTTTTTTTTTTAAATCAGTTGCACACAGCAATAAATGTTTTATTCCTGTTCCCCAACTCTGCTCCAAACTCATCACTGTCCCCTACAAAATATGAGTTTGCTTTGGAGCTATTTTCCTATACTTCCAAAAGGAAAAAAAGTAAAATATTTTTCAGTGGCTAAGCAGCACTGAGTTCGGCACCTGTCACTAACTTGTAAGCTATACCCAGTATCAAAGCTCCCCACAATGGCCACAGACACCTTTGTTTTCCAGTATCTGATGTTTTGGAAGACACAGATGATGTGCTTTCATCCCCTAATCCATCCTCCCAATCCCTCTTCTCTCACCCTCCCCATTGGTATGGCAGTTTTCTCTTGGATTTCCAACTTATAAAGTGCTTCAGTCCATGACTGCTTTTCATTAAGCTTCGTCACCCTGTTATTTCAATGAACATTCCTGCAACCAGCCCGTTTGGGATATATTATGTAGAGGGAGGGTGCCCTCAGCAGTTCCTACAGGACCACTAATAAGCAGCCCACTCAAATCAGTGACTAGAATGGCAACAGCAGAATGATTTTCCTTAGCCTTACAAATACCTGAACAACCTAGGGAAGCTGGAGCTGGACACAAAAGAGGGAGTTTGAAAGTCAAGAGAGTAAATCCAGTTCTGAATAACTGGAAGTAGCATTAGGTTTCCTGGGTGGAGAAAAGAAAGCTCCTGTTCCACTTCATAAGTTTATCTTTAAAAGACAGGTAGTGGACTCATTTTTGAAGTTTTCTTTCCCTCAGTAGTCTCTGTGACCCTAGCAGTCATGGTGATATTCATTCATGGCATTTTTCTCTTGCTGAAGAAGCTTAGTGATGTACCCCTGAGCATACAATTTTGCAACTCACCATTAAGGCGAATTTTCGGCCATGAAATGACTAAGCGTTCCAGAATACAATTATTTTTATCCTAAAAAAATATATGCCTGCACCCATTTTCTACTATGTCTTATCCAAGAAATATTGTTTTGAATTACATGTGCCTGTCAGTTTTTCTAATGTAAACACTCACATGACCTTTTATCCACAAAACATTGAACATGATAAAAACTAAAATCTCCTCTATCTTCTTACTTGAAAGTTATCTGATAACAATAAATGGTTTGTGCATATGTTTTGAGAAACACTGTATTATTGTTCAGGTTTTATACATCAGAGATATTTCTATTGAGTGCAGAATGACAGACTACTTCCAGAAAAGATGGATCATCTACCCTGTAAATAACCAAGGAACACCTCAAGTGGATATTGACTGGGAGGAAACATCAGCCATGGGATTCATGAACAGAGAAAGAGCAGGAATCCAGAGACAGATGCTTGGTGTCAAACAGGATTAGCAGACAGTCCCCTTGCCAAGTTTAGCTAGAAAACAGTAGAAATGCAGAAAGATTTTGGACCAGCTCTGTTGTAAGCTTTGGAAGCTCCTCAGAGAGAGAAACACAAACGGTAACAGAAATGTTTTATCTGATGATTCCCATGACAGGAATTCAGTTTGAAGTTATCTGTGTGCACTAGTGTTCACAGCTAAATAAGCTTCAAGAAAAATCACCTCCCGATCCAGCTGTGGTGATAGTACAGTAATGACACCTGTTTCACCATGTAATGAAAATGCTGGGATTATTGGTGGGTTTTGTGACACAATGCGGTATCTCAACAGAGTATGCAGAGTTGAAGGCTCATCTCTGTCTTCTGCAGTCACCGTTCCAACAATTACACCTGTGAATACAACATAGCAATTTTAAATTCCAGAAAAATCTATAAATAGGCAAAAATTATTTGAACAGATAATTATGTCTAAATAGTATCGCATCTGTCAAATGAACAGAAAGAATAATCAAGAGAAATATTAGAAGCCTTGATTTCAGCTAGAGTTTCTGTCAATGACTTCTAACTGAACATCCCAAATACGGATGAAGAGGAGCTGCCAGGGAAGGTGACGAGGAAGTTCAGTGATCTCTGACACAGTCCAAACTGCAGCACCGCCCCTTGGGGCTTGCTGCTCTCCTGCATCCCCAGCCCGAGTGGTTCTAGACTTCATTTTGAAACCGTAACTCACTCAATCAAAAGTGGAGGAGCTCAGAGAAAGAAAAGCAACTGGTGCTTTGGGCGTGAATGTGAAGGCAGTTTGCCTCCTCTGTAAAGCAAGTTAGACCCCTCTTCACTCTGCACCCCTAGTCTAAGAGATGGTGAGGAATGGTAAAACACTGTTTTTCCATTACTTGTTCTCTATACCTCACCTGTCTCACCAACTTTTCTCCTCTGTTAAACTGACATGTGAAGTCAGCAACAGGCAAATCCCTACCTGTCCATGGGTACGGGCAGAAACAAGCCTTTCATGTGTTATCTTTCCCTCCCTAACCAGGAAACATCCTACCTTAATTCAACACATTGGATACACACTGTAGGCTTATTCAAAAGTGTTTTAGACCTTAGAATACTGCCAACATAGTTTTTAACAGATAAGTTTCCTGAAAACTGTTTTGTTCTTTGTGATCTAAACATTTAATGCAGAGCAGCAATTCTGGATAAAATGAAATGTTTTGAATTTCTTAACCTGCTTTAAGAATACCGAATCATCTCCGTTTTAAAGCATTTGTTTTACACATTATTTTTCACTATTATTGAGATGACATTCTGAAATCTCTAATAGTTAAGAAATCGTGGGCTGCCCTTTGAAAATTCAGCCTCCACTGTAAAGAAACACTACTCAGGAAATCCCACTGAAAAATGTCAGTATCACATTGGTACTTAACTGAGCTGAGTAACAGTGAATGTGTTCACCGGTTTGAAACAATTCTTACCAGGCTTGGAGTTCTCAGGGACACAAAACTCAAAGACGTCCTGTGTAAAATATGGAGCATTATCATTGTCATCCTCTATCCTGATTGTATGCACAAGTGGTACCTCTGGTGAATAACCATCTGGAGTGCTTGCAAAGCAAATGATCTGTAAAACAGAAATTCAGTAGTTCACTTCATACTTGAACACCATTTGGTATTATTATACTTTCAGTTTGGTGGAGGAGTCAACAAAATGACACAGTGTCATGCACACAATTCTCAAGACGAGACTCTTCAGCCACATGGAAGGGGAAGTGACCAGTATGTAATGATGACAGCTGCACAAAAACTATAACTGCTTCCCAATCTTTCACCTTACTAGAAGTATTTGAATCACTTTCCCTTTCCCCCCCCAACTTTGTCAAACATCTTTTCCAAGTCTCCTGAACACAATTTTTTGAGGTGTCTATGAAACAACATCAGCGTTACCAAAAATTTAGATGCAATTACTACTATTTTGAATAAAATCAAGAATAGTAATAAATCGCCATACTCTGATGAAATGCAATAACAGGTATTGCAAGTTACCTCACTATTGAGAAGCTGTTTATTTTTACTAACTGCCTTCTTACACTTCTCAGCCAGTAGAGAGAGCAGTGTACCTTGTTAATAAAATACAAAGACAGCAGCTTGAGAAAAACAGGCTCGAAAAATATAGCTGGCTGGAGTTTGTGATCTGCTTCTTATGCAGACCTTTTCTGCCCTCCCTGAAAAACTCTGGGATAACTTCAAATTCTTCCCAGAAGTGATGTAAATGCAGTAGCTCACTGTCATTACTGTTGTAATTAGAGTTTAAGCAGTGAAAAACAGAACTCCTCTCAAGATCTACATAACCAGATATTTGTCACTGGTTTCCTCTCTCAAAGACCAGAGATACTACTCTAAACAGACAGCTAACTATAGATCTAGTCTGGTTTCTTTCTCCTCCATATTCCAACTTTCAAACATGTGCATGACAGGAAAAAAAAATTATACTTAACACAATTTAAGCCTATACCTGGAAGCTTGGATACTGTTCGCGGTCTACTGCACGAGTAGCAAAGATATTTCCAGTTTCTCTTTCTATGTAAAACAAACCCTTTGGATCTTGATCAATTCCCGGTCCACTTGCAGAATAATAAATGGTGTAGTTCTGAGCAGTGTCTGACTGGACCTACGAAGGATGAATTTTTAAGTGGAAAGGAAAATGTCAGCATCATTCTCATACATTATTCCGCCTTTTCATGATCACACATAGCAGAAGCATGAACTTTTCAAAAACAAAAAATAAAACTTAATTTACTTCTACTTCTTTATCATCTTAAGCTTCACAGAATAGAACAGCTCGCCTTGTGACTGCATTCCTTTATAATGCGGGTGCATGAGAAGGGATAATTAATTCAAATTTAGAAATTGTTCAGCATTATTGAACAATTAAAGAAACAAGAGTGTGCACAGAAAAATCTAATTTTAAAATCTACTTTCTCTAGAATGCTGCATGTACAAGGCACATTCAGATACAGACAGCTTCTTATTTTGTCTCTGTTCAAAAGATGTTGGTTTCAGTGCACTCACTGAGAATATGGCTTATAATTACTGAAGAAAAACTAAGGAAGAAATAAAGAAAAGGAAAACAACCTATAGCACGGTCCAGGGACATGCCAATTCAGATAACCTCTTTGCATCTCGTTACAGGCACTGAGGAGGTAACATCAGCAGTTATCTACTTGTAAACAACCCCCTCCCCAAATACTTTCCTTACCTACCAAATGCCAGAAGTTAGGAAGATAAGATTAGTAGAATGATTGCTCTGTACAGACTCTGTTATTACACTTGTCTCTACACATCTGCTACCAGCCACTCTGTAATCTAGTGAAGGCTAGATGCATCCATGATAACTGTAGTTCTTGCATTTCTCTTTCACGCCTACTTGTTTTCTTACTGTAAGAATTTTTCCTATATAGCATAGGCCATACTAAGTCTTAAATTCTACAGGTATACATTACAAATGCCAAAAAAGGATATAGACAAGTAGGTAAAATTTTACCCCCCATGTCTATGCAATCTTTTTCTAAGCACTGTTTTGGGATTTTTTTTCTTTAAATTACACACTTCATTGACCTCCATGCATAATAGCTCTCTTCTCATAGTATGCCTCCTCCTTGTTACAACTTTTACACATTTCCAGTTCATCCCAACTACTACGATCACAAGTTATTTAATGTATGAGATCAGAAGATATATAATGGACAGAACAAGATGGGTGTAATAGCAAGAATGGCATCAGTGGAGAATAGAAGAGAGCTCACTTCATTCTTCATATATCATAACAGTCACATAGAAAAGTAGCTTGTGCCATAGAAGTAGGATCCATCTAAAATATACCTGTTGAATTTGTAGTGGGAAAGGTCCAAGTGAGTTCTCCATCATAACAGATGGAATAGGGCCCCACCTTCTTTTGGTTCGCTTTAGAACTGTATCTCTAGCCTGCCTGGTCTTCTGTGCCTGGTTCTAGAAGATAAAGATATATGAATATACTCAACTGTGTACATTTTTGCCCAACTCTTGTCCTTGCTTTTTCCATCTCCCCACCATTTTTCCCCACTGACCATTTGTTTTTCCAAGATCTTCATTCCTCCTGTAGCATTCTAAGAGGATTTTCATTCATTGTAATAATTTGCACAAATAAAATCTGCTTGGATGCCTCAAATATGGCTTTTAAAATTCTTGGCATTCCAGATTAAGCTCCTTGATAGCATCTCCCATTTCAGAATGGAAGTCTGTTGATTTAACCCACACTGTAATCACAACTGCTACAAAAAAAAATTTAAAAAAAAAAAAAAAAAAAAAAAAACACAGAAGAGTACTCTGCCTGAATTCTAAAAATTCATCTACAGCTACCCAACGTCAAATTGTACTCTGTAAAACTGCACCCAAATAAAGAAGGGACCTTGGAATTAGAAGCCCACCTTTTTTTCATCCGTCACCAAATTGACATGTATTTTCTTTTCTATGTGTTTTTGAATATCTTCAAGTAATATAGTAAAAGTCCTTTTCTCATCAGAGAAAGAAACAGCAGATGTGGTATATACAGAGCCATCTTCCAGAACTTTGAAGTTCCCATCACTGGAACTGATACGTTCTGCAGACTGAAGGCACTCGTTCAAATTAACTGTAAGAAAAGAGACGTAAACAATAAATGAAATGATAACATACCTCTCGAAGTGAAAAATCATTCACTAATTAAAACTTAAAATGATATTTACTGGCATTTGGAGCTTTTTTAAATTAGGTCATTCGTTAAGTAAGCACCACAAATATAGATTCTTGCACCCAATTATGCACTCAGACTTGACCAAGTTTACTTGAATTTCCACTATTGCATTCATAAAAGTATCTCCTAAAGGACATGGATGCTTCATGCCTATCTTTCAAAAAGACACCATTTCACTGGTGGAATTCTTGAAGCATCAGAAATAAACTTATACGTTTAAATGCAGTAAGCACTGCAGACACGCTCATTAGTGGATCAGTAGGTATTATATTTGTCTTGTGCTCCATGCCCCACAAAATCAGTGAGGATGATTAATTAATGCAAGTTCCCAATGGAGCTATTACTTCTTGGAAGCTCTGCCCTCAGGAGGAAAGCACTGACTGGTTCTATGTGATTTAGAAGTCTTGGGAGGACAAAGGCCTTTAAATTATGAGGCAGACTGATCAGAGAGATAAGGACTAACTCTAGAACAAATGATTGACATTTTTAAAATATATGCATGACAGAGTCCCACAGGGTTGACAGGAAGTACCAAGTAAGGTCAGCATGCTTCCTTTTTTTTTTTTTCTTCAGTATTTTTATTGCATTTGCTATAAACTTGTGGCTTGAATAAATTTTAATACACTTCTCACTGGTTTGACTGAAGAGTGTAATTCTTCACTACAGTTTGAGGGGAAGGAGAGGGGGGGGCAAAATCAGGATAATCATAATGAACTGCAACAGCACCGTCACACTATTGCACTAAGTAATAATTATTTGGCACCCTAAAAAAGATGCAGGCCAGAGGTCCAAACTATACACAAATCACCCTTGCAGAGTACATGGAGGTGTTAGTGTCATGTTTTCCAAGTCAAATATCTTTTTCCTTCTCTTAATAAATTCCAAAGTGCTCTGTGCGTGTGTGTATGTACAAAACCAAAAGGCTTTAAAATAAAGAGAACTATGTACTAGATACTTCAATACTTCTTCAGTGGTATCATGGTATACTGGGTCTTGTTACAAAAAAAAAAAAAAAAAAATTGGGCACAAAAGCCAAGTGATTCCAGGTTAGATTCAAAATTTCACCCTATGTATGCAGATGATATTTTTAATAAAAGAAATTTCATTTATCTTTCAACAATGCAAAGACTGATGGAAAGTATAATTTTAAATATGGCTTTTTTTTTTCTCCTTTCTCCCTCTTCTTAAGCCCTTCTTTTAACTGCAATACTTCCTATAGTATTGCAGCAGTGACTCCTCTCCCTTGCCAATCTGTGAAAAAAAAAATAATAATTTAGTATTGCACAGAATTATCACCCCCTCACTTTAAGGTGCATATTATAGCACTGCTGCACATTAGAGCACTGTATTTCCAAAAATACCAGAATGGAGATTTTGTTTGCGATCATTATGTGAGTCAACATTATGCTCAGTATGTCATACCTTTGTGGGATCTTTTTCTTTACAGTCTCTTGTCTATATCGCATAAGTCAGAAACATATAAAATCTCTTAACAACAAGAAAAATCATGACTCATTTCGTTGTCATGCTGTGATCCCTGATATCAATGCAAAATGTATTACCCTTTCTTAATAAATGTTTAGGGAATGCCATTCAAGCTATATAGCCTTCATTAAATATTTGGAAAGTTTAAGTTCAGTGTTACACAATTTCTTTCATAACACTGTAATAAGAAGTTTTACTTAAAATTTTCATTTATTTAAACAGAGAAATATTGAGAATATGCAAAAACTTAAACATCTGTGACCTTTAAAGTTTAACAGGAAGGTCAACGAGCTTTCAATTTTAGAGCTAAATTTTCTAACCACTTGTATTATGAATAACTACAAATGTACTGGTTTTGTTCTTTCTGTAGGAATTTGCGGCATGCACTTCTGCTCTCCTGAGACTGACACAGGGCACCTCCGCAGCCTCAAATTCAGTCTCAGACAGCACAGGACATAACAGCTCCCCCACCTTGACTTTAAAAGCTGCCTTTCAAAGACCGGAAAAAAAAATGAGATTGGGTGTTTTTTGGTGTCCCCTTTGCCTCTCTATCAACTTCACTTTGACAGACCAACCCAGCCAGCCAGGAGCACTCTCCCAGACTGGTGTGCATGCAGGATACCTTTCCAGCTCGTCTCCTCGTGTGCCCTGAGCACCCCACCACAGCTAAGAAGTCACAGCCGTATTTCACACTGGTAACACAGCAGCAGCTTCTGGGTGCTTTGGTTGTGTGGGTTGTCTTATTTTTTCCTTTCCCATTATACAAATGACTTATTGACTTCTTCATATGACTCTGTGGTTTATAGGTACGCTTTGGAATATTAAGCCATGTATTTAAATACTAAGCTTAAGAACTCCAAACTTTGAGAACATTAAACTCTCTCATTCTAGTTTTAAAGCACATACTGCAAGCTGACGATAGCTGTTTACACAAAAGTCAAATGGATGCCAAGAGTCAGTGTTCAAACCCGTAACAAATACAGGGCGTATCCTTCATAAAAAGGCTGATCCAGCTATTTAACTGCCTGTCCAGTCATCCATTCATTCCATTAAACAAGAAAGAAAAAAAGAAAAAAAAAAAAAACTCTTCTACTGTGAACAGCCTCTCCAGAAAAGGTACAATCCTTTATTGTTACGATGGGCATCCTGCAGTTTCTCACCTCTGCCAACTAATGTGCCAGCCTCTAATGCAGAAGGAACATGAAAAATGACTTTCTTGCAAGCATCACAGCATAAACTCAATACCTAGAAAACAAATAACAAAGTTAGGAAAAAGAAATAATTACATGATATTTTGACTAATAACTACTGTTACTGAAGCTGCCTTTGTTTTGTTTGTTGTTGTTTTGTTGTTGTTTGTTTTTTTGAAAGAGGAGCTAGAGAAAAGATCCAGAAAGCACCTTTCAGCCAAAAAGACAGGTACCATGCAACACAATGGTGTTTTTTTCTAAAATCACGGCAGCACTGACAGCAGCGAGACTTTTCTTAGACAAGATGTCGCCTACTTTCCTGTAAACATAAAGTACAACTCCACAGTGTGCTTCCTCCAATAGCACTCCTGGTCAATTTAGGTCCAAAGCCCCGGAGCGTTAAGGTTCAACCCATCTAATTCCATCTGGAAAAACCTTGCTGATGCCTAACATTAAAGGGACAAGTGTCTTATTAAGACCACATGACGACACTTGCACTTACATATCGCTTTGCATCTTCAAAGTACATTCTAAACTGGTTAAATCTAGCTTCAGCAATTAGATATGACATAAATAAAACACTGTGCATGACAGCAGTCCACTCCCATAAAACCAGTTACAAAACGGGGTCCTCCTCAAAATTCAAATGATGCATTATCCAGATAACCAGAACTTCTTATAAGAATCATAGAAGTACAAAGATACTCCTCAGCACAGACTAATTTAGTCCTGACCTCAGATTCCGCATGTGTGGATATACACCTTCTGTCTAGTTTTTATCCATATGTTTAAATTTTTAATCCAAAAATCACACAGCCAATTAAACAAATAAAAAGAAAATGTAAATAAATATATTCATCCTTTTAAGCACATTTATTCTTTCAGGATGAAAGTCTAGCAAAAAGGAAATTCAACTTTATTTTGCACATCTTTTTAGGATTAAAGGTATAAAGAAGTAAATAGCTAATGGAAATTCTGAAAATGACTTATTAATACTTAAATAAAAAGATCTTTAAGGGCATTAGCAATCTTTACAAAAACTAAGATCAGGTAAAAGATTGAGTTTAAATGTGGAGTGTAATGATTGCATTAAAGCAATTTAAATGCTGTGTCTGCATAATAAAAGCAGTTTATACTGTTTCTTACATATATATACACAGAGATAAAAACATGTATACACACAACACTTTAAACATCCTTGCTTATGTCTTCGAAGGCATTTTCCTTATTGAAAGATACTTAATAAAACCTTCTCTCCTGATAGCTACTGTTTAAATCTATAAACTATTAAAGTCATACAACTTCACTACATTGTTCTAAGATATTTCCTGAATCAGTAATGCCAAGGTAGTCTGATGTCAGTATGAGGAGCTGCTGGAGTTAAACAAACTTAAGTAGTGGGTATTTGCAAATATCAAGATATAAGGAGATGCAAGGTAAAAAAAAAAAGTTGCGATGTCCATTCACTTTATATTAAGACGACACCTTAGGTTTTTTTTAGGTTTGGGTGTGTGCAGGCTTTTTTCCCCCCTACTTGACAGGGGAATTTCGTCTTCTTTTTAATTAGATGAATGAATAAACTCATTTGGGTTTCTTTGGGTTTTATTATGAATAACTTAGCAAGGCAAGAACGCATACCACATCTGGAATAGTAACACTCATTAAAATGTACATATCTAATGACACAAAAATAATAAAATCAGTGATTCGATGCTACTGATTTATTTTTTTTCCTGAGCTCAAAGTACTCTCTGCCTTCGTTCTAAGAACGCAGCGATAATAAAGGGGAAGGGGGGGGGGGGGGGGGAATAAAAATTACTTCCACTCATCCATAAAAGAAAGACAGTCATAAAAACGAAATAAAAATTAACTCCGCCGCTCTCTCTCCGGCATCAGCCTGTCGGCAGCCGGTTCCTGCACACCAACCCACGCAGAGCAGGGGGAAGGCAGGCAGGGGAAGGTGCCGGCGGGGCGCTGGGGGTCCCGGAGGAGGCGGGGGGGGGACGGACACTCGAACCAAACCGAGCCGTGCTCAGCTTTCCCCCCCCACGAACCGACCGCACCAGTGCCTGCAACCGCAGCCCGGTTCCATCGCACTACACCGCGGCCCCAGCACCTCCCCCCTTCCGACAGGAACCCCAGCCCCATCCCAAGCCTGCAAGGGGCTTTCAGAGCCGGAACCGTCGCAAAGCCCCGTGCCAGCCCCTGACCCACTCACCAGGAGGCCGAGGACGAGGCTGGGGACGGCGGGGGCCATGCTGGGCTGCGCTGCGCTGCGCGGCGGGGCGAGGAGTGCTCGGCGGCGGCGGTGTGTCTGCGCAGAAAGCCGTCTCCCTCGGTCCCCTCCCGTCTGGCAGAGGAGCCGGCCGGTGGGGAGGGTGGGACCGCGCGCGGCAGCGGCGACTTTAATTACCTTTTTTTTTTTTTGTATCCCTCCCTCCTTCTCTTTGGGTAATGCCCGTCCCGGGCACGGCGCTGGGACACCCCGCCCGGCCCCGCCCGCCTACCTGCGCGGCGTTACGCGGCTTTGTCCGCGCCCCTTCCCTTCCCTTCCCTTCCCTTCCCTTCCCTTCCATTCCTTTCTTCCCTCCGCGCTCGGCCCCGCCTGGCCGCGGAGCAGCGCGGAGACGCGCCTCGGGGAAACTCGGGTTGCAAGTTGTGCGCAGATTGCGCGCGAGTGGCTCCCGGCAGGGCTGCTTGAGGATTGCTAGGCGGTTAACTTTTTTCTTTCCGGACGGATTTGGCTTTCGTCTCTCTCCCTCTCTCCTTTTATTATTTTTTTTTTCCTATCTCTTTCAAACCAGATGAGCTCACCTGTTGCAGGCGTCTTTTCCGAGCGGCAGTTTCACAGAATGGCCGAGGTTGGAAGGGACCTCTGAAAATCATCTAGCCCAACCCCCCTGCCGAGCAGGATCACCTATTTTCACCATTTTTTTCACCTAGTTTCAGATGAATGAAAGAAATTTGGTTGCACACTGCTTTCCAAGCAGTATGGATTTGAAGACTTGTCAGCCTGAGCAGGAAGTTGTGTTTCTTTTTGTTATTATTATTAATCTACCAATTAATCTACCAGCAATAAAGCACTTCAAGAAGGAGATTAGGTGGATCAATAGAAATGTATGAATACTTTTTTTTTTTTTTTTTACATTCAAATGCACAATTGAGAATAAAAAAAAAAAAAAATCTTTATACAGCCTTTGCACCATACAGTTTCTCACTGATTCAAGCTAAATGAGGGGGGTCGATGACCTGATAGAGTCAGGAAGTGTAAGAGACCACTGATAACGTGGCAAGAAGGTATGGAGGGACATAACCTTCAGGAGGTTGAGAAGTGCTGGAATGGCTGAAACAGCAGTATTGTTCCCCTTTAGTCGTGTGGGTAATCCATAGGGTACATGCCTATGGATTGGTTACAAACAAGTGTATCCCAGGTGTGAGGTGGATTACAACAGTTCCGTGGGTGTGGGGTGCTGTGATAGCCAATGCATGATGCTAACAACTTTGTGCTGCAGTATCCCATGGCATGGCACGTTGACGTTGCAGCTTGGCCTTGCAGATGGTTGCACTATAAACACACAGCATTGCACCAGGCTCCATCATACAGTCTCAGAGGAAGCAGGGGAAAAAATGTCTGTGATGTTTTCATTTATTCATTTATTTTAATTTTGTGTGTGAGAACTGGTAATGCCTGATCTCTCTTTAGAATCAACCTTGTGTCCCTGGCCTTCGGTTAGCTTCACCTGGTGCATCCCCACCCCAGGCACTCCTATAAGCACACAATAAGAGCTGGCAGCCCCCTGGAATCCAGAGCACTGCACACAGCCATTCACTTTTCCATGGCGGGTTTTGCAGCTAGGTGGGAAGTGCTAGGCTGTGAAGATTGCTAAACATTTTAATTTATTATGCTCCATTCACGTAATTGTGGACATAGAAAGGGAATGAATGTGTCTGGACCTGCAATTATTTCCAAACATAGTAATTGGAATACTAGCCTTGTGGTCAGAAATTAGTTTCTTGAGCTTTCAATTCTTTCTTTAGTGTCAGTGTGGGACAAACCCACATCTATCAGAGTAAGTACCCGGAGTTGGATGACCCAGACTGTCTTTTCCAAAGCTCTAATTAACAGCCTTAAAACTCTGGCCTGGCTTCATAGCACTCTTGTTTTCACACTGCCGTATACAGTTCTGCCCTTGCAGTAACACACTGGACATACAGCTCCTGCTGTGGTTGTCAGATGTTTGCTGGAGTTCAAGGGAAGAGCAAACAAATACTGGCAGGAGAGATACTAGCAGAACTAGCAATGAGGTGGATCATGGTAACCTTAGCTCAAAGCTGTTGGAAATGTCATATATGACTGCCTCCTTACTCTTCTTCAGCATCATTTTACAGCCACTGCTGGAGAAAGCACAGCTGGGCTGGGTAGGACTTTGGGCCTGTCACAACATGGCCATTCATGTGCTCCTGTAATTCTGAGAGCTTCTCCCTGAAAATCAGGAGCCTTTCTCTGTGTCGGTAATGTCAAAGTTGCTCTGCTGTTCAAAAATCCAGTTGGAAAATCCACCCAAGGGAGTAAATGTCTTTTTGTCACAGCATTTGCAGAGTCATTCATTCCTTCTTCATCTCCAGGAAGCATTTGTGCAGTAGAAAGGTTATATGAAAATGGGCTGACCTGCCCATCAGAAGAACTGTATTGCGTAACTGCAGTAAATCCTTACCCCATTTGCTAAGTGTCTGTGAGTTTATGGACACATTTCAAGGCTTTGGTTTGAACGTGAGGAATCCAGCATTCAGCTGGAGTGCTGAATTACCTTTCTTCCTCTGCAGAGCTTTTGACCATGGATATGCATGGACGTGCTTGTATTTAAAGCTCCCTGAGTGCATTCTTAGGGCTAGAGTCAAAGAACAAGAACACGAGGGGAAAGGTGATCCTTATTTCAAGCTACTTTGGACACAGAGGCCCCACAGATACAGATGTCTGCAAACAATCACATTACTTCAGGATGACTCCTCTGACAGTGAAGTCGAACTTTAGCACTTTAATAGCATTATGAGTCATAGATTTGGAGAAAAAAAAAAAAAAAAAAAAAAGGAGGGGAAAAAAGATATAATGTAATTTGAATTGCTTGGAGCTCCTCTTGCTGCTTGGGGAATACTTATTAAAAGGTAGACTCAGTAGTCACATGGATATATACAAAATAGGGGAGAGTAATCAGAAAGACTTTTGTAGAGGAAAGACATATCTCACAAGTAAAACAGAATTTAATACCAGTAAGTGGATTGCTAAGTTTTACCTAATTAGCACTGGAGGGTTCAAAAAGTTTGATAAAACCCATCACTAAACATGCAAGTGAAAATTGCAATAAGAGGAAAAGTCTTCCTACGAATAGTAGTTGGTTTAAAATGGAGAAAAGAAGAATTAGGTTCAGGCAGTAGGAAAACATTGTCAGGTGGAACCTGAGCTTTTCTACATATTCATAAACAATGTGGAAAAGGAAATTAATGGTAACACAGTAGCAGTAGAAAATTAACCATATTAATGACTGCCTAATACCAGGCTGACTACACAAAGTTATGGAAGAATATTACCGTACTGAATGAACAGGCGATAAATTGATAACTGAAATTTCAAATTCGCTAAGAATATATTTTGGGTAGTTCTCTGGAAATACCCTGAGCTCAATGACCAATGTCAATCAAAAGGAAATAAAACAGAAGGAATTATTTGGAAAGACACAAGATAAATGTTTATGTTCTTTTATGTATTCTCTGTGACCACAGGTACATTTATATACTGAAAATAGTTTGCAATTCTAGTTATCCATTTCATAAAAAGAGTACTAGAACCTGAAAAGGTATAAACAAGAAAACAACAAGAAAATATTGCAGTTATAAAGACTAAGTAGAACAGTATTCTTTATCTCAGAAGTGAATATGATGTTGTATACAACTGGTAAAGATACAGGGAAGATAAGTTTGGAAGGACTGCTTACTGTTTCTCACAGTCCAAGTACAAAATTAATTGGACCATGGGTATTAAAAGCAGTGCCGCCTTTGGTTCAGAAAGTCATGATTGTTGGAATCTAGATGGGTATGTATCATGTGAGAAACATTCAATATGCTCTGCTTTCTAATCTTTTGCCAAATACCAGCTACTTTCTGCTGCTGAAGGCCGCAGACCATTGGGCCAGACGAGCAAGCTGGTCCTCATTAATTCCTAATGTAGTTTAGAATAGTTTCATGGCTGACTGTGGTCAACTTTCAGTGCTTGGAGAAACAAAGTACTGGGAGAGCATAGAGGTCACTTTACCCTTTGCAGCGACACAGTGAAATTGGCTAGCCGCATAAGCTAGGACCTGCAGTCAGATGTTCATGTTGGAAGCATTCTTGAGTGTGAAATTTGCCTCTGCTGTGGAACACCACAGGAGAGAGAGGTCCAGTATATTTCAGTCGGGGGGGTGGTGGTGGTCGTGGTGGTGGTATTTGTTATTGTACATAGTCAACAAAATGTACTAAGTGTTCTTAATTTAGGTCAGGCATGCTAATTACCCTAAAGGTGTCTGAACAATAAACAACAATGACCCTAACTAAGAAACTAATTAGCTTTGAAAATTTGGCTTTCTTAATCATCAAAGAAGATTGGACAGAGCTCATCCTTAATTTAGAGAATAATTACTATCAGTGCTCTGAAGCTTTACACATTAGTCATTCTCACAGAAGATTGAATGGGTTGAAGGGAGTCACTCTCTGGAGCCTACAGTCCCATGCTTTTACACTCATCTTTTTCTTCTAATAAAATGCAAACCCTATGAAAGTTTACATAAAATCTATTTTGAAATTGCTAAAAGTTTGTCTAAATTTTAAGTTATATCAGCTTTACATCTCAGAATAATATAATTCAGCTTCTGTGCTTAAACTAGCTTTTCTTGTTTGCACTTCTCATTATAATTCTTACACAAAAAACACTATTTGCCTAACAAAAGGTGTACTTTTTATGATCTTGAGTATACCCATTGTCACAGCAGATCTTGATTTTCACCTGCATTTTTTTGGAACTGGGAAGTAATCATATATTTCATTGTGATTTTTCAAACAAAAGCTACATAATTTATTTACCATTTAAATACCTCTTCTTCCAGATATATAAGTAAAAAATATTTTTAGAAATTTATACATTTCTAAATTAAATAGTTTTTGTTTTAATAAAGTAAGCTTAAATAAAGATAACACATGATTAATTTACTTAAAATTGCATGGACCTATCTAATACTTGGATAAAAAACTTCAAGTGAAATTCCAGAAGAATAGTGTCTCCCATGTTTTGAAGCTCAGTTCAGTTGGAAGTGAGAAATACTTCCAATTCCTCCAATCTACCTCCAAGTGACAATAAAAGGAATAATCAAGGTGGCTGGGAGTTGTTTTTTTTTGGTTTGTTTGTTTGTTTGTTTGTTTTTCCCTCATGTTCAGGCCAAAACCAAGAAGAAAAGGAAACAAAGAATTAATGTTGCAAGTAGCTTCTTCTAAATTATATCAGAACATTGGTCCACATCAAATTAATTTAGATGGTATGATCTAGACAGTCAAAGACAAATAGTAGCTATCAGAAGAACTAATGTTATTTATAACAAAATAATCTTCACTATTATCAAAGTATTTGTTTTCCAGAAGTGTACACACTCTGTCCCAAACTGCAGGAAAAAGCCTAAATAGCTTTCAGCACAGAAATGCCTCACTGTGAAACTTACTGTTGTTTCTCAGAAAATCTTAAACTATTATTCAGGGGCATTTGAAAAATGAGTGGAATCTTAAAAAAATTATTGGGAAAGGAAGAAAGAACTCAAAATAGAAATCACAGTATGTCACTGCATAAATACATGGATTTACACTTTGAATACTCTATACTCTTCTAGACATCTCAAAAAGCAGCTACTAGAGGCAGAAAAAATACCAAGAATGGAAATAAAAATGATTTATTTTCATGTACTGAAACTAAAAGTAGTATCAGCTGTGGGAGGCAGTGGGTGGAAGAGGAGACAGATCTGCAGTTTCACAAATGACATATAGAGAAAAAAAGGGAAGGATTAGTCACAGTTTCTTACAAGCTGAAAATTTGGAAGGTATTGAATGAAATGATCAGGCGATTGAAATAAAACAAATGAAAGCAGGCACTGTTTGCACAGCAAATAATCAAATGGTGTCATTCAGAGCTGTGTCATATTATGGAGGACAAAACCATATATATATCAGGAAAAGAATAAGAAAAAATAACATGGAACATTGGTGGTTGCTAGAGACACTGACTTTGAAATACTGCTTGGCAGAGATGGAGAGCGTACAAGGAAAAGACCACACTACACATGCTTTACTTCTTATACTATCTCCCTAAATATCAGTTACATTCTGCTGCTGGAGATAGGATGAATTTTATGGACTTTCAATGGGATGTGGTAGAGCAGTTTAATTTTCTCTCTTCTCATGAAATATGTCTGCTGAACTTTCCTAGAGATTTCACAAAGATGAGGGTGTTAAGACACAAAGGGGATTTCTTACTTTTTGAGACTCCTAAGACATATACAAAGTATGGATTTAGTTGTGTATCATGCTTACTTCTCTATTTGCCTAGTTACATGCTAAGAAAATTATTTAAGGAAGTAGTATATCTAAGTAGAAAAAAAAAATTGAAGCATAGCAGAATGAAAACAGGTCATCAAACATTTTTTTTTTTTTTTAAATAGGAATTATTTGTTCTGCATGGCTTTATTTAGACTTACATCAAAGATGTGTAATAAAACTGCATAGGAGGGGCTGATGGGAGTTGCTTGAGTATTATTCATCACACATTTTTTTAATGTACTGTGTTTACTAATCCTATGATTCCTTTTTACTCATGTCAGGTATCAAAACTGAAATTTTCTGTATCCATATTCACTGCATGTAAGAGAATTATTAGGTAGGAAACACTCAGAGAAGAGATTATTTTATAAGAATAAGAACATTCCTTAATGCAACAGAGAGTTTTTATAATATCCTATTCCAATTTGAGTATGGGTAGAAACCTCTGTGGAACTATAAAAAAAAAATACATACTAGTCTGAGTTACAGGAAATTTTAATCATCCTGGATACAGTTCTGAGCCCAAATGCTAACAGATTACAGTAGTAAGCAATAATACTATGATAGCAGGTCACATATTGTTAGGAAATACCAAACAGATTTCATTACTAAAGTATCAATGAACTGTAAATACCGCCAGGCTATGTTTACTTTAAAAGTTGTGAATCTTAATATTAGATCAGGGAGTAAGCAGGGAGAAAAACTGTTTGAGAAAGGAGTCTTGGTCTGAGTGATCACAGATAGGTTCAAAACTGCCACAACGGTTTCAAGTGCAGGGTAGGCAAACAGGTGGATAAATAAAGCTTCAGTTTTCAGAAGACCAAACTTCGACACTGCAAAGCAACTAAGAGGCATCCATGGATTGAAATGTGAGAGTATCACATATAAAGAAAATTCCGATAGCCTGGGCTTGAGTGGCAATTTCTTGTTACTTACAAGACACTATAAGAAATCAGGGTATTTACAGAAATGAGAAGGTTATGGTCTTCAGCTAGAAAGTGCACAAATATAAAAGTACAGTGAGAATAGTAAAATGTCTGTCTGGAAGACGTATTCTGAAGACACTGATGGAAATAATAAGGTTTCTTAGCATGATACTATTCACACAAGCAGGGCCATATCCTGAGGATCAAGTGGAGATTATGGGATAGTATACACCACAGATCACAATACTTTGCTCCAGTTTTAATAGGAGAAATTATATGTAGGATTAAGGAAAGATTATGCAACAAAGATAGGAAACAGAAATTGTCACATGCATACTGGGTACAAAAATAAGCATGTGTTTTGTGAAATCTGAACATCCTGGACAATGTCCAGTAGCAGTGATTTTAAAAGAACCTACAGCCTGAGGAGTGATACTTTACTTATTCCCATTAAGAACAGTAGGTATGATAGACATATCTGAAAAGAAAAAGTGGGCTATCGGAAGAGTAGTCAAGAACGTGGAGATTAAATAATGTAAATTCAAAGTGATTTTGGTAAAAGTAAATTATGACATGTAATAATATATCTTTCTTTGATGTCATTTAGATGGGGTCAGCACAGTGGATTTAGTAACCTAGATTTAAGCAAAACATTGATTCAAAGTAATTAAAATTAATATCAAAGGAAGAAAAATTAAAGGGGAAATTAAAATGAGGAATATTTAATGATTAACATGATAGCTAAAGGGAAGACTATGATGAGATACACTGAAAAGAGAGTTGTCCAGATGAACAGAGGAGAGCAATGATATTTTCCAAGAACCAGTTTTGCTTAATATTTTTATTCATAACATTGCTTTAAAATAATGATGATGATGATAATAATAAAATTAGATTGTTTGCATTAATAATCTATGGTATGTATGATGCAACACTTGAAAAATCCTGCCAGTGATGATAGGAACAGGTGGTTCACACATTGTAAACTGGAATTACAGAAGAAGGATAAAAATGACATAATAGAAAGCAATGCACATAGAAACTAAATACAGAAGTTTTATTCTAAATTGAAGGCTTATCAACCAAAGTTGGCACTTCAAGAGTGGGCACTAGATTTACTGGCAGGTCTCAGGAGGACTATTTTATCTAGAATATCAGGAGGTCATTTTAGGATGAACTATTTCCAGTAAAAACCAGGGAATTATAGTATTATGGTACGTAATGTTATCAAGACGTTCTTTAAAAATGTCATGTTAAGTTCTTACATCTATGCTCATAGAATAATATAAATTTGAATTGAATTTGAAAGGCTAATATAAAATAGGATAAGGTGTTTCAGAAGGTTCAAAGTCTATTTATGTTATCAAAGTGGAAGTTTTAGAGGTGTTAAGATTTCTTTTAAAATTTCATCTGGATAAACATTGGAGCTGGAGAGAAATGTTTACCCATAATAAACTTATGAAAGGCATTGGTTGTACAAGGTCTGTAACTTAAAGACGTTTTTCAATGACTGAAACTTAAGATGTTTTTCAAATGAAGTAAAGCAGGCAAGAAACCTTAATAGGTTAAGTATGATGATTGTGAAGTTTATGAAGTGTTTTACGGATGGTTACTTGCTTTTAATATTCTGGCAGTATTTTTTGCACTTGATTTTATTATTATTCCCAATTAATCCCATGGATCTTGTATTCGCTTCGTTTTTGCATGAGACAGGAAGAAACTTTTACAAATTTTGATGCACAACTTTGACTCCAGAGGATTTATAATTCCCTTCCTTTGTAGACTGGAATGTATTAAAGATTAGCAACAGGCAGGAATAAGATATCATCAGGCATTGGATTTAGAAGCAGAAATCAATTTTCCCTCAGATTCCAGTATCATAAAGCCTTGTTTTGGAATTCTTCCTTTATTTTTTGCTTTTTTTTTTTTTTTTTAATAATGCGTGATATTTTATTTCTATGGATCATTTAAGATTATTTCATGCTCTCAATCTTTATGGTGTCAGAGGCCAAAACAACATTTTCTCTCTCCCTTAATACAGAGAATATGCCCTGAGACATGGCTTTATGCTAAAAATCTAAATTTTTTATAACAAATTTCAGGAATTTTCTGATGTCCTTCAGTGGAAAAGCAAGGAAGGTTAGATGAAATACAGTTTCTAATAGATTATTCTGCAACTAATATTGTAACTACAGACTGTAATGGTGTTTTTCACTGTGATGACGGTTAGCTAATTAGAGTTTACAATACAAATGGGTCTCTGCAATGCTCTACTGCATTTTGAGGCAAACACAGCTTTGCTTTGAACACCAAAGACAGACTTTGCATAGTTTTGATTATTTTTATATAATTTTGACCAAATATATATTATGTATGTCAGATAATAATATTTTATCCATTTCACATCTGATATTGATATTTTTCATCTTTAATATGCAGATACCTCTTTCTACTTAATGCTGAAGTTTTGGATCACTACTAATCCTGTCTTACATATATGACACTACATTGTTTCATTAATGTAATTATTAACAAATACTTTGTTGCCAGTTTTGTGCAGAGAGATAAGTTTACAAATTGCTGTTTTCATGACTGGCTCCTGAGAAAAGCAGTACTCTTCTTTATGTTACTTCGGAAGGTTTTTTGCAGTCCTGACCTGGGATGCTCAGGGTGCCAAACCTAAATGTGATGGTGGGCTGTGCTGCAAGACCAGCCCTGAGGGTGACCAAGGTGGCTGGGAGTACCTGGTTGCCTTCTGCAGTACGCCCTTTGTTGCTGGCCTTTGTTTTGATCTCCTGCCCTTCGTTGCTGCCTTTTTTTTTCTGATCTCCTGTCCCTTGTTGTTACCCTCAGAGGAACTATTATTTATTTGCTTCCTAGCTAGCTAGGAGCTGCTGAAGCAGGCAGCAGGCTAGAAGTGGAGAGCTGCTGTAGTGGTGTGGGCTTGTTCCACAGCTGTGGTTTTAGGGAAGACAAGGGGATGGCTGCCTAAGCTCTCTGCTCTTTGAAGTCTGGCTGTGCAGGTCTCGATGGTTAGGACTCTGCATGGCTTCAGGTATGAAAACCTGTCCCTGCAGCAGTCACTGGCAAAAGCCCAGGAGTTTACACCTGGACTTCAACTGTAGCATTCATTTGGTGAAACACAGTGATATGATAGAGCAACTCAGAGTTTTCTTAGCTCCCAAAGCCACAGAAAGTCAAGCCTAACAGGACAGATTAAGCAGGCAACCAAAACAGGGGAATGGGATTTTGTGAATGTGATATTACAGCCATAATACAAATATTGCTATGCTGTTCTGTAAAATGATACTGCTCATTTTCCTTTAATATTCTTTACTGACTAAATCATACTCTTACCTCCTGATTGTTCTTTCCCTTTGTCTCCCACACCTTCCCTTTTACCTTCACCTTCTTTCTGATTTGCTGGTGATACCACATCAGGCAGGGTATGTCCTTAACCCAATAGTAAGCCATGTTTTGCTGACATTTTTACAACCAGAATATGGGAACCATAGTTCATGGCTCTATATGTTTTCTGGACATTGCTTAAAAATTTATTAGATGCCTTAGAATAATAATAATGATAAATAAATAGATAGATAGATAGATAGATAGATAGATAGATAGATAGATAGATAAATTAAGGACATAAGCCATCTGTCTTTTAGTCTGGTGCAATTTCATAGAATCATAGAATGGGTTGGGTTGGAAGGGACCTCAAAGATCATCCAGTTCCAAGCCCCCTGCCATGGACAAAGACACCTCCCACCAGACCAGGTTGCACAAAAACCAATCCAGCTTGACCTTGAACACCTCCAGGGATGGTGCATCCACAGCTTCTCTGGGCATTCTGTGCCAGTGCCTCACCACTCTCTGAATGAAGAATTTCTTCCTTATATCTGATCTAAATCTACCCTCTTTTAGTGTTAAGCCATTCCCCCTTGTTCTAGTACTTCACTCCCAGACAGAGTCCCTCCTCAGCTTTCCTGTAGGTCCCCTTTGGGCACTGGAAGGCTGCTATAGGGCCTTCTCTTCTCCAGGCTGAACACCCCCAGCTCTCTCAGCCTGTCTTCGTAAAAGAGGTGCTCCAGCCCCTTGATGATGTTCATGGCCCTCCTTTGGACTCACTCAAATATGTCCAATACATATTTGTATTGTGCATCTATATATACATGAGATATATACATTTATAGATAATACATTCATTTAAGTGGATGCTTATTTGGACATACAATGTAGAATTAATAATGTATTGTTAAGGGAGCTTTTAGAATGTGGATAATTGTAGAATAATTTCCAGCTGAAACATTACAGTGAATATTAAGGCATTATTTTTAACAGGTAAATCATTTAACCTACAAAATTTCTCTTATAATATTTTTTGTTTTCAATACACTCAGTATAGCAACATGGTAACTAATATGGTACATCAATAAAATAGAAAAATATACAAAGAAGGTAATAGAATAGCAAAATTATGATGTGGGCAGGGAAGGCTAAGAAAATTTAATATCATAGACCTAAACCAAAAAATGTATTTTAACAATACAGAGTTTAGATCAAAATATATCAGACAGGTAAAACAAAAGAACACTGTTGAAATACAACAAAAGGCTAAAATGACGGTTTGACATTGAAACCTTGCCAAAACAACTATTGTTTAACTCCACTTAATGAATCAAATACAATTTGTTCAAGCAAATTAGGGACTCTGGTTCAAAGTTGCATGCTATTATTTTTCTGGTAAAAGATTTGGCTATGTTCCTACTACATTAGTCTATCTTTCAGACTGGTTTGTGGGGAAGACAGAACTATAATCTATGCGCATATCATTGAACTGTAGACATGATCTCCAGTTCTCTTTCCTGCATCATCAGGTCAAAACTTTTCCTTTAAGGTAAAGTTTCCTAGAAAGTGAGCTCTCTAAGAGAAATTTCAGTATTTTTTTACATGTTGGTAATATCAAAAACAAAACAAAGCACACAAACAAAAAAAAACTTAGCAATTACAAATGAAAGCCAAAATGAAAATGAGAGAAAAACATTTGGAATTCTCTCTGGAAACAGAATTGCCCAAGAATGTTTTGGTTTGTTCTCCTTTCCATTTCTGTGTGAATTGATTATATTATACAATTATTTGGACAAAATTACAGAATTAGTTTTACAAATGAATCTTAAAATGCAAGCATGTGTTCAAATCTTATATATATATATATATATTATTATTATCTTAATACTATCAAAACATAATCATTTGGAGGCATTTATATACATGCCAGAAAAATAAACAAATATTTCAGACACAGGGAAGAAAGCAGAATGACTAACGAGATTTTGAAAATATTACTATATCTAGTACTAGTTTTGTAGCTATATTGTTTTGTAATTCTATTACTACATCTAGTACTACTCCATTTAATACTGCAACATCTGGTCTGTTTCTGTGCTCTGCCAGATACAAATATTCTAGGGAAGGGTATCTATAGATGTATTAAAGAGAGATGTGCAAATAGTATATAGAAAATAAAATAAGTGTAGAAGTGTAGTGCTGTTGTAGAAGTGTAATCATAGAATCATAGAATGGCTAGGGTTGGAAGGGACCTCAAAGGTCATCTAGTTCCAATCCCCCTGCCATAGGCAGGGATGCCATCAGGTTGCCCAGGGCCTCGTCTAATGTGGTCTTGAACACCTCCAGGGGTGGGGCATCCACAGCCTCTTTGGGTATCCTGTTCCAGTGCCTCACCACCCTCTCAGTGAAAAATTTCCTTTTACCCCTAATCTAAATCTCCCCTTTTTTAGTTTAAAATAATTTCCCCTTGTCCCGTCCATATCTGATTGAGCAAAGAGTGGCTCTCCATCATTTTTATAAGCCCCCTTCAAGTACTGAAAAGTTGCAATGAGAACACATGACATCCATTAAACAAGCCCCAAGTCTAAAAATAGTCATTTGCATTCCTTACTTAAAAAGGCCTTTCCTTCAGCAACTGTGCCTTGACATTTTCATTCTATGAAATTCATATATTTTGGAGTCTTTTTTTCTCATTGGTGAAGGTAGCAAATTGAGAGGTCGGCAGTCCTGCTTTTGAAGTGCATTATATTACAGCTTTTATCTTTGGTTAAGAAACAATTCATGATGTTCCTGTGGCTGATGCTGGGAAATCTGTGCAACAATGACATGCTTCTTAATTTTGTTCTCAGATAAATATTAGGATTTAATCAGTTTACAAGGACATTCTCTAAAATGTCCTTGAATATGCCCTCCAGTTGAGAACAACATAAATGCATAAATGCCAAGGGCTTACTTCCTGCCTCCTCCCTGCTGCCCCCGCAAAAAAAAAAAAAAAAAAAAAAAAAAAAAAAAAAAAAAAAAGTTAAAATATGCAGACACGTACAAAGGATTTCTGAGAAATATAAAATCTGGAAAAGTCTCTGTGCGGGGGACCAGGAGTTTTGAAGGGGCAAGGAAATGAGGGTAAGTAAACAGATCACTGTTTAGCTCAAGGAGAAGAATGAGGGAACAGAGAGTTTTGAGACAAAAATTCTGATGTCCTGCTGAAACTGTGCAGGATGGTTTTCTATTTCATGTATTCTGTAACAGAAGGTTGCATACACTCCTAAACTGGTAATTTTGTGATTTACTGGTGGTGTGAAAGATCCGAAATAGACACACCTTTCATTTTACAAGTACAGTTTTGACTTCTTACAAAATGTTCCTTGCTTTCTAACTTTTTTTTTTTTTACTCTTAGCTTGTATGGACTTCCATAAATATGTTAATATTACTGTCATTAGGTCGATCCAATTAGTGTAAATAGGACGTAGTGTAACAGGAATAGGAAATAGTGTAAATAGGAATAGTGTAAACAGGCAAAGTGCCTGTGCCCAATGTGTTTTGATCAAATGCCATTTAGAGTTGCTGTAAGTACAATTTAACAAAATAATGGTACCAATGCAGATGACAGCTTGAAATACATGTACCACCAGTACTTTACTTCTCTTGGTACTACTCTTCTGTGGGCATCTAGAATTGTTACAATGTCACCTAAGTATTCAGAGTCAATCAGGTGGAGTCTTGAGACCTACATGCATTCTTAGTGATGTACATAAAGATGTATTGTATTACACTGCATAGCTTGCAGGGAATGCCATGTAATGTTCTGGCATCCATGCAGTCATATGGGTGACTTCACTGGTGTTTAGGACATCTTAATCTCTTACCATTTTTTTTACACACAAGAGTAAATGTATGATAATTTTTATCCAATGGTTGTTTTTTGTTTTTTTTTTTTTAGTTGCATATGTTTCTAAGTTTTGCAAGTACTTACTAGGCAGTTGGCTTTAAGAAAGAGCAAAATAAGCAGGTGTTTATGGTGAAAAACTTCTGGGACAGTGTAAAACAGACTTTGTAAGGAGCAGAGGAAATGAGTGACTGTACTACACTGCATACCTGTCCCTCCCTCTATAACTCCATATGGGAGGATATGGGAAAGGGCGTTCCGGATTTTTAATCCAATCATCTGATGAATGAGGAATTTTCAATGAAAAAAAAAAAAAAAATGGAAAAGAAAAAGAAGGTTCTGGGCCTCTCTGACACTTTCTACAGCTTCCTGAATCTTCCACATCCTGTCCCAAGCCTCTCCCCATCTTCATAGCCTGGACAGTCACTGAGCTATTCCAGACCCAGAATCCATGCAGGCCTTTCCTCTTCCCTTTGACACAGCTCCCTGAGTAACTCATGTATCTCAACCCTATCTCATCACACACAGGTGATGAAGCCCTCAGCCTTCCTACCCTGTCAGATCCCCCATGCCCCACCAAACTCCCATTTTCCCCTATCGTATTCCACTTGCATGTGACATGCCCTATGCCACCACTAGGTTTTGCTTCCATTGCTGAGGTGCCCCAGGCCAGTTCTATAATTAGTTTTGAGATATATGTGCCCAGATATTTGTTAATATCCAGTCCTTACACTGCTGTAAGGAAGATGATTTATTATCTCAAAACAGCATTCATGAATGTTTTGTGGTTTTTTGTTTGTTTGTTTGTTGTTGTTTTTTGTTTTGTTTTTTATTTTTTTTTAAGTTACCTGACAGTTATGAAAAGCTTTTAATTCTGCTGTGTGTTGATTTGAAAGACTGCCCAAGAGTCTTCTACACTATAGATACTGAGGTCTCATTAAGACCTGAACACGATATCACAAGTTTCTTCCTGCAGAAGGGTTTAGTGGTGAGGGGATTCACCTTTGTGGGATGCATTTCTTTGCTCCCAATTACTACTAGCCTTTCCTAGCAGTCTCAGCTTATTTTCCTAAATTAGATAGGATGAAAACAGGTCATTATGTCTCCTGCTTTGAAAAAAAAAAAAAAAAAAAAAAAAAAAAAAGAAAGAAAAGATACTTTTACTTTAGTAACATCACTTTTACTCTTCCTGTCACTTTAAATGGAATTATATTGTATCCAGCTTTGAAGCTCTTTTAATCTTCTACTTCATCATTGTATTTGTTGCTGTCCTGTTATTTACTCTGACCCTAATGTGGTCTAATATTTACATTTTTGCACTACTCCATGCATTTCCGTGACAATTTCATGTGGGGCTGGAACACCATCTTCAAATTAGTAGAAAACAGCCTTTTCTGTTGTGAAGGGAATTGCTGGTTAGAAAGGGTCAGGTAAGCAACTTTTCTCTCTTCTCTCTGGTAACAGCAACAGGACCTGAGGGAACGGCATGGAGCTGGGACAGGGGAGGGTCAGACTTGGTGTTAGGAAAAGGTTCTGCACCCGGAGGGTGGTCAAGCACTGGGACAGGCTTCCCAATGCAGTGGTCATGGGCAGAGCCTGACAGAATTCAAGAAGCATTTGGACAACACTCCCAGACATGTCATCTGATTTTTGGGTGGTCCTGTGTGGAGTCAGGAGTTGGACTCAATGGTCCTTGTTGGTCCCTTCCAACTCAGGATATTCTATGGTTCTACAACTCTAGGTAAATTACCCCTGAAGACTTAAAGTTTTCTTTAACGTGGACCATATCAAAACCGTATGTGAAGGAGAACATAAATTACATAAAAATAGAAGGTGCCCATTTGTTGAAAAAATATGATTCAACTACACTTGTAGTGTCATACTATTTCCTGTCAAGTAATGATTTACAGAAAAAAATCACAGAATGGCTGAAGTTGAAAGGCACCTCTAGGGATCATCTGATCCAACCCCTGTATTCTGAGTTTTCAGTTTATATTCAGAGTATTCATACCTAGAGCAGGTTTCTTAGGACTGTGTCCAGTTGGATTTGAATATCCCCTAGGATGGAGTTTCCACAACCCTTCTGGACAACCTGTTCCAGTGTTTGACTACCCCCAGAGCAAAAAAATATTCTTCTTAAGTTTAAGTGAGAAACTCATGTGTTTCAATTTCTGTTCATTGTGTTTTATCCTGTAAGTGGACATCACAGAGATAGCTTGGCCTAGCTTCACTGTCTTTCTTCCTGCAATCAGTTATTTACACACGTTAATAAGATCCCACCTGGGAATACTTCACGCTGAAGTCACAGATTTCTCAGCCTCTGATTGCATGTCAGATGCTCCTAGCCCTTAATCAACTTTGTGGCCCTTTTCTGGACTCTTTGACCTTTGGCCCATTTCTCCAGCCTGTCCATGCCCCTCTAAGGACAGCAGGACCCTCTAGGAGTGCATCAATCACTCCTACCAGCTTTGTGTCATCTGCAAAATTGTGGCAGGTATGCTTTATCCCATCAACCAGGTAAGTGATGAAGATGCTAAAGAGCATCAGACGCAATGTAGTCAGCTGAGGTACTCCCCTAGATACTGGACTTTGTGCAGCTGGTTGCAACCCTTTAAGCCTAACTGTTCAGGTAGTTTTCAGTCCACCTCGCTGCCCACTTAGCTAGTGCATACTTCCTCATTTTGTCTGAGGACATTGTGGGAAACAGTGTCAAAAGCCTTACTAAAGTCAAAGCAAACAATATCTTTTTTTTTTTTTTTTTTTTCTTTTTTTTTCTTTTTTTGTGTGTGTGTGTGTGTGTGTGTTGGTTGGTTGATTTTTCCTTCCTTGTCCAATGAGCTGGTCACATCATCATAGTTGTTTACCAGGTTGGTCAGGCAGGATTTCTCTTTCATGAATCCATGCTGACTACTCCCAGTTACCTTCTTGTCCTTAATATATTTGGATATGGCTTCCAGGATTATATGATCAGTCACCCTCCCAGGCATCAAGGTTAGTCTGACCAGCTTCTAGTTCGTTGGATCCTCCTTCTTGCCCTTCCTGAAGATAGCAGTAACAGTTGCTTTCTTCCAGGCCTCAGGAACCTCCCACAATAGCCACAATTTTTCAAAGATAATCAAGTGTGCCTTCACAGTGACATCAACCAGCTCCCTCAGCACTTGATCCCATGTTCAGTTTAAATATTTAAATGTTCCATAACCTGCTACTCTTCCACTGAGGGTAAGCCTTCCTGGCTTCAGACTCCCTCTGGTCTCAGGGATGTATGATTCCTGAATGCAGAACCAAAGAAAGAAAGGAAAGAATAGGAAAGAAACTATTGAGTTTCTTTGAGGTATTGAGTACCTTGGCCTTTTTCATGTCCTGGTGTAGGAATTACACTAGAAGAAGCAAGTGAACAGAATTTTCCAATGCAACATAGCAGAGTTAATTTGAACCTCAGACAGACAGAAACTGTGAAGAAAACATAGTCAATTAAATATATATATATATTTACTTTTGTAAGCAATAGTAATGCATTAGAACAAAGTGCTTGAATCTTATGGTCACATTTTGGACACACTTTAAAAGCTCCAATAATTATTTGAGAACTGGCAGATATTCTGCATTATGAAAGATTTTTAAATATCAGCATATTAAAAAATAAAAATAAAAATGTTTGAAGACTCAGGCTCCTAAATAAAGACCATAGACTTTTCAAAGTATATTTAAGCATTAATTAAACACAAATTACTGGGCTTACTGATAGTCAGTAGAAGACACAAACTATGATATAAAAAGGTCAAAAGAACAGATGATGTAGCAGTTATTTCTGGCATTAAGTTCTCTCAATACTGAATGGAGATTGGCTGTTCCTTTCTGTGTATGATTATAAAAAAGAAACCAACCTTACGAACCTTGAATGAAATTTTTAGTGAAAATTGAAGAAGAAACATTATTATGCTTGGCATAATTTCAGTAATATTTAACAGCACATCCTCCTTATTTTTGAATAAAATTTGTGCAATTCTGCAGGCATTGGTAATGTTTAACGCTGCATTTAATCAGTGAGTTTGAGTGTCCACAGTAATTCCTGCACTTTTGGCCTGTTGCTTGTCCAAACAGAAAAATATGTAGCATAAGGACATACAAAGGGCTGCCACATACACAGGTTCTCTTCCAGTCAAAGTCAGGACACAGAGGAAAAGGGATATTAGGGTGATTTTGATTTTCATCAGGACATGCTTGAGGTTTTCTCTTTGATGTGGTAGCTCTCCAGAGTCTCACAATATGTGCTAGAATGTACATAGAGTTGTCATACTACTTAAAACTGTTTTCAAATTGCAATATAAGTATTCACCTAGTAATAGGGAGTAGGAGATTTTAAATAAGCTCACATATTTTACTTTGCCTATTATCTCCAGACTGTTTACATTTGATCATTTTTTTCCTATATTTACGTTATAATGCTCAAAAAAACCCCACAAATCTGCAAATATGTGCTTGAAGAACAATAAATAAATAAATAAAGCCTTGCCTAGGGAAACGCTTTGAACTTGGAATCTCAGTTCCTGGCTTTTAGGAATCTCAGTTCCTAATTTTACAGGTGGTGAAGACCACATGTACTAAGTTCCTGCTGAGATAAATTTCCAGTTCCGCAGAAGTTTCCACAAAAGACCTTGTAATTTCTAAAATGTGTTGTGTACCATTTAGGTAAAATTATAACCCCATAAGGATTTTTTCTTGTAAAATCTGAAGGATATAGGTTGCATTCACAAGAAATGTCAAAACTCTTACAATAACAAAGTGATTAACAGATGAAGTGCTTATTTAATCACTGCGTTGATCAAATCTTAGTCTGTAACAGGGAGAGGAAGCTGACCAGGTCCACCTCATCCACGCTGTGTTGGTGATACATTAATTTAATATCACCACCTTAAGTAGCTTATACACACGCACAAACAATTTTCTTTCACTCAGTGCTGCTCTTTAATGTTACTCAGTTTTACATGCTTTAAATGAATAGGTGTGGTTGTTTCTTTCATTTTTGCTAATTCCCTTGCCATGTTCTGTTTAAATTATTCCATTTGTAAGCATAGACAAGTTCATACACGCATGTTAGTTTCAGCACACATTTAATATTTATTAGTTTAGATGGAAGATGTCCGCAAGCTGAAATATGTTTCAGTGTAATTAATTCATACCCTTTCTTATAATCAGTTTGATTTTATGTATTTTTATCCTTTCTCTCATTTGATCTCTACTTTTTTTCTGATATTCAATAAAAAGAACATCTTACTTAAAAAAATAAAATATTTTTATTTTTCTTCTTGTGTTACTATATATAAATGGTATTAAGAATCTTATCTTTTATCTTTGTTGTATTATTGAATTGTCTACACAGAATAAAAGTGTTAGCTCATTATGTGTAAGTTAAGCAGACCTGAGTTCCCATTATATCAGAATATCATATACTATCTGTAATATTGCCAGCATAGTATGACCTATACTATATATTAGTGTGTGTGTATATATATATATATATATATATATACATGTACACTAACGCCAGTATAGCATTGATCTATGCATACAGAGACCAGCATTATGAGAGCACACAACTGTATTAATGACATGTGTTCTCTATGGCAAGACAAACCTTCCTGGGTTCTTGAACCTTGAAGCTTTTTCTCGAGTTCTTGTGTGGAGAATTAAACTGTACAATACACCAAACAGTTGTTTCTTCACATTTCAAACTATAACATAAGCCATCATTTTCAGTTCAACTCAGAAATGGAAACAAATATTTAAACGAATAACAGTCCTACTTACATGGCCAACTCTACTCCTTGGAACTTCTAATAGAAATTTAAATATTTGTAAATGAAATGCAAAGCTGCCTATGATCTTGTTTTGTGTCTTTGTGCTCACTTTTTAGAAGTGTAAATAAAAACACAAAGACCATTGCAAAAGAGTACAATCCTGCCATGAGTGTTTCTTTCTCATTATATAATCAATAACATCTTACGGGGAGACATTTTTCATAATTTTCCATTTTAAGGAGCAGTAATGAAAGTATGCTAATCAGAATGCATGGAGGGAAAAAGGAAATAAAAAGTGAGTAACTGATAACATGGTGCTGGATTTATAGAACTACACAAACAACTGGCATTAGAATATGAAAAAAAAGGAAGAAAGACAAATACAAAAGTCAAATTCATTACACATGTTGTAGCATTCAGGTGTACAAGTAGACATCCCCAAAGTGACTTACCAGCATTACTGCTATACTTTTACACAACATATAGGAAACACATTTCCTCACTCACCCACCTACAATAAGTAAGCCTATATCTGTAGCCAATAAGTTTATAACACTTTAATTTAACACTTAAGAAGTCCTTTTTCAGTTAAGCTTACATGAACTGTGCATCTAATATACATGTTTTTATTGTCTATTGCATACTGATATGGGTATTCTGCGTGAAAACAGCCTCAATATAATCTGAGGCACCTGTACTGAAACTGAAATTGAAATTCAGTTGTTAGTACCTTTAGAAAGATTAGTAATTCTTTCTAATTTCTCAGTAAAATTAATTCATGAATAATTTGAAATGTCATTAAATATATTGAAACTGGTATTTATTATAGAATTCATAGCATTGGACTTATTCAGACACACACAAACAGAACAATGGACTCCACCAGCCTCACCAGCTGATGGTCAACGGAGGCCAAAACATTTATAATATCAACTTATTCAATTGTTGATATTCATGGTGCTTGAATTCCTCACTTTTATCTACGTTCATCTTTACTCTCCAGCCCTCCAGTCTTTCCACATCCTTTGTGCTCCACCCAATGGCTTTGGGGAAGTCCTCTTTCATGTTTTCATTCTTCAGGGAACCACCATCCCTCTGAGGCTCTCATTATCATAGGAGAAGAGGTTGCTACTCAGTATGGCGTACAGTGAGTCAGTTAAACTGTGTTTACGGACTTTGCAAAGATAGCATTTTTTTATTTTTTTATTTTTTTTAACCTGTAGGACAACAGTGTGTTTAAGTCAGCCTCCTTCCTCATTTTCTCCCCTCCCAGTCCTCTCCCTTCCCATCCCCAGGGCTTAAAAGGCTGACCAAGCTTTACAGGACACTGCCAGAAATTTATGTAGAAAATACCTAAGGAATTAGAGTAGGGATAACAAGTGTAAAAGAGGAACAGGAGGGTAGAATTGAACTGACAAATGGGAAAGAAATTCAGAGAGGAGAGAAGAGGAGTAAATGCAAAGAGGAAAGAAGATGATAAGATTGGGCAAGATGAAGTAAAAAAAAAATAATGAAAAAATAATGAAAGAAGACTGAAAAGGATATGAAAATATTAAAATAACTAGGAAGCAGGAAAAAGGAACCATAGAAAAATAAATCTACATTTTCAAGTCAGTTTGTAAAAAAAAAAAATGTTTTCAATGCTGGAAAATAAATAAGTATTACTTTCAGAAACATCCTTTGACATAAGCTAGGGGGCATGATTCACATAACCAGAGATACAAAATCAACAAGGAAAGATGTAAAAGGCACCCCCCCCCCCCAAAAAAAAAAAAAAAAAGTTAAATAAAATGGAAAATAGAGGAGGAGTAGCATAGGCCTTTCTAATGTTTGTTCTCATCTCCTTTCCCTACTAATGAGCAGTCGCTCCCTGAGCAGGGAGTGTTTGGCTAATGGCGTCTGAGCCCCAGGGCAGACAGGAGTGCCTCACCTCACCCAGTAGCCAACACCTCTCCCCATTTCGGGAGTGGTATTCACAAGCTAGAAACAGGCTTCAGGAGAATACCAGTGCACTTCCAGAAAGAACGGGTGGACAATTCCATACCAAAAGTTGTGTTGCTTTCCTCTTCCAGATGAGGAGAGGGAAAAAAAAAGTGGCTGCAGTGTCAGTGATACAGATCAAAAAAAAAAAAAAATCTAAGCACTCCTTTCCAGTGTGTGTTTAGTGTGTTTAATAAGCACCCTTCTGGAGCTTTCATGCAACTGATGTGGAGAAGCCCTTTTTGCTCATCAGCTGTGCTGTTCTCAACTGGTGTAAAGCTACTGAGCTTAAGGCAGTGACTGCATTTTTGGCTCATTGGAAATCACAAGCAAATGGAATTCTTCTGCTGGCTAACAGGGCAACACAGAATTAGGCCAAAACAATGGTTCTGTGCTATTCAGCAATCTCACTGATTTAGACCTAACTAGTCTTCATTTACAGTCTGTAATTAGGTAAGTAGACATTGAGGAAAACAAAGTTCAGACTAGAGACTTTTTGGCTCATTTGCATAGAAGGCAAATTCAAGTGCCTGTACCCTGATCTGGTACATGCAGAGTTTCTTATTAATGTGGCTAGGCAAAAAAATAAATAAAACAAACACCCCCCACCCTCCCCAATATTGTACCAGATGGGTTTTCTCACATCATTGCTTGATCTTCTTGTGAACATAGTCACATGACAAAGTCAAAATCAATGTGTACCTCAGGTATATATGGATGTGAGTGAATCAGTTATCTCAGCACTGTGCAGATATATATTGGTGGTTCACACAAACTTTTAGTTTTTTGAATAAGCTATACCAGTTCCAAATACTCAGTTCTTTAACAGCAGAACACCTTGACAAAACTTTGTAAGTGTATGATATTGTTTATTCAAATGAATTCTAAAATACGTCATTTTAAAACAATAGGATGTATTGTGTACAAATGCATTCGATTGACAGAGAGATGTTTTGAACCAATTTAAGAGAGTTGCAGCAAGTGATATTCTTTCTGATGAGTTCAGCAATGCAAGCTCAGTCATGCCAGTTTGGTGAGAAAGCTGAACCTCACCCAGCTGTGAGATTTTTCACTGGAACCTCAAAGCATCATGAGCAATTACATCTGAATGTGGGCAACAATTATAGCTAAAACAGCAAAATACTTGGTATGGGTGAAAAGCAATCAACATAGAGTTAGCTTAACTGTTGTGCTGTTTGTATTTCCTCACCCCCCCCCCCAAAAAAAAAAAAAAAAAAAAAAAGTAATTTGTGTGTATGTGAAATATGCCCAGCCTTTGCATGGGATTGCTCCCCCATGTCAGAGCCACCCTGGCTTCCCCTTGCAGGTGAGGCAGAGGAGGGCCAGCACAGCTTGTGGTAATGGAGGCAAACACACCTCTGGTGCAAGAACAGCTGACTCCTTAAAAGAGATCCTGCTTGCATGTAAACAGTCTGCTCCACTAACATTTTCAAGAGCTAAACTTCTGAAAAACAGCAAGAAGACAGAGTTGCCAAGTTTTCCTGTTTCTGAGGCTTATTGTGATGTGATCCAGTGGTAGAGTCTTCCTCCAGGGAAAAATAAATAAACAAATAAATGAAAATTCTAGTTATGCTTTTTTACGACACTTAAAAGAGACTTCCTGCAAATGCTGAGTAATGTGACTCAAGCAGATCTTTGAGGGCTGCCACATTTCCAGTGATTAATGATTTCAATAGAGTGATTACCTACTGTGACCAGTTAAGTCCTTTCTTCGAGGTGCAGCTAGGATATTTGTGGGAAATTCCCAAACACCTGTAATACACTTGGCTGTCTGCCAGGGGAATCGTGTAGATACATAAAACAAATGCTTACAGGTCAGCATCACCAAAGTAACCAAGACATGTTAATGAGAAGAATAAGAGCAAAGCAGTTATGATTTTGACTATTTAAAAAGCATGGACAGAATTAAAGAAGCTGACTCAGTGTCTATTTCATTTACAAGAGTCTTCCAACTTTCACTTCGTTGGATCATCTTTCACATCTTTGAATACATCAAGTTTTCTTTTTTTGTTTTCTGTGTAAATACATAGTGTCATGCATACTTGTCTGACAATAAACTCAGTGTATTTGTAATAAGAATGATTCATTTGTAATATATATATATGTTCATAATAAGCATTAAGTTATATTCCTTTGAAATTTGGAACTGTTCAGTGTACATTCACTTGAATGACTTACAAATGTGAGTAGTATACTATTATCAAAATCTCCAGATAAAGTCAAAACTGGTAGACTCCAGTTTTACATAAAAATCTCAAATGTCACTTCAAAATCAGAGGGTATTTCCTGTTGTTTAGTTGCAGGAAGAAAGTGAACAAAAATGATTAAAGATTAGAATTATAACAAAAAGCTTTATTTAAAAAGACTTCATTTTTTTTTTCATGATTTTTATTATTGTTGGTTACTACTGCCATTATTTTAAAGTGCTGTTGTTATGCAGCATTACTTGATAGCAATAAGCTTCAGTGCAAAAATAGACTTCTCAGTACATATTTTCGGAAGATATCTTCTATGTCATATGTTCAGGTAGGTATCATTATAGTATTCGTGCATCATTTGACACTTATTAGTCATTTGACACATCACTTATAGACTTTAAAATAGATGGTTTCTCCTTTAATTCTAAATTATCTTTTAATGAAAGAAAAAAATGCATATCCAATTTATGGTATGTATAGAAAAAGAATAGTTAAAATCTGATACTGAATGCAAAAAAATATTCTGATTATATATTCACATCAGATACACCACAACCACTTGCCTTTCAACCATCTCATCAACTTCCATCCCTGTCAACTTTTTATGAGTGAATATCTTTCCATTCTTTTTTTTTTCTCCTAACTGACAAAATGAATAAGCTTTATTCCCCCATCAATAAAAACCAACATAATAGTTATATAATATATATATGTATTATAGTAGTCATTCAAATGTGTTTATACTTATACTGTAGACTTTAACAAAAGAGAGATGCAGATTAAATATCTGGCAAGTCTTTTCCTTAAAAAAAAAAAAAAAAAAAAAAAAAAAAAAAAAAAAGGAAAAGTCTGTATTATTATTATTACTTATTTTGGTACCTACAACATTATTTATGTTATAATGATGATAATAAGCATTTTACCTTCACAGAAATCTGTCTGCTATAGTTCAAGATCAAAGGAATGATAAGAAAATGTGCATGAATTTATATTATTTCAACACATAATGCAAAATTATATTTTTTATTAATTGGTTAATCACTATCTGCTTTCTCCAACTACCTATTGTTTATGCTTGTAAATTAAGTAACTTGTCTTTAGTGCTCTGAAAATGTTAGTGGCTTGAAAATAATTTATGAGGACTAAATCATTACTTTTGCATGCCCTAAGGAGAGTTTTCTGTTTATAAATGATGAAGCTCAAATAAATAAATAAATAAACAAGCAAACAAATAAATAAATAAATAAATAAAGTTAAATATTAAATTTCTTATATTCGGTATTTTCTGAAAACAAAATGATGAATTATTATTATTTGACACCCAATGACCAATTCAAAGCACTCATAACAAGCCACAGCTAAATCTGCTGGCTATAGATGTTTCAAGAGTGTGTACATCTTCTGAAGGCACACTTCAGCTTTTGGACATGGTTTACAATTTTAATTTTTACAAGACAATGTTTTTCATACCCCTAAAGGTTTTTAAAAGATTTTGCCAAGGAGCATTTGAACAATTAACTTAATTAATTAATTAATCAGCTAAAGAAAAAGGACTTAAAAATATATCCATCATTGCTAGTCTCTAAGAAGTATGAATTAGGTAATTACACATTGGTTAGATGAAAATTGGGCTTGCTGTTTTCCAGAGGTGCCCAAGCACACTATGCCAAAGTGAACTCAAAAGCAGGCACGTTACCTGCTCCGTGGAGCACTGGCCTAAGCAGGACTGATCACATATAGTGTCCACAGCAGGAGACCAAAGCAAGAAGGCATGTGCCTACCTAAAATAAATGTGGGGGACTCTAGATCAATTTCTTTCTCTGTCTTAGGAATTTCAAAGCCATGTTTTTCCCTTTCCTCTGCAATTGCCCTAAATATTTCCTGCAACTCCCTAAAATTCACCTGCAATTGCTTTAGCTATTGAGGTTGGGTCTCTGCTTGGCAGAAATAGGTAAAATAAGGAAACATAAAAAAGCTTAATGGTTAAAGAAAGCACTCAGAGTGTCTTAGTTCAAGATGTTCTGTGCTTTTAACTAAGGATTATTTGCAACTAATATATTTCAAGTAGTAGTTATGAGCTTGATGTGGATTACAGAGCTTGACCTTTGGGAGGTAATGATCCCCTCTGACCTTAAAATCTGTGCTAGCTTGATACCTTTGAATGAGACTCATACTCCTGAATTTCCAGAACCCTTTTTTATAAACCATGTGAAAATGTAGTATAATAATTCATGTTTTAATGCCTTGTTGTTGAGACTGTTCTTGATTGAAATGGATCCAAGACAGATTGCCACTTTTTTCCTATTTAGTTGGGTTTTAAAATTGCAGTGTAGATAAATTGAAATTGTGAAGGAGTTTTATTTTTATTTTTTTTTTCCCACTGTCAACAGAAGTCCCATTTCTTATCTATTCCTTTTCTTGAAAGAAATGTGCCAGTAACTGACTTTACATAGTAAATCTATCATGCCAAGACTTATTGAGCTAAAATTTATGTCCTTACAAATTCTATAGAGTTAAAAAACCTCATAAGTTTTACTTTTAATAAAGTATAAAACGTGTTTATTAAAATTTTGGAGAACTGAGGTTTCCCCAGTTTTCAGTAGGTTAATTGTTTTGGAACATGAGAGAAGACAATGTGAAAAAATATATATGCTTTTTATTGGGTAAGAAGGAGCAATAACGTATAATTACATGCTCATAAATACTACATGCTTTCTTTGAAAGCTTGTTCCAGTGTCATGTGTATAGTTACAAAATCTAAGATGTCAAGGCCATTTTATTGCAAATAACCAGCCCACTGCTATGGAAATAAGTTTGTTATTGATGTTTCACATAGACTTCAAGCCTGCACACATGCAAACTTATACATAGTAAAAAGTATAATTTATACTTTTTATATGTTATATATGATGAATATTAATGTAATTTAAATTCAAGCACACTCTTGTCCTCTAGCTTTGAAAGCATATCTTCACATGCTGAACTCTAAGTCATTGAGATTACTAGTAGTCAAGTTATGCACATCATTAAATGTTCTTAAGTTTAGGTCAATTTTTATTTTATTTATTTATTTTTTTGTTAGTGAATTTAAAAAGATTATTTAAATATGTTTAGCAAATATTCTTATATTGCATAACATACATAGATGCATATTAGAATAACTTGTGTATATAGTGATAGAGAGAATCCATGTTGAAATATCTGCCTTTCTCATCCTGTCCTGAATCAAAAAAATGAGTAGTGATGAAAAAGTTTTTGGAACATAAAGCCAGAGTACCTGAAGGTCACAAAGGGTCTAAGGAATTTTGAAATTAATTGTATTTCATGTCCATATGAGTGGTGATAATAAAAGTTAAGGTATGTTAAATAACATTCTGAAATTAGGCATATAGCTCTAAGCTGTGTTTTTCTTTGTATTTCCTTTTTCACCTTTAGAGAAATGTGAATATGTAAAGAAGTTTATGGGTATCTGCCATGTTATGGTCATTTGCAAATTAAAGATTGCAGGCAAAAAGTAGCAATTGTTAATAGATTTTCAATTAAAAAATATGCAAGTAGTTAGACATTCAATGCAATACTGAGAGGAGTATTTAATCCAGCAGCTTTATTTGATTGCCAAGAACTTTCTAATGGTGCTTGCATTTTAGAAAACTATTGCCACATTTTCTGAGTATGGTAAATTAAAGCAGATAGTTTTGTTGTTAGTATAAGCCAGGTCGTTGGAGATGTTATGCACAGCAGAAAGCTTAGAATTTCCTTTTCCTCTAACAATGAAGTCTGGATACTGGAGCAGATAAATTAAAGACATTTTAAACATTCATGAAAACAAATAATTAAGTATCCAATCTGTTAATTTTTGTAGCAGCCTCCTTTATTTTTCTTGTAATGAGAAAATTCTCTCTTACTACCTTACTGACCCACACTGGTTCTGCATTTAGTCAAATCACTGGAGTTCAGGAAATGAAGTCAGATTACTATTTTACGCTATTCTTTCTTTTCATAAGAACTCATATATTTGATTGTAGAACAAGTAAGCAGTTATCAGTATACTAGTTTGGATCTTTTTTTCAAAAAAAAAAAGAAATTTTATGCAAAAGTAGTCTCATATGTTCCCTGATCTCTACATGGTAGGAAGTAAAAATGGCCTTTGAGTTCTTCACTCACCACAGGAGGGAACACATACATGTGTCAAATACTAAAATGAAGTATGTTAGAAGTTGTTATGATAACAGTTTGGGGGAAGTAATGATCACAAGTATGAAACAGAACCACACAGGAATATCTGCTCTATCCCCAAGGACAGTTTCAATTTATTTCCCATTTTTAAAGCAATGTTATAGCATGCTATGTATTAAACACTTAAATGTGTGTCATCATGTTATGTAGCTGTATACGCGGGATGGACTATCCCATCACAGCAGGTGTATAGGAATTATGTCCATCTCAGCAGGTGTATAGGAATTATGTTTGAAAAGGTGTCACCTTTCACAAAGGTGTCCTATCCTTATAAAAGACATCCTTCAAGCTGATAGAAAGGTCTACCTGTGACTGTAATGAAAAATATGTTTTTTTATTGTATATTCATATACAACTGTTTATCTTGGCTATTAAAATTATTGTAACCATAGTCCATAGCAGTCCATTTACATCAACACTCAAATGTACATATCAACATACTCACATGCATAAGACTTACACATACACAGCAGTGACTAGAAATTTGTATACGAAATTGTCACATTATACATCAAAATGCATATTAAGATTAGTTTGTGACACATCTACTAGAATTGTTAAAAGGCTATTTTATCCAAGATCTGTTAAATATTGGATTCAATTAACTAGCATCTCTTAGAATATCTGCATGTATAGGTCAATTTAATAAATTACTAATCTATATAAGAAATGTATTGTAGTTTTGGGAGTAATAACATCAGGTTGCAAGAAAAACAATCTTAAAAAAAAAATTGAATCTTAAGAATAATAAATACAGATATATTTTTTGCACTTTTATTCTATGAATCAAATCTGACAGATATGCAGCAAGAATTTTACCTAAGAAAGAGATAAAATTAAATTTTCATGATTTGCCCTGTTTCTTGAATTTTTGGTTAGTGATTGGTTTCTATTTACATTTTCCTAGTCATATATTTAGCTGTTTGTTTTGTACAAATCTACGATCTCATCTGGATCTAGGATTCTTCAAAGGAAGTAGGATTGTGACACTAAATTCAGAAAGTGTAGTCCATTCTTTCCATCATACTAACAGTGGCTATTTAAGTTTTAGATTAAAGAATATATTGTTTCATCTGCTTAAATGTGTACAATTTTCTGTCTGTTTTTCCCCATTTCTCTCTCATTCCCCACACTGATTTTGTTGCACTTCTTATTTCCTGCTCTGGCATGCTCAGTGCTCTGTCCCCTTGCAGGTGTAAGTCAGTAAGCAGTAGACTTGTAGTCATTCTCTTTTTTTAATAAATTGAATATGATATCAATGGAAAGATGAAATAAGGCCAAGACATGATGGTAGGACTTGCTGATTTAGAAGGTCTCTTCCAACCTAGATGATTCTATGATTCTGTGATTCTATGATGATTTAAAGGCTAAATTATTTTGGCAAACACTTGTTCCTCTAAATTGTTTCTGAGAAAGGATTGCTTTTCACTGTGTAGAGTCTGTCAATGGACTTGTGCTTTATCCAAAAAATTGGCCCTGTGAGGTTCTTTTAGAGGATGTCAGAGTCTTCTCCTCATTGAAATTTCAGTAAATTTTCTTTGACTTTGCCAATATTTGACTGTGACTTTGCCATTCTTCAGATGAAGGAGTATTTCAGTTGAATGAGCTCCTTTCACTTGATACCAGACGTGATATTTCCTTTTACTGGAAAATTAGGATTCCGCTTCTGCAGATGCCCAATATCCCGCTATCTTCCCTGGTGCTCAGGGTAATCACTCTACATATTTCAATTAGACTAATTATGGTTCCAATCAGCTGTTTGGGAATGTGTTTTGATAACTCATAATACAATTCTGTAGTATTCTCTAAACGGAATATTTTTCCAGAGGTCCAACATAGAACCAAGCTTATTAATTAAATCAGACTGTGTTTATGTAAAAACAAAGGTAGCAGCCACACCTTCTCATGGGTAGCAGTGCATCTTCCAGAGCCCCTGTTTCAGGGAATAGACATTCATGTGAAATCTGAACATGACTCACGTGCTCTTGCAACTAACTGGATTATTCATCATAGGTGTAGTCACTGTACAGAGGCTTGTCTTTCCTCTCACTTCTGCAAGACCAGATTTGGAAATAGTAATGGTAGTACATACATGCCAGAAATACTTTATCAGATATTTTAGATTTGTATGAAAATTTCAAATGTTGTAGTATTTGCTAATTGGGTTCAGTACTTTAAAGGCATTGATCTTTTTGTTTCACAGCAACATTCAGAAAAATAACTAGTTAGCTGCTGTATGGTTTCAAATATTAGATCTGCAATCTCTCACACATCTCTGCTTAAAAGTTCCAAGAGACAAAGCAGGATCAGTGACTCCTATATTACTTTCATTAACTCTCACAAATCCAATTTTATTCACAGATTCGTAGGGTCTACCTAGACCTACTTACACAAGACTAGCAGTACAGATGTTTTCCTGTTTAATATGACTCTTTGGACAACCTACAAACCTTTTACTATATATGCATGAGATCAAGAGAGAAAAGTTCTTTGGAAAAGCTGCCATAAAATTCCCATTTAAATTATAATCTTATTTCTCAAGTGCTAACTGTGAAGTCATTACTCATTAATCAGCAGAAGCACACAACCTAGTAAACAATCCGTGTAAACAACTTCTTAGCTAGGAAACTTATCTTCTTTTTGCTTAAGATAGAAATCCTTTTAAAAAAAAAAAAATAATCTTATTTATACTTTTTCTTACTCAAGTAAAATTTGTAAAGCATCTTTATCTCATGCACATTGAAGTACACTACTTTTTAAGTAAAGGACACGTAGAAAGACAACTTCCCTTAAAAGGTCTGGTGATATATGTAATGGTATTTCCTAAATTTTCTAGGCAAAGTTTGTTTTTCAATGCTTAAATTCACAGCCAACAACCCCCCAAACCTAAACCCAGCTTTTCTATGTTGTTATAAAATTGCACAGAGGAAAAAAAAATAGGTAACAGAAATCTCAAGGATTTTTTGTGTAACAGTAGTCCAGTGGCTCTTTCTCCCTCATCTTCCTTCCTGCTTGCAGGGTCGTGTGTTCATCAGCTCATATCTGTGGGCTGCCCCAGCCCCATCTGCCCCCAGCTCCCTAGAAACGCACCCTGAGGTCCTTGCTTTCACTGGCATCAGACTCCCCTCTAGTGAGCCTCAAAAGAGGTGACAGAAAGTGATGCCATCTCCTGGCTTTCTCCTATATGCCTGTTCCCCCAGTCACTGTGGTGGAAACTGTGCATCGCTCTATGCTTAGTGGGTGTATTTAAAAAAAAAAGGGGGGGGGGGGGGGGGGAGGGGGGGGGACAGGCATATGGGAACATCCTGTGTATGTGTGGGTTCATCATGCTAAGATTTTTGCTTTTGCTCTGGTGGAGGGAGCCCAGAGTTGCAGGGCTTTTTGAGGCCTATAAGAATGGTCTCTGACCATGGAGACTTGGCATATTTCCACAGTTAAAGCAACAGTCAGTTTCAGCCTTGTTTAATTAAGACAGAATCTCTGCAGGATCACATGAAGCATATTATTTATACATAAGTATGAAATCAGAGTTCGGACTGGATTAGAAAGTGACCTGGAGAAACTGCATGTGCAGGCAAGGGTTGTGTTTCTTGGCAGGGAGCTGAGCTCAGTGTAGAAAATGACCCTTCCATTGGTGGTTTTTATTTTAATTAACTGCAAAAATGGGAAATAGTTATGAGCCCATTTAACTTTACTTTTGAAACAGTTCATGTTGTTAAACAAAATACAGAAGTTGCGTGAGTATCTGCTTTTATGGATATTTTATCAATTTTGCAGTGACTTATTCAACTGTTTGCTGTTGCTTTACCACTACAGCCTCATAGAAAGAGCTTTGGTTCTTGAGGAACATATCCAGGCTCAGCTGGAGAGCAGTAATGATGTTTAAGGTCACTTGTCAGAACTGGGGCGTATGCTGCAGCTGTGCTTGCTCCTCCTTAGCCCTGTATTTGAAGCACTGTCTCTGCCAGATTCATAGCTTCATGGGATTATGCTCTGGGGCTGTCTTAGCTTGTTTCAGTTTGCTGAGGGGAAGAGACTGTACTTGTCATTTGGCAAAATGGATATTGTTTGTCTTTATTTCCAGATACATTAATTGAATCCTGTGTTTTCTTCAGCATTTCTTCTTCACTTTTCATAACTTTTTAGTATTTTTTTTTCCTGGTCTGATTTACAATAGCAACACAGCTTATTTGAAAAACTGTAATATATATATATATTATTTATAATAATCTTGTCCACTCCACTTTTTTTTTTTTTTTTTTTTTTTTTTTTTTCCTACAGCCACAGTAAAGACTGGAAAATATTTAGTATGTTATATTCCCTTCCTTTCATTGGCTGCAGTGTGAAGTAAACACAATGCATTTAATGTGTCTTTGTCTATCCTCTGGAGTATATAGACTGAGTGATGTGCTGTTGGTCATTCTAAATTATTTCTTTGTGGTTTTGGTTTTCACAAGAATACCAAACTCTATTAGACAATGAACCTCTTTAATTATTAGCTGAAATATAACCTTTCCAACCATAGTCTGAGTCGCAGAAGACAGGCACAATTTAAAAAGTGTCTTTGTATTTAGTTTTTCTTCTGTTTTCACAGATTATTTTAAATTCTTTTCATCTGCACCTTTCTGAGGACAGCTTTGTTAAAATTTATAATATAACAGGTTTCTACTTGCTTCCATGATAACAACTGCATTTTGACCATGACAGGTTTTTTTTGTTTGTTTGTTTTTTAAGAGTTAAGCTTTATACTTAAGTCCAATCATGATTTACAGTTATGTTATTTCATAATGTATTTCATTCAAAGTATCCAAAGGAAGTAATAAAATAGTGAAAATCAAAAGAAAACATTACAAGTGTATCTTATAATCTAATACACTGTAGAGCATTGCGTACTCTTTAGTCAGCCTGTAAAAGTAACAGGATAGGTATATGCTTCTGAGTGTATTTCTTCCATTTCTCCTACGTTTCCAACAAAATAAACTTCAGGATATTGCTAATTATAGTTCAGTATTTCTCATAACTAAGAGATTTCCTTTCTTAATATCTTTATGCACTCTTAAAATTAACCTGAAATGATACCGTCAAACTAGCAAGCTATATATTTTGTTTCTTATGTTGCACAACACTTTTGACATTGACTCACCAGACAAGTTAGGTGCTGCTACCACAAGTATCTTGAAGATAATCTAAAAAAATAATTGAAATCAGTTGCTAATCCTGAGAAAGTATGAGACTGTAACCAGAAAGAAATCACAGAGGCAGATTTTCTTAAAATCAATTTGTTATATGGGTTTGTAAAGTAAAGCTCTGAAGTGATACTTTAAAGTCAGAAATGTTCTGACAAAATCCATACAGGGAAAAAAAAAGAAAAAAGAAAAATAATGAAAAGAAAAGAAAAAAAAAAAAAAAAAAAAAAAAAACAGGAAATGTGATCAGTGATAGATCTTGAGCTGAAAAGAAATGATTTATAGCTGCTGCATAAGCTAGCAGTGCTCTAAATGCTCAAGAACAAGTTCTAGCTGTCACAGCAGGCAGCTGGTGGCTGGGCATGTTGCACTGGAACCTAGGTGGCCCTGGCAGCAGGGGCAGGGTTGCAGAGTCCCATGACCAAGTTGTTTGGCAGATCCTCTGTGGCAAAACCTAGCGATGTAGGAGGCAACCACTGGGACAGTGCTCTTGGGACAGTGGTGTGCTTTGAATATGTGTGGTCCAGACACAGCCTTATTTGCCCTCTTCTAGGTAGGGATAGAGCATGGATTCACAGCAGAGAGGGCTCATGCTGGGGCTAGGCAGCACACAAGCCCCACCGTGTGCTTACTGGGACTTGAGTAGGACTGCTGCAATTTCAGTCCTTCCAAGGGGAAGGGATAGAAAAATGTGGTTTGTCTGCAATTACCACAATTTGGCCTGCAGGTTGAAAATAGAAATGGTTAGATTAGAACAAATTAAAACTTGAGTCATGCACTCCTTTCTAGTTTTTAGCATGGTAAAAGCTATAAGCTCAGGAACTAATTTGCCAGCTCAGTTGCAAACAAAAAATGAAAGAAATTTAGGGCACAGGAAGTCATTGTTTTTAGATGGGAACAGCTCACTCCTTGCCTTCCTTGTTTTGTGAAGACCATTGGAACTGGCCTCCCCAAACCTTCCAGATGCTCAGAAAACCAAATTCTCTCAGAATAAGATTTTGAAGAAATTTTCATGCTAATATTTTTCCTTGGAAGAAGCTCGATCTACCTGTTAATAAAGTGATCTTTAAATCTCTTAGTAAATCCCACTTCTGTCAGTTAACCTTTTTGACCTCTTCTGTCTCCTGTGCTTAATCCTTAAATTGTCAGTGTTGCGATTGTTCAAACTAGGTTGCAAATTTCTCAGGGCGGGAACCTTGTCTAAATTTGTATTCGTAAGACACTATCCACATACACTGCACCTAGGGCACTATATAGGTAGTAATGAATTTTCTGAGTGAATAAGAGATTTATCTAAAATTCTTTTTTAGAATACTTATTTAAAAATATATATATATATATTTAAAGTTTACAATAAAAGTTATGATTGGAACATACATGTTACTGATACTAAAGATATTTTAATGTTATTTCTTTTGTCAGTAATAAATGGAATTCAAATTTAATAACTGGAAGTACATTCACTGTAATTAACATTTATCTTTCAAAAGCATTTATTTTACTAATTGTGTTGCCACTGCCATAAAGTAAAGTGTTATTTTTATAAAAATAAGTAATTTTTAAACATAATATGAATTTCACAGAGACAGGAAGGTATTTAAGTGCCTTGCTTGAAAAAATGCACTTACTGTTGTTGGTTGTATTCTCATGTATACACAAAATTTCAGTGCAATTACTCTGAACTTGCACTCTATTTTTAGACAGAAACATGTCATGTTTTTTCTTAGGAAGTCTCTGTCTCAAAGATTGCTGTAGGCTGTGTGAGTTTGCTAGGAAAGTACCAGTATGTACCTGCCATGTTCTTATATGCTTCCCTGGATCCATTATTGGCCACTGTCAACAGGGAGCTGGGCCAACTGGGCCTGTGGTTTTGTTTGGTACAGTTGCTTTTATAGCTTTAGATGTCTGTGGAGGACTTAAGCTCATCCTACGCAAGGCACACCAAACAAATTAAGGCAATACAACTGTTGTATAATAATCATTCCTGATATTTTTGCAAGCACCAAAATGATTTAAAAGACTTCTTTCCATAGAAAAAAGCCTGGAGATACTCTTTCAGTCTTATCTGACCTGTAGCAAACCTCACTGAATCTGAATCTAATCTCCCTTTGCAAATGAGAAACAAACTTCACTGAAATGAATGGAATGTCATAAAACTAGATTTTAAATTAGAATTGGACCAATAACATTGCTTTAGAGGATTGTCACACAGCCGATTTTAGAGACCTCTTCTTCACCTAACTGTGAAGATACAGGAATCCAGGTGTGCTGGCTTCATTTGAGATTTTAGCTTGAAATTAATGAGAATTTAGTTTCTTATTCCTACTTTTATTTTTTTAATTTTTTAATTTTAATGCAACCTAATTACAATTCCGTAAAGATGTACAAACTCCAACGAAAATCACAAAAGAGAAACAGAGTAGTTCCTCCAACAGAGGAACAGAGAGGGAAAACTCATGCTGTTAGAAGCCAGAGATCCTGTATTTCATGGGATGTACCAGTTTGCACAGTGCTTGGCAAAGTTTACATAGCATTGGTGAAGATCTGCTGTGAGCTGTAATATGGGGACAATGCGACTGCCAGAGTTCAGTTTCCAACTTGTCCTGAGGGCTTTTTATGCTTATATATGCCCCACCTGAAAATGTGCTTAACTAAAAGGCTAGTACTTACAAATGACATTCAGTCAGCATTTTCACACGATTAACTTGCCAATTAAAAATGGGCTTGGTACTGCGTGTAGAAGTTAACTTAGATACTCCTAGCTTGGGCAGAGAGTTGCTTTCAGGCAGGGTGAGGCCAAGTCTGATTTTGTAGGAGGTGTTGTGCCTGCTTTGAGAGAGACGCTGTGACTCCCTGGGGAGCTGGCACAACCTCAGCCGAGGACTTGTTGCCCTTGGCCCTTTTCCCGGCATTGCAGGCAGAGGCAAGAGCACTGCTGGCAAATAGGAGTATGACTTGTCCCCAGTGAATGGCAGTTTACCGGGGTTTCTTTCACTTCCCCTGCTCTTACTTGGTGCTACGTATAATGGGTTCAAAAAAAATAATAATAAAAATAATAATTTCCATCATTTTAAAATCTTTAAAATAATTACTATGGGCATAGCCTAATTATATGTTGGTTCCACTGCAAGAGGAAAAGTATATGTCTGGAATTTGATGACTGTACAGCTCAAGAAAAAAGATTTACAGTGTTTTAAGTATATTAATTATATACTTTTATATTGAGAGGAGATAGAAGGCATCACAAGATGCTTTTCCTCTAGGTGAAGTAAAGGCAGAATAAAACAGCTACTTGTCCTTGGAAAAGCACATCTGTGGTGGTTTTGGATGTGTTGTTGGATTGTGAGTTTTTTTGTGTGTTTTTGTTTGTTTGTTTGTTTGTTTTTGTGTGTGTGTGTGTTTAAGGGGAAAATGCTTATCTTCGATATTACAAGCATGAACATATCTGGAAAATAATAAATTGTTTTGGTGTGATGTACATATAAAATACACATTAGTATGGCAACAAATTGGATATTAATTGAATCTAATTAGACTTATGCATATGACATTGTTAAATTTGTCCAAATAATTTTGATAACTGAATAAAAATTAGATGTTTGTCCTTTACACATATTATGTCTGACATTTGGTTTATGTATTTATACATTAACATGTGAGATGTTGTGACATAGAGGGTTACCTTTTTGACTTCCCTACATAATAATGAAAATTAAAATTTCTGGACAATCATAAAACAAAGCTTGATTATTTTAAACAATTGCAACAATTAATTTTGGTCTGTACTAATATTATGAATTAGTCTGAATAATAATGAGGAAAATTATATTTCCCTATCACTGTTCAAATCAAATAGCAATACAAGTTCTCCCTGTGGCACCTGTGTAGATATCACTCGTCAACACCTCCTACTGTTTGTGATAGCTGTTAGGGCCTTATCTTCTGTACAAGATGAAACTTGATTCATTTACATTTTCCCTTTTCAAAGTAACAAGTAGTAAAAGCCAGAAAATCTCTGAGATTTTTTTTTTTTTACATGTTCCCTGTCTCTGTCATTCATGCCTTTCTACTTTAAGTTACACATAAAAATCAGATTTTCTAAAGGAAATAAGCTGAGAAGGAACTCCCTGCTGACTTGTCTCTGACCACATGACTGCATTTGCTTTGTTTTGCTTTGCTTTGCTTTGCCTAACAACATTCTCCAGAGCTTTTCAGTGGAGGGATTACATTTTTTATGTTTTTGTAGCATCTTTGATGCTATTAGTGCTCCTGTAATACAAATAATCAATAATATTTATGTGATTTAAATATCAAGAACTATATTCTATAATATAATATATTCTAATCTGTATTCTAATAAATATTCCAGACAGTAATTTTACTACTCTCATATGGTATATTACCCCTAAAGGTTACATTAAACCGTGGAAAAGGTCCATACCATAGAGCTTTAAAGTTCCTCTTTGGCGTTTTAGGCAAATGGTAGCTCTTTTGTTTACATGGGATTTTCATTCTGCATACCCTGCCTTGCTGTATTTGCTATTTTAAAATAATGTAAATAATTCATAGAGATAGAGGTCTAACAGCAGCAAGTAACATTCAGTGTCAACTAACACAGATTAACTCATGTAGAAAGAAACAAAAATGAAAAAAGTATATGTAAAACCTGCTATGGTGAGGGGGCTCCCTGCAAACCATCTTTCTCAGCTCTCAGCTCTGTTGTTATGATGATTAAAGCAAAAATGAGGTCCTTTAATTTTATCTTTGTTGATGACAAAATTCAGAAGATGAATTTTGACAATTCATTACATTCATTACAAATTCAGTAAACTGAGCTGGCAATGTGCACCAGCAGCCCAGAAAGCCAGCCATATCCTGAGCTGCATCAAAAGAAGCATGGCCAGAAGGTCAAGGGAGGTGATTCTCCCCATCTACTCTGCTCTTGTGAGATCCTACCTGGAGTGCTGTGTTCATCTCTGGGGCTCCCAGTATAAGAAGGACATGTAACTGTTAGGGTAACTCCAGAGGAGGGCCATGAGGATGGTTAAAAGGGCTGGAATACCTCTCCTATGAAGATAGGCTGAGGCAGTTGGAGTTATTCAGCATGGAGAAGAGAAGGCTCCAGGGAGACCTTATAGTGACCTTTCAGTACCTACAGGGGACCTACAGGAAAGCTGGGGAGGGACTCTTTGTCAGGGATTGTAGGGATAGGATAAGGGGGGGTGGCTTTAAACTAAAAAGAGAAGGTTGCCAAGAGAAATTGTGGATGCCCCATCCCTGAAATTGTTCAAGGCCAGGCTGGATGGGGCCTTGTCCAGCCTGATCTAGTGGGTGGCATCCCTTGCAATGGCAGGGGGTTTGGAGTTAGATGATCTTTAAGGTCCCTTCCAACCAAAGCCATTCTATGATTCTTTGATTCTAAAAGAGTATAGTTTTAGATTAGGTATTAGGAATAAATTCTTCTCTCAGTGGTGAAGCACTAGAATAGGTTGCACAGATGAGAATCTGTGAATGCACCTTCCCTGGAAATGTTCAAGGCCAGGTTGGACAGAGCTTTGTGCAGCCTAGTCCATAATGAGTTGTCCCTGTCCATCTGGGGGGGGAGGGGGGGGTTGGGGTGGAACAAGGTGATCTTTAAGATCTCTTACAATCCAGGCCGTTCTATGATTATTCTATGATGACAGACTGCAGAAGGCAGATGCACAACCATAGGATGCCTGTTCTACAGTTAGCTTCTGTTGGCAGAGGTCTCTAAGTGAATGGTGGTGAGCCTATTGTGTCTCAGCATAAATGCTTTACCAGACTTCTTCAGAGAGCAGGATTTTTAAATCAATCACAAACTTCTGTGTTAACCATTCCTTCCTGCAGCAAATTTCTCCTTCTGTCAATAGTTGTGACACTGTCTTTCTTCAGTCAGTCTCCATGAAAGACCCATTTACTGACCACTGTCAATGATGTATCTTTGGTTTGTGTATCCAGTGATGTAGACTCTGTGTTGTCTTGAATATTTGATTAGTTTGCAAGACTCTATAGCTAATGCTATCTCAGAGACATGTCTCAGAGACTGGTTAGGAATGATACTACACACCTCGTGCTTCAACTTTTTCAGTTCCACTTAAAATTGGAACCTCAATCTGGTAAGCCATCCTATGCTAGCTACAGGCCCACAACACATTGTGAAAGACCACGTTTTACTCCTTTCATGTGTAACAAATGTGACTTCAAGATCATACAAACTTGACTACTACCTTTTGTTTTGAAAATGTATTGGTAAGCCTGGAAATGAACAAGAATAGGAGAAAAGCAGATCACAATTAATTTAAGATAACATATGGTAGCAGCAATATATTTCTATCAATATTGATTAAATAACTCAATAAGACTACTGAATTGTTTTTATAGGAGCAAAAGAGTGTCAGGTATTTAAAAAGCACTCATCATCTGCCTGACATTCAAAAGGCTGACACACTCAAGGAAATCTTTGTCCTTATTGTCTCCAGACTGAGTAAATGGCATTAAAATGGTCAGCCCAGAACAGACTGTCATAATATAAGGCTACAAAAGACCTTGACAGGGTCAATGAGTCGAGCTCCTTGTTGCTGTAAGCAAAAACGTCAGAGGTGTTTTTTCTACAAAGTTATCAAGTTCCCATCTCCTAATAATTAGATGTGTTGGTTGCTGTCCTTTAATTATAACCTCATTGACACTGCAGGAAACTGATCCTTTCTTTGTTTACATTGTTTTAATTCACTGGAACATAGTACAAATTTGGGTGGAACATGCACAGGTTCCTCTCTTTCAATTACTGTAATAAACCTCTCCTAGTACTTACTGTAACAAAATGTTGTTAAAATGTATGTTACAAGACCAGAGGATTTCTGTTATAATTTATGGAAACAGTATACAATCACCAGATAGAATATTTCTGTAATAGGAATCTGATGTGTTGTAATACAGCTTTGTAAGACTTTGAGATTTTGTTCTTAGTATTAAATAACTTCTTCACAAATCACTGATGATATTTATGAAACAAAGACAAAAAACATCATTGAGCCTAGATATAAAACAGTTGTTTTTAGAGGGAAACTGTCTTACCAGGCTGGAGGAAGCTGTTTCTCAGAGGATCTCCGTCACACTAATAGGCAGCCCTTGAAGAGTCCTCCTGGCTAATGTTAGGGAAAAGTGAGATTTACAGTATATAAGCACTATTTTTTCATCTCTTTGATTTTCCTGTTTATATATATAGTTTCTGATTGTGAGGGTAAATAGAAGTCTGAATTTAAGAAATCAGAGTTTCCAAAAGGAAATAAATGTCAATTCTGATTTCAATGAGGCTGATTTATTAAGTGTGTTATATTCCAAAGATTTATTGGCCTGGAGCAGCACTGGACTTCAACTATGTGATGGAAAGGGTATAAAGCCTGACAGCCTCAAGATGCTTCAAAGTGACCAAAAGAGACAGAGGCAAAGATTTTCCACTTTTGGTTTCCGTTATTTAGTGCTCTTTCAGGGAACTTTCTAAAACAGAGGTTCAATGATCTGACTTATCTTACAGGCAATATCACTTAGCTTTGAGTTTCTTTCTTCCTTTTCACCTTAATCCATCTGAGGGAAGGGGAAGTTTCCATCCCAATATTTTTATTTTTTTTATTTACTCAGACACATTTATTCCTCATTTAAAACTTTCAGAAAGGTTTGGTCACCTATTGCCCTATTTTCCATAGTACTTTTCCTAAATCATTCTCACTGTTTTTCTTTCTCTCAACATTTTTCTATTGTTCCCCATTCCCTTTTCATGTTAAACTCAGGATCCTTCAGTGCTAACAAGATTTACCCATCCATTTAAGTCTGGTTCCCTTCACTCCCTTTCATGCACCTGCTTTACTTCACTTAATCACCTGTTTCCTAATCGATTGCTTTGTCTCTTTTTGATGTCTTGCTGGAAAGTTCTCGTACTCTTTTCCATCAAACTTCCTCTTGTAGAGAGAAAGTTTCGCCTCTGACTTTGGATGATACCTTCTCTTTTTCCCTTTTCCCAAAGTCACAAATCATATAAACTGCTGTTTTCATTGGTTTGCCTGTGAGTTTTTTAAAACAATGAAACATCTTTTTTGATTGAAAAAAAAAAATAATTGGATGTTATAACATTTGGTAGGAGAATATGCTTCAAATAAGAGATATTTCTGTGGCTGGGTTTATTCGATGACAACATTTTTTCCTGTTTGAGAGTTTAAGGCAGTGTGCTGTATTATGCTGGTTTGCTGTTCATTAATTCTGACATGATCAAAGACCACAAAAAAGGGTGAGGTAATATAGAAAGAAAAAATATATATATATTAGAAAATATAGTTAATTAGATTTTTTCATTTAAGCACACAGAAAGTGTTTTTCACTGAGAGTGAATCCCCCACTTTGTCTAGTGCATTAATCTGTCACTCTGCATGGGGTATAAAGTATTACTGCTGAAACTAAAAGAAAGGTTATTTTCTGAGCTGCACAGGACACTCAGCCAAGCACTAAAACTAAAAAGTAACTCTAAGTTATGGCTAGGTACATGTATAAATAACAAAGCAAACTACCTGTATCTCAGAAATTCATAGCTGCATTTTTTTATCTTATCATGAAAGTTGTTGATGGACAAATCTTCATACAAGTTGAAGTAAGTTACAACCTTCCAAATAAAGGTACTCAGAAGTTTTGATTCCCTTTCTTGTTAGTTTATGTTGTTCTATAGTAAATAGGCTGGATCTTAACTTTATGCTTTCTTTTTAGTTGCATAATATAAATGAACTACTAGAAAAGAACAGAAGTGACTCTATTATTAACGTGCAATTTCTTTGGGCAGTGAAGAGCCCTTCCCCTCCAGAGCCTTCCAAAGAGGTTGATACAGGATTTTGTCTTATTTATTGCCCTCTGAAGCAGTCAGGAATCTCTGATTAGCCAAGCCAGATTTCTTTGATAGTTCATATTATTAATATTCATATGAATATGATAGTTCATGTGATAGTTCATACTGGGACTCCATGCTATGTAGCCAAATGACAGAATAAATGCCAAGAAAGGAAATTACATTGGTAGCATAGCAAAGTGTTAGAAAGCTCAGTTAATATCTCAAGTCATAGATTCCATTAATATTGAATAGATGTCCATGTATGTTTGCTACTGTTGAGTTTTAGTCACCATTACTGAGGTAAACACTTCCCTCTTCCGCAAAGAAAATAAGACATAAGCCCTTTCCTTTCATTTATGCCAAAGTGTCATAACTTTCTCTTTGACATCTGCTTGTTTTACTGGTTAGATTCACATTTGCTCACACAAACTTGCTTAGCATGAACCCACAAGAATAACCCAGTTATATTACCCAGAAAATGCCCATGTATTTTGTCCCCTTTCCCATCCCAAATCTTCTAATATATATGTATATATATATATATGAAATCTGACCACAGAGATGATGGTAACCATCAGTTTAAAAGTACTATCAATTTTGTAGTCTGTCTGAGCAGTACAGCATTCTGCTTGGAACTGAGGATTATTTTCACCTGCCAGATAAGTAAAGCAGATCCACAAGGACCAAATAAATACTTCCTCATTCAGTGTCTCATTGGGATCTGTCAAGAAATTGACAAGTGAAACATGTACTTGACAAGTGTATTTCATGATTCACACACAATTGCAGAGCATATTTAACTAAGATTTCAGGTAGACTAATCCTGTAAAAGAGGTCTATATAAAAATTAACAATACTATCTGTATTACAGGTCAGGTTCTTCAATCTATAATTGTCTGCTCTCCCATTCCTTATTACATACCTTGTGCATTTTCTTTCTGTTTTAAATGCATGGTAAGTGCATGGTTATAACAATTTAATGACTTTTTAAAATATATTTTAACATTTAATGTCATTAATGGCAAAAGATAATCCTGTAACATATTTTCATAGCAATCTTAAAATCTCTTAAATATTTTGTATCATAATGGAAGATGTGGTGAAAATATACATATATATTTAAGCTACAAATATTTTTCCTACTCTTATGTTTTCTTTCTTTCTTATGCAGATCACACTGTATTTATTCATACTTTATTTATACTCTGTCAGACTTGCTGCAAATGTTCTTTAGGAATTAATCTTGAAAGACAAGTTTATAGTTATTGGGTAAGTACCCCAAAAGTATAGATGCACTATTTGAATATTTTTTTGATGGTCAGGTAATAAGCAAATAGCATAGGAAGCATGCTAGAACAGACCAAGATAACAGACAGAGCAGGACACCAAGTAAAAATTATAAAAGTAGGTAGGTAGGTAATGATTTTCCCAAGCATCGCAACAGGCTGATTATTTGCAACTTGGGGAGTACATGAGCTCAGTATATTCTGTGACCCTATAGATTTTACTTCCATGAAGTTCTTCAGTTTGTCCTTTGATCTGTACAAACTTCTAGTTTCTACAAAACACTGTCATTATAGTGACATCCTGCATGAAACAAACAAAAAAAAATCAAAATGTTTTGAACCAACAATCTGCAGATTCATCTGATGTCACTGCTTCTACTACTGAGAGAGACAATGAACAACTGATGCCTATTCACCCTTCCATGCCACTCCCCATATTTTATGGCTTTATCATATATCCCCTCAATTGCTAGTTTGCCAAGCTGAAGTCTCCTAAACTGTGTAATTGGAAGTTGTTCATACCTTTGATCATCTTTACGTCTTTTCTCTGGATCATCTACAGCTCTTCCATATCCTTTTTTGAGGTGGGAGGATGAGGACTGCACCGAACACTCATTCTGTGTAGATCAAGTGGGACCCTGATAATTAGAACAAATATTTCTCACATGAACTTGGGGTTTACATTTATCAAAACATTTAATTCTCTTGATTTCCTATTACAAGTCAGGATTTTAAATTCAAGATTGGCTAATGAATACTGCTTTTGGCATAGCAAATTAAAGTTTGTTTTTAAGTGATACAGCTCCCGGGAAACATATGTTTGCAAGCTGAGTTTGCCTATGCTGAAACCAGACAACATAGATCCAGTTCTACCTTTGAATGTTTAGATAATAATGACTCATGCTAATATAGGCTGTCTAGAACAGTTCAACTGCAGCGTACTAAAGAGTTTATTATAAAATATATTAAAAAGGGGCATATACACAAGTGAGTCACAGACCAGAGCAGTTCAACATGCTAACAAGCAATGCAAGTGAGATGTGTCATCCTAAAGGTGTAAATGCTCTGGTGATAGCCCAGCTGGGACCACTGAAAAGTATGGTATATGGTATAAGAAAAAGCAAGGAAGTCAGTGAAAGCACATGTGCTGAAAAAGGATACCAACCCTGTCTCTTTTCCATATTTGACATAGTTATTCAAAAAGTTATTTAGTGGAATTTCATCCCACACTTGTGGCAGGCCATTTATGAATGTAGACAGAGAAAAACTAGCCTGAGTCAGCTCTTTGTGTATGTAAGCAATGGAAGAAACAGACTCTTTTATTATTATTATTATTATTACTATTAATTTAATATAGTTCTGGTAGAATTATATTATTATTTTAAAATGTAATATATCATAGTTTTCCTAAGCATGATGCTTCAGTCAGCTAGGCTCCTCTTTCTTGAATAAAACCATTTGTTGCTTATATTTTACATGTGTATTTTTACTTCAGGCATTACTGTGTTTCTGGGATTTATTACTGGATATTTTACAAAATTAAAGCTGTGGCATGTATTTTTTACTACTTTCCTCCAATGGTACATAAGCTTCTGTTCCATATTAAACTTAAAAATTAATTCAGAGATTCCAAAGTAAACACATTTTAATGAGCATTCATTTATTTCTGTGCATCACTGAGAAAATGAAAGCAATGAAAAAGATGACACTTCAACACTATGACTGAAAATAAGAATAACACAGTGTAGGGATGCTTGAAGTTCACATTTCCTATCATGAATTTCTAATTTGGAACATTTGTTTCTTTTACCATGCTGCTATGACAACTAGAGAATTTCCCCCTTCTGTGTTCAGCAAGAAAGAAATTAAAAGTTCAGCTAATGCTTGGTTTTCCGTATTTTGGACTGGTGAATTATCTACAGCTTTTTAGGAGAGTTAACACAACCATCTCATTATGAGATCATATCCTGTGCCTGAGAAAATTTTACCAAATCAGTACAATTCTTCAAAAATATGTAGTGTCAACTAGAAAGTTTTTTTCTGAATAACTGTATAATATCTTTTAAAAAAACTCTTGAAATCACACTGAAATTCTAGAATATGTAATTGTTTACAATTTTTAAATGTGTAATGGAGACTTACACATCTTCTGTGCTGCAGTTTCTTTCCTGCAGAACAGGTTTGAGTTGTCATGAGTACTCCACCCATGCGTATATGAAAGATTAGCAATGAAAAAAAAAAAAAAAAGAAGAAAAAAATTTCAAAAATATAAGCTAGAAATAAATTAGTAAGTATAAGTCATAAAAGTCCACTTTGCTTTGACAGCACAGAGTCATGCTGCTTGAGCAGAGACAATGGAAAATGCTTTGAATCAGCGAAAAACCCTACTGATTTTCCCTATGTGCTTTGATGATGGGGTTATTTGTTGTACAGAGTTCAGCAGCTACATTATTACATCAAGTATTTCTGACCTTCCAAGAGAGACATAAATTGACTGAAATGAGTCAGGATTACATTTACTTCCCAATTCATGTACAAGTTACATGGCTTTAGAAGAACATAAATAACACTGCGCTAAGAGCTGTTGAATGTGTTGCAAGCAGATTTTGCAAGATACAGGAGTCATGCTGGAAAAGCTTGTGATGAGACAGGACCTACGCAGAGAGTTGTTCCTGGGAGAAGAGCAGATAACATTTGCAAGCTGTATGTGACGCATGGGGTCAACAAAGAGAGAAGCCATGTTGACGTGCTCCAAAATTTGAGACATCTCCATGAGGGGACAGACTGAGAGGGGGACCAAAAGAATGAGTGAGCCTTTACTCAGCACGTGTGATCTGACAGGTCTGGTCAGGTTGTAGATAAATCCTTTGAAACTGCAACATCCTTTTAAGGAATGAACAACTGACAATAAATGTATGGGAGGTACCACGTTGGAATCACACATCTCTTCCTTGCAATCAGTTCACGGCAGTGTGGCACAAGAAAGGGCTAGCCATAGTCCAGTTCTATGTAATGAACAACAAGACAACATCTCTTGAAGTTATCCAGCAGTGTACAGTGTGAGGGCTATGAGAATACTTACAATCAGACCTGTAGACTGATGCTCAGACCAGCATGACCCTGGGACTTGACTGTACCACTGAAGTCCATGTGGGTTTGGCAACTGACTTAGCAGAGTTAGGAACAGTTCCTAACCACCAGAAGTAGAAGAAACAAGGTCACATAATACAAGCTGTGTAAAATGTGGTTACCTTCATTTTTTTAGCCACTTCACCAGCAATAGACCACACAGTCCTTTAAGTCAATGCCTAATCTTCTTATAGTATTTAGAAATAAAGCATAAGATCTTACACAAGGATCCTGAAGAACCAGCACTTGAACTGGGGAGCAATATAAACTGCCTACTCAGCAGTATTTAGGAGGGAAACGTAGCGGTTCATCATTGCCTGTGAAGAGGATTAAGAAGCCATCTATCTGCTATTTGAATCTCATGTTCAAGGCAGATGATTAAATCAATCCTTTCTCATAAAATGTGAGAAGATAGAATTTAATCCAGACATTTGCAGTACTCAGGCTGCAGTACTTCCTCTATAGCACATATGCATTTAAATTCATCTTCTGCCTCATTTCTGCACCTCTCATGAGAGTGCCCAAGTTTATTAGGGGTTAACTATCTGCCAAGAGAAGTTAAGAATGGCTCTCCAAGAACCTGTTGTCTTTCCCACAATGCTGGGAGTTGAGAAAAACAATTTTGAATCCCCATTTCAAAGAACATAATATAAACTGTAAAAGTGTTTATCAGTAAATGGAGATGACCAACTCATCCTGTAAATCTGTGTTTTGTATGCCAAGAAATCTCTTACATAGACTTCAAGTAGTACCTCACAAAGCTGACTCAGGGTTTCTCAGGGCTGGATCTTGTCCTAATAACTTGTCTTTAACTCTTTTCCTCAGTCCTTGGGGAGTCTCAATGACAGAGGTGCAAACAACTTTTCATTACATATATTTGTAGCACTGTAGATTGAATGTTTTAAAAATATTGATCTATACATGATTATTTATTTTTATTAAGTGATTTCCAGTGCCTTGAGCATATTGAGGCTATGTTCATACTCCTTCACAAACTCCTGTATAAATACAAACCTCAGCAGGAGCACTTAGACTGTAATATGAACCACAGTTCAGCAGTTTTCTTTTGGGGAAAATAAAACAATAACAAGGCTATGATGTTTCTGATGTTTGAGTTAGCACATGGGGCCCATTAACAAAAGGAGAATCTGCTCCTATTGCCATATTGCTAGCTATCATACAGCTCAGTGCAAACCAGTTGTAAGAGATTTGAAATCTCTAAATCGTCTCTTGCTTTCTATTCCATAATGTCTTTATGGGCTTGTAGGCCTGTCCCTAGAGGAAAAGCCTGCACTGATTACAGTTCATCTATCAGCTGACACACTCTCCAGGACTTCTGATATTGTTGTCTAAACCCTAGGGATCTTCCTTTAAAGAGGAGATTCCTCCAGGAAATTTAGACCTGACCTTAGCAATTCATATAAATGGGACATATGGAAATACATGTCTTTGTTAACCTTTTGCCCTCCAGTGCACAACATAATGAATGCCACAAGAAAGACTATGAATTTGTCTACACTGAAACTTGTTATTGACTCTTAGAGCCAAGACACATCAACAGCCATTGCCCGTCTCTACCTTGTCTAGAAAGCAGTCTCATCACATCTTCTCAGTTTTTCTTCTCATGGAAAACAGAAATGGAAGCATGTGTATGCAGAGAAGGGAAGGGAGGAAGAAGTCTGGGCAAGAAAGTGATGGATCACTGATGCTGGATTTCCTATTTTTAGGTATGTCCTTGCAATGATTTTTCTACGATCCCTGAAGGATAGAGCTGAGCAAGGATTACACTAAAATTCACTGGTGCTTCTAAGCTCAGACTAGGTGGTTACTAGTGTGAGAGGAAGGAGAACAAGACAAGGTGTGGGTCGTTGTTGTTGTTGTTGTTTAATACACATATACATATAGGAAGTCTGTGTTTGAGAACTGATCAGAAGTGTCAGTTAAATTTCTTTTTGCTGGTCACAAGAAATCTGGAATTCCTTAGAAAAAAAAAAAAATATTTTCTGTCCTCCCTTCCTTTTGTCTGTTGATTATTATTTGTCCATACTTTTAAACATTTACACACCATTGGTACTATTTGCCATATTTTTGTTGGTTTTCATTTACTAACTCTGAAATCGGTGTACTGGGCACTCATGCTTTTAGATAAAGGAAGTTGCATCCTAGATAGATTGGCAAATTACTTACAGCTACAACCAGAAAAGGCTGTAGGGGAATATTTGATAATTTATGTGTCTACATGGGATCTCCAAAGCCTCCGTCACTTGTTGTCTGCCCTGACAGTAGCTGCATTCCTCCGTCATTACATTACCATCAATAAAGACCTGTCGGCACCTAAAAGTCTGACGCGAGGACTGCCTGTAATACCACTAAGCTTTTGTCATATATGTGCCTCCTGTCGTTTGCCAAACAGGGAATTGGGATCCAGGGATGGCTTTAGGCTTAGGCAAAACAGGAAACTGTCTAGGTCAGTAGGCTGCCAAGTAATCACAGTGCTGGTGGAGGCACTACTGCCAGCAGCAGTTTTGTGTGGGTGCCAGAGGAAGGGCATCAACATTTCCAGAAGTTGGTTAGGCTCAAGTGGCTGATCCTTGCCTTTTGCTTGGAGCATCTCGTATTGTTGCTCCAGTTGATGATGTCTTAAAAGGAGAGCAATTGCCTAGCCCTTTTCCCCACAAGCCACTAAGGTTTAACACCTGAATTCCAGGATTCCTTTCCAGCTTTTCTAATGGTAAGAAAGATAATGTCACAATAAATACCCCAAGAAAATATGTTAGTCACTGATATATCAGAAACAGTAAAAAAATCAGTCTCTGTAGTGAAATATGGGATAGCAATTAAGGACCAGACAGATCATGTCACATTTATGGAGGATATCAGTAATGATCAGAAGACCTTTAAAGGAATAGCAAAAAGATCTGCAGAAGAAACTATAGGACTAACTCAGTGGATGAAGAATACTGCAAGGAAGTGTTTGCACTGTGAGGTAGGATATTTTACCTGTACAGTCCTTTTTTGTACTGTTAGGCAAACAGAAGGCCAAGAGTTTGGTAATGTTCACTGTGGCTTGGTAGACATGGAGCAGATAGAAAAATTCATTAGCATTTAAGGGGCAGCAAACTGTTTTGAGCACAAAACTGAGATGACAAAAGAGACCAGCTAAATGATTTCTGTGGATTTCAAGCTCATTGCCACAAGGAAAGAAGATTGAGGGTAGTACTGAGATCAAGGAGCTTTTGATTATTACCATTGTAGTATTACCAGCATTATGAGAATAAATGTGTCCTTCACAGAAAGAGGGACAATATTTCATGTTTATAGAGAAAAGAATGCACTGCCTGAAATATATATACATATGTATATATATAAATTTCTCACAGATCTTAACAGTACAAAAATCAAATTCCACATACTAATATTTGGTTTGTTTGATACAATATATACTATATGGTACATTTTTTACTTACAATATTCCACATATAATGAAAGAAAAAAGCAAGTAAGTTTTCATGTTCCAAATATATGGTGTTAGATAACATGGTGTCCTAAGTAAGCTTTTCTTCTTTGTGTGCTAAATAAATATAACTCTAAAGAAATAGAATGTTACTATAGAATAAGCAACAGTATAGTCAGTTTCAAAAACTAGTTTTAGATAATGCTACTATTTTTTGTCAAAAAAAAAAAAATATATATATATATATATATATTCCGCTATTACTGAGCAATTTAATGTTAAATGAAAGCACTTTGGTATTTTTCTGTCATATCTTCAATGGACAAAAATAATTCTGAATGTATGTACACATATAAATATTTAGGACATATATTAAAAATAGCTGTGTGGTGATTTTTTGTTTGTTTTGTTTGTTTGTTTGTTTTTAACATTTCTTCAGTTGTGAATAAAACCTGATTCCCAGATAAATACTGTTTGTGCAAATTTGGAAAAAACATAATAGTAATACCCTTCAAAAATAACACTGCAAAGAAAAAACAAAACAAAACAAAACAAAACAAACAAACAAACAGAAAAAGTAAACAAATTTTCAATATTAATATCAAGAAAAAAGTTTAATAAACAGTCTTTTGATTGGCAACGAGCTCGTATTTGTTTCTTACATGGAAAGGCGGTAGACTCTTTTAAAGTAGGATGAATTAAAGTAATGATTTTAAAAAAATCAGAGGAGAGAACTCACTGAAGTTACTAATATAAATACAAACAGAAAATTAAAAAAAAATATATTAAAACAAATTATTAAAATAAATTTAAATGAATGGTTGAGGGAAAAAAGATAAATCTTAAAGAAATTGTATTATTGACTTACAGATAATAATCCAGTTTACACAGCTTCCCTTGGGCCAGTCTTCTTGATAAGCAACACCAGATATGTTTGTGAATGTATTTTTAAGAAAACAATGTCTCTCATAAATTATCTTTAAACATAGCAATAGCAATTAATCTCATTCCCATGCCATGACTTATACCATGACAATTTTCATTCCACATAGCAGATTTTTACACCTTTTCTGTTCCATTCATGGGTGTTACTTTAATTGCAAGATTATTTTAGATGTTTGTTCTGTGTTCACTGGTGCAATGTTTATTTCATCTCTTTCTCTGGGGACAGCATACTTTTAATTATTCTTCTGGTGTTATTATGGTCAATAACTGCTCACATCAATACATCACACCCTCTAAAATCTCTCCTCATGTTATGCTTTCCAGTCTCTCCACAGTTAACAGGGTAATTTTGCAAACTTTTCCCAGCCACGATATCTCTCAGAAAACTTGGAAGCATATGGGACAGCCTTCTAATTTGAAGGCACAAAAATGCTCAAAACACGACTTTTGCATGGTCAAGGTCATACATACTTATGAGACAACCTTGTTCTTTACGTTCTTTCCATAGCTTATCTGAGTTTCCTGTTGTTTTTATATGCAAAAGTGGTGTCCCTTTCTCTGGACCCTATCTGTCTAGCTTGGGTGATTACAGATCACCCAAGCAGGGACCATCACAGATGCTGGAGAAGCTGTAGGACCATGGAAATATACAAGCCTTTCCACCACATCAAGGTCAATCACTAAATGTTTGTTTTCTTGTTTGGGGAGAATTCTGTTGTTGTTTCTGGTATCATTAAGTTACTTTTGAACTTGAACAGCTTACTATTAAGCTCATGGGTAGATCACAGAAAAGTCACTAACTCATAGGTATTTATATAATAAATGTATATATAGGAGGGGCAGATAGGGGTAGAACATTATAAGCAAGTGAAACAGTGTTCAGGCACAGTGAGATGCACACATACTACAGCTGGTTTTATTGGAAAGGAAGAAGAGAGCCAACTGGTGATAAACATCAAGAAATCTTGCATGCTTTCTCACTTGTATTCCCAGACCCCAAATTAATTATCAGCAGATCACATTTGTTTGTTTCACTTTTATACCTAAGTAGACAAAGTAAAAATGGTAACTGTTTTGAACAAAGAAAAAATTGTTAAAAATGCCAGGTTAATACATTGTTCATGAAAGGAGAGTGAAAGTAATCCTAAAGACAAGCATTACTGGATCTTCTTCACATGGTCATGCTGATAACTGTTATACTTATTGATGGGCAGCCATTAATTTCGATATGAGATTAATTGCTGTTTTGTGTCTCAGTTCATATGTAGCATCCTTCATCTGAAATTTCCTTGAAGTATCTCACAGGATAGAAATATCTGTATCCAGTTCTACAGGGAATGAAAGTACAGAGCTGTGAAGTGATTTTCCCAAGGTTGCAGATTCTGCTGGAAGAGCCCAGAAATAGATGCAGGTCAATTGGTTCCTAGTCCTGCCTTCAACCCTTTGCTGATTAGACTTATTAAAATATTGTTTCAAGATTAACTCAAGCCAAATAATTTGGCTGTGTTGTATATGGCAGTCTTCATTAAAACTTACTTTTCAGAGAGTGCTAGAGAGAGAAGCCCTGATGAGAGTTTGACAGGGAAGTGAAGCATTAATTGAGTCATCAAGGAAAACATTTTAAAAGTCAGCATCAAGGAACTGATGTGATGGTATGGTTATAGCCAGCATCTCCTTCCTGGATTACTTCTTACCCACAGTCCACAGTGCTATCCATTTTGGAAACTCCATCCCTGCCTTTTGGGTTTCTGTATCAGGGATGGCCAAACATGTAGTTTTTGTAATATGAATGCAATTCACGTGCTAGGGCTGCTCTACCAAGAAGCAGGATGGTGTTGCTGTGGTAGTTTCTGTGTACCCAAAAACCCTGGTAAATGGAAAAAGAAAAGGAGCCATTGCTGCTGTGGCAGCTCACCTGTGGGCCTGCCTTGTCCAGCAATGGGGCAAGGCGCTTGTAGAAACCCCCTGCACTCTCCCCCTTGAGCTCCTTCAGTTCTCTCACACATATACTTAAAGCTGTGTGGGTCTGGTACAATTTGTGGGGTGAGAAAAAAGGGTACCTTTACTTGAGTCCCTGATGGGCCTTCTCCAAGGCACCTCTGGCAAGGGCACTGACTGGTAGAGTTGGACTTTCAGGGTGCCAGCTCAAAGCACAAGAGAGTATGCTGAGCCTGCCCATGGAGGGTAACAGGAAATTTCTTTTCTGCTATTCCTTCCACTTTCCATCCTACCTGCAATGAAGGAGAAAGGAAAGGGTACAAAAAAAAAAAGAAAGATTGTCTGGGGTTATGATCTCACTTCTAAAACCTGGTGTTTGCAAACAACTTTGATTAGACCAAGATCTAGAATTAACTGTATTTTGCACATATTCCAGATGCTTTACACAAAATCTATTTTACATATTATTCAATATAAATCTGCTTGAAATGTAATTGTATACACAACCAGGGAACTTGCAGAAATACCTAAATAATATAATATATGCATAATATAAGGGGAGTCCTTACTGTGCAGCAGAACAGAAATCCACAGACTAGTGCTGAACTACCAGTGTTAAATGCAGCAGTGGCACATTGCGTTCAGATTAAGTAACTGAAAAGAAGCTATGCTGTTTCAACACCTTAGAGTTTCTTCATGGTGGTATTATGTGCCCATGAACACACGTAGAGCAGGCATCAATGCACATGCTGCATGGCATCACACAGATGTACTTATAAGTAGTTTGGAGTTCTTTAATTGTTTTGGTTTTAATTTTAAACAATACATTGTCCTTGTGCTAAATCAACTTTGTGGAACATTCTGATACATAAAGCAAAACAGTTATTCACTTCTATCAGGAATGATTCATTATTTTGTAGCCTAGGTGCAGAATATTTTAAACAACTAGAATCAGCAATTATTTCTATGACAGATTATGGGTATTTCAGGTATCATATATTCACAACCCAAGGAGAATGTTTAGAAGTGAGAATTTGGTCTTTTGGAAGTACTGTGCAATTATTTGTGACATGAATAAAGCAGTAATGATAAAAAAGTAGTAGACACTTTCTGAGATGTTTGTCTGAATGTCAAATGTGACCTTGTTTTGATTTCTCTTTCCTTTTTATGTTTGTCAAGGACAATAAATTTATCCAACTCAGATAATTCAACTCAGGACTCTCCAACTATGAAAGCTTTGGTTTCAAGGTGCAATGGAGTTGCAAAGGTTTTTTGTTGTGTGTGTGTGTGTGTGTGTGTGTTTTTTGTTTTGTTTTTTTTTGTTTGTTTTGTTTTGTTTTGTTTTCTTCACAATCTTATTTGTTTGAAATAATACATTGTTCTTGTTGTTCCTCTTTGTTGCAATCATTCCTTTCCTTATTCAACCAGTAACAAATATTTAAATCACTGTAATTCTTTAATTTCTATTAGCTTTGGGCTCAAAAGTGAAGGAGGAAGAAATGGTCTTAAATCAGTGTGATGACTGGGATGGAAGCAAGCCAGCAGGGACTTTGGGTTACCTTGCTGGTGGACATGCACACCAGCTGTGCCCAAAATGGGAGGTTGGACACCTGGGATGTACAGTAAAATCTTGAGTTCTTCCAGCTCTCAGCTACTCAAGCTTCATTACGTATGTCCTATGGCCGTTAGCCACATGGCAATTTTAGAAAGTCATCGGTAGAGTCTTTGTCTTACTGCTGAGTGTAAATCTGAATAATTTTCCAGGCATGTGTAGAGGTACTTTCATAGATAAAATATTTATCCAAAATGAATGACAGATGGTATTTGCTGTGTACTTTGATAGGGTAGGTGATACATCTTTCCTAAAATCCACCTATAACTTCCAATCGTACAGAAAGTTAACTCAAATAGATAATAGATCCAATAGCAGCATGAAGTTATGTTTTCTTGATAAAGTAAAACAACTAACATAATACTAGGTCCTGGGCAACCTGCTCTAGGTGACCCTGCTTGAGCCTTGTTGGACTAGGCAGTCACGTGAAGTCCCTTCCCACATCAACTGTTTTGTATTTCTGTGACTAGAAAAAGGTTCTACTTTTAATGAATTTATCATTTTGGCACATATCTCTTTCACTCTTCTTTTTCATTCACTCTTTTAATAACTTACTTACCGTGAATTTCTTCTTCACGGTGAGGGTGACAGAGCATTGGAACAGGCTGCCTAGGGAGGTTGTGGAGTCTCATTCTCTGGAGATATTCAAGGCCTGTCTGGACGCCTACCTGGGCAGCCTGTTCTGAGGAACCTGCTTTGGCAGGGGGGTTGGACCCGATGATCTTTCGAGATCCCTTCCAACCCCTACAGTTCTGTGATTCTGTGATTCTGTGATTCTGTGATTCTGTGATTCTGTGATTCTGTGAAAACAATTAATGACATTCAAATAACTCTTTCATGTCTTTGCATAGGACCTGATGAAACGGCTTGAAGCTGCGATGGGGGCAGTTCAAACTGGATATCAGGAAAAGATTCTTCACCAAGAGGGTGGTTGGGCACTGGAACAGGCTCCTCAGGGCAGTGGTCACAGAACTGGGCATGTCAGTGTTCAAGAAGTGTATGGACAATGCTCTCAGAGGGTCTGATTTTTTGGGTGGTCCTCTGGGGACCCAGGAATTGGGCTCGACGACCACTGTAGATTCCTTCCAACTTGGGATATTCTATGATTCTATGATATCTTCCTCAAGACAATACTTGTCATCTAGAGAAGCCAAGCTGAAATACCTATAGAAGTACATGCTATTAAAAATATGATTTATAACCTCCATAAAAAAATATCACTTATTTAAGTACTGACTCCATTTTATTTTGATATTCTTATAATATTAGGCCAGCAATGTTCCAATGGTAAGAACACTTAATAGTCACCTTCTTCCCATAATATGAGCCTTACAATTCTCTTGGGATATTAAATTTGAGGTGGAGTCTGTCAGGTAATGTCTATGGGTTCTCACTGTGACTTGCAAATATAAAGACAGAATCCATAAAATGTATAAATAACTGTTATGTTTATCTCCTAGTTAAGTGGGAATAATAAACGTGTGCGTGAATACATTATTCTTTTCCTCTGTTGAAATATGACCTTTGATCTTTGGTAAGTACTCCCACATGCACACCACAGTGCAATGATGTCACAGAGGATGGTGTAAAGTTTCTCCCTCCTACTGCTTTGATGCCTATAAAGCCCCTTATTTGCCTGCACAAATATTTTTTGCATGTTTCATAATTTGTTTTGGCATGTATTTTGCATATTTTTAGTAGTAATTTGACTCCTTGTCCTTATGCTTTAGAAACGTTTATTCAGAACTTAGGGTACCTCCAGAACACCAGCAGAAGGAAAGGAAATAAAAAGCACTTTCTGCTACCCATGCCTTTCACAGGAAGGACTGCAGACTTCACCTGATAAACCTCTGGGTAGGTAGACAGCAGAAGATGGGAAAGGTTGAGATATAGGAAGGCAAGAGAGTGTGACAGAAGGGGAAAACTGGGATAGTTCTTTTCTGAAGTGATGCAGAAACTAGGCAGGGGATCATGAATCTAGCCATGGAGTCATACTGTCTTTCCTGGGCTGATCCATTGCAATAGAGCTGACAGATAGTAAACAATACTACATGCACATACTAATTAAGAAAGTACTCCAGTGTACTCTAGACAGATTGCTACACATCAAATTGTTTAGCCTTGTCCAGGGGTAACTGATGGATGAGGGTAATCACAAAACTTTGCATGTCACTGTGCATGGTCCTCTGGTGTCCATGAGGCTCCTCAGCATCTGCTCATCTGAGCAGACCTCAGGGTCTTACTGTGGTTACCTACAGCGTCCAGGTTCCTGTCCAATGTAGATGTATGGATATGTGACTGCCCAGTCCCACTAGATTAAGCTGGATTCAGTTCCCAAACTCTTGTTTTTTCTCACAGCCTCAAAGTCAAAGGCTGTGTCAATCACAGAATTGTAGAGGTTGGAATGGACCTCCAGAGATCATCGGGTCCAACCCCCCTGCCAAAGCAGGTTCCCTAGAGCAGGTTGCACAGGTAGGCATCCAGACAGGTCTTGAATATCTCCAGAGAAAGAGACTCAACAGCCTCCCTGGGAAGCCTGTTCCAGTGCTCTGTCACCCTCACTGTGAAGTTCTTTTTCATGTTGGCACAGAACTTCCTATGATTCATTTTGTGGCCATTGCCCCTTGTTCTGTCCACACAAACCATTGAAAAGAGGTTGGCCAAATCCCTCTGTCTCCCATACTTCAGGTATTTATAAACATTGATAAGATCCCCCATCATTCTTCTTTTCTCAAGGCTGAACAGACCCAGGTCTTTCAGCCTTACCTCATAGGGGAGATGCTCCAGGTCCTGTATCATCTTTGCGGCCCTCCATTGGACTCTTTCCACGAGATCCCTGTCTTTTTTGTATCAGGGAGCCCAGAACTGGACACAGTACTCCAGGTGAGGCCTGACCAGGGCAGAGTAGAGGGGGGGGATCACCTCCCTTGACCTGCTGGCCATGCTCCTTTTTATGCACGCTGGAATCCCGTTGGCTTTCTTAGCCACCAGGACACACTGCTGGCTCATGGTCAACCTGTTGTAAATCATATTTACAAGGGGAAGCTTGATTTGGATCAAACAGGTATACTTTACACAAGCATTAAAAACTCATCAATCTTTATCAAGAATAAGAAATACATACATATCCTGATAAACTAAACTGCCAGCTGCATGTTCTTTCATGTCTTGGCTGATTGCTAGGCAGTCACATTTAGGTCCAAGATCCAGGAGATGTAAAAACACTTTGCCCTTTCTCTTTTATGAATGCTTCCCAAAACAAAGAGCCCAGCCTCATTTCAGCAGGAGATATTAAGCTCTCTTACCCTCAGCTACTGGTGAGATTCCATCAATACAGTCACTTTACAGTGACACTCCAGCATCAATGTTCTTGGAAACCTCCCCCAGGTAAATATATTGAATTTCCTTTCCTTTGCTAGGGTTCAAACTAGAGAAAAGCGAGTATCCCATTCAGAAGTCCAATCATTAAAGGCATTCTTCTTTGGCTTCTGACAAATAAAAGCACTAGTAAAATGTAAAGAAAAAAATGTAATTTCCCCTGAGGAAACGTATAGACAAAGGAGCCACACGTGAGCCTGGTAGTCATGTTGCTTAATGTGACTTTGGAAAACAATTAGGCACAGTACTGAAGCACGAGAAGAATAGAATCATATATTTTTTTATTTTTTTTTATAATTCCAAATATTTGAATACAAAAAAATGTTTTAATTTTAATGTAATTAACTTTTCTGGAGCTGCTGTATCGGAAGCACAAATTTATTCTAGTTTCAGTTGGGGGGGGGGGTGAAGGGGGGCATTATGTCAGTTTTACTTAGAAAGACACTCCCTAATTTATCATACCATAACCAAATTAAGCTTGAGAACTACTAATCAGTAGGTGTCTATTATACAGCAAAGCATTAGCCTTAGCATGTACAATGCCTTCGGCATTCAACAGTGCATATACTGGAAATAAGAATTCCTTTGTCATTTGGCCAGGAAAGCAATTATCTTCATAGTTCATGGTTTGAATAATAATCAGTTAAAATAAGGTGTGTCATCTGCAGAAGCTCATGAAAACATTAACTTTCTGGTTCTCATTTACCAGCTTTAACTCCTTAAATACTTCCAAAATTCCTGAAAACACTGTGTGTTAATATAGCCCACAGTTTCTCTTTCTGAAGTCCTTTTTTTTTTTACCTCCTCTCCCTTCTGAAACACACAACTTTAAAAGAAAACTGGAAATTTCTAGTTGCAGTTGAAGACTTTAGTCTACAGTATTTCTCCCATTCTGATCTTCTATCTCTAATTTCATGTATGCATCTGTGAACTATGCTTGTTCCAATCTTTTCACATGAAATCTTCTCTTTGTTCCTATTTCCATACTAGTTTAACAGACATTTCAGGTCATATCTCTGAGCCAGGCATGGCAGTGTGCTCTAGCTCACCTTAGGGTACCCTCAGGAGGCATTGTGTCCCTGAGAAGTTCTCTGCAACCTCTTCCTCTCTCTGCTTTCCCTTTTCGCAGAGGAAGGAGTGATTTATGTGCTGTGTACAACAACAGTAGCAAATTGTGTCATCTTGTTTTGCTGCTTTATATGCTGTTTATTTAGAGTTATTTACACTAAATAATGTAGAGGCTATTATAAACACTACTTATTTAGCATTTACTTAATCCACACCCATCCAAATGGAGTTACCAGCCATACAATTTATTATAGTCCACATGTATTAGAGCCCAAGGTCAGGAAAGTTATATCTAACCACCTTGCTTAACATATGATACAGATTAATCTAGCCTTTTACTACTAGATACTTGAAAAAAAAAAAAAAAAAAAAAAAAGTATCACTAAAGGTAGGACATCAAGTGACAGATATTACTTCTATACATGTATATTTTTCAGTGACTTGGTTTTACTGAGCAGAAAAGAGCTAATAATTAATATAGAATAGCTAATAGTCCATGATTAATTTTCAGACCACCATCCATATGAAGTCTCATAACACTTTGTTTTTTAACTAATGGAGATTGCAGGTTGTCATCAAAATCTATATTAACAGTCCAGTTGGTAAGAGACCTCCTAATCCCTCTCGTTAAAACCATCTTAAGCATCGCATCATTCAGAAATCTTACATCACGTGCAAAACCCAAATACTTAAAATCAAGTAAATGATACGAAAATCAAGTATTTAAAGTTCTTATTTATTTCAGATAATGTTATTTCTCTATCTATGCCAAGACTCTGATCAAATGAACCCTTAGTCTGATGGTTCAAGCCACTCTCATGTATCTGTCCCTCAGATTCCAGAACTCCTTTCTTCTTCAAGCTGATGTCACTTTAAACATCTGTTTTGACAAAATGATGAAGAATCTTTCTGAACTTACTGTTTTCTTTAGGATTACAAGAAAACTGTACTCTTGTAGAAAATCCATCTGTAGCATAATGAGGAAAGCATGTACATAAAAACTGTTATTGTACATAACTATATGTACATAAAACCTGAAAATTAACAGGGTTATTATTATTTGAATTACTTTATTGTTGAACTGAAAAAAATAACATAAAGATACACTGGTCTTCTAAAAAATTATGGATAGTGCCATCCAAAAGGTAGTAATATAATATTTTCCCAATTGCATAGTGCATGGATCTCAAGCTTTGGAAATTGAGGAAGAAATTAATTCATTGCTGAAAAGGCAGGCAGAGTTCTTTGTGATTTTATAATCTGGTACAAATAGCCAAGATCATGCACAAGCTGACCAAAGGGGAAAATCACACCTGGAATCAGAATTAGCTAAAAAAAATGTTACTTATTTTATTTGAACTTTACCCTCTTGAGAAAAAAAAAAAAAATATATATATATAATATGTATATATTTATATATATATATAAATATATATATTATATATATATAATATATATATTATATATATATTATATATATATAATCATACAAAGCTTTCTTATTGGTATCAAAAGTATTAAGTGCATTGGTATTCCAGCACAGATTCTATCTTCCCAAAAGGCTGAATAATCCTGTGAAGCCACAAGACACAGAAACAGTTTCTGTTTTCCTATTCATGGGTGTTATAACCACCTAATAAAGTTAAGTGGCTAAATATTGTTTTTACTGAGGAAGAGAGGATACTTCCCTGCCTAAAGAGGAAGCCAGTCTTTGGTGGCCTGTAGCCATACCAGAGCATCCTGTCCAGTGACCCAGTCAACCTGTCTCTGTGTAGGGATAGCCCTTAATAACCAGACACAATATTTTATGGCAGGTGTAGTTTAGTGGACTAAACACAGCATTAAAAGTCCAGCCTTCCTGATCCTAATAAGAGCTCACATAATTGCTCATATATATTTCTCTTTCCTGTAATAAAGTATCTGCATCATGAAACAGGCACAATGACACCTTCCTTAAACACATATTTAATTGATTTGTTGATGTTCGCAATACCATTTGAGGATGAAAAGCTCTTCAGATGTCCTCTTGTGTGAAATCATTACTCGTTCCTGAGTCAGACTGAAATTGTATTATCTTCCAAGAGAATTTTCACTCAGAATTTCATATTGTATTGCTAAATTCAAATATTCATTCAAAATGTCTGGTTAGCTTTTTTATCTTTTGAAAACTCCATATGACAGATGCTGGTACTTTCCAGTACTGTGAAGTGATTTCTAACAAGTAGATATACAAACACCAGAGCAGAGAAGAGAAAAATGTCGGTATTTCAAATGAGAGCAGAGGCAGGCAGAACCAGTATCCCCATAATCTCTACTGTTAGAAAAAATACTCTATTAAAATTTATTATTGAAAACTATTTTCATAAATGGGCTGCTACTATTGAGAAATAATGTTAATGTTTTCTACCAAGTTCTTGCTCAAACAATTGAGTGAAGATCCTGAACGGTTCAGCTGTACAATTAAAAAAAAAAAAAATCCAGAAGAAAATGTTGAATTGATTCAGAGCACTGTAACAAGAAACAGGATTGTCCCTGATACTTCAGCTTTAAGTTGCTGCCCATGACAGAGGTGGTTTTTTTTGTTTGTTTGTTTGTTTTTTTTGACAGACTTCTTGTGGTTGGTGACTCATGAACAAATAAAGGTAATTCTCTCTTTCAAAAAAGGTCTCTAAAAGACATAGTTTTTAAGCTATGGTGATAGTTGGTGCATTCATAAATGAATTACCTTATATTGTTGTAAGTACTGCAATGTTTCACATATTGTGGTCATGTTCACAAAAAAATGTTTTTAGTAAGTTTGCTCTTCATAAAGTTAAAAGTTTCAGCAGTGCCTACAATATTGTGCTTTTTGCCTGTTCACTGCAATTGGGCTTAAATAGAGGTCAATGTAAGCTAAGGTCTTGGAAACTCCTGTCTGCTTCTGGGAGATAAAACTACATTCACATATAACTGCAGTTGGTCAAATATCTCATAAAACTGGTGAAATGGTTTTGGGTGCTGTAGTGTGTCATACAAAATAGCTGAGCTTAGGTAGTGTCTTCTCTAAAATGTCTACAGGCCAAAAGATAAACCTGCTAGACAACTTTCTAAGGCGGGGACTTTTTGTGAATAATTAGCCCTGAGCAATGAAACTCAGGAGCCACACCTGGGTTGAATCTTTGATCTGTCTTTATACAGCTAGAACCACATTATAGAGTTTATTATCCTGATGTTGCAGGCGATAAAATCCTTACTCTTGCATCCACACTGTGTGTATGTGCATGCCTATATATATATATGTATATATGTATATATATACATATGGTAACAGTAGATACTAAGGCTCCCTCTTCAATGTAATGTTTCTCCATTGTTCATTCTGGTGTGGTTTAATCATTTATATGATTTGTTATTTTTTCTTTCTTTCATGTAAAAGATGAAACTCAGTGACACATTCTTTCTTGATAGCATCAGTTTTAAGAACAATATGTACAATAATTATTGTGCTGACAGGGAAGGATCTGCACCTGACCTATTTAGCAGCTACACTTATCGAAGACCGTAAAATGAAATAATCATTTATAACATACACATGTATGTATTTTTAAAATGCCATTATTTTAGACAGGTTTTATTAAATAAGAAAAAGGGTCAGGCAGTCTCATGTATCTGATCAAGCTATGTATGGTCTTTACTGGATACTCTACATGAAAAAATGAGTTGAATGATAATCAGTTTCTCCTCTGTTTTAATCCTTGATTCACTTCCAGCTCTATCTGTGGCCTCGGGCAAATCCCTGAGCTCCTCTGTCTATCTTATACATGCCATAAGAATTATAATAATATGGAATTAATTGGTTATGTGTTTTCCATTTTGGAGATTATTAGCCTGATTCTTCTCTTGTTTACACCAATGTAATATCTCAATTTAATGAATTTGTGGCTGTACAATTTAGAGAAATTCAAGCCCAACTTCCACCATCATACTTATTAATGCTTCAGCTCTTGTATAATTAAGTTCTGCAAAAACACTGAGGAAACACCAATGTTACAAAAATTGTCAAGAATAAAATACTTTGATTCTTCCCTATCTATATGTTCAGCCTGGATAAAAGAAGGCTCTGGGGAGACCTCATTGCAGCCTTTCAATACTTAAAGGTGTCTTATAAAAAGGATGGAAAAGGACTCTTTACTTGCACAGATAATGACGGCACAAGAGGGAATGGTCTTAAACTAAAAAGGGACAGATTTAGACTAGACATTAGGGGGAAATTCTTCACTGTAAGGGTAGTAAAGCACTGGAACAGATTGCCAAGAGAGGTTATGGATGCCCCATCCCTGAAGGTGTTCAAGGCCAGCCTGGATGGAGCCTTGCCCAACCTGATGTAGTGGGTGGCATCCCTGCCTATGGCAGGGGGGTTGGAACTTGATGATCTTTAAGGTCACTTCCAATCCAAGCCATTCTATGACTTTATAAATAGCTGAGGGGAGTGTGTCAAGAGAACGGAGATGGTCTCTTCTTGGTTGTGCTCAGCAACAGGATGAGAGACGATGGGCACAAACTGAAGCACAGGAAATTCCGTTTGAATATGAGAGGGCACTTCTTTATAGTGAGTGTGTCAGAGCACTGGAACAGGTTTCCCAGAGAGGTTGTGGAGTCTCCTCTGTAGATATTCAAAACCCACCTGGATGCCATCCTGCACAACGTGCTCTACGTGATTCTGCTCGGCAGGGGTTTGGACTAGATGATCTTCAGAGGTCCCTTCCAACCTCAGCCATTCTGTGATTCTATGATTCCCTCCTGTGTAGTAATCACTCCTTCTATTGAATACAAAATAAAATAAAATTGCATGTCAAGTATGTATTAAAGCTCTAGGAAAGTTAGAAAAATTATTCTTATGCAAAATTACTAGAAAATCACCCACTAACTCAGAAATTCACCAGGCCATTCTGCATTCAGCTAATAAAATAAGCCTGCTTCAGTGGAAACCATTGTTGTAAATACTAACTTTTTGATATCTGTTGTTCTTTAGTGTACCTGTGTACCTGTATGAACTTGCTTCAGTCACACTTCTTGTGTGAATATTCACCTTTACTGAACTGATGCTGCAGGTGCCACTGAGAAGTAACTCCCTGAGTAGTGGATAAATCATCAGGCAAGTATCTGTGAGCTGTAGCTCTTTCTTCTCTTTTATATTGTTAAACAGTCAGGCTAGCTTTCACATTCAAATAGAAACTCAAGGTGAGGAAACTTTAATTTCATTTTGCTTTCACTACTGGCATATTCAAAGAAAAACAAGTTTTTACACATTCTGGCATTCTTTTGAAATTAAACCAAAAATAAAATGTTTTTGAGCTACAAAAATTTAGAATAATAAATAGCACTGCCCTTTTATATTACTCAGGAATTTCTTATACTTCTATCCCAATATAAATTATGAATATTCATGTATTACTTTTCACTTAAGCTTTTATGAAGCTATATCATATACACAGCGTGGTTTATTCTCTAACATAAGGTCTATGAAATTTCATATTAGGCCTGGACTAAATGTCTAAAAAAGAATAGAAAAAGAATAATACATTAAATTTTACCTTTGTTTGATCATTTTTAAGTAAACTAAGCAGTTTTGTCCATTTTTATCTTAAAAATCCTCCATATTCCCAAGGACAAAAACTGATCTTCCGATCCTGTTGAAGCCAGGAGGCCATGAATAGAAGAGCTTCCTTATTTTCAAGCTGCAGAACACGGTGAATCCTTCTCCTTGCACACTGCTCAGCAGTGATGGTTCCACCACACAGCATCCCAGGAGTGGGTCCTGCCCAAGGGGTAGTGGGGCCAACCTGGGATGCCCCTGGTGGGGGGCAGCCCCAGGTCCCCCTGCAGAAATGGCACACAGGAGGAGCACCTGTGACTTCACAGCTCCTGTAGTGCAATGTTTGCACTCTACTATTGCCTGGGCTTGTTGTGAGGGCTTGGACTCACAGCTGATTCTCTGAGAATGTCCAACAAATCTCGCATCTGAGTGAGGTTTCAGTCAAAACCTCAAGTAGCATTTGTTAACAGCAGTGTTTGCAGTGCTGTGGTTTCAACTTCAGGCTAAGAAAACGAACAGTTAATGGGCAGTAATTTTTAAGAGACTTGTAGGGAAATGTGGTTTTGTTTGGCTATATGCTGACTCTCAGGCTGAGATATCAAGTAATGTGTTCAGTGCATGGTTTCTTTTTAAGACCTACAAAAATGCTTTTGGTCAACTGTTGCAGTGCTAAAATAATCCACTTCAGTTAGCATTTTAGGTTGGCATTCATGTATTCAAGAGCTCTAAAAATTTTGCCAATAGGGCTGGTGGCCATGGAAATGGAGGACTGCCTGATCTGTCTAAGGTACAGCTCAGAGCTAGGGTGCTGCCTGTCTCCTTATTAGCCTTGTTTCCAATCACAACACATGAACTGTCCGTCCTTCCTTCCTTTCTTCCTTTCTTCTTTCCTTCCTTCCTTCCTTCCTTCCTTCCTTCCTTCCTTCCTTCCTTCCTTCCTTCCTTCCTTCCTTCCTTCCTTCCTTCCTTCCTTCCTTCCTTCCTTCCTTCCTTCCTTCCTTCCTTCCTTCCCTTCTTTCTTTCCTTCTTTCAAGTCTCTCGTTTATCCTGCGGGTATGGTGTGCTTTCCCTTACATCAAGAATGGTTTTTAAAAGCTGTTACTACTCTTTCTCTCTTTTTTTTTTTTTTTTTTTTTTTTTTTTTTTTTTTTTCTTTCTTCCTCATTCCCCATTCCGTTAAACCTCCATCCTATACAGCTAGGCATTAGTATGGTGCATGCTGCAGCAAGAGCCCTGAATGAAACACAATTCACACATACGTACAGGGTGGAGAATGGTGATGCCCATCAGCAAAATAAAATAAAATTAAATAAAAATAAAAATAAAAAATAAAATAAAATCCCAGTGGGAAAAAATGAGAAACCTCCACCATCAGAGCAGATGAACAAGATAGTAGAACATGAACAAATTTCTTCCCCCTCAGATTTCTCACAGAGTCAGCAAGATCAGGCCAGCATTTGGCCGTTGTAATTCATGGTTGACTGCATTAAGTGAAGCCGACATCGATTTTGGTGTAAGTTAGCATGCTGGGTTGTGGCCTACCTGGGTTGTGGCCTACCGTGCTTGAGAAACTGGTTCACACAGCGGTGAGCTGCCTGCCATGAGCAGTGAGGTGGGGCCAGCCACCCTAGTACCGGCTTTCTAAAATGTCTCCAGACTTATTTTAGCGTGTCTCACGCTTATTTAGTGCTTCTAGAACTGGCTAAAACTAGAAAGTACAACAGGACTGAGAAAATACAGGAAGAGGAGATTAGGCTTTCCAATCTCAGAGTAAACTTTACTTTTCATTCTAAACAGAATGGAACTAGTTAAACAAGCAAAGCTGTTGTTTTGTCCCAGCCAGTTTGCCTGTCTGCAGGATTCCCTGTCGAGGCGTGGTTGTAGGCAGCGTGCTGTGGTTAACTAGGCCACACGCTTCACCGCCCCACTGTATGTGCTCGGCCTGGCTGCATGCTGTGGGCACTTCATGAGAGTGCAGAGAGACGATCCCCAGGCCACACTTGAGGCTGCAGACGCGGGCCTCTCAGCATTCACAGGAGGCTCAAATTTCAGCCCTGTGCTGTTGGGAACAGATCAGGCACGCCAGGGGTGAAATATTTTAGCATCGTGCTGTGTTTGGTTTTCTTCTGTGGTAATAACCTTCAGACATTAAATACAGCATGCTCTTCACCTAGGTTACTTGAAAGAAAAAAAATATTTCTTGTTTGGTTTGTTGGAAAATGTGTATTTTATATATGGATTTTGTATGGCAGTGTAAAACAGAAATGCAACATATATGCGATATATATGTGTATAAATATTTAAATCACCATTGTTATTTTAAGTGTAAGGATTCCTGCATTGGTAATCAAATGTCCATTAGATAAATAAATAAATAAATAAATATCTGCATTTATTATTAAGCATGCATGTTTTCCTCCAGCAATATATCTAAGTCTTTCTCATACTGAATGGGAATCCTTTCTTCCAGAAATATTTGTATGTAATCAGAAGAACAACAGCAATAATGTTTTATTGGGTCATTTAGCTCTGATAAAAGAAGCACCCCACCCACCCCATTCCTCAGGGTAGACTCAGCCTCCATGCTTTTCCTCACCGGGGAGGCACGCAGATCCACGGCAGCTCCCAGTAGCACTGGGCTTGTCCCAGCCCACTGAAACACCTGGGCAGGGCTCAGGGCACGTTACACCTGCACTGTGTCCCCAGGCGTCACTCAGTCAAGTGAGGACTGCAGCCCTGCGTCAGATGTGCAGCGGGTTGGACGTTTGGGGTGACAGCTAGGGAAAAAGAGTGCTCAGCAAAAACACACCGGCAGGTTGCTTCCCTTGTCAGCATGATGCTAGCTTGGGCAAAAATGGAAATTCACAGGAATAATTATCAAAGCCTGTAGTTACTGCTGATGTGATGAGTAATATAGAGAAGATGATCATATCCCCTTGGCCAGCATATGAAATTTCAGTGCTTCTACAAATGCCAAATTGGTAACATTGTTACTTTTTTTTTTTTTTTTTTTTAGCGGCCTTTTGGATTGTGCATGTAATACACAAATGTGTGATTTTTATTTTATTTTATTTTATTTTATTTTATTTTATTTTATTTTATTTTATTTTATTTTATTTTATTTTATTTTATTGCCTTGGTAGGTGTAATGTGAAAGCCCATCAAATTCTTTGGGCTTTTCTTCTTCCGAAGAAAATGGAATGTGTCTTCAATTTATTGTGGATAATAAAAACAGCTGACAAAAACCTATGTTTTTCTAAATAGGTAATGAATTGAAAAACAAGTTCACAAATGCTGTCCTTTGTGTAGCCTTTACATTGCTTTGTACACTGTTTTATGGTGTAGTTAATACTAAAACTTAGCCATTTAGAGTAGATAGTTACCTATCTATGTTACCATTTCAAGTCTTTTGTTGTTGTTGTATGAGACTGTATTTGCTTCAGAAAACTTGTCAGCTGCTTTCTATTTAACATACGTCTACTGCCAGGTATTGAAAAGATAAACATGTTTGTATAAAATTGATTTTAGTATTTATCTGGTTACCAACCAATACTATCTCAGTCCTTATCTGTTGTTTGTTTATTTTTTGTCAGCCTCTAATTGCAGTTATTTCTTGTCTCAGTCTCATGGGACAGTTCTGAGGCTCAGGATGCTCTCTCCTTCAGCTCCAATCACACTATTCAACAAAAGATTTTACTCCAAATATTGCAGCACATTCTCTATAATCTGAAGCCAAAAATGGCTGATGTTACAAACATGACTAAAGAAGACTCTCAAGGTATGATTGATCTTAGGAGATAATAAACTGTCAAAATATTGTATGATGAATTTAGAATTCCATTCAATTACTAGGAAAAAAAAAAAAAAAAAAAAAAGTTTTATTTCTACCTAAGAAGATACTCTCAGGAAAGAGTTAATTACTAAGACTTCAGTAACACAATTTACATGAGAAATATTAGCTATTTTTCTCTTTATTACAGTTAGTCACCTTAATGCATAATAAACAATTTTGAGCCAAGAAGGACACTGTCATTCACACATACTATATAAGTATGATCTTGTAATATGTCATTTTCTGTATTTAGACAGGAAATTCTTTGGCAAATAAAAAGAAAGATGTCTTCAGGACAATTGAACTCCACTTGCAGTCCTTCAAAATGTTTTGATTGACAGACAAGTACTGCAGCTCAGTCAAAATGATCATCAAAATTAAACACTCTAGCTTCTGTAGTCATTTTTCCCTGTGGGAAGTAAGCAGAAAAATAATTATTGTCATAAAGACTTATACATATAATTGCTACTTCTCATTTTATAAATGACTGTAAAAGGAAAGATGTGGTAGGGAGTAATGAAATAGATAGTAACTACTTAATGACACCTCCTGCGAACAACTGTAAGCACAGTGGGCCTTGTTTACTCATCAATTACATCTTTTTACATATGAATAATGCTATTGATTTTTTTTTTTTTTTGAAACAGCTCTTAATAGCATTGATGGTTATGAAGAGAATTGAGAAACAAGCCAACTCACTATTCTTCAAAAATATTAATATGCATAATGAAACACTTTGGATTGCATACTGATTAAGTAGAAAGTAACTTGTCATGACTATTTTTCTGGCATTTTCTTGGACTGCTTTATTCAGTCAAAGCCAAGCAACAGGTAGTATCTTGCTGTCTACTTAAAGTCTGTATGCCATAAAGTTATGCAAAATCTCTGCAGTTCTCTAGAACTTGATGATAGACTTCATAATTTACCATATTTACAACATACATGTATAAAACCACATCAAACCTAATGAAGACAACTTGCCCTTGTCACTGTTTATGTTTTTCTAATGTGTGTATCACTTTCCTGATAACAATTCCTTCAAAAATCATATAAAATACAACTCAGATCTGAAACACTCGATTGCCTTTTGTTCAATAAAATGAAATCCAGGAGGAATGATTTAGCAAAGCAAATCTACCTCCAGCTAGTTTTGCCCACCCTTATCTCCTTTTTTTTTTTTGCAAAGAGACAGATGAAAATAATACTCTGTAAATGAACATTGAACAGTAAATGTATTTCACCTTCAGAAATCTGTATTAACTGAAAGCTTTCTTACCAGTTTAGGCTTCCCTTTCCTTTTTTTTTTTCTTCTTTTTTTTTTCCACACACACAAGTGATTCAACAAGATTGTGTGTGTGATTTCCACACACACAAGTAGTCCATTCAACCCACATCAACACATACAAGCACAAAATGCAAGTTCAATTTTATTACTAGAAAACTTGTCTCTATGGGAACAAATTCTGTTCAGTGTAACAACAGTAAGTTTAGCTATAATGTTATTCACCAGTGTATGTAGGCTTTAAATTTTAAAGGAGCAAGTAATTCCACCTGTATGAGTTATGTCAAAAATACACTGCTTCTGGATAAAAATACTTAGCTTCACAAATATGAGACATAATCAGGCAACAAATATGCAAAGTAAGCTGTAAGTTTTTGAAGATCACAAGCTGAATTGGATCCAAGGATTTCAACTACTGAAGAAAATAAAAATAGGAACAACAAAAATATTATCCTGATAACCCTGATTTACAAAGAGAAGCACTGTCTGTAATATGTACAACACAACTTTCTGACCTCCTAATCTCTGATAAGGCTTCATTTCATGTGGTCATTGAAAAGATGCCTATAGGTGATCGTCCTACAAGGATGATCAAAGACCTGAGAAACTTGGCCTATGATAACAGTTTGAAAGAACTGGTATTGCTTTGCCTGAAGGAGAAGAGACAAGGAAAGACACCATAACATTCCAAGGTGCCGCAGGAAGAAGTTGAAGTCTAACTTGAAGTTGAAGTCAAAGTATAAGAGGAGGAAAGTACTTTCAAAAAAAAAAAAAAAAAAGGTGGGAGAATCTCTATAGAAAAGTAAAGTGGTCTGTGACAAAACAGACCCTTTTCCATTCCACTTATGAGCTTCTCCCAGTCCCTCAGCATGTGTGGTGTGCCTGCCTTGCTTTCCTTCCTTACCTTTACCCTCCTGAACCACCTCTCCCATCCCTTCTGGGGAGGCAGAGCTCCCTAAGAGCACCACTGGCCTCTCTGTGGTCTCCTCCACACAGGAACAGTCCAAACCACCATGGCCCTTCCTACCACTAGTCCCTTCCTTTACACCACCCTGAATTAAGGATATATTTTCAAAAAGCCTTGAATTGGCTCTCTGTGAAGGTCCTGGAGGACTTAACTAGTGAAATTGCTTTACTCATAGGACACCATAACTTGCTACTGTGTTTTTGGGGAAGCCTAAAGCATTATAGAAACATTAACTACTTTACCACTCACAACAGCATTTTAAATACAGTTATATGGTCAGTTTGGTTTTTAGAGGGAAAACAGATCGTGGGAACTGGTGCATCTTACCACACTTCTTCAATCACAGAAGCAATGAAAATTGAGGAAGAGAATAAAAGGTGGGAACTCCGGGACTTTGAGCCTCAGGTTCTAAAATCCTAATAGTAAATTCATCTGTCTAGGGAAAATAAATAGATAGATAGATAGATAGACAGACAGACAGACAGATATATTTAGCAGATTTACTCTCAGTAGTCTATATCTTCATGAATCTGAAAACTGGTCTGAAATGTTTACAAAGAAGAGACTTACTTCAAGTTCCTGTACATTTGGACTGACTGATTTCAGTGACAATTTTTTTCTCTCATTTCTAACTAAGCTTAGATTACCTGTTCATAATAAATTACTTTGTCCCTACTGAAACACAGTTTCATTCTCTACATCATAAAATCATTACTCATTTTTTAAAGAATCAAAACCAGACCCCACATTTATCTGTTATCAAATGCTTGTTAAACTATTCCACATTTTATGAGATTCATAAACTTTAAGAATATTTTCTCTTACCTATGAATATAAGATTAAATGTGATATCATTTTTAAATTTTGTTTTCTTTTAATCAGGCTAAATTACTGAACTACATCATATTTGAATCCTTTTTTTAGCTTTCAGAGAGATATATAGTGACTAGAAAACAAAAATGTGAGAAACGTATTTGTTTGTTTGTTTGTTTTGTTTGAGTTTGCTTGATTGCTTAGTAGATGCAAGAATCAATATTACTCCACATTTTGAATAAATCACACATTTCAGTCATGAATGCAACTATCTATACTTTGAACTTGAATTGCTATGCTGTACAAAATGAAACTTCCTCTGACAAAACTCTTCATTCTTCATTCTATATATGTATACATATTTTTATTTTTTTTAAGTGACAATGATTGCTCCTCTTGCAAAGTGAAAGAACTAAAGCGGAAGAAATATTTACATCCTGAAGATGATGGACTGGAGATAAAATTTCATCAAACCCTTCATACATTGGTTATTGGATACAGTGGTAATACTGAAATGATTAAATGGTGTTGAGTTAATCCACAGTACTGTGTAGAACAAGACAAATATTGTTAGCCTTTCACAGTTTCTTCATAGAATTTGGAGTAGTCACTGTTATCATCAGAAACTGATTAATAAGATATTTATATCTAGCTGCCTAGTTTAAATGCTGTTTTTTTTTTTTTGTTGTTGTTGTTGTTTGTTTGTTTGTTTGTTTTGTTTCTGTCTTTTCTTTATAACTCAGAATGTATTCATGTAATGAATTTGTCCTAAATTTCTCTCAGTGTAGATAGCCTCCTGATTAATGCAAATTGAAATGAAAGCAGAAGCACAAATAAAATTTTATCTGCATTTAAATTAGGGAATTAATGGTTTTCATAATTTATTTTTTTAAACTACATTTATCTATCCAAATCCAATAGAGTAGGTGGATAAGAGTATAAATATTTTAATGGGACAGTATTTTCAAACATGTCTCTTGATTCATTTCTGTATCACAAAGTACCTTGCAGGGATTTCTCATTTTCTGTTGAACATAGAAATTAGCACTTACCATTGTAAAATTATTATTATTGCATGTAATTTTGAAACCAGAGCCATATTCAATGAGTTGTCACATCCAAGCTTTTTAGCACAACTTTCACATTCTTTATATAAATAAAAATAATCATTTATGAAAATGCAAACTTTTGGGTTTTTGGATTTTTTGGGGTTTTGTGTCTTTGGCATACGTTTCAAATAAATTCTTGTATAAAATATGGCAATTTAGAAATAATTATCTTTGGGTTTTGAGAAGACAAAAACATTGTACATTAACAACAAATGTTTCTTACTGTGAAAAGATACTAAAATAAAAATTATCATTCCACAGGTTTTCCAGCTGAACACATTCCATTTCCACCTTCATTCACACTCTTTCTTAAATTTGCACATCAAAAAGAAAGAAAAATGCTGTTACACCTGAGGTGTAATACTGCCACAACAAAAGTGGTGGTCAAATAAATAAATAAATAAATAAATAAATAAATGCAATTTTTGAAAACTTCTGCTGCAGCCTTTTTGCAGGATCTAGAAGGAATCTTTGGTGAAGATGTGGCATGCATATATTTACACCATCAATTTACACATCATTGCTTGCCCTTGAAACTAACTCTTCAAACAGATACGTGTCTCAGGTTCCTATCAAGGCAGAGTGGTTGATGCCTGATAAAAACAAACAAACAAACAAACAAACAAACAAAAAACACTCTGGCTTGAGCAAGAAGTTAAATTGGGCTTTCTTGGATTTGTGGTGTAGCTCTGGGTGAAACACAAGCCCTCTGTCCCATAATTAATTTACCGGCATGCTACCTTCCAATATTATAGCAAGCCAACCTAATACTGCATCTGGAGTGTGCAATTCTTTTATGTTGTATTTCAAGCAGTTCAAAGCAAAGTCTTATTTTATGTACCTGTGTGTAATTATAAAACTGAGATCCTCATATGTTAAAAGCAGATAAAATCTGTGTGGTACACAAGGATATTACAAAGGGTTTTTCTTTGTTTTTCTTTTTTCTTCTTCTTCTTCTTTTTCTTTTTTATTTTCCTTTCTCTCTCTCTCTCTCTCTCTCTCTTTTTTTTTTTTCTCCCAATAATTAACTTTCTGTTTACTATATTATCTAGAATAGGGACTGCGTAAGATGGTGACTGGCTAACAAAGAGTTACAATAGTATTCATGATATTTACATTTTTTCCCTTATTTTAATAACTTTAAAGTTATGATACACTGACGTCATAATACTGTATTATAAGATCTGTTTTTAAAATAATTAAAGAAATAATTAATTGTATTTCTGATATGAGGATAAACATCTTTCATAAGATGAAATGTTTTTCTTATGGCATATACTCATTTTTAGGAAATTTTCTGGAAACTTCAAATTTTTAAGCAAATTTAAAGGAAAATTACATCATAAAACATATATATATATTTATTTCAGATGGAACATGGCTTAAAGGATAGCAAAAGAATTGGGACATCTTTTGCTGGAGAGATTCTGAAAAATTAAGAAAATATTTGGTATGCTTTTCTATGTCAACTACACAGGTGCTAATAGCACTGAAGGAAGTGATTAGATTCAGTCATCAGTTCAACAGTCATCAGATATGGACAGTAAATAAAATGTAAAAACAAGTAATAAATTAGGTTTTCTCACATTCTGAATCATGTCTGGACCATTTTATCTGTGCTTTAATGGAAGAATATTTAATCACAGTCTTAACACAAAAATTTGCATAGTCATCAAGTCAGTAGCAAAACATTTAATAACAGTTTTTGAATATCCATCCTCTTCATATAAAGATCATGAATGATGTAAATTTTGATATCCATAAAGGATTTTATTACTTCAGAAACTTTTTCATCAGGAGGAAATTTCTCATTAAAATAAGATTTATAGAATAGATGTCAGCCTGTTGATCAGGGTCATCTCTACAAAAATTGGATCAGTCACAGAACTGGGCTTGGTGACCAGTAAATTTTTAATTATTTTTACAATGTGGACCAGGTCTGATAGGTTAGAAGGATGTGAAAAAAAAATAGTAAAGGAAACATTCAACCTTTGTTTCTAAACACCAAGGTAACTGACAGCCAATCCTTGAGATTTGTTGATGTGGGAAACTGTGTGAGATACAGCTGAATAAATGTGTGTTTACTACACAGACACAAAATGTCTGAGCTTAGACTTTTTTTATAGTCAGCAGAGATCTGGCCAGCAGTTGATGCATGTGTCTTATCCTAAACTAGATGCCTACATTTGGTCAGATTAATTTTGCCCTGTGTGGCACTGATCATGTTTACTGTACTTCCATTGAATACAAATGGTGACTAGGTGACACTAGCTCACCTGTGTGACTATCTCAGGTGCAGATATCTACATCACAGACACCAAAAGATGGATAAATTAATATTGGCCTGTGTGATATTGTAAATAGAGTTTTTGTGAGATTCATTCATATGTTACACGAATATAATTAAAGAGCCTGAGCAAGGAATAGTATAAAATAGACAACCATTTAGGTTGCTTTCTTGAAAAACTTTGGGACATATCTTTCTTCTTAATTATTCTTATTTATTTGAGCAGAAGGTGATACATATTCTTAATTATTTCTTCTTAATTATTCAAAGAAACAACTGAAATCACAATACATTCTTGCAAACTGCATTGATTACAGGGCTACTGTAATCCATATTCAATATGAATGATTATTAAAACTTTGGATCCTCTTTTCATTCCAGTGCAGTGCAGGATTTATTTGAAAAATCTCTGATAATTCAAAGAGATGGAAAAAATCTTCTGCTCATTGCAGTTCCACAACATTTTTTTTTACCACAGCTGTGCCTCTAAGGCATGTTTGAACATCTAACCCTTCTGATCCATCTGGGAGAATATATAAACAGAGCCAGAGTAATTTAACAGGGGAGTTGCTTTCCATTACACATTCATAGAGTTTTTGTTATCTGCTTAACATGGCACACCCTTATCTGGTCCCTTGGCACTTCACTTGAACCAGCCTTAAATTGCCATAGAATTTCTTAGCCTTAGACTATAAAGGCTAAATTCAGAGATGATCTGTCAGATGTACAGGGAATCCACCATGAATCTTGAGTGGTTTACCCTGGCAAATTAGGTAAATTTAGATTACCTCTAGTGTTATTTCATCTCACAACTACAGTTGTTTCAAATTTACATAAAATTTAATTCCTGAAGGTGGCAGTAGCATAAGCAAATCTATATATACCCTTCAGTGCATGCAGAAATCTAGAATATGACCATGCAATTATGTGTTAATTTAATAGTAGTGCCTATGAACATGTATAGCTGAGAGTAAATTCTGTGCTAACATTAGGTTAGAGAGGTTTGTGCTGAGTACTTTCAATGTGTTTCCCCTGAGCTGTAAAACATAACAAGTACATCCTTTCCCTTTGATGCCTTTTAGCAGTTCATACTACTGTTCTTCATGATTTATCATATGTATTGCATACCAGAAATAGTGATTTTTTTAACATTCCTGGTCTGTTTCTTTGTTTCACAAGGGTCATTTTACATAAAACACGCATAGAAAAAGGAGTCGCAATACCTCTTCAAAATGTAAAATGAAATCTGTAGGGAGTCCCCATTTGTCTGAAAGTGGTTTTATTTGACTTTATTATTCATAGTTGCTAGCTGTGTCGGGGTAGGCTGGCTGGTTAGATAACAATGTGGGGAATAAGTTTCACCTACCCATGTCCCTATATGTACAGAGGCATGAATCATCCTTTTCTACATAAGCAATTTTTTAAAAAAATAAATAAATTTTAAAAATGCCTTTGATAGCAAACACTTGAGATTGTATTGAAATCAGGGGAAAAATCCATTAAGCTCAATGATTATGTGAGAATCTTTTGATTTAAGTAGACTGAAAAGTGAAAAAAAAAAAAGCAGAGAAGAGGTACAGTCGACTCTTGCAAAGACCCTAGGACAGTCAGAAAGAGTCTCACTCTGCACCCGGAGGAATGTAAACTTGACTCCATCCCCACCTCCTTGGAAAAAGCAAGCTCTTCAGTGAGGGTAAGTCCAGCCTTTCACATTTGAGTAAAGCAGGGCAAACCACCCCATGCAATGTGGCATTGCCACAGAGAGGTAAAGCAGTATGCAGGCATGTTCCCTGGTGCTTCCTCCTGGAAGAAAGAATTTGCATCATTTCTTAATAATGGCTACACCTGAATGTTGCAAACTAGCCCTCAGTTCTTCCTTGCCATTATCTAGAGCACACAGCTCATTTTCTGGTTTAACAGGACTCCTTCCCTGCTGTAGCACAGGCCTCTTGTTGTGAGGCCCCTGGAGCAGAAGCCTTCAGGTCCATGATATGATGAGGGACCCCATGCCCTCTGCCTCTCCCACATCCTGCTCTCTTGGGGCACCCAGGAACTGGCTGGCTCCACAAAACACATAGTTTTTAATTAGAAAAAGGAGACAATATATCTTAAAATGTTGAAATAGCATGAATAATACTTAACTTACCTGCTTGTCACATGGTCTCCACATCGAAATCCTTTGGAGGGTTTAGCCCTGTCTTGCTCAGCTTTACATCTGTCAGTGATCAGACGGGTGGCGTGCTTTTTCCCTCATGGCAGAACCCAGATTCTCTGCATTTTCACATCCTTCGTCTTCTAATGCTTCCCAAACCTGACTGAACTAGTCTAAGCAAGTCCCACAGGGCAATACTTCAAAAGACTTTTTTCTCCTTCATTTTAGCATTACAATTTACCCTCATTATTTTCAGTTCCTACAGCAAGCATTCCCTGGTTTAACAGATAAGATGGGAAGACTTTAGCTAGCTCTGTAAAAATGTGTATGTAACCTCAGTAAAGTCAGGATTGTTACTGAATCTTATACGCTGCTGTAACATCTGCAAAATTAGCATAATTGAAATGAAACAGTTAAAATGCTAACAGCCTGTCATTTTTACTGGGGAGTTCCTGATGCAGCTTCTTTAGAATTTCACTTTAAAAAAAAAAAAAAATCTGTCTCAAATGCAAATATTAGAGGTCTACTGAATTGCCTGTGGTTCCAATACCTCCAAGGCAGAATTAACTCATCTCTAGTGTGGTTACACTATAGCCGGTATTACAGCTGGGGGATTGTTTTCACCAGAGCCACTCTGCACTCCAGAGATGCTTGCAGACATAGAAAATAGGACATGTGTCGCAGTGTATCACAAAGAAAACTGGGGTGGCTAAGCAGTATTGCTTCAGCTAATGGCACACATTACTTACCTGTCATTCTGAATAATCATCAGCATAAAAATATATAATTATTATACTTAGAAATATATATAAAATGAAGGGAAAAAGTTGAATGAAGTGGAAATGAGGCCTATGACCCTCTAGTTTCTCTAAAATAAACTCAGACTTTTAGAAGAGCCCTGGGTGCATCAGCTGTCTAAATGGGACTGTGCCCATCTGAGGCAGGCTCCCCCAAGCCTCTTCTGAAGTACAGCTCTTCCTAAGCACCCCTCTTGCAGTGGCACTTTGTCTTCTGCTACTGTAGCCGCTCATCTCTGGTAACAGTCAAACCACAAAGGTGGGAATACCAGATCCCTATACCTCCTTCTTTCTTTCTTTCTTTTTTTTTTTTTTTTTTTTTTTTTTTCTCTAAGAACCCATTTTCTCTTAAAAGCAATACTTTCAGAAATCTTTTTTCACAATTTCTACCTCTAGATTTCATCTGGGCTATGACTATAAGCCATAATTGCTTTGTCATTCAGATCTAGCTGAATGATAATAAAATAAAAAAATAAAAATAATAAATAAATGCTTTGACTAATTACTTGCTGTACAAAAGCTTTTCCAAAGGTTTATACTGATCCTTGTATTTTTAATTTAATTTAATGCTTTGCCTTTTTTGACATGACAGATAAATGCATATCACATATTTTGGTGAATGGAAATGAATCTGTATTTGGGAGGGAAAAAAAAGTCAATGTAAATTTCACACCTTGGAGCCTTTCCAGCATTGCTAAGTTAAAGATAAAAAGGTAAAAGGTTTTATGAAAATGTAAACAGAAATGTACAAAATCTTTTAGGCATAAATAGAAAGTTTCAGCATTGTATCTCATTGCTGTGCCTCCAAAACAAGTTGTTAATATTTTTCTGACAATCTGAAAGTAGCTGGAATTCATCGCAGAGATTTTCTCCAGTCAAATTATAAACAGCACCTGATGTTCAAAGACATTGGAAGTACAATGCAGTCTTCATATCAAAAATCTTTTTAATGCATGGCTGTGCTTGATGACCTAATGCATGTAAACCCATACTTTCAATTTATAAATATTTCATTTCAGTAACCTACAAAAACTGTGTGCTGTGTGCTACACAGAGGTTCACATGTCCTAAACCATATTTGTACTTCTGCTCTTATGGACTTTACTCTGACAAAGCCTCCAAATGAAGTATTTCAATCATATCTGAATTTCCAATTATTACATAGATACCAGGCCTTCATGGGAAAACAAGGGCTTCAGAAAAATGGTTTTTAAATCAGGGTGACTTGGCTTGGGAGTTTACTTTGGCTTCTGTCCAAGGAGAAAGATTCAGAAGAGCCAATTACACCTCCACGCCCAGTTAGAAAGTCTGCAGGTATTAAGTTGTTTGTTAAGTAGAGTCATTGCGTTAGTAATTTTAGCAGCGTTTGTTCTTTGTGGAAGACAACAGGCTCTTCCAGATAGTTTCAAAACATGGCAGGGCAAAACTTGATCTTATTGAAGTTTCTACACATGCTTTTGTTTCTCACTTCATAGGTCTCCCCTACTCTTTTCGGCCAAAATTATTGTTACTATATAATTCTTTGTGAAACATCTTTAAAACAAATATTTATTTTATATATTATATTAAAATAATTTATTTTAGGGAAAACAAAAAAACTCACAATGTTCATAGCAGACTCCAAGGCATCATGTGTCTGTCTTCTTATGATCGTTATTATTATATATATATATATAAAAAATATATATGTATATATAAAACTCTTGTGAAAAAGTTATGCTACTTTTTTTTTTAAGAACAAGAACAAGAAGAAGAAGAAGAAAAAGAAAACGAAAAAAAAAGAGAAAAAAAAAAAAAAAAAAAGAAGAAGAAAGAAAGAGAAACATGCTTGTACAAGATCAGTAAATCAAATAAATGCTCAGAAAAAGCTTCCTTAGACCTCTAAACCAAACATTTTGGGATTACTTAAAGCTGAAGCTCAATTCTGTACAGTGAATGCCTTACTATGTTTGTGTGGTCAGAAAGCAAGGATGGTCAAATGATTATGGTAATAATGTTTAATTTGGTCCTATAGCTAGTGTACTAGGAAAATGCTGTTGGAACTCCAGAATGAGTGAACAAGTCTAGAGCTGTCTACTTTCCTCTGTAATAGCAATGAAACGTCCCAACTGGTGTCACTGAAGTGCAAGGCTTGTTCCAGCTCACAGAGGTATAACTGAGGGTAGAGTTTAGTTCAAAGGCAGCTGTCTATACATGTACCCTACAAGCCCAGCCTGTTCCTCTGGCTCAGTGAGACTGCTCAGATGAGGAGGAAAAGCAGGATTTTGTTTTGCAGAGGGAAACATTGCTCCAATTCTAACCATATTAAAACACAATGCAACCCAGAGGAAGTCTGCTATGCAGGTATATGCAGTCCCTAGCAAGGGTAATCTTTCTAGCAGAGCACTCCAGTGCAATGCACTGCCCTCAATCTCTCATATATTATGGTGTCTGCAGACAGCTGGCATAACCTTGTAACAGATATAGCTGTGGCAACTGGACATGCAGGAATTGCAGGCACAACTCTCTCGGGCTTTCTTTGCCTTGCTTACTGCTGTGAAGTTGCTGTGCAGGCTCCTAGCCCCTCTCGAGGAGCTCAGCTGTCCCTCAGGCTCCATCACTGCTGCTGACACTGACTAGGGCAGTTTGAATTATGCCAGCTCTCAGAGATGACTCAACCTTCTCATGTCCATGTCTCTAAGCATGCTCAAAATCAGCATATTTTGACTCATGTATGTTTCCTAGGCCTAAAAAGGTTCTGCTGCCATTGCTGTGGATTGTGTGATTACTTTCCAAGTTTGACAGAGGTGAATGCCTCTTTGTTGGCTAAATTTGTAATCTGCAAATGATAAGATTTCTTTTGCCTTGTCATAGCTCTGTGGAATTTCTTGTAAATTCAGCCACAGCTTAGACACTAACTTGTTTTGCAAGCTATACAGAAATGGGCTGGTAACATACCCAAATGGAGCATAAGCCTTGAGGCTTCTTTTCCAGCCAGCTTTGAAACTATCATATGTTTAAGGCACTAAAAGGCCTGTGGAGCATGAACCTGATGGAATGTGTGGTATTCATTATCTCTGGAAGTTTACAAGTCCTTCTTGACGAATCAGAGCTACAAAGTGACAAAGTCCTTAACTCCAGTAAGAGATAAAAGAAGCTGCAGAGGAGGAAGAGCCTCTGCAGTTACACAAGTTGCTCAAATTCATGAGTTCACCAAACAAGAAGTTTGGTCCTTCATTTAAAATAGTGTCAGGGATGAACAATTTATTGGTCTTCTTGACTCCAGAATGGTTTATAATAATTGCTGTATAAAAGGACAGTATTTCTCATTTAACGGATAGGTCAAGCACAGAAACCAAAATGTAAGTAGATATCTGATCCTGTGTCAAAGAAGAGTGTAAAGAGAGGGAGCAAGCCACATGTACACTCTAACCGCAGAATCATCCTTCTCTCTTTTTAGGAGTCAGCTTTACTTTTGTGTTAAATGTCCACAAAGATCTACAAATTACTTTGAAGAGAAGACAGGAATGACTAATTGTGGCTAATACAGTTTTATTTGCAAACTATTTAGGAGTTAAGAACGATTTATTGATTTATATATTTAATTTTAACACAGTCAAAATGGCAATGGGATACAGCTCACTGCATATGCTGCTGAAGAATTCATTTAAACATGCAAAAGACAAAGTTTAGAGTTGGACCTACCATGCAGCTTGCCTAAGTCATGCAACGTTGTTTCTATAGTCATATGATGTGGAATAACTTTTATAACCGTAGAAATATCTGTGGATTTCTTCAGAGTTATGGAAAGCCACCTCACCGTAGGCCTCTAACGGATGTTCTGACTTGTTAAGTGTTGTCATCCTTCACTCCCTCTGTAGTCACTGGGAGGAGATAAGTATGTCCAACAAGTAATTCAGATTTTGGACGCTCTGATTCATCCTCTAGAGGTGATTTCATCTCTGCTGACTTAACAAGGAGGATGTGCTCCAGTTTGATTTTCCAGAGTTGGGTGCATAAAGCTAAGTGAACTAAATATTACTTCAGACTAGCCAGGGGGATTCTAGTGCATTTCTCCCTCTTTGTTTTCTCTTTTCTTCTGGAAACCAAATTACATGGGATTTGTATTCAAAATACCTTTATTCCTTTCCACAAATGAGATAGATCCGTGCAGACACAGGCTGGGGATGATATCGTTTTCTCGTAGGAGAGAGACAATAAGGATTTTTTTATTGTTATTTTCAATGGCACCAAGACTTTACCCCAAAGATTTGGGGAATGGTTGGAGCCAGCTAGCCTCTTTTCTCTTAGCCATAAATCTCGTGCTTCTAAGATTGTATTTTCCAGCCTTGATGGTGGACCTAGTTTAGATGGTGGAAGGAGAGAAAAACCCTCTTCCACCTCAGGTGCATTTGTTGTCTTTCTGGGTACTTCCTTCAGGGAGAAATATGTTCTTCTAGGGATTGCTCTCATGATGAAATTTTGCACAATGAGGAAAGTAGAAGGAGAGCAAAGCAGACTGTGGCCTGGCATGTGTGGGAATTACAGAACGTAGAAAAGAAATGGCATGGGTCTGTTTGAATACACAGACTAATGTCCCTTCATCAATCACTCTAACGAAGACAAAAAGTTGCTATGAGTTTTTGAATGATTATTGCCCACATCTCACATTCTGCCTTCTCAAAGTCTGCTGTTGATATAATGTAATCAGCCATAAATATATTTAATTGCAGTTAGATGCAAAGAGAAGGAAAACAGGGTGCTCTTGATTAAAAGATGGAGACTGCTTAAGTAATCAGAGTCTGATGAAAAGGTTTTGCAGCTGGCGATGACTTTTTCTAGGAAGAAAAGAGAGTTGAAATTAAAAGAAAAAAAGAAAGATTAAAAAAAATAGCTGTTGGAATGGCTGCTGATACCACTTATAATAGGGAGCAGAGAGGTCCACAGGTATTTTTGTGTGCCATAATTGCACGTATGAGGGGGAGATGTTGACATTAGCAGGCTCTTTAACTTCAGTAAAAAAGAAAAAGTCAAAGCAAGACTAAGAATCTGAAATCTGTATTCTAGAGAAATATGAGCTGTAAGCACTGTGCAAATTTTTCGTGTGGAAGTGTAACAAATATTAAGTGATGGGATCTCTGCTTACAAAAGCTTATGTTAAGACCACACATATCTCTGAATCATGTACACCAGGTGTATTTTCTGAAGTATGTACTCTGTTTCTAATCCATGGTAAATGAAATTATTATAATGGTCCCCTCTAGCCTTAAAATACATTAACCACTTGCTCTAGTGTAGCAACCTAAAACAGCGGGCTGAGGGAAGAAGGAGTTTATTATACCAGCTGTTGCCGCTTGTTCTTAAAACCACACCTCAAAGGAAAGGTGCTTGAGAGGAAATTGGTGCAGTAGGTTAATGAAAGGCAACAGTGACCAATACAAATAGAGGATTCAACTACCCTACTATGTGTACTCATACTATTTGCACCAGCAGTGGCAGGATGAGCAGTAGAAGGAAAATCTGGGAAATCACAGCTGAGGACAAAACCCGGGGTTCTTCCATTGGAGCTAGCGTATTGCCATTGCTAGTATTGCCATTCTTGTAGGACACAGGAAAATATATCAAACAGAAAAGCTTGTACAAATCAAATACAAAGCTTATACACTACAAAATACTTATCTGTGGATACTGCAAACTTTTCTGTATCTCCTCCTCATATATAAAAACTAGTTGAACCTGCCATGTGTACATATCAAAGAAAAATAATCAAATCTGAAGACATTTTCAATTTATAGCAGAACCTACTTGAGAATGTTAATTTTCTTCCAGAAAAATTAAAATTTCAAGTTTATGACAACAATATATCCATAGATTTATAGTGGTCAACAGCAAAAAAGATCAGAAATAGTTATTTTTTTCTACTGAAGGATTGGCATTTTATACACTGTAAATCATGATTGAATTTTAACAGGATTCTTTAAAAAACTGTTTCAGCTCCTAATCTGTGCGTTTTCTGTAAACTGAAAAAACCGTTCGCTGGGGAGACTGACAGCCTGCCGTTTGCTTTCATAGCAATTTCTATACCAAACTACTGGCTGCATCACTGTCTTTCTCAGCAGTTTCCTAAATCAAGTTGTACCAGTAGAGTGAGGTTTCTTTATTACTCTTGTAATTTTTGACATTGTAACATTTTTGACAACTGTTAAGAAGGATATTAGGTTGTTTTAAAAAGTCTACTTCATGCAGAAAGAACCAATACCGCTTATAACATCCAAAGTTCCCCTATTAACTTATAGGTGCCTAGTCCCATTATCTGAAACATTCAGCATCATTTATTTTAATGTTGTTTTCTTCTTTTCTTTTTTTTTTTTTTTAATTTCTTATAGATTTTTTTTACATTTCTTGTTTTGTCTGTTGTTACTTTCAAGACTGAAATGTTTGAGCTTAGAGGGGTAAAAATATGTATTTATTTTCAAGAAAGTCTCCGTTGCACACTTCACAAAAGTTGAGGGTTTTTTGTTTGTTTTCACAGTTTGCTATTACCCTTATTAATACCATTACTACTAATACAAAACATTTATACAGTGCTGTAATTTTTATAAACAAGGCTAAAAACAAATTCTCTTTCCCAAAGAGGTATGCCATTAATTAACAAAAAGAGAAACTCAGATCAAAGTCCAAAGGGGAAGAAGGGGTGGCAAAAGGAAATATTTGTTGTTAGCAGAGTGGCAGAGCAGCATCCCGTGCATTTCTGCCTCACTCCCAGTCGACCTGAAGGCAGTGCTTCACTGCAGCATGCCTATGGCTCATGCACCCTTTAAAGTTAGTTTGGCAGACTTGCACGTCTCAGGTACACAGCTGAAATGGTAGATGAGGCATTCTGACTTGCCAGAGTGCTGCTTATCGCCTTGGATGTGAGGTACAGAAACTGTTTATCAGTTTCCTGAGTGACTGGCTGTTTTCTTAGGTGTGTGCCTGTACTCAGTGCTCTATAAGGCCACACCTCTCCATTCTCACCACTCTCATTCCCTGTGTAATTATATGTGCGTCGTCATACTCTTGAGAAACCAAGGGGACAACTTGCTAATATCATGACAACTTTTTTTTTTTTTTTTTTTTTTTAGGTTGAGGCATCAATTTTATATCTAACAATGATTAAGACACTTTGAGTGTTTAATCTTTCCTTCTTCTGACAACATCAGGAGTTATTATTCATTACAGTCAGAAAGGCATAAACTGCCAGTAATGATCATAATAATGAATTTTGTTTTCAAAGCAAACTGATTGAGTGGAATCCAACATTTAAAAACTTATAATTGTTCTTAACATCTGTCTTTTCCTTGGCTTCACTTTCTCATTCTATATGTATGAAGAAACCCAAATGGTTTTAAAGCAATTTTGAAACCCAGAGAGGGCAATCATTGTTCAGTGTTTTTTTGTTGTTGTTGCTGTTTTGTTTGTTTGTTTTTAATTTAGAATGAGAGTCACTGTTCTCTCCAGGTCCAGGTTCAGTACATCCCTTGCTGAGAAGTATCCTAGCTAACTGAACTGATGTATGGAGTGTGAGGAATGATGGGGGAATGACCTCATGTGAATTCAGTGAAATAGTAAACAATTTAATGTTGTCTGATGTTACACAGGTGTCTCACTCATTGTTTGTCAGGTGCAAGCTGTTTATGCATTCTTATTATATTCACTAATTTGTGAATGTATGTTCATGAATGTATGTTCAAGTGCACTGTCATATATTATGCATGCATTAGATACACCAGATGATCAGGAATAACACCTGAAATAACTTGTGTGTCTTCCACAGCAGCAAGAAAGCCCTCCTAGAGGATACCAGAACAGGAAGCTCAAAGAGACTGTAGAGGTCTGAGGGGTTAAGATCCTAGGGAATAGCATCTGTCAGAGGAGGACCTACACAACATCTGTCCATCTGAAATAAACCTCCAAGAGACCCCTGAGAAACCACAGGGCTCATCACCAGTCCATGCCACTGGGAGTGCATTGCAGGTGCTACTGAAGAAGGGTCAGTTTTAGGTTTGAATGGCTTTAGTATGAACCTCTCTATCCAGAATGCTGTGCAAACAAAATTAGAACAGTATATATCTGCAAGTTTAAAATGGTTTTCTAGAAGCAATTTTCCCACATAAACCACCAGAAAGGGGAAAATAACAGGAAATAGTAGATAAGGTGAATATATACTTTAGATTTTCTAGTATACTGAGAATGTATGTTCAAGTGACTTAAAGTATGCATGAAAATGAAGTGTGTCCTTTAGACAAAATACACAGTGATCAAATGGCATCAGTTATTGTCATCCCACTGGCTTCATTAGAGCAAAGCACCCCACTGCTATAAGTCTTTATGCAATTTTATGGACAATTCTGTGTTGACAGGGATGGGTCTTTCCTCTGTTTTCTGTGAGTTTGGAATTCAGAATTACATATAAAGGTGCATTTCCTGTGTAATTTACAAATTTTCACATCAATATTTTTCTGCTCTAAAAATAAAAATGTTAAGGTCTTTAAAGGGGAAAAATGACTGCAGGAAAAAAATATATATATTGTTCATTGTTGAAGGCTAATCACTGTTTTTATTATGTAAATGAAAGTCTCTTTAAACATGCAAGAAGACAAGCTGCTCAGAACTGGAAATGAATTAAATATTTGAAAATGACTGAATTTTATCATATAGATATTGTGTCTGATTTGGAACTCTTTTTTTAACCAACTAGTCAACTAGTTCTGACTTTTTTATTATTATTTTTTATTTTGAATCAAGTTGTGATATTGCAAAACTTCAGGAGAACACTTTGGAAAACTTTTACCTCTCAGGACTGAAAGCACTAGGTGACCCCAAGAACAAACATGAAATACTGCTGACTGTCTTCAGCAATAGTCATCAGGGTTTCAGCCACAGAAGGCTCTACTGAATTTCCCTGCACCAGTGGACCTGGGCAAAGCTCTGGTGCTCCACACTGGTGGAGGGATTCTGAGAGCTGCTATGAAAGTAAAGAGCTCTCTTCCCCCACAGCTTCCACATGTTTCATACTATGTGTCTCTAAGCAGTAAAAGAGCTTCATGGATCCAGAGTGGCTGGGGGCTTCATGGATCCAAACCCACTGACATCAGGGAAGTAGGCTGTAGAGCTGAGATTTGGATCAGGGCTCAGCTGGGGAGTCCTGTTGCAAAACCTTAGGAAAAGGCTAAGCTTGGAAGCAGCCTATATCAGTACGTCACCTGGAACAGCCATCTTATTTGAAAGAAGGATCTTTCCAGATAGTGCACAAATCCTACTTGTTTCTCACCCATCTCCACAGAACAGAGTGACCCCTGCTGTGGGCACAACTCAGACTCCCCAGTTATCCAGACTGACAGGTAGAAATGTATTTCTGTCATGCTTCAGGGGAGCAGGTTTTCGGTTCCCATCGCATCCATGTGAGCAAAGGAAGTGAGGCGAGAGGAACATCTCATCCAGTCTGAAGAAGTAGCCCATTGTCAGTGAGAGCATTGGAAACTGTGGCTGCTGTGGTAGGTGTTATATGGTAAAACTGAGTACACAAAAAGTAGTTTCAAGAAGCACATTAAAAAAAAAAAAATTAACAATTAATTAAAAAAAATAATTAATGCACTAATCACACTGGAGAGCAATAAAAACAGAAAGTTTGTGAGAGGGGCAATGCCTTTCTTCCAAGTTACGGTAACCAAACTAGAAAATTAGTCTCTTGAAATTCAAGAAACAAAAACAAGATTTATTTTGAAATGCAATACAGACACATGGATAACACAGAACTTTATAACAAACCTAAATCTCTGCATTGTATACACAGTTGGTGGAAATTAATAGACAAATCAGTATGTAAGGAGTATTTAAAAGGAGAAGCTTTAATAAATGCCAAAACTGCTGTTTGCTTGCATGGAATTTCAATTGCACCACGTAATGCTGGTAATTGTTTCCTTCTAATTAGACGTGTAATAGGTACCCAGCCCAGTCTAGATGTTCTTCAGCAACTTGTCTGAGATGTCTGTGAGCCAGATTGCAACAGGAGCTGACACAGGAACGATGGAGCAACACATGCAGTAAGCCTATCCATAATTAAGTGACCACTGCAGTACCTGCCACATCTTCAGTTCCTGCACAGTTTGTAACTCAGGCCTGAATAAACCTCATCTGCCTGACTAAAAGTTCACCACATGAAAGCACCAGGGCAAAAAGCATAAGGTTAAAAGCACATTAAATTTGATGTCCTAAGTAACCAAAAAGAGCCATCTCTGGAGGCTCATTTTTGAATTACCTTGAGCACATGACACATTACTGGCTATGTATATATTTGTGCTGCTTAAGCTAGGCAGGTGATATGAATCTAGGCTTTGGATGAATATAAAGGAAAGCTGATCCAGAAAGCAGGCCTGGTAGGCTAAGGGAAATGGGCTGCATCAGTACCAATAGCAGCACAAGCCAAATTTACTAAATGCTATTTATTCACTGGTGATCCACTTCAGGCTCCATGGGGATTTATTTATTGCATTTTAAATGCATGTAGTCTCCACCATCTGTTATTCTGTGAAGCATTGGCAAGGCCTAGCTAGGGTGACTGTTCCAGGTCTGCTGGTACTGTGTTCAAATGTAACTGTGGCAGCTCAGAAGCTGCAACTGAAAGGATGATTCACATAACTTAGGATTCAGTCTTCATCAATCTGTATTCAGTCCTCTTGTAGAGAACCGTCTTGCTCTTCTTGATTACATGAATCTGGGATACCCACCTCACCTACAGAAGCAGATTTTCTCTCATGGGACCTGTTCCAAAGTTCAGCAAACTCAAAGAGATCCTGTAAATTCAATACTCTGGGTCGGTCATTTTGCAGATGAAAGATGGAATCCAGAATGACTGGGAAGATAAAACTAGCCAATCTTAATTTCCAGCAGCACACTATATTCATCCTTAATGGTGCATAATGGCTGTCATTTACAGGGAAGGTTGAATCTTGATTAAAAGAAAAGTTCAGCTGCCATTCTTAGAAGGTATGCATTTCATTTTGTTGTGTAAGTCCCCATTCAGTAGGATGCCAGTAAGTGACATGGAGAAGATGACTAATGAACAACTACTTGCTGCTTCTCATAACAGGGTACATTCAGTGAAATAATCAGTCCTCATGTTTAAAACAACAGAAGGAAGGACTTTTTCACATTGCACCTAACATTACATAAATCTATGGAACTCATTGCCAGAGGATGTTTTGGTGGCATAAAAGTGTTAAAACAAATTAATGGAAGAAAGGTGCATCAAATACAATTAGACATAGCCATATGGATGCAATTTCCAGCTCATGAAGTTCCTAACCACCAATGACCCTTTTCTGGGAGTTCCTTTCTGAGCTGGACTATTATACTAAGCAACTGCTGTTGGCCACTCTTGAAGACAAGCTGTTAGGCTAGAGGGAAACTTGTTCTGATTTCTACAGGTAGTGATGTGATGCATACTCATGTCATTATCTCTACTTAATACTTTTTATTCAGACATCTTACAAATTCAGCATAAAAGCACCAAAAATGCAAAGATCCCTGGCCAGATATAATACTTTATAGGCTTTGTTTGAGGCACAAGAAGAGTTTGGATGCTGGTGTTACTAGTGCTCATACAAAAACAGAAAATAGCAATGCTCTTGCACTAAAGAAGATGATGTGCAATATGTTATATAATTAAATTTAAAATAGGTATTACATTGTAGAAAACACTAAAATATACATTGTCTTTTTCCCAATAAATTAAATAAAAAATTCTGACATCTTAAAATATTTTTGGTGGATGATGTAGAAATTTGTGATCATTTTACAAAAATTAGTTGCTAAAATTAACAGTACTTGGGAATTCAGTATTTTCCATTGGTCACAATATATTGAGATACCACCATTCTCCCTCTTCAGAGGTAAAAGAAAGTAATCTTAATGTTACTCAGTCATTTCATGTCTAATGTCTAATTTTAAATAAACTACTGCATTAGATAAATATTTTTGCTTTGCTGTTGCCAATGGTGGTATTTTATTGATGTTTGCTGAGCCATATGATTTCCACTTTTTCATTGCCTCAGCATTCAGATGCAAGCTATACCACAAAGATCTGCTCTTAATAAAAGACATAACTTTAACATTTTAAATTTAAAAATTTAGCATTTAACATCCATCTCCTCCAAAATAATTTGGAGGGGCAGGGCAGAACCTAAAGTTATTATCAACGCCATAATGACTAAGACAGCAAAAACATCTAAGCAAACAGATACTTCTTGAGAGACCCGGTTCATACTTGAATGAAGATGGATTCAGAATGGCTTTTTGCTATTAGTCATGCGATCCACACAACAATCACTGCCTGAGCAGTCAGATCAGACAAGAAACTGCATGCTTTGCTCGTGGTTCACCTACCTGCTGTGTACAATCAGTTGAAAAGAAGGGATCACACTCCCAATAGTGTCATGACAGCTGGTTAGTTAGTTTTATGGATAAGTAAATGCCTACTGAGCCTCAGCAAAGCAGTACATGAAGACTGCTGACCATGCCCTGCAGCACTGTGTACATATATCAGGTTATTTCTATCTGAAACCTTTGTTGAGATTTCTGTAATCACTTGCAAGCATTACAGAAAGGTTTCCTTTCTCCCCTCCCTCTTCCTAGTAAGAAAGGGCAGTTAAGAGATTAGCTGTCCTCCCACCACATGTGAAGGCATTGCAAGGATCATCCACCTAATGAAAGTTCCTGCACCCTCTCTAGCTCCGTAGCAGTGTGATCAGGAGGAAGAGCATGCCTGTCTGTGTCTCACGCACACAGAGCTTGCAGGTGGAAACAGATGGCCAGAGCCGAATGTAGGCTCGGAGGAAGAGATATTATCAAATGGTGCTAGAAACAGAGGCAGGACGTGACACCATACCAGGTAGCCTGAGCAAGAATTTCATTAATTAAAAACAGAAAAACAAGTGAGTATGTATGAAGTGATAAGTTTAAAAGCAACGTGTTCTGAGATATGTCTGGTGCTAGCCAATGCAGATTAGGATGGGACAATTTTGTTAAAATGCCTTTTAAAACCTACAGGTAAAAATCCTGAAGATGTCTCCTCCAAGCTGCTGTCCAGAGCTAACACTCCTGTAAGAAGAAGCGTGCCATTGCCATTGAAGATGCCTGGCTTTAGTGCCACTCCTAACACACAGCCCTCCTCACACCCATCATCTTTATCAGTTCCTGTCTTCAGCACCTTTTCATCTGCCCATTCTGCTCAGCAGCTTTCCTTTGATAAAAGTGGGGAAAAAAAAAAAAAAAAGAATTAAAAAAAAAAAAAATGGAAGCACTATGCTTCAGGGAGGTTGTTTGCCTTTTGGTATGTTAAACAGCAAAGCTGGATAAAAATAGAACATTGTTCAGTATTTTAGACACCATGGACATTTTAGTACAATATATTTAAATTAAGATGGAAAGTTTGCTTGTGTGAATTTAGAGATTCTTTCCTGGCTCATTTGGGGCTGATCGTGGGCTTAGAAAATATATATAAATAAATATATATGATTCATATTCCTGGGGTTGGAGTGTATATATATGTATATATTTATATATATAAAAAACACATGTTTTTTTAGAATATACATCTAAAAAGTCCAAAGTATCCTGTCACTTTTTTTCAATTTTTCAAGCTTATAACAGATTTTATCCTTGATGTGTAGTTCTCTGGTTCTTAAGTGACATGAGTCTTTGCATACGGTCCACTTTTGAAGACAGAACTTTATCAGGGTACGTGAGGTAACACTGCCATTCATAAAGCAGCTTATTTTGAGGTAAAATGAGAATTTTTAGCTGCAGCTGATATCAAAAGGCTAAATGCACGTTCTTGGGGCTTCCTAGTGTCATCACTGTAGAAGTGTGAAATGTCAGCATAGATTTTTCTTTTTTATGTGAGAGAACAAACTGCAAAATTGAAGCAAATACCCCACATCTCAACACTGAAGTTCACTGAAATTATTCCAAAAGCCTAGAAAACAAACAAAAAAACAAAAACTCCTTACTATGTACAAAAGGTTAGCAAGTCAGCTGAGAGGCATGATGGCAGAGTGAGGAAGATAACTTTTTCCTTTATACTCAGGTATACTCTTGCTCTTCCACTCACCAACAGTCAAACGTGTTGAAAGTGATACCTAAATTTGCACCCTCTATAGAAGATTCACCTTCAAATCATATAAGTACAGAGGTTCATAATTTAGATTGCCAAGCCTATATTTTCTTTATTCTTTCTAGTGGCTGATGAAGTTAGATGTTTAAAATCATCTTATTTCTTTTGAAGTGATTCAGTGATGTTGTTACCCAGTATGGTTTTTTAATTAGCAGGTCTGATCTTTTTTAGCAGCATTACTCTGGTGATGCTTGGCACATTTGATAGACATGACACTTAAATGTAGATGTTTGAATGTGATTTTACAAGCCTGTTACCTGGCAAGAGCTTTTGGAAATTTTGATTGAATCTGAGCCTTGATTTGACACAGAATCAGTTCTGGGTAGGTCTAGATTGCTCCCATAGCTTCTGGAGGTTCTTTCTTTTCTTGCTTCTTTGGCTTTTTTCTCCATCAAATCAAGGGTCATAGCCATTCTTTGTTCCAGCATGGAGGCTCTCTGCTTTATCTGTATACAGGATAGCTCATGAGATTTCTAATGGAATTTCAGTTAAACAAAATACACAATAAGAGCATGTTTTCTAATGAATATTGGTGTTTCACTCTTCATCCACTGAAAGGCCTAATCGAAACAATAAAATATAGAACACATTTCTTTAGAACAGACTCTTACATATCCATGTTTGTTTAGCCAGCCCAGCCCTACTATACCCAAATCCTAGTTTTAATTTCCCTTGCCTGCACATACGTCCTGATTTGGCGTCTGTGTATATAATATAAACCTTTGACATGATTTAAATTCCAGAAATGGAATCAGATACCACTAATTATCTTTCATGTGATACTGATGTTTCAGAAAACTGAAATAAATAATTGAATAGATAGGAATGATAAAACTGTTATAATTTAATATAAATAGTAAGGTTTTTTGTTTAATGAGTTATAATGGCTGCAAGATGTCTGGAACCAAATGTGTATGTATATTATGTTTTAAAGATAAGTCAAAAGCCTTTGGAAAGTACTACATCCTCTCTGAGGGAAGCAAAGGGGCAATGCTTCTGAGACACATTTCCTGCTCTGCTCTGCTTCTTTGTACATACCATGTGCATAACCATGCATATATATGGAATCACAGAATCATTAAGGTAGGAAAAGACCTTCAAGATCATCTGGTCCAACCATCACCCTACTACCAATGTCACCTACTAAACCATGTCTCTGAGCACCAAGTCCAACCTTTCCCTAAACACCCTCAGGGACGGTGATTCCACCACCTCCCTGGGCAACCTGTCCCAATGCCTGACTGCTCTTTCTGAGAAGAAATGTCTCCTCATTTCCAACTTGACCCTCCCCTAGCACAACTTGAGGCCATTCCCTCTAGTCTTATCACTAGTTGCCTGTGAGAAGAGGCTAACCTTTCCTTGCAGGTAGCTGTAGAGAGCAATAAGGTCTCCCCTGAGCCTCCTCTTCTCCAGACTAAACAACCCCAGTTCCTTCAGCTGCTCCTCATAGAACTTGTGTTCCAGGCCATTCACCAGATTCTCTGGACATGTTGGATATGGATACATGGGACATAATATGACCTGAAAAACCTTTACATTATTCATATGGTTGAATACATAATTTCTTCAGAAATTGTGGTATTATACTGAGCTATATAATTTGATGTGGAGAAGAAAGGGAAGCAGGATTAGAAGTGCAAGAGTGGATTTTAACTGCTTTCAAACATTGACTTGGGGTTGTAAAGTCCTTTCTAAACTTGTGAATTCTTTTTCTGTACTGTGAGCTCCTAGGAATAGAGATGCTATTAATATGACTTTTTTTAGCAATGAACACAATGGAGCCTGATGCCAAGAGCAGCCTGTGGGCAGTCTCCGTGTGCTGCTGCAACACACAGATTCAATTATGCATGTTATAGCAGAGTGATTTCACTTTGGTTTGGATGCTTAGTGTAATGACAAATAGAGTACTGGCCTTTAACAAAAGGCACACCTAGTGGCTTCTGGTGGACATTTCAACTAACGTTAGTCTCTTCAATTCTGGTAATCCTTCATTATTTATGTAGCTGTCTACACTTATGTTGCAGGTAATGCAGAGACAAACTTCCCAATAGCTTTTAATAAAGTAAGATGTTTTGTAAGATAATTCCAGAACCATAATGTTTTTCCTTCACATTTTTTCTACAAATCTGTGTTTTATTTTTCATGCATTTTAAGAGGGGAGACTTATTGCTCTCCAGTATTTCTGAAGTCAAACATATCAATATCACCTTTACTCCTGAATCTCTGCATCTGCAGCGCAAGTTTGGTTCTTTGTCTCCAATTCTACATCAAAATAGAAATTTCTGGTGAATTATGTCCAGAAGCTTCAAACTGCTGAGGAGACATTGGCACAGCAGAGGAAGGTTCATCAAATTCACCCATGAACAAAGAAAATACACTTGAACAAGAAGGAAGTGAATTATACATTGCAAACAATGCTTAACCATTGTGAATATTAAAAAAAAAAAAAAAAAAAAAGAACTGTAATATAAACCATCTATTTTGCACTCACATAACCTCTACCTGCTGTCTTAATTGTACAGGTTTACTTTCTCCTGTTTTATCAGAACATCTGAGTGTTACATACGTAATGGGGCTACACATACTCAAATGGGACTACTTCAGAGACCCAGGTTGCTGCAAGGCCAAACGGCCTTGTATCTCGCTGAAGAGAGTGGGAGGCTCTGTGTCTGGGGCATATATATATATATATAAATATATATATATATATATATATATATATATATATATAAAGACATCAATTAGCAGAAAAACCCAGAGAAATAAATTAAGGTGGCCGTATCCCCTATCTTTAAAGGGATAACTTGAGAGTCCACCGCATATTAACCATGCCACCTGAGAAAAGATCTTTGATCTTTACAGCCTCTGGCTTGCTGTTGGTTTCTAGAGCCTCTTTGATATCTATTATTCTCCTCTTCAGTTCTCTCTTTCTAGACAATGAAGATAATCTAAGTAAACTCACTGAAAGAAAAAAAAAAAATCTGTTTATCCTCCTTTCCTCTAAGTACAGTGGATGGTTCAGTAGTAGAATCCAGACACAAATGCTATGTGAATATGCTAGATATTCACAGCTTTTCCACCCATACCCTTCTATAACCAAACATTTTCTCTTAAGGCTCTGAGGGAAAGATTAATTCTGCCTCCCTTCTGAATTACTTCTTTCTCAGGAGATAATAAGGGATAACAGGGGATAACTTTAGGATTAGAGACAGATAAAGAGGGCCTCTAAGATTTTCTTGACCTTCCACAGAGCATTCATCATTCAGAAGGATTCATGGCGATAACTCATGCAGGCAACACTTTACTGCAGCTAAGCCTAGACACTACTGCAAATCCTGGAATCATTCAATTTGGCTTCACCAGAAGACAAAATTCACTAGTAATATAAATAGACTAATAAAATAATATAAATAAATATAAAAATAAAATTTAAGATAGTATATAAATAAAAGGAAAATTTTATTCCAGACTGGGAGAAGAAGAATAAGAAGACCTCCAGGACATGCTAACTGCTTGAAAAAGTAGCAGGCCACTGTTTCCCAGGTCACCTTAAACATTTTTCCATTTCTGTTCACTCTAAAGGTTTCGTAGAGAAGATAGACGTCATCTCAGAGTGAGGTTTCATGACAGTATTGCTCTAACCAGTCTAATTTCCACATACTTCTTTTTTCTTCCTCACCTTGGATCACGTTTAATTTTTCTGCTTTTGTTGTAAAGTGACAGTGTTATCACCATGATTACTGTGATAACAGTTATGAACATCGGCAGTAAGATGAAGTGACTAGGCTGCAAAAACCATCTATTCTGAGGAAGTCAAAAAAATGCCTCTTACACAATCCTGTCTAATTAAATTTTAACATCCAATTTCATATCCACACGGAAGGACTGATAATATAATGCAAGATGTTGTTAATCAGGCTGATAACAAGAAATATTTACCCATTCTAGCAACTATTTTTGTCAGAGAGAATTTCTTTTGGACTGAAAGGGATACTTAGCAGTTGTAAGTAATCTTAACATAAGTCCATACTCCAAAAACAAATTTATCACCAACAAAAGTGATCCTGATGATATTCAAATCAGATTCCCAAATCACATCATAATATAAAGTATATAACACAATATAGCCCCGTATATGATAAGGATTACAGAGTCTGTCTGTGTCTTATATTCCAAGCAATTCCCAAAATCTCCAGCTCCATAAATTTAACATAAGGAATATCAGAAGTAAGTAAACTGCCATATGCCACTTGTCATATATCCTAAAATGCAACAAGTGAGACAGACTTCTGTACCTGTTTTGTTGAGTTTCAGACAAGTCACTTCATCTTTCTGTTCCTTGGGTTCCTCATATTAAAATAAAGCTAATAGAGCTGTCTTCTTCATACACTGCTTTGATGGAGCTAATGATATTTCTCATTTGCCTTCTCTTGGGCATACATATTCTATTACAGAAACTCTCTTCTTTGACCTTCCATGTAGATCTGAATATGCCATTGATAAAATAATTTAAATCTATGTTCTTGCTTGCTTCCCAGAAAAGTCCTAGGCTGGCTTGCTTCTTCTGAATGGAGGTCTGTATTGACTTAGAAATGACAGATCCTCTAGGTAACTGCTGGAGAAACACACGTCCTTTAATCAGGAAGGTAAAACTGTAGCAGAAAAGTTTATTTTTTTTTTTCTTCTTCCCACACAGGAGTCTTTCACTCAAGGCTATGTCTGAGAACTGTTTCAAACTTCAATTTTAGGGTGTGTTTTTGTCTTTATCTCAAGTAGATCCAAGCTCTTTCTACAGCCCAAAGGGGCTGGCCTACCCATTCTCTGCCCCTGGTTTGGCACCATTAACCCTTCCTCCTTACCATTATCTGCTTTGTAGGCGTAGTATCACTAGAAAGAGCAGGCTTTAAGCCATGTAGGAAATCTGAAAATAGTACACATCCTCTCAAACAAGCAGAGTATACACGTTCTTTACAGATGTGGGTAATGTAAAATTGTATAAATACATACGCTTAGTTCAGACAGAAAAATTGTAAAAACATTTAAGTGAAAACATTGTTTTAACATAGACTTCTAGAACAAAACAACAACAACAAAAAAACTTTTCATGTATTTTCTCTTTATAGTAGGACTCTTCAACTAAGATCGTGAGCTTGAGCCTAAAAACACAGAAACATTAACATCAGGCACGTGCAAAAACACCTACAACATAGGCTGAGACTCACAAGTGTCTGCTGGCCTTATCAGGTGATGAACAGAAGGAAGTATTTTGTGCTCCAGAGGAAAAGTGCTATTGTCCTGGAGTTGTTGTTTGCCTTACTTAAATGCTGCCTGAAAAGAAAATATAGGAAGATCACTAGCTGCCACCCCATTTTTCTGCATCCACTAACACTCCCAACATGTAACCACATCACTTGGCCTGAAGGTAAGGAGTTGTTGAGCAGCTTTCCTTGAGAAAGGCTTTTTGCCAGCCTCCACACTGAAGCAAGTGCTGTCAATGGATTTACGCCAGCAGGAATTTCTTATCTGCAATTCAGTTATCTCTTCATCATCAGTGACTCCCTCCTCCTTCATCTGTGACACAAACAAGCAAAAAAAGATTTATATAGCCTTTTCTTTTGTAGTTGTATCACACTGTAGGATAATACTGATTCTTCAACACAACTAGAGGAAGAACAGGCTCATGGATAACTTCAGATCGTATTAATTTGATTTTCACACATTTTGCAAATGACAGGTTATGTTGATCACCTTTTTTCAGTTGAGAGCACTAACATAGAGATGCAGTTAGCAATCACAGAGCATTGTCAGAAATTTTGTCAAGTGAAAACATTTATCCTGTTTTGCCGTCCAGATGAGACACAAACTGTTGTACTTTTAACCATCAAAAATTTCTGTTGAAATGCACTGGTGCAGAGCAAAATAGCATTACCGTTGTTTCTACATTTACATATATCTTACAACACTAACTTACAACTTGCAATTTTTTTTGAGCATCTCCCTCTCAGTGGACATCTTACAGATTCTGAGAAAAAAAATCTGCCTTTTTTTAATGAGATCTGGCCATTTTACAGAAAAGCTACCCCACCACATTAAATTGTTATCAAATATCCAAGGTTCAAAAATACCATTTTATCAGAATAAGAGAATATCTCTATGTTTCTTGACAAAGGTATTTCTTATTACTTCATCATCTAACTTTTGTTATTTCATGTTTTTTTTTTTTTTTTTTTTTTTTTTTTAACTGGAGTGATTTTTTTGCTCTTGTACCTTGGAAAATGTTTAAAAAAATGGTTATCCAATGTCTTTGGGTATGAAAATAAATTCTATTTCTGGGCAGAAGGTAGAGAAGTCTTTCTGACCATGGAGAAAGGTGCAGAGGGGGGGACTAGGTCTGAAGCAAGAACTCCCAGAGCCACAGCAGAAGAACATGCATAAATTATATTGAAGAGTGTGCCAGGAGGTGTTCAGGAACAAACTTTTTTCCTGTGAGATAATCAGAAAGTCAGTTCTAATGTATGTATACACCTGTATGTGATAGAAGGCTGTATCAAATATAGATGAGCCAAGTTTAAAATTGGCTGTAGGCTTGGGCTGATGATGTAGACTTCATGTATAAGAGCTTACACCTTATTCTCAAAAGTGTCTCAAGAACAGTCTTAAAAGTAATGAGGCCATCACAGTAGGAAAAGGATGCTTTCTAAAGCACTTGAACTAGCTACCCTATGCAAATAGAGGTCAGTAGAAACTGGACCCCTTTGCATTATCAACTGGCTGAGTTTTTAGACACCAAAACATGTTTTAAAATCTTTCTGTGAAAAGTGAAATTTTAACTTAGTGCATTATATGCCGGTTGTATTTTGAATTATGCAGTTCAGATTACACATTGATCCAAGGCCCTTTCTTCTGCTGTTCTGTAAGGTGCTAAGAGGGGTGAGAGGAAGAAAATAAAAAATCTTCAGATAAAATATAATAGAGAGAAAGACTCTCAGAGCATAAAATGTCTGTTAGATGAATGTCACCAGTTCTGTCATATCAACCCTCGTGTTCCCAAAGGATAATGATCAGTGGTTTAGGAGTTCTTCTTCAAGCTAGATCAAATCATTATACTTTCTTTTGTCATTATGCTTAGACTAAACTATTATTAGTAATTGTTAATATGCAAATAATATTTTGCCAATTTTGACCTTTTTTTTTGAAGCCACATTTGAAATTTCATGCAACAAGTTTTCACACGGAACAATTGTTCCTATTTATCCTCTCTGATAAGTCCACGTACAGTGTACTTCATAACACGATATGTCACAGAGAGATACAGTGTAATAGCTGGGGAGGGGGGATGGGAGGGGGATTGTTTTCACTGTTGCTGGGACTATTACTATTGTTTGAGGAATTTTATCATCTTTCATATATCATGTTAACTTTTCTTGTAATAAAAATATTGACACAACAAACATGAGATGCTTTTGTCTGTAAAAGAATATGTATATTTTATATTTGCAAGAAATAACTTTTATTCAGTGGTCAAAATGAAAATACAGAACTAGCAATAGCATTTTTGAGTAATACTTTCAGCCTTTCTTGTTTTCTGAATTGTTCCTACCATGTCTCCTATATAGTTTTCACATGCTGTGATATATTGATAATCTAAAATATAACATATTTTTTATCTAACTTCTTTAAAGGATACTCAAAAAATAATCTACTGACTCTTCTCTCCGATGATCTGTAGAGAAGTTTGAGAAGAGTACTCATCTTGAAACTGTGTTTGCCCTTCTTTAATATATTTCCCCTATATAGAAAGTATAGACCTAACTCTGAACTGCCAAAACATTGGCTCACTTCACCTACTACTGAGATAGTAACACAAATATTTTTCATGTTATTGCACTAATGATGATATCATTGGGGTATGAAATATTCAAAAACTTACAGAAAACAATGTTAATAATTCTGCTAAATGAAATAAAACTCTGAACCAAACAGGTGAAAAACCCAGAAAGGAAAATGTTTCAAAACTGACATATTTTGGAATACGTAACTCAGCAAAAGTTCTGAAATAAGCTATTTTGGTCCATAAGGAGTATGCACATTCTACACGTGCAACAAATAACTTTTAATTTTGTCTTTATCCAAAAGAATTTCCCAGAAAATAGAGAACTCAAGGTGGGATCTGTTTAACATTTCCTGTCCTGGTTTCCTCACTAACTCACTGCCAGGCACGTTGTGCTCAGTGGCAAAGGCTGAGTGACAGCAGGGAGATGTGTGATAGGCTTCGGCAGCCTAAGTGAGCTGCAAGGCTGAAAGGCACTTGTGCAAAGAGGCATGTAGGGAGGCATGTAGGTAGGCATGTCATACTCCCAGCAGGAGCATGGGGTTTCATCCCGGTAGCAGCTGCATAGCCCCAGAAGTGCTGAGACCTCTTTTCCCAGCTTGAAGTTAGTCCTGGGACATGCCGAGCACCTTGGTGGGTTCAAGGAGCAAGAGCATGCCAGTTGTATTGCACTTTCAGGGGATAGAGCTTGTACCCTCCTCACAGGTCCACCAGCAGAGCAGATGCCCACCTTTCCCATCATGGGACAATTTAGTTGTCCAAAATATGCAAGGAAGCACTTACAAAGCCTCCAGTGCAGAGCAAAGGGGTACACTGACGAGCAGAGATTTATCCATCCCACACATATTTGTTCTCATTTGTGCAGCACACAGAAGAGGACCCCTCACAGGGGAGGACCCTTTGCACTCCACTGCCTGTCAGTTTGAGCAGCTCTCCAGTTTCTCTGGAGGTATGTGTACATCTCCATGCTGGCTATGTCAGCAAGAGCACAACCCATAGGAAGGGAGAGGTATGGCATGAGGAGACTTCGCAGGTAGTGAAAGCAGAAAGTCTCCTTTCTCTGCTTCTGAATACTCTTGTGGGCCAATGAAGAAAACACTCTTTTTTATTATTATTTCTTTTCTTTTCCTCAAATGAGTAAGTTACTTTTTTTAATGGCAACCTGTTCTGCTCTGAGTACTGCACTTCCATTGGCAATGTGACTAGAACTAACTTCTCACCTGACAGTAAAAAAAATGGACGTGCATTTTCTCAGACTAATCATTTCTTCAAGTCCGTGTTCTTCACACCAATATTCATGTAGTTCCTCTATTATACTTGGTGTAAGGAGAAAACTGGCAACTGTATTCAAAGCAATGATAAGTTACCATTTTAATGATTCCTTATGTTGTGAGTAATTTATAAATCACTCAGTATCTTCCGAGCAAAGCTTGCCTTCTGTTTTTAAAACGTACCCTTTTGTATCCAACAAAGGGTTTCAGTGCAATAAGCATTAAGGTGTGTCTCCTAGCTTTTACCTGCAAGCAATAATGATGTTGTCAAGCGTTTCAGGTGAGACCAGCCCAGGATTTTGGGGTGGGGAAAGACACTGTGTTATACAGCATCTTCAGTTCTTCCCTCAGAGGGAGGCAGAGGCACCTTGAAAGGCTGAGTATAAGGACATCTACCGAGTGTCTTTTTACATAGACATCAGAGCTGGGGGGGGGGGAGGGAAAAGGAACAGACCTGTAACCATAACTCAGTTGGACTTGTATCCGAGAAGTCAGATGCAATGGATTGGCTCCCTCACCGAACAACTGCTTTTCTGTTCCTTTTATTGGTAAGTGAAATTTTAAAACAATATTTGTAAACTTTATGATTGTGTCAGTTGAATCTCCTCAGCAGACCATTACTTTTCACACTGTAAACTAATCTGACTTTCCCAACTCCCCATAGAAAAAATAAATAAATAAATGTGAATTTAGCATAAAGAAATAAAGCTCTGCTTGTTTTAAACTCAGTTTCTGAAGATCCTATACAAGTAGCTTAGGTTTTCATTAAATGCTGGCAAATATTTATTTTGATTATGACTTTGCAGTCTTTTAACGCTTAATATATAACTTTCTGTTTAATGCATGAATTTTCAGATAAATGTTTAGGGGTACAGTTTAAGGAGTTGCTTTTCTTAATAAAAATAATTTTTTTTTTTTAAAGTCCCCGAAGTCTGATTGGATATTATTTCCTTCTATGTCTTTATTTTTCTGATCAATTGAGAGAAGATGGAGAGCAACTATTGTTTCCTAAACTGATAAGTTTCAGAGCTGAATGTGAGTTTTATGGCTACATTCAAGAAAAAAAAAATAAAAAATAGTGAAGACTGTAGCCAAGCAAAAATTAAGACTTGGCCCATGATTTCACGTTACAAAGAATTCCTACCTTGTAGTGTGCGTTTGTGTCAGAGCAGCCATGTGCTTAGTGAGTGAATGCGTGATGAAAGTGTTGCTCTTTGGGTTTGTTCTTCTTATGGTAAAAGGAAAGTAGTTGGTATGGTCAAGTGGAACAGTTGTGCAGTGTGTTCATCAAGGCACAGAAATTACTGAGAAATGACTTAAAATAATTCTACTCCCACATTATGATTTTTACGTGGATTCTTCTCACTCATCTGTGCTGCTCTTTTAAAACTACGTAGAGGTTTAAGGTCCTGAAGATTGATAAAGGTAGAATTTAGAGTATAGTCATATCCTTTTGTGTATTTCACTTTACACAATATATTAGTAAGCGCAAATGTTTGTTAATTCCGTATTATTGACACCTCTGGAAATGCGGTAGTCAGGGAAGAAGGGTTTGTTGTTATAGTGTACGAAATCCCAAGGCTTAAACAGTCACAGTTTGGCAATCAGTAAAGTAGAACTAAGCAGCGCAGGGCAGCTGCCAAGCAAACAATGTCAAAACTTGGCAAAAGCGAGTTATGGTTCGGATGAGTTTCTGCTTGTTCAATGCAGCATGCAGATCTGTGAGATTGGCGTGTTGCACATGATACTAACAGTGCTGGATTTTTATATTACAATACTGACTATTTATTTTATTCTGTTACTTGGTGATGCATAGTTCTGATGTATTGAAGTTTAAAAAAAATAATAATAAAAATCAAGTTTGCTGTACTGTATTTAAAATCTGTCTTTCCAAAAGTGCTTTTACTGCTTTAACTTTTCTTGTCAACTCTGGAGCAATTTTCATTCTTTTGGTATATTATCATTATGATTGTGACTGAACCAGGGCATGTAAAGAAAAAGGAGTGACTATGAAAACTGCCACTACATTTAGACAAGTACCAAATATATGAACTTTTACTACCCAGAGGAAACAACTGTTCTTGTTGTGTGCTTTCCTGAATGACAGCATTTATGGTGGCCTGTACAGCCTAACTGCATTTTTCAGCACTGTACAGAAAGCTGATAGAGAAACTGTAGAGAATAACCGTATTATAAATTATGTATATAATTTTAGTGCATTCTGAGAAAGTGTCTTGGCTTTCAGCTTGATTAATCTTTCATGAAAATTACCTGTCTCAATAGTGTATTGGCTTAGTATATTGCTAATAAGTTGTAGCAAATAAAATGGCTGTGGAATTATACATATTTTAGCACGCTAGCACACTTTCAAAAAAAAGAAAACTTACGAGCTCTGAAACTAATAATTTTCCATATGCATTTCACCATTGGTGGGACTGATTCTGCAACCCTTGCTCATGTGACTTCAAAGGTGTTATTCTCATGAGTAAGGGAGTTCTGCTTGTGGTACTTGCACAGACACGTTTTATGGAAATAACCTGTTTGATCAGGTATGACTCTCCTCCTGCCAGCCATCAGGTGACTGTTAATAATTTTAAATTCACCGCATCTTTCATATGCACTTTTGTCTGGCTACATTTTCCCATGTGTTATCTTTTTTTTTTTTTTTTTTCCAGTTGTTAGGCTCTGGTTACACCTCCTACTCATAACTTGGTTGCATATAAAAATATTAAGGAACCATATAATCTACTTGCACTTGCATACTAAATATCTGCAAGGATGTAGCCATAAAACTGCAGGCCCTTCTGCAGAAGAAAAAATATTATAGAAATAGAAACTAAAGCAATTCTGCACCAGGAATTATCATGCAAGATGAGTTTCGTAAGTTTGCAGTTACATTCCTGAGTAAAAATGACCCCTAAGTAAATGTGTATTTGCAGCTGGAGCACTTTAAACTAGAACTCAGGTTTTATTGAGGATATTTATTGAGGAGAGCACAATTAGAGCATGTGTAATTTGAAAAACTAAAATTTGAATGATAATGGCTTATACCCTGTATTGAAATTACTTTTCTATTCATTTTTCTAACGGTTAAGCTCAGGTAATATATGGAAATTCATTATTTCTGTACGACTTGTCCTCTGCTGTATTTCTCAGTAGAAAAGAAACATTCTCAGAAACATTCCCAAAGTGGTTAGTTCTTTGAGTAAATATATTTTAAAATAAATACAACTTTAGAATTTATTCTTCTGACTGACATGAACATTATTATATTTCTGTTGAAATAGTAGTGGGTCCTCCATACCAGGTGCAATACAAAATATTGACTTCACTTCCTAAGACAGGAAGCAACAGAAACACCTAACTTTTGCAGAATTACAAAAGCAATTGACAGAAAAATGAAAAATTAACCTGAAAACCATCCTCTTAAAAGTGAAAGCACATCATTAGTGACCTGCAAAAATGGAAAGTACAGACAAAAACTTATCCTTGTTTTGATTTAAAAGTGAATATACTGCTTCTTTTTAAAATGAGTTTGTGTCTTATATTTCAGGTGTGCTTCTTATTACTTAATGCACAGATTTATCTTTTCTCAAAGAGGTGCAGAAAGCATAAAGAGAGGGATTAATTATTTCAACCTTTTACTAGACAGAGCTTGGCTGAGTAAGACGTAAAAGTCCCAAAATGCTGACACAACCAGAGCTACCATGGCACCCTGATGACTCATATAATATATGTGAGTTCTCAGCACTCCTCCCATCATGGCCAATAACAATACCGCTGTTGACTTCAAAGAATGGGAATCAGATCCAATATGAATAATGCTGGGAAGATGTTACAGGCGTGTTCAGTCATTTAGATATAAGTAGGTGGAGGAGGGAGGATTCCATAATTGCGTATAATATTGCTTGGCAGTCAATTAATGATTAGTTAATTTTTGTTTGCAAATTGCTTTGAAGGTGCAAAGAACCATGCACATCCTATAGGCCTAATTCTCTTCCCAGTTACATCAGAATAAATCCAGCATAAATCCAGTGTGATTCTAAAGCATCATTTTAAATACAAGGTTCTTTGCAATAAAATACAAGCTTTCAGATAGGCTACTGTGAGAATGACAGCCACAATAAATATGTCTTCTGCTTGCACCTCTCTTAGTCCATACCAGAAGCAGATTGTGCAACTAGTTTATAGCTTCTCAGCACAGTTTCCATTTTTTCAGGGTGTCTCAGAGACAAACGGGACAGGAAATCGTGGTTTCATTCTGATCAGCTTGCTTGCCCCAAGGTCCTTAAGATACATCTCACAGGTTTCAGTGCTTTCTATTGCTTTAATTATCATTAAGCACTGAATCTGTGGAAAGTATTGCATGCAGGCACTCAGATACTAGTTTGGAAAGGAAATTCATTCATTATGTACAAGAATACCAAAGTTAGCTGCTAGCAGACAGATGACTAAATGTACTTCTCCTCTCGAAATACCATTAGATAAAGAATTTGCATCACACGGATGTTAAAAATAGACAGCTGGGTTTTGGGGAGAGCCTTTTAACTGCTAATAATAGTGGAGATCTAGAAAACATTGCTTAGGGAGGCATCTCTGGGTCATGTTGGATAGATGTCACTTCAAAATTGTCTAGGTTTATCTGATGAACGAGAAAATTTTATATGGTGTATGCCTGCCCTCCTTCCTATAATACAGCAGTAACTGAGAAAGTCTTGCTGAATGCATACCTCAAGTTTGTTAGATCAGCATTTTAAAGATGCATGACAAACTGTACTAAGGACTCTGTACTCAAAACCATCAAGATTTCTTTAAAGAGAAATTAGCAGCATGTAGCAGCAGGGTCCTTTGTCAGTGGGGGACAAATTTGGAAATACTGGGCCTTAATTTACAATTCCCAAATTCTTGGCATTCTTATTATCAGTGCTCCAGTGGATGAAACTGCAGTGTAAAAAGGATATTTTCATTGCTTGGAAGCAGAACTCTCTATGGACTGAAATCAAGTTTTTTAATTAATATTTATGTCTTTAAAGAACAGAATTCTCCACAAGTTTTTCTTTACAGAGATGTCCAACACAGTTTTTCAGGTAGCCCTGTTAAACACAAGAGTGACATGAACAGATGTGATACAGTTTCACTCTTAAATGACAGAATAGGCCATAGGATGCAGTCAGAAGATGAGACTCACTGGTATTGCATTAGTATAGCCATACTTTTCTGGGTCAAGACAATTCCTTGCTTGCATGCCAGAAGAGATTTCAGCCTAAGGGTGGAGAGGATTTCACTGTACTTGCTAAAGGACTCTCTGTTGTGCAGGTGGGATCAACTGATAAGAAACATTGAATCAGTGCCATTTCTGGTGGACTTTGTCAGTCAGTCTCTCTGGTGAGGGTGTAATCTGAACCTTCTACTCTCCCATGTTTTCCCAAGCCACAAGGGGTTTTATAAAAGCATAGGGTTTAAGTTCTACTGAGGTGAAACCACTCCACACTTTAAATGAGTCCGATATTGCAGATTGCCTTCTCTGAGGTAATGACTCATATGAATCCCATTCTGAAGCCAAAGATTTAAACAGTCCTCAAGACATAAACTCAGATTAAAAGCTGTATTGATGTTTTGAATACAATATGAACATATCTGTTTCCCTTCCAAAGACCTAATGCAGCTTTGTAATGATTGTCCCGTAGAGAACTTTTCTTAACAATTTGTGTCAATAACTTGCTCAAAGAAAGAAACAAACAGGAAAAAACAAACAAACAACAAAAACAACAACAACAACAACAAAAACTTACTCTTACTTCAGTATTTATTTCCTATTACTTTATTACTTATATATGATTAAGTACTTCATATTACTTATGAATGGTCCCTTAAATTTAAATGTTTTATATATATATATATATATATATATATATAAAAATATATATATATATATATATATATATATATATATGTGTGTATCTACCTCACATATATATATATATATATATATATGTGAGGTAGATACACAGCCCAAACACCCTCCTTCATAGACATTAGAGCAGCTTTTACAAGAGGTTTCAACGAGTGTTCTTGGGAAGATCAGTTCATTAGAGACATCGTTTAAATGAAGGTGAAGGTGCTGTTCATTTATCTTTTGCATGTAAGAGATTGTTTTAACATGAAATAAGTGGAAAAAAGTCCTTGACAGAACAGCAACGCAGTACATTTAAAGTGTGAAAAGTCCCATGAGGTAAATATACTGCAAACAGAAAAGTTATCTCACATTATATCCATACAATATCTGTCACAAAATCTACCAGACAAAAGGCGTCAGACAAAGAAACAAAACAATCAAAACTTGAACTGTACTGGGAAATTACAAAAACATGAAAAATTGAAAACTACAACCATTCATCAAGTTTGGTGAGAAAAGACAAACTCTGCATCGCTTTTTGAGTCACATAGATATTATGTTTTCTCCCAATTATGAAACCAGAATCCAGTCATTCAGATCCCATGTTCTCCAATCTTTACATCTGAAGAGAGCAAAGGTAGATCCTGAATCAAAAACAGTGCTCTGAAAAAGTACATTGACCAAGTGAGCTTTATTGTCACCATTTATTTAGGAAGAAGATTAATTAAACTGTGCTTTCTTTTAAATTGTGCTAATTAAGAAATTGATGAATCTATATGATTTTAAAGTAATTACTCATTGCATCTGACTCTGTAAACTATATTTACATGAGTCTTTAGTTGCATGGTTATACTTCAAATTGAAGCCCACTGAACTCCAGGAAAATCTGCCTGATTCCAGTTGCTTTTCCATTTTACCTGGAATCTCTTTAACCTCAGTGGGATGTTTGAAGAAAACTTTTTGTTCCTTTTGGTTAAACTGTATATCAAAGTATTACAGGTCTACTGCGGACTCTCTAAATAAGATACAACAACAACAATAACAAAGAATAAAATACACATTCTTTAGAACAAATCTTGCAATCCCTTCTTTCTTCAGCTGAGATGGTATAATGTAAAGTCTGTGTAAAAGTTGCATTTTTATATAGATATAACTTGTATGGCACATCCCTTCAAACTGAAAGTGCCTTGAAAGACAAAAATAATTTTAAAAGCATTAACTTTCAAAAATTATAGCGATATATAAAGGAAAAAAAAAAAAAAAAAAAAAAAAAAAAAAAAAAAAGAACCATGTAATGTAATTTATGGAAATTCTTCAGCTACAACCTATATAAGTTATTACGATAGATTACAGAAAACATACTGCTCCTACTCCGCAATTTAGCAATGTATAGCAGCCAAGTTTTGGTTATTGAATTATGTCCTGTGTCTTTATATGCTGATCATCTTATCATTCTTGCAGGTGTTCTTGGATTTCAGCACAGGATTTCATGTAGAGGTAATATATATTTCTTTAGAAACTAATTTTCTGATAAAATGTAATGTAACCAATGTAAAAATGACATGGAAAATACTAGAGTAAGATATTTCTGAACTTGAAGATTGAAAACATATGTATGTATTAAATGGTTACAGGTAGTAATAACCTGCTCATCCTCTCAGAAGTTCTCCTGAACCTATATGAATACCTAGAAATAAGTTTAAAGTACACATGTACAGTGTTAGAGTTTGGGACCTGCGGATGTATTCTTCTCCTCCCTATTGTGGGAAATTCTTTATGTCTGAATTAATTTAAAATGTATTGAGGTTGGTGGTCATATGTTAATGGTACTCTATGTCGAAGGTAAAAGAATGGAGTGAAAATGGAACAGCAAGATGGAAAACCTTCAGAAGACAAAAACGTGAATGGATAAAATTTGCTGCAGCTTGTAGAGAAGGAGAAGATAATTCTAAGAGGAATCCAATTGCCAGAGTAAGTAGAAAGTATAGCAGAATTGTTCACTGACAAGGAAGCTTTTTCTAAAGACAGATAAAAGCAGAGAAATTTAAGAGCACATTTGCTTAGACTAGTCAAGGCAAGGAATGTAGAATAAAAGAAAAATGATACAGTATTTCCAGCTCTGCTGACAGTCTCATATGTGAAACCACACAGCCGCTGAGGAGTGATCAAAGGCTTCCTAGAACATTGCAATCAGACCCCTTCCTGGAGAGCTCCAACCATAGTCTCTTTAGTGTCTGTACTAGATTGAAATATTTTTCTTTTCTCTCTCAATTTGAGAAATCCCTGAACGAGCACAAGTCAAGGATGATGTCTGACTCCTGTGGACAACAGAGCAAAGAGTTTGAGTGCCACAATAAAAGAAAGACATAAAACTATTAGAGAGTGTCCAAAGGAGGGCTATGAAGATGGTAAAGGGTCTGGAGGGGAAGAAGTATGAGGAGCAGCTGAGGTCCCTTGGTTTGTTTGGCCCAGAGCAGAGGAGGCTGAGGGGAGGCCTCATGGTGACCTGCAGCTTCCTAATGAGGGGAGCAGAGGGGCAGGTGCTGAGCTCTGCTCTGTGGTGACCAGGGACAGGACCCAAGGGAATGGCATGGAGCTGGGACAGGGGAGGATCAGGCTGGGTGTTAGGAAAAGGTTCTTCACTGAGATGGTGATCAGGCACTGGAACAGGCTCCCCAGGGCAATGGTCATGGCACCAAGCCTGCTGGAGTTCAAGAAACATTTGGGCAATGCTCTCAGATACATGGTCTGATTTTGGATAGTTCTCTGTGGAGCCAGGAGTTGGACTCAATGATCTTTGTGGGTTCCTTCTACCTCAAGATATTCTGTGATTCTGTGATTCTTCTTCTCCCCCTGTCCATACTGCTTCCAAGGTCCAGCCACAGCATAATACTCGTGGAAATTTCTCTCCCCAAGCATTTTCACTTCACCACCAGAAGATTTAAAGGAAAGAGAAAACCTGTCCAGTATTTAAGGGCAGACATAGCTATAGGCTGCCTGTTTTGTAGAAGAGCCTTCAATTTGTTCTATAAATTGAATCTTGTGAAATGTGGTTAGGAGGAAAACTAAACTTATACACATTTTTTTAAGGAGACTAATTACAGAAAAATGAAAACACTGCAGATGTTCTCAGTAAAATGGTATAAGTCATATTTTGTAATAACATTATGTATTATTGTAGATTCGATCAGATTGTGAAGAAAACAATCCAATCACATACAGCATCTCTGGAGTTGGAATTGATCGTGCCCCATATGGAATATTTGTTATTAACCCAAGAACAGGAGACATTAATATAACAGCAATAGTGGATAGGGAAGTGACCCCAGTATTTGTTGTAAGTACTCCCATTTTATTTTTCCTTTAAAATGATGAATTCAGGGTGGTGCTGGGGAAGCACAAGGAGAATAATGCTCTAATTCATTTGTTTCAGATTGTAGCTTTGCTTCCTTCAATTCTGGTTTTAAAATGAGTAATCTCTTTATCTAGATACGCTGCTTTGCTAAACACTCAGTGACGGGTATGGATTTGGAACCACCTCTTGAACTTCGAGTCAGAGTTCTGGATATAAATGATAATCCTCCTATATTTGCACAATCTGTATTTACAGGAGCTGTTGAAGAATGCAGTATGGACAGTAAGTAACTATGTTATTGCCTATCATAGTAAAGTTGGTGAAGATCCAATAGTACAGTTGATATAAACCTGGGGTGTTCATTCAACATTTTTTTAGGCAATGACGTACTTTTCCCAAGGCTACTGCAGAGGAAGGAGCAGGAGATGTTTCTCAGAGTGTTACTGGAGTAGGGCCCAAGATCATTGCTTAAAATTAAACAGCAATGCTTCCCCCTTCCTCCCACACAACAATGCTGAATATTCTAGTTCCTAAGTGTACCATCATGAAATTCCTTTAGATGTGACAACTTAAAATAAATTGGTCCATTTCTTCTCATTAAATGATAATAATAACATTACAACTACATTTATTTCCTGTGAAGGTACATAAATTACTTTTTTTTTCAGCCTGAGTATTGAAGTTACACTAGAATATTACTAAACAAGCTCTTTCTTAAATACCTAAAATGGTTCTTTTTACCAAAAGCATTGCAAGCATCATTAAACATGAGAACAACACTGAGTGTGTTACACTCATGTCCTACATTCTAGAAAATCTCATTTAAAACTGTGGAGATATCTTCTGTGAATATCTTCAGGCTCAAAACTTACAATTTTTACATATTCCCTATGGTGACTTAAAGAAGTTCAGAGAAAATGTACCTAACTCCACCTGACTTTAATTTGTAATGCATTTTACAGTCATTCACATTCAGTCAAAATCGGTACTAGGAAATTAAACTTCCATTTGCTTCAGAAATGTCAACAAACAGCTTTCAGTCATTTTTATACACGAAGTATTTCTGATTTCAGAACAGGTTTTTTTCTGATTTTTTTTTTTTTTGATTGTTATTCTTAGACACACTGGTGATGAAAATAATTGCATCAGATGCAGATGAACCTAATAACTTGAATTCTAAAATTGCCTTCAAGATAGAGAGTCAGGAACCTTCAGGCCCACCAATGTTTGTTATGAAAAAGGCTACTGGAGAACTCCATCTGGCAAATTATCTTGACAGAGAGGTAACATTTCCAAAGTCAAACAACATGATTTCATTGTGTGTGCATGTTATGAGAGTGACAAAAAATAGAGAGAAAGAGAGAGTGAGAAAGTGTGTTTTCTTTGTTTTTTAAAACGGGTAAATGCATTTCTTTATATATGTTAAAATATCTACAGCAAATTCCCGTATTAGGAAACAGTAGCATGACATAAGTATTTGTAGTTTATAAGATGTGCAGATGCTTGTAACATAGTCATTTCTCTTTTTGTGACAGCAACACAGTAGCTACACTCTGGTTGTGAAAGCATCAGATCGGGATGGAGCTGGAGATGGAATTTCATCCCTTTGTAGCTGTCATGTGAAAGTTATTGATGTCAATGACAACTTCCCAACTCTTGCTCAAAGCTCCGTAAGTTTTTAATATCAAATGCAACATTATTGTTAGAAAGCACAAATCCATTTCTGCTAAACCGCATCTGCAAAAATGTGAGGTGATGCAGCTCTTCAGACCTGCAACCAGAATCACAATTTACACAGAATACTTTTTTTTTTTTTTTTTTTTTTTTTTTTTTTTTACTGTTAAAGTTAGTATTAACTGAGGGAAGAACATTTTTCAAAGATTTCTCTGTGGTCAGCTGTATCTCCCTCATTATATATGTTAGTGTTTGCTAATAGGTATTTATCTGTCATTACAGTTCTCAGCAGCTATTTCAGAAAATTCACTCAGTTCAGAACTGCTACGAATACAAGCTCTGGATGCTGATGAAGAGTTTACCGACAATTGGTTAGCGGAGTTTTTCTTTATATCTGGTAATGAAGATAATTGCTTTGAAATTGTTACAGATCCAGCTACAAATCAAGGAATCCTTAGAGTAATTAAGGTATGGATAAATAATATGATTCAGCTGTTGAAATAATCATCTTAAAATAATTTTAATTGTTAAATATATATATATCACTAACAACAATGACACTCAACCATTTAAAATAAGATACTTAAATAAGATTACAGTCCAGGAAGTTTTATTTATTTTCTGATTTTCCATGTTTTATCTTTTAGGAACTGAATTATGAACATATCCGAACTCACTCACTGAGTATCGGTGTCAGGAACAAAGCTGAATTCCACCACTCTGTTATGTCTCAGTACCAAGTCATCGGAACACCCCTCATAGTTGAAGTAAAAAATGTGATTGAACCTCCAAGGTTTAATCCATCTTCAATTATCTTTTTTGTATCACAAAAAATGAGGGCGAACTATGTTGTGGGAACATATACAGCTATCGATGAGGACACAGGGACTACTGCAACCAATGTTGTGTAAGCTCTGATCTGCTTAAACTCCTGGATGGAAAAATTCTTTTAATTGAGATTACAATGAGATTAGGAATAGGTATTCTCTACTGCAGCCAAAGAAGTAGAAAAGGATCTTGCAAAGGGTTAAAAAAAGGGTTCCTAAAATAACAGGAAAAAATTAATGACAATAATAATAGCAATAGAATAATAGAAATATAATACTATGTTCTTATGATATGGTTGTTTTTGTTTCCTGACCTACTTTCCTTAGCCTTGTGCACAATGCAAACAAGGTATCATTCTTCTCTCAATCTGTAATTTAAATAAATCAAAACTGATTTTTTATAAACCAGCTTAAGAACACAGAAAGAGAATCTGCCTGCATCTCTAAAAAAAAGCAAGCAGAAAACCACAATAATGGGCAATATTATACAATCAGAACACAAGAGGTCACTAACAGGTCATTCTATAGTTAAAAAAAAAAAATGCTTTGACATTTATTTCTGATGAAATTCATGAAAGTTAATTAATACGAATAATTTGTTTTATTAACATATGCAGAAATAAATGTACCCAATTTAACAAGGTTTGAAAAGCTTTCATAAAACTGACAAAAATATTAGCAAATATAACCACATACGACCACAGTATGTTGTAGGAGGAGTTGTGGCTACTGATGTTATCAAAGGTTCTGTTAAAGGTTTACAGGGACCAGACAGATTTTATTTACTTTCAGACTATGATAGCACTTTCAAAATATAATGAACTTTATGCATTTCCTTTGTTGACAATTATTTTTTATGGTGTATATCTTTTGACATCTACAAAAATGTTGTTTGAAAAGGCTAAAATGCAATGGCGTCTAGCATAATCTAAAGAAAAAATATTCCAAAGTGACAAACATTATTTGCAAAATGAATATATAGCAGACCACTATACCATACGGAGTCCACATTAATTGGAATAATTTATTCCACCCACATAACTAGGTCTGCATTTATACTGTTTCATATTAAACATAATTCTGAATATTTTTATTTGAACAAATACAGATATAGTATAGGACGTGATCCAGGTGCCTGGTTCAGAATCAATCAAAACACTGGTGAAATCACACTGAACAAAGTTATTGACTGGGAATCCTCCTATGTATCCCATGGGCAGTACAGAGCAGAGGTTCTGGCTATTACTAGAGGTAAGAAAACAGATTCAGTTTTCTGAAATAAAATACACTTTGTACAATTTTTTTTTTCCGTTCCAAATTTTCCCACCTGAACTGCATTATTTATAGTATCAACATTGCCTCCTGATTACAAATATCTTCTTCTTACAGGGGTTCCTCAATATACTGCCACTGGCACCATTGTGCTTACAATGCAAGGCGTTAATGACAATTGTCCAACTATTAATACAGCATTAAGGAAAGTATGTATGCATTCCCCATCAGTGGTCATCACAGCAAAGAGCGTAAATGGTGATCTATACGGGCTCCCCTTTACATTCAGCATACATGGTGAACCTCAAACTACGTGGATTATCAGATCAATAAATGGTAAGTTAAACTACATTTTATAACAGAATAAATCATAGTAATTACCTCCTATCTAAGATTACAGAGTAGGATATGTTTTCATAAGAAACAATACAAAACAGTCATTAAAATCCATTCTTCTCACTTAAATATGATTTTATATTCATTTGAATCCAAAGAGTTGCTCTATATATATGTTAGTACTGAATGAATATTATTACATGCATTTTAACTAGTTATCTTTTAAAGGAAACTAAAAATATATTGATACAAATAGAGCAGCAAAATGGTATGTGAGTGTGATAACTACAATAAGCAGCTTTATTGGTCTAAACCTAATGAGGTAATTCAAAAGACAGGTTGATATTTTTTATTTCTATATTATTATTTAATTATTTTAATTATTTTTATTCTAAGCATATGACAAAGCTTTTTATTTATATGAGAGCAAAAGTTCTTTGTAATTTTTATTTTTATGAGAGTCTCATGAAAATGGTAAATAAAGATTACAGCTTTTGCAATGTATGGTACAAATTCTGCTTGCTTTTTGATTAATCATATCTCATACATTTCTTAATGACAGAATTTGCAAAATTTACTGTATGTATAGAAGGCTTTATTAAACAGTAAATATCAGATTTGCAACTATCCTTGTAACTCCTATTTGTCCTAAACAGATGCAAATTCATAATTTTAAATATTTTAAAATAACTGAAATACCATTTGAAAAAAAAAAAAAAAATAGAAAGCATAACTGGCATGTAAATTCCTAGTGAGAGAAAAGAAAATGTGTAAATCTTGCAAATTATATGTTAACAATTTTTGAAATAAAAATGAGGAAAATCAGCAGTAGATATATAAAAAAAGTGCATTTGTCCCTTTTATATTTTTCAAGTTAAAAAGTGATGACTAGATTGATCTTGCTCAGGTTCTCCAAATTAAATAAATAAATAAATAAATAAATAAATATTAATAAAAATAATAACCAACCAAACAAATAAAAACTACCAGCATAGATCATGTTTCAGCTTTGAATAAGTACTGTAGATACATAAGAAGATCTAATGCAAACGCTTAGTCTGTACTATTAACATAATTCACCAAAATTATAGATTTGAGCAGTTTTTAAAGTCAACATCTTAATCTAAATATTTTTTTATTTTTTTTTTTTTCCCCTAAAGCTACCTCTGCAGAATTAGTGAGCCAGAACATGGACTTCTACCTTTATAAGATCTATATTAGAGTAAGAGATAGCCAAGGCCGAAGCTGCTTACAACCGTACATAATTCCTCTACAAGCTTGTCGCTGTGACAGTCGCAATTATTGCAGCAGTGGGGCCACAAAAATAATTATCATTGGTGGTGGTGGTGGTAGTCCTGATGGTGACAGAATTGGTTGGACTGATAGGCCTGTTACTGAAGACTACACAGACGTGACATACTGGAATGTTAACACTGAAACTTATGAGCCATATACTGGTGAGGATGGAAATGGTTATCCTCTCACATATGGCCCATCTTCTACTACACTTAGCGGTGCTGCCATTGGCCTGATGTTTCTTGGTGGCTTAATATTTGTTCGTAAGTATTAAATTTATAAAATATATATTTTTTAACCTTTACAAAGTGTATTTTTTATTCTTCTAAAGTAAGGTGACTTTTTGGTCATTTGTTAACTCATGGGCTCCCATGTGCAACTTGGCAAAACAAAAACACAAACAAAATCAAAAACTATAGGAATTGTATGGACACATATAGGATGTATGTACATGTACGAACACAGGTATATATATGTAGAATATAGGATACATACATATGTTTCATTCAGAAATAACTCTTTCTATCCTAAGATCTAGGGTTTTATTCCTTAGGTATTCAGTTTTCAGACTACCATGAAGAGTAGAAGTGTTTAGTAGAAGGTTCAGAAGATTCTGGCAAAAGCTGCCCCTATTACTTTACAATTTACACTTTGCAATTTGAACGTCAGTTAAATTACTAAAAAAAAATGGGCAACTATCAAACTGGGTATGAAAAGATGTAAGGAAGGAACGAGTTTCCTTTGAACTGTAGGACAGATTACAGTGGTAAAATGAGGAAGATCATAATCTTAACTTTTTGCCATTGCTGCTAAATATGACATCTGTTAAAAAACAGTACTGTATACAATAAAGGATCAATATGTGATTTTCAATATGTGAGCTTCAGCAATTACTTCTCTGACTGCTGCAGTCAGATGTGGTTGCTCTTCTTTCATGGCATTGGCATCAAGCAGTCAACATCTGAAACTGTCCAGTGCAGAAGTACTGACTAAAATAACTATGAGAACCTGACTCTTGAAGAGAGTGATCGTATTGGTTTTTGGTCTCTGATTAAATGGGAATCAACAAAGATAAAATTTTGAAGCTGCAAAAAAGACTGTTTTGTTTGTAGTTCCCAGTTGGTTAATCTACAGGAAAGGCCACCTTTCTGCCTTCAGAAATTTTTTCTAGTCTTTGTTTCGCTTTGATGTTAAATTGGGAGTTTTAGATACTTTGGCTAGTCTGCTGTAAGCAAGTGAGTCTCCCCAGTAACTCTGCAGCAATATTAGGTTTTTAGCTTAACTATCTAGGTAAATAGTCTAAATACAGCTGGAATGAATATTGCAGCCCCTTCCAAAAATGAGCAATTCTTTTTTTTTCCAGCAGTTTCCAACACTGAATTCTTGAAAGAAGTAAGCATAATGCACCACACTGCGAAATCTGACTCACTGTGTCTAATCATTTCTTAAAGCCAGGCTTTGAGGGTTTGACTCTTGCTTTTCAAATAAGCATCATATATAGGTGATGGGAAGGAATATTGCAACTGGAGTGTTAGCTAAAGATCACTGTAGCCACATGAACAGTGTCCTATTGATTTTTATAAATTTATTGTTACTAACGTGTATTTCTGAAAAGAAATTACAATGTTTGAAGAGAAAAATAAGCTTATGTGTCAAGAATGAATATCACTGAATGCAAGACTGCAAGACATAGCAAGACTGGTTCTGTTTGTTTAATTTTCTTAAATCAACATCTTATATTCATTCAGTTGAGGTACATCAAAGTCTGTTCCTGGATGTATAGCTATAAATTTGCAGTAACAGCCCTACTCCACCCCAGCTTTACTCTGCTATAACTAAAGGTACAAATTATTCCAAATATCCAAATGCATACATTTTCAAAAACAGATAATGATTCTGACAGGCAGACGTGCAGGCTGATTGGTTTGAAACATTTCAAAAGGCTTTTTTTCTGAAGTTCTTGAGCACCTGTCCTCTGGGTAGAACAGTAATTCCTATGAAGAAAGGATGTCCTAAATCCCTATGTATTCTTTCTTTCCTGTTAAGTGATTCCAATTCTGATGTCAATGAGTGACTGTTGTGGCTGTGGACCTGGAGCTGCAGCTGGAGTTGGAACTGGATTTGAACCTGTACCTGAATGCACAGAAGGGGCAATTCATCCATGGGGAATAGAAGGTGCACAGCCTGAAGATAGGGTCAGTACATCCCATGTTTCAAAACCCTGCAGTAATTTCTGTTTACAGAAAAGACTACGTTTGTCTAGAAGCCAGAAAGTGTTTATATTACTATGTCATTTTGTAAAAGAAGCCTGGCATTGTCAGTCATTGCCAGGCAGGTATGAAAGCTGATTTTTAATTAAGATTTGCAGATGGAGCTTGTGTGCTTTAAGTTGTTTTTGGTTATCTTGGCCCAACAGTCTGATCTTACGATTCCCTCAGCTGAAGTGTAATTAGCAAGCTTTTCCTGTGCAAGCTAGGGCAAGATAACGCAAACCATCTTCACTGATCACCTATTACCTTGAAAATGAAAATTTTATTTATTTTATTTTATTTTATTTTATTTTATTTTATTTTATTTTGTTTTGTTTTGTTTTATTTTATTTTATTTTATTTTTTAATGGAAGTGGTGACTCTTAGCTATAATTAACAGTTTAGAGTGGTAATTCCTTAGTATGATTCACAAAGCCTTGACCTTCATAAGGAAATTTCAAAGTTATCATTCAAGGAATCAAAATATTGTTTTCCAGGATGTCTCACACATTCTTGCCCCAACAACAGCTGCTGGAGGTGATTTTGGTGAACCTTCTGGTAAGAATATCCAAAGATTTTCTATCTGTGCTATCATAAAGCTGTCTCTCAGCACTTCATGTCTTCTGGTTCAGGGAGCACATTGGTTTCTCAGCTACAACACAACCCTTCCAATCTTACCTCTGCAGATTGTCAAACTGATGCCAGTAGAACTTCCAGCATGAGTGAAGGGTCTGAGACTAGAGCCTTGAAAATGGGCAGATACATTTCTTTTGAAATATTTGCTGAGGTTTTCAAATCTCAGGCATTTTTTCTTGATCATTCCAGCTAGTGTATGGAGGCCTTTTTGAAGATACCAGTTTTAGCAGAAATGAATCTGAAGATGAAAATAAGGAAATTTTCTTTCATAATTCAGAGGTGGAAGATTTGTCCCTTGCCAATTTCAAGGCTTTCCTTAGCACAAGGGAGAATAGGACTTATCAAATAGCCCATTTGTGCACCAACCTAAATACAAAGCTGGCACACCATATAATAAATACATGTTTCTGTGATAAGGTTCCCCCAGGAATTTGATGGGCATAGACTCTAGCTCTGCAGTTTTAGCTCTGCAGTTCCACTTTCTCTTTTTCCCCATTCCTTACTCCACAACAGGAAGTAACGATGCTGGCACAGATCCATTTCCTCTAGCTTCTGACAGGAAGAAATGTCACTGTGCAAGCAACAACTTCTCAGATGAGCACTGATTAGCCAAAAATGTTCTTATCCTTAGACAAAAAGAAAAGAGAATATTTTGGGTCATAAATTTGAATATGTCTTTGTTCTCAGAGAAGTTCTGCTGCCATGGCAATAGAAATGTTTAAGACTTTCACCTGTGATTTAGTTATTTCCACTGTTCGGTACTGCTACAGTGAGAGCCCCAGGTTCAAATTCTATCACCTGAGATTAAATAGAAAAACAACAGAATTTGGCCTATATTTCTTAATGTAATCATAGGTTGTCAAAAAGACTACTGCATGTAATTGTTTTATTATATTACATTTTAATATTTAAGACCATGCATTCATTGCTAAAATATATGAAAAAATGTGGAAAAGATAAAACTGTGTGTGGATGATTTTATAATTTAGTATAAAGGTTATTTTCATTCTGTATTATTAACACCAGCAGTTGTTATGATCAGCTGTTGTTCTCCTGAATTCCCTTTAACAATCTAAGAACTAGAAAATTGGAGAGGAGTTAAAAAGCTATTTCTTTTAGTAAACAGTTTCAGACAAAACAATTTTAACCCCTGTGGGGTTATAAATATGCTTCCATGCATTTGCATAAATATCCATAAGCATTACCATATTTGCCAATGCAAATCCCATGGCAGCATATGCATACACCAGACAGAAATCTCTCCAATTGCATAAGCCAAACAATGATTTCTTAAAGCACGTATGTCTAGCTTTAACATCACAAATAAAATCGAATTTTTAGATGTCTGCTAGTATGCACTTAATTTTTATTGCAGTTTTAGTGTTTGGCACATGTGTGTAGATCTGTGCCTGTAATTATTCTAAAATATCTTTAGAATCTCAGCAGTGTCATTATATTATTTGCAAAAACAACTGGAAAATTCTGTGAAAATTTTCACAGAACACAGGAGACAGAATTTTTCTTTTCTTGTTCTCAGATATATATACAAACACATATGGAGGAGGAGGAGGAGTATGTCATGGTGTTGAAGAAACTACAGGGGTTGGCTATGCCACTGGTACTGGTTATGGAACAGCTGGAGGAGTTTCTGGAACAGGGGAAGTAAAAGGGTCAACGGGAGGAACGATAAAAGAGTATCGAGAAGGAGGGGTGAACATGGCCTTCCTAGACAACTACTTCTCTGAGGTAATTATGTGGTCTTTTTTGTGTTGTATCTGTGAGTCTGCTGTTACACTATCCTCCCCAAGTGACACTGTGAAAATACAACATCACAGAATCATGGAATCTTAGGATCCATAGTTTGGAAAAGACCCTTAAGATCATCAAGTCCAGCCATCACCTAAGAGTACCAAGTCCACCATGAAACAATGTCCACAATGTTCCTAAGCACCACATCCTAAGCACCACCTCTTAAATACGTCTAGGGGTGGTGACTCCCCACTTTTCTGGGCAGTCTGTTCCAATGTCTAAATACAAACAACTCCACTCAACTGAAACTCCCATGATACTAGACTGGTGTAAGAGCAAAGCTCACTGTACTAGTAGTAAAAACCAGGACATTAATAATGCTGCTTTTGAGCTGTTGGCACAGAAGTTTTGATTGTTCAGTAGGATTCATTTCTGTAAAACTGATGGACACACTGCAGGTATGGGCAGTAATTAAATTATTTCAGCTTAATAAATGACCATCAAATGTATCCATTTTCCACCGTTTTCAGTGTACAGATATATAATAATGTTGTGAAGTTGTTCACAAATACTTTTTCAGAGATCGTTAAATGTAGTAACTTTAAGTCTTAAGGAACTGTGAATACCAGTTCACTTTCTTCCATATTTTTATTACCTTTTTTGTTCTGTAAAAGACTTGTGAAATGCAAATGACACAAACACACAGTTTTGTAACTGGGAAAATATTAAGTTGACTTTACATACGGGATAAAATCCTATGGAGTTTACATGATTAATGGATTTATTGGATATAAATTGGATTTAATGGATATATTTCTACAATTATCATGAACTGTGATGCATAATACTATAATTGCATATGTCTTCAAAAGGTCACACAATTATTATTATTATTTTTTTTTTTTTTTTGTCTTGAGATGTTCCATTTTTCAAGTCATCTGGGCCTTATTGTGGTTGGGGAAACTTTACTACATCTTGAGTCATCACAGGTAGCAACCTGACAAAAAGTCACTCTGTTCACCTTTCTGTTTTTGCAACCTACAGAAAGCATTTGTGTATGCAGATGAAGATGAAGGTCGGCCAGCAAATGACTGCCTATTAATATATGATCACGAAGGAATAGGTACTCCTGTCGGCTCTGTCGGTTGCTGCAGCTTTATTGGAGAAGACACAGATGAAACGTATTTGGATACATTAGGACCAAAATTTAAGACCCTGGCAGAGATCTGTCTGGGCAAGGAGATCGAACCTTTCCCTGATGTCAACCCACCTTGGCCAGGCATTAATGTCACCTTTCCCAACCCTGAATGTGACCTGAACCTCCCGCCACCTGGAACCACCATCCTTGTCAACGGCTCTGCACCCATGGCTCCCCCGGTTGGCACTACCACGGTTGTTACTGAAAACACCTACACATCTGCATCTACCATACAGCCCCCACGGCCCATGCCTGATCCTTTGCTCCATGGCAATGTGACGGTGACAGAGACCTACACCTCCGGCTCTGCTTGTGTTGACCCACTGCGCGCATCCAACGTTGTTGTAACAGAAAGGGTTGTTGGTCCCGCGTCTGCCTCTGATTTGCGTGGCATGTTAGATATTCCCGATCTCACAGACGGGTCCAACGTTATCGTCACGGAAAGAGTCATTGCACCTAATTCCCGGCTTCCGACGTCTCTGAGCATTCCCGATTTGGTAGATGGGTCGAATGTGGTGGTGACAGAAAGGGTGTTCAGGCCTGCCTCTGGCATGCCGGGCAGCTTAATAAATATTCCCTCAGAGTTATCCAACACCCACAATGTGGTGGTCACTGAGAGGGTAGTGTCAGGGTCTGGGATGACTGGCCTAGCGGGGGGAGGTCTAGGGGGGGCAAATCTGGGGGGCCTGAGCAGCACAGGTCAGATGCTCAATACCGACTGCCACCTTGGCCAGGCAATGAGCACAGCATCCCCTGGCACCTCCCGGAGAAGAGTGACAAAGTACAGCACCATGCAGTACTCCAGCCAGTAAGGCTTTTGCCAGCGCACCTCCCCACTGAAATTGGCACTTGCATCAGCATTTGTTAGCTGCCACCCACCAAGAATATCATCATTTTTTACAACTAGAAAACAGCACTGAAATTTCAGGAATTCCTCCTTGAGTGAGGATCTCAGAAGGGTGCCCCATTTCAAGGTCAAAAACTTTGTCAGTGAAGGGAAAGCTGAGGTGAGCTCTAAATTTCTCTTTCTTTCCACAGAGCGATAAACTTGTGCAAACAGATACTAACGATTTTAGAGAGAGATCTGATAAGTAAGGAGAGCAGTGAGAAGGGATCCACATACAGTATCAGCATGAATTAATGTCACACAAAAGAGTGTTAAAATATTATATTGGTGAGTGATTTCCCAAGACAAGCAGATTTGGGTTAATGGTTCCTCACTGGCAGGACAGGAAAAGAATGCAATTAGCAATTAGTCAACACAAGACTAAATAGGCACTTTCAAACATATCACTTTACTTTGCATGTAATTTCAGGTGCGCTGCAAAACAGCACTTTGAATTATTTCTCTTATCACCAGCAAGTTCTAAATTACAATCATATAAACACAATGTATTTTCATAGCTTTCTGAAGTTTTCAGTAAAACGTGCGCTTTCATGACCTGCCATGTTGTTATGCTCATGGCCAAGAGTGTGGCTAGGAATTTGCCATAGGTGGAGCTGCAGCATTGATGCTGCAAACCAAGAAGCTGTTGGCTTCATCTTTTTTCCAATACCACTACAGCTTTACTTAAATCTAGAAGGACGTTGGTGAAAACCAGGAGCATTTAGTCAGATTTTTGTGCCAAACTATGACTACCATTTAAGTATCCAACATCAGGTTACTTTACGAGAACTGTAATATAACATGTCAGTTCTCTTCCCAAATACTGCCAAGAAAACAAAGTCTTAGAAGCTTTGTGATGGGGGGAGGCAATAGCAAGTATTATAATACTGACAGTGGTAGCTGAAGGCCTTCGTGAAATGAAAAAACCCTTGGGAACAATATAAATTTGCTAATATGCAGCATGGAGAATTGTTATTTCATATGTCAATGTATTTTGCATTGATATTTTGAAAGTTTATTTGAATGTGTTAATTGAAAAAGTCTTTATGATTCTATAATCTTAATTAAATCTGGCTTTTATTTTCCCACAAAAACAGCTCTACTGGATTCTGTTATTCTAATAAAACTTTAACATGCTTTAGATTATGATCTGAAGGAGCAAAATACTGAAAAGTAGTATCTATCTCATTTTACTTCTGTATCATATGTATAGTAAGCATAGTGTATACAACAACATCACGTCAATGTAAATACAATAGAGTTATATGGAGGGATTGTTGGTTGTTGTTGTTGTTTTTGCTAGATCACCAGATCAGTAGTTTTCCCTCAAATTTTGCTTCTTCAGCTTTGATGGACAGGTTAGTGAAAAGTTTAAGAGTTGTCTGTGAAATTCACACTCAATAAAAAGGGGAAGAAACCTTCAAATCCAGATTAATTCATTTCAGAACAACTATATGACTAGTTTCTGAGTCTCATGTCAGAAAAAAGCTTTTTGAATGATACTTCTTGAAATGCAACTATGTCTGCTGCTAAAGACAAGCTGCAGAGTCTGTGCTACAGCCATTTACAGCAGTGCTCCCCAGGATTCATTGCCAAGTTCAAGGCTACCTTAAAAAAGGTCCTTCCACAGCTTCAAGCTTTTTCTGAAGCATGCTAGATGCACTCCCCTGGTAGCACTCTAAAGTGATCTGAAGTATTACTATTTTTACTTCATCCTATAGCCTTGATTATATTAAATATCACTAAAATTGTGTTGACTTCAGTGGAATTAATTCTCTATTTATGTTAGATAACTACTGTAAGTATGGTTTCTAGAATCATTCTTTAAAGAAGGTAAATAGATACTAATATATAAAGTTGTATATAAAGACATATAAAGCTTTTGTATGTCTGATTTTAGATCCAGATACTACTTACTGAAAGTCACTAAAACACTGACAAGCTCCTTTTCATTTCACTAACCACCTATTTATATATAAAAAAGCAAGTATTTTGCAATATACAGAGAGCCTTTTACAAAAAGGCTCTCTGTGCATTTAGAGAGCTATGCAATTCCATTAGATATATTTTTAATGTAAAAAAAAAAAGTTTTTTTGTAAATATTTAAATAATCGTCTTATGCAAATCACAAATATTTTCCCTAGTTATGCTCCAAGGTTATAAAACAAGACTGCAGGAGCACATGCTGAATCCTTTCTGCCCCCCTCAAACAGGAATGCTGTGTGAAGTATGGGTGCTCAAGCTGAGTCTGGGCTCTCACATGTCTAGAAGTAGAAGGGGGAAGAACTAATAGTAAAAAAAAAAAAAAAAAAAAAAAAAAAAAAAAAGTCTTTTTTAAAGCACAATTTTAGGTTATGCAGTGGTTCTCTATTTTGCTAGCACTGTCTTTTGGTAAATTTTAACATAGGTTAAGAGCTATAGCTTTTTATTTTGCATTTCTCAAAAGCTTTCTAGCCTTCCTTAATATTGGTTTCTCATGATCAGCAATTAAACAGCAATCACAGCATTATTCCGCAGTGCATTTCCAGTGCATTTCTGATTATTCATCTTTATTGCTGTGTGATTTGTACAAACTTTCTTACGATTGCTTTCTTAGTGAGATGTTGAAATTTTTAGGTTATTACAAATTGTGGAACAAAAATGTATCTGAAGGTGTGAATGTACAAATACTTGGTACATTAAAACTCAGTGCAAATCCTTTTTCTAGCTTTATTATTAAAAAATAGCATATAGGTTAATCCTGACTAACAGATATTAGTTCTGCTTTTTTTTTTTTGCTTTTTTTTTTTTTATTTTATTTTCCTTCAACTGTATCTTAGAAACCCACTTGCTGCCTGGCTTTAATCCTGCTGATTAGTAAGGAAGTATGGTTTTCAGGAAGGAAAAATAACTCTAAATAGTGATCTTAAGCCTGCTATAAGCCATTCAAGCCAAACACTCCTCAAGTGTCAGCAGTGTGCAACATCAAGTGTATAACTTTCTTTACTTACTCGGATTTTGGAGAGCAGGATCCTACAGTCTTCCATAGGCTCATTGAGGTCTTGGCAGCATTAAAATCAAGCTGTCATATGGAAGTGAATAGAGCACTAACAGGGGATCTTGTTAGATTACTGTCTTGGGAACACTGTCTGAATTTGTACTGCAGGTTTCAATTATTTTTGCTCAGTCCTGATTCTGTGGTAATAAATTGCAAATTTAAACTGCTGTGAGTAGCATATTGTACTACTTGCAATAAGAAAATAGCACTAAATTTAAGCAAAAATCCAAAAGAGCCTACCATTTTGCTTGAATTAAGATAACAGTATAATTCAAATGTTCCTCCCTACCAAGTAACCAAATGCATCATTTTCATTCTATTTAAAATACAAGTAATAGCACAGTGTTATTGTGTTTTCATAAATAAAAATCTAAGAGTTTTGCTTGTAATAATTTCTGAATGGCTCCGAAAAAAATACAATAAATGATCATTTGGAACATCATGTTTAAGTAGACTGACTCAGGACTTTTTTCTTTTTTTTTAATCTAGCAGTGGAAAATGTGATTTTCTTTAAAACGGAAGGTTTGTAGTGGAAAAATCCAGTTTTTGTTTTCTTTCACTGAAAAAAAAAAGAAAAATGTTGACTTAAGTCATTGCATCCCAGTGCAAAATTATTTCATGTATCAAAATGACTAAGATTTTATTTTTATCAAAATGACTAAGATTTTATTTTTAGGTTGGCACAACAGAACTTTGCATCAGGTCCATGGGAATTACAGTACGATTTCCTCAAGTCATCACTCTCCGCATTGTTCTCTCCCATTAGATGCCCTTTTCTGTGATACCCTTCTGTCCAGCTCTGAATCAGTGCTTCAGAGGATCTGTAGATTAACGCTGGAGTACAAGCCTCAAAGAAGAAAAAGAACAAAAGACACTTGAATTACAATATTTGGGCAGCACAGGCATCTCAGGTATACTCACTGCATACAGCTCAAGCTGAGCCTCTCCAAGCAACAAGAATTTGATTCTAAAAGTAAAACCAGTACATTTTGACATTTCTGAAACAAATTTCTAAGGTCCCAGGCAAGTATTCATGATAACAACTAATTTTGTACAGAGACTTTAAAAAAAAAAGTGATTTATTTGAAGACGGTAAAATACTGCTTTTAAAAAAGAATAATATATTTACCATTAAGTGTAATTTATCATTTTATATTGTGTTAACATTTTAACATACTTTTTGTCAATCTTTCAAACAGCATGCCTTCTGGTACTCACATACCTCAGGTAATGATTTAAATATTTTTTCAGTAAGTTAACTCAGTTAAAAAACATTGTCCATCTTCAAACATACATAAATGAAATTGAATCAATCAACTGAAACAAATGGCACTACTAATTCCAATAGAGATAAATTATCACTTATCTTCATGTATTTAGAACTGCTTTAGTGGAAAAAAAAGCAACATTTTGTTAAAGAAAACCATTTGTTATGCACAAGCAACTTTTACTGAAATCTATGTGAGTGCACGTACAAGTCAAAAATGGGTCATCGGATATAAAGTTCCTTCATATTCCAAGCACATCAAAAATTAACAAAAAGGAGAACAAAGACAAAATTACAGTTGGTGATAGTTTTGAATGCACTTTTGCATAATGCAAATTCTTGTTGTCTCTGGTAGCTAAACGGCATCTTGGAATTCAAGATACAGCATAATAAGATATGAAATAGAACAGTTATGAAAAGCCAATTTAGGAAAATAAACAAAAATTGCTTAACAGACATGCATTGTATACACTGACATCTGATATTCATTGCACATAAGGCCGACCTGCAAATTTAGTTTGCTAACTGCTTGGGCCTTTTATTTTTTGTAAGCTAAATAGCCTTGTCTGTGTGAGTACCTGGGAATGGAGTGCCAGGAGGAGCTAGGCTCACATGTGCTTTCTAGATGGTATCTCCCATTACCATTTCCAGACACAAAGTGCAAAGAAATATAACCATTTTGCTTGCAAGTTTTATCAGTCATGCTTCGAAGTAACGGAGGGGATGTCTTCAATTTTGTTAAGCTCAAGTTCAGTGTCTAACACAGGCATTCCACAGAAGCTTTTACTTTTTTTTTTTTTTTCATTTTTGAAATTCTAGCTAGTCTTTGTGCTAGGAGATTGTCTGAGATTTGCACTTTTTTATAGAGGAATCAAAGAATCTGAAATAGGTAAGTATTAATGGAAAGCTGTCAGTCTTAGCACTGATGTTAACCAATAAGCTTTGTACCTTCTCACATTCATAGGTGTGTAACCATTAAGAAAAAAAAAAAAATGAATACAGCCCTTCATCCCTTAAGCCCTTAAGCTTTTTTTATTTTTTTTTTTCTTTTTGGTATGTCTGTGGTTGTAGTTTGGTGATGTTTTTTGGTTTTTTGTTTTGTCCTTTGCATTTTGGCAGCAAAATCAGCATGTATTTGCATTCAACAGAGGTCCCAAGGTGGTGAGATGAATTTACAATAACCATCCCATGCAGAAATAACCATTTTCCCAACAGAGAGAAAAATCACTGGAGACAGCTCTTATTTTGTTCTATCTCCATTTGTGATTCACAGAGTAACTATGTAATCACTTTTAACAACATAATGTTACACTTAAAAACAAATTTATTAATAAGGGAAGTATATGATAACTACTTTGGAAACAAAATCCTTAACATTTTGTTTCTCTAAGAAAATGAATGGCTCTATGTGTGGCTGGAATTTAATAGTTTCATGAGCCCACTGAGGAATGAAAATGATAGGTCCAACGTGTGACAGACTTGCAGGACTTTGCAGTACTTCATGTGTGTGCTATTCAGTTTAACATTATCACCAGCTGTGCCATATCACACAGCATAAATGTCAGACAAAATCAACAGCAAAAGTTTAATATCAACTTAATATCAAAACTACCTTCCTTATATACACCATGAATGAAGAGCTTGCAGGACAAACTTAGCATATAGTGAATATCTGAGTACAATATATCCTGATTTCCCTCATATTGAGGTAACAAAAAATTTTAACTACGTAGAGAGCATATCTTTCTTCCCCAGAAGTGAAATGTGGCTGAATGTTTAACTTTAACTTTAGAATGACTCATTAATATCCTCATAAGGATATCAAGCTCCTCAAACTATGGATTAGGTTTATTTCTCATTTACCCTTAAAATAATTTCCTTGATTAAATTTAGCTAATATTAAAATATGCAAAACAGGAAAACCTTTTGACACAGCCACTATCAACTATGGAGTGTTTGGCACTCCTATTTAATGACAGGCCGGAGACTTCTTCATGGTATTACTTTATTCTTTTGTCATCAGTAAGTACTGTTAAAGAAGGCCAGCCATTTGAAATCATTACAGTACGAACATAATAAAGTGAAGAGTGAATCTAGATTCACAGTCAAACGCACATGAAATGTTTAAGAGAACAGGGGCTGAGGTGCAACGTTCAACTAACACTAGGCAATATGGGAAATTCATGGCAACATATATTCTTACTCAGATTTTTTGGAGAAAAGATAATAAAAGAGGGTGAAAGAGTATTTGGACCTTTTTTATTGGTGGCGTTTGGGCAGGGATAGAAAAAAAACAACAACAACAACAACAAAAAACTACTTCTGGGAAATATTTTAGCTATCAGCATGATACATTCGAGTCATTGCAAGGAATAATGAGTGCACACAAAGTTATAAGATCAGTCTCTGTATCATGAATGCACAGCACCTGACTGCATCAGATCACCAGGAGATGCTGAATAGGAAGGCCTGGAGGTGTCAAGGGCTCAGAATCCAGTTGACGCTAATGAAAATATGAATGGAAGGGACTCAACACAGGATCAGCTCTACTGCTATCTTTCCCAACGGATGGCCATCCTGATATGAAGATCTTCCACTAATGAGATTTATCAGCCTGCTGGCTGATACAACTCCTTTAATCACTACTGGAAAGTTTATCTGATAGCTTACTTTAATTTTCCTTTTTGCAATTTAAATTTATCATTGTCTTCCTATCTCTTAATGTACCTTTAAAGAATCTGAAACAATTACCAACTCTGTGAGGATACAGAAACCAAGTTTGCCTTTATCTTCAGATTGACATGTTTATCTTTATTAGGTTGGATCATGTGACTTCCTCTGAGTGCGCTTCTCATTTTTTAAATCTAGGATTTAGAAAATTTAAGAATTCACATATATACTGTGTTCTGAGGTATTTTGTTTTTCCAGCTAACTTGGAACTGTTTTTATTAGTATGTTATTATGTTATCACTATTAACATGAACTGCTTATAAAATTTGTTAGACCAATACACATTCTCATTTACGCTGCATTATTTTTTTAGGGAACAATATTATTTTTTAGTGTAAACACCACTACAGACATTGTATTCCAAAGCATTTCTTTTGAATATTTAGTTATGCAAAGTGCCTCAGTGAAAAGAACCACACAGCTAACTCCATAAGAGTGGAGTTATATAAACCCATATAAAACCCAAAGCATAAAGCTCTACAACAACAATCCTTCATAAAATCTTACAACTAATGATGGAATTAATTTTTATCCCATACATACATTTTCAGGCTTAAATTTATATTAATTTAATAGATTTCTCTCTCATAAACATTTTACTTTTTTATGTACTATATCTTTCTAGAGTGGTTATACTCTTTGTCCAAATATTCTAACAGAGCTATGATGACAGAGAAAAAAACAAGTTGGGCAGATGACTTTGAAAGGGCAGTGTTGCAAAGAGCGATGTGGACTTCATGACTATGCACAGAGGTGAAAAACAACGTAAGTTAATTTTTTCAAAATCTGTACCAATATAAAATGTGAAAACAATGATGAAACCTAACAGCTAATTAAGGTCAGACAATGCATAAATTCTCCCTTAAGTCTGTTTGATAGAAAATCATTTGTACAGAGATAATGGACATTTAACATACTCTATGCCCACTCAAGATCATGACATTATTATCTTCATTCTCTAAAAGACACAAAATAAATAAATAAATAAATAAATAAATAAATAAATAAATAAATAAATAAGCTAAAACTGTCCATGCCATTAGATAGATAAGCAATTTGTTGCACCTAGCTTTTAGTAGGACAGTAGGCAAAATTACTGGTCAAGCTGTTTTTGTTATCCGTGTTTCAATGTAATTTAGTTGTCTTACTTTAGTTATTCAGTGAAGGGCTGAATCCTCTCATTCTCCCCTTCCTAAAAGAAACTACAGAGATCCCACACTTTCCTGGCAGGGTGGGGTGTTCCTCCTCCTTTCTCCTTTGGAAAGTTGTTTCCAAGGAGCTGCATGCACCCTGGAGGACTAGAGGAGACTAGGGAGGACTAAACATAACCAAGCAGACCTCATTCCTCTGTGCTGTCTCTGTGGCTCCCAGTGATGCCACATAACACCACCAGAATTTTTCAGAAAACACTCACTCCATGAAACCAAAGATCATTCCCCAAGGCCCATCAACTGAAAATAAATAAATAAATAAATAAATGGAAGACGGGCTTTCTCAGGAAATGTACATATGGTTGAAGGAGAGATGTGTGTGCTCCTCTGGCCTACACATTCTCCACCGGAAAACATGTATTTTCCAGTAATTCAGAAGATGGATTAAATAAATGCCCTAAAGCCAAATTAATATGCTCCGGCTGGGAAGAGATTTATTTCAGGCCAATGTGGACATTAGCCCAGATGAAAAAGCAAGTGGAGACTACTGAAGAGTTTATCTATTCTATCTGTGAGTCCCAAATGATGACCAGACACAACCTGCACTACAGAATACGGAAAGGAATTATTTGGGGTGATTTCTTAACTCATAGTTTTCTTTGGCAAAATTCTAATTATGGGTACATTTTCCCTGGCTGAATTTCTCCTGCCTAATAACTCTTTTGCCTATCTGCACTTTCTGACCCTCCAAAGGAACGTACAAAGAGGAAAAAGAAGGAGTTTTTTAATTTAGTGCACAACACTGAACGTTATTACTCTTTTCCTCATGTTCAAATGAACTTAAGTAATGTTATCCTCTCTTTCTTGTTTTTCTCCTGATGTAGAAATACTAGGAAATGCTCAGACAGATTTTAGGTCTTAAATGTAAATACCTATGCCAGCATATTGGCATCAAACAGTTTTGCAATTCATTTCTCACCAAAGAATTATCAGCTATTTCTGTACTGCCAAGGGAACAAAAATAAATATAAAGACCAAACCCATTCTCCTTCCATCTCAGAATAATATTTATCCAAACTGTAGAGGATTGTGTTGTTTAAGGAATGTCTTAAAATAGGAACATAAAAATGAAAGGCCAGTTCTGTCTCATCATGAAGTACAGACAATACACATGCATAGGCTCTGGCATGAGCTGAGTTACTGTAGGGTTTTTTGTTGTTGTTGTTGTTGTTGTTTGTTTTTTTTTTTCCTGTACAGCTGTGAGGTGACTTGTGGACTCAGGTCACTAATTCAGGGCAAGCACTGGAAAAGCATCAGCACTGAACAGGTCAGTCTGCAGTGCAGAAAAATTACCAGCACAAATAAAAGCTGAGCCAGAGGTCAGAGCTATCCTCTCTGCTACAGCATCACTACCATAACTTAATGAGAGGTTTTCACACATGGATGGATGCTGTAGTGACTCAAAACTTAGAAACTGTTAAATGTAGTGAAAACATATCCTAACACATAGCCAACTCCTATGCTTATTGATTTGACAGACTTGCACTCTCCAACAAGCTAGACAGTGCTTGCGAAGAGTGTAATTTCCAACAAGGTACTCTGGGGAAACAACTGAGGGTGAAGTTCTAGTTAGCATTTAGACAGATCCATTGAACACCAACCTCACTTTCAAATAGTCTTTAAGAAATAAGATATGAAGGAACCTTATCCAGTATCACACCCAGTCCATTGACAACCAGCACCCATGTTACAGAATCTCTTTTGTTAGATGACCACAATCTGTACAAAAAAAAAGCAGTTGAGTTCTTGTACTTACGCCTCCAAATGAAAGTCACCCTGCCGATCTGAGGGTTTGCTTTTCTTCTGATTTCCAGAATAACCTTCAGATCAGTTGATATCTGTTTTTGTGCCTGTGTTGTTCTCTTTTAAAACTGAGACACTTTTTTTTTTTTTCTAAGCCAACCCCTTCCAAGATTACCTGTTGACTTAGTGTAATGGCATACACAATAATTTTAAGTGTATTAGCTCATGTACCTGAATTGTGACATGAGGAAAAAAAAAAAAAAAAAAAGAGACTAATACTCTTCTTTCTTGATCAGGGAATGCCACATCCCTATATCTACAGTTCCTGAAATCTTACATGGTATTGCACAACAGCAGCAGATACTGAACTTAAAAAATTGCAGTAACACTGGTAGGGATTACTTCCACAGTTCAAGTGAAACTTAGCTATTATTTCTCCGAGCTGTATGGGAGGATCGTGAGCTAGCTTGTACCTACCTAAATGCTTTCTGTTACGCAAGTTTCCTCAGAAAGGTAAGTCACACTGCCCTGAAAGCAAGGCCTATAGGCAACTTCAGAGCGGCTGGGGTTGCTACGCAGCAAGAAACAACACGAGAGTTGTTCTGCCACTCCTTGTTTCACACACATAAAAGACCTTGTATTTCATTGCTGTCAGACAGTAACAAAATGCCGCGATAAAGGCAAGAGTCTGGTCCGAGCTTTTACAGCTCCGCCAATCCCACAGCTCAGCAGGTTTACTCATTGCCACGGCTGCAGCTGCACCTGGAAGGTTGGCCAGCCTGGCTGCATGGAAAAGAGGAGGCAGAAAATAGGAGAGGGAGTACAGGGGAAAGGGCTGAAGACAGAAAGATAAAGAGAAAGCAGCTGATGGAGAGAGAGAAGGTAAAACTGGAGAAAGGGAAGGATTATTTCTGGTGGCTACAGGAGAATAAACAGCATAAATGTGTTTGAAGAGCATGGCACAGTGCATGGGGAATAACAAACAGGGTAAACGCACGCAGAGGAAACAATGGCTCCATTCTGAGAGTGTGAATGTTTACTTAATCATCAAACCCTGGTGTTAATATATTTCTGTCCCTTTTTTTATTTTTTCCTTCACCCAAAGGCCCAGGGCTGCAAGCATGTAGGAGATGGTAGCTGTAGCTATACCTGATGGAACTACTCTGATGCCAGGAGTCAGACAGGGCTTTAGGACCCTTCTCTGCAATATGTACATTTCTTCACAGAATCTACAATATTCATTACAAAATTTGAGTAACTACATGTAATTGTGATAAATTCATGCACAGGCTTGATGCACTACTTTCTACTGGTATCTCTTTTCCAAAAGCAGAGTGGCAGCTGGGATCATCTTTAAACAATGAATAAAATTCTAAGAAAATAATTTCAAGCAATAAGAAATACTTGTTTAATAGCTAAATATGAACCATGATCAGATTCCAGCATTTATTTCATGAGAATATATGCTGTATTTCCATCTTAATCCCACTTGCTAAGCACAGCACTCATTTGATTGAATTGCATGACTACAAGAAAAAACACCACTTTCCTAGGAAAAGAAAAAAAAAAAAAAAAAGCCAGCCTGCATTTCAACTGCAACAGTAAGGTTACCTTAGCTTTTGTAAGAAATGCCCTTGTCCTCCGCCCCAGCAAACCCAGGGGCTGCCTTGCACGGCTGTTCAGCATTACTCAGCTTGAAGAGGGAGTGGCAGCAGATCTGGGGACAAGGCAGGGTTCCTGTGAGTCACCAAGCCCCTTTCACAGAAGCCACTAGTTGAGCCTGTAAGTTGCTAGAATACTTTTGCTGACAATTATCATCGCTGAAAGCAAACACCCTCCCTCCCCAGAAACCCTCTCTCCCCAGGAAAGTTCTGTTGCTTTAGAAGATAATTTATTTGCTGTTCAAAGCTTATCAAGAGAATGTAGACAGATGTTTGGTACTTTGAGAAAACAGCAACCTGGTGCATGCTGCACACCGTGGAGAGCCCCGTTCCTGAGCTGAAGAAGGGCATGACTGCTTTTAAGGTTTTAAAAGCGAAGATGAATTTTTTCTTTGTTCTCTGGAGCCTGTGAACTTTGAACCGCTGCTATCTCCAGAGGGAAAATAAAGATCTAACGTTCCACGGATCCTCCCATGAAAGCTGGTTTTAGGGTCAGAACAGTTGTGGGAGGAGGAGGGTTCTGTAGCCGCCAGTTTAAAACAGAGAAAAGGCAGAAAAACTTCAGGGGATGGTGACATAGCTAGGAGCTGTGTTAGAAACAAACTGATAGTTTGATACTTATTTCATAACATCAGGCAAATTATTTTTGTAAAATATGAATAATAATAGTTTCCCATGCAAGAGAACTGAGGAACTTCCATAATAATTATTCCTGCTTTGACTTGTTAAACGAGTCAAAAAAAAAAAAAAAAAAAAAAAAAAGCCAAACATTTTTTTTAATGACTGAGAGCCTTGAGAATGTTCAGGACGTGTAGCTCACCCATATGACTGGTATAAGCAACACAAGAACAGATGACAAAATTCCAACAAAATAACCTGTAGAATAGCTTCTGGTCTTGCTGTGGTTATTGAGCTCCTTGAAAAAGAGATGATTCTACTCCTTCTTCCTGTGAAAGCGTAAGCTTCTTGAAAATAATGAAAACAGTGCCAAGAGTTTTTCAAAGGAAATAAGATTAGTTTCTTACTCTGTCATACCAGCATTATAAAAGGGCAAATAATTGTAAATATGCATATTTGCTAAAACCTTACTGGCAGTGCATTGGATAGGCAAGTAAAAGCTGGTTCAGAGTACCATGGAGCTGATTTCCAGCTTAAGACAAATGTTGCAAATCAAGGTTCTTCTCTTACATCCATCTGATGTAATGAAACACTTTCCAGTTATGCTTCATCATCAGGCCAGGAAATGTAATGTACAGTTAGAATCAGAATTTACTTCTAAATCACAAAATTTAAAGTACTATAACATGAAGGCTCTCCAAGTCATGTTCTACCTTATTAATCTTAAACAAGAATTACCGAAAGAGAATTTCAATGTTTTAAGCAACATTAGCTGCACCCATTGGCTGTCAAATCTGCACAAAACTACATGCTTGCCCCTAACACCCTGAAGAAGATCCTCAGAGGACCTCAGGGTGCATTCTTGTGCAAACGTACACATTTCTGTGCTGTTACAAAGCAACCCACTGAGTGCGGTAACTCAGTGACAGAAACAACAAAGAATATAGAAATCCTTGATATTATGCATTTTGAGCATATTGTTTCTGCCTTTTGTTTTTGTTAAGTAAGAAAATGATTTTGATGTAACAGTATTAGCAAACTGCATAGATTGCAATTTCCTAAACAACTACAAACAGATATACACAACTTCAGAATGAACTGTGAGGTGATACTGTTGATAGTGGTGACAGTGGTCCCCATGTATATTATAATTGTTGCAACTGGCATCGAGGATAACATGCAGTTATTTATCACACATTGTCACAGCATGTAATTGGGGAACACAGTATAATTGGGAAGGCTGCAACAAGGCACGTTCCCTCAGCAAGCATCACTCCTGGTATCACAACCAGCCTCTTCAGAAATCATTTACAATTGAGTGCAATCATAGATCAATTAGGTAAGTAGCTCATATAGCAGGATGCATGGAAACTGTATTTAACTGTTTCGCCATCGTGAAGAATCAGTTATGTCTTTGTCAGCACCAGTTAATCAGGTGTATCCAGGAAAGATCTCCGCCAGATAGCAGCAGGAAGGACATGGCTGGAAGCAAATTAAAAAAAAAAAAAAAAATCCAGGAAAAAGGTTGGAAGGCTATGCTAAAACAGCTCCCGACTTTGTTTTCCCACGACTCTCTCCCCCCCAATTACTCATTAATTCTCATTAATTTACCGTTTTGTTGCCACAGGTACTTTGCACGCCTCCTACACGCCCCGACTCGCCCCTCTTCCCGGGTGGGGGGGGGACAAACCCCCGACTTGGAGGGCCGCAGGGGGGGCCCGGCACCCCCCGCCCGGCCGAGGGCCACACAGCCCCCGGGGGGCATCTCTCGGGGGGCATCTCTCGGGGGGCACCTCCCGACCGCCCCCCCCGGGGCCACCCGCCGGGCTGAGCCGGGCCAGGCCGGGCCGGGAGGTGCCGGGGCGGGGCGGCCCGGGCGCCACCTGCCCCCTCCCCGCCGCCTCTCTCCACCCACCCGCGGCTACTTGGGGCGCCCCTCGACGGGCCGCCTCCATTTTCCCCCGCCGGGCGGCCGGAGGAGGTGACCCCGCGGCGGAGGGCGGTGGTGGTGGTGGAGGCAGCGGCCATGTCGCGGGGCAGCGGCGCGGTGGCGCGGCTGATGGCGCTGCTGGTGAGTCCGGGCCACGACGGGGGGGTCCCCTTCCAGCCGAGTGGGGCTAGGGCTGGGGGCTGCGCGGTGCTGGGACAGACGGAGGGACCGAGGGACGGAGGGAACAGCGGCGGCGACCGGCCCCGGTGCCGCGGGGGCTCGGGACGAGCTCCCCCCGTCGGGGCTGGGCAGCCCGCCCGCCGTCTGTCGCGGGTTCCCGAAACCCGACTTGTGCTGCTGGGTGAGGGCGATCCCCGGGAGGAGGGGAAAAGGAGAGGAACCTCGCGGAAAGGAAGCGGGTGGGTTTTGTCGGGGCTCCCGGAGGGAGAGGAGGGCAGCGAGGAGTTCGTGTTGCTGTCGTCTTCTCGATCAGCGTGCTGTGTGTGTAAGTTGCCTTACTCGTGTGAAGGGATCGTGCCCGGAGGCAACCATAAGTATCACTTACTGGAAATCTGCACTTCCTTAGAGGAACGGACACCAAATTCTTAAAAGTCCAGGACACGTAGGTTTTCCCCTGCCCTCACTCCTTGTTGGCTATTAGCCTTTAGACCTGCCGTCCTGGGCTAAAATCAAAGAGTAATCAAAGGTAATGAACTGAGCCCAAAGAAAGCTTGAGTATTTTAATTTGGACTGATGGTTTCTAACTGTTTCCTTTCCTTGACATCCGAGGCACTGCTGTTCTGCCACTCACCCCAGCCTGGCAAAACGCCTGCGGAAGCCAGGCAGCCACTGCCCAGGCAAAGGCGAGGCTGGAGGGCAGGCCATGGGCCAAGCCAGGAGCTGGGGATGGGGATCAGGGATCAGGGAAGGCTGGCTGCATGGTCAGGCTGGCCAGAGCTGTACATCAGGACCTTGCTCCCTGAGCTTGAGAACCTATAAAATCAGACTAAGTGGGAGAGCTGTTGCCCGCTAACCTTGACACAGGCTTAGTGTTGGCTGCAGGTCAGCAAGCAGGACCCTGTTTGCTTTGCCTGAAGAAAAGTGGAAAATGATTTTTGTTAATCCACATGATGCTCAATTGCAGCTAAAGCCGAGGCAGGGTGCGGTATACTAAAAGTGAGTCCTGCTTGGTGCCTCGATGCAGGATGGAATATTCCAGGAAATAAAGCTGCCTTGCTCGGTTGGTGTCAGGAGAAAGAAGGTTTTGCCTTTCTGTGTGTGCATTGTTGTGTTTTTTTCCCTAATCTGGACAAAGCCGTTAATGTGGGTGAAAGTAGCCGCTTCTGTGAGCCTCAGTCTAGAGTCACGTTTGTCATAAAGTATGCAAAGGAGGCACTGATAATTTCAAAACCTTCGGAAATCATTGAAAAGCAAAACCAGTTGAAAGACAGTGTCATCCAATAGCATCTTCTACATCAGAAGCGTTGAGAACTGCAAGTTCTTCCTCTCCCTGTTTTTCCTAGAAGCATCTGTTGGTTGGCCATGCTTCCTCCCTGCCTGTGGGCTATGTCCCCATGGCGTTGGTCCCGGGGGCCTTGCAGAGGTCCCGGCAGCTTTCCCCTGTCCTTGCTTCCAACCCTTTACCAGAAAAGTCCAGGTGTGCCGGGCGATGTCCCATAGGGTTGGAACTGGCTTGGATCATGTCCAGGGCACACACCCAGAGCCGTGGCCCTGCCATGTAGACACAGCTATCAAGGGTCATTAGACTGGTAGGTGGCGGGTAAGCATCGTGTCTGCAACAGAGGACATCTTAGAAAGCTTTCTGTATTTGAGATAACAGTTGAGAAAGACGTGTGTGTTTTATTGGGCAAGTGTTTTTTTCCTCTGAATGTCTTCTCAGATTGTACCTCATGATGTTTGAGATGTTACATGTTATGCTGGATGTGATGAAGTTCAGTCCAGAATACGTGAAATTACTGTTGTAATATCACTGCCAGTTGCAATTACTTTTCAAAAGTCAAGTTGAATAAAGAAAAAAACAAATATGGGATTCTTTGTTTTAGAAAGAACAAAGGTGATGCAATTTCAAGCAGCCTAGTTTCTATTCCCCCCAAATGCTAAAACATTGCAAAAAATTTTGCAAGCATCTGTGGACTGATTAAACAGCAAAACATTGTTAAAAAAAATGCTATGGTGAGTTATGATAGCAGGTGTGAAATATAAAAGACCTGATATTTTTTCCATCCTGTTCAACTAAAGAGGTATGTTATTTCAGAGACCATCAGAAGAAATTGAATTAGTCCAGGAGAGACTAAGGGAAAACAAAGAAATGTCATCTAAATTCAAGAAATCCTGCTTTATAATTCTTGAAGTGAGACCAAAGAACTGGGATTCTTTAGTCTAGGGAAAAGAAAGTAAGATGCATGTTAAGTTTTCCGATATATAAAAGGTAATCATGATGAAAGGGGAATTGCACTGTTCCTGGAGTGGGGAGAACACTGCAGAGAGGGAGATTCAGTTTGAGATTACGAAATCTCAGTATAGATGTTTGAGTTTGTTGCAGTAAATGGACGTGCAGTGGATGCAGAGTGCACCTACATGGTTGGATCAAATTGTGCTTTTGAAGCAAGTCTCCAGAGTGCGTCAATCTAATTCATTTGGGCTGAAATTGTGCTGGGAGATGCCTCCATCTACTTCATGGGTGTTTGGTCTGTGGTATCAGGCTAATTCTAGTCTGAAGTAAAACCCACAAGGTGCGTGTTGTGTACTGTTGAGTTCTCAGCAGCAACTGCTGCCATCTCCATCACTAGGTTTTAGGAGTAGGTTAAACAGTTGTCTGGAAGCAGGTGGGTGTAGCTCATTCGTGCCCCAGAGCAGGGAGATGGACCAGGAGATAACCTCTGATGTCCCTTCAGCCTGCTTCTATAAGTATTCCTGCTCTCCACTTGCCCATGGTCTTCAGCACCAAACTGACTGACAGAATGTGCAAGATCCAAATCTCGTAACACCCAACATACACGACAGGACCACATTTATAGGACTCCATGCTTCACAGCAAAGCAAATACAGGCACATACCTTCTTGCTTACTCAGTCTGTACCTTTACTGTATAAATGAAGCTGCATATTCAAAATCTGTCCCGTTAGTCACTTCCTTGACTATACATGAACACGCATTTGTGCAAGAGCAGCCTTGTGCTCCCTACACATGTCCGTCGCTCCCCTCTTTTCCCCTATCCCCTCTCCCATTCCAGCTGCTTTCCTGTTGGGTTTCATTCCATTTTTATTACTTCAGGCCTCGGGTTTTCTGACTCATTTTCTTTAATAATCCAGTTGTCTTTTGCCAATACCTTCTCAGGTCTGTGTCATCAGATTTCATCAGTAGATGTCTGCTTTTTTATGTGCTGAGGCTATGATTGACACCAAGTGACAGACAGGGTTTTCTTAATAAGCTATTTAATAGAAGACAGCTCTAGGATACTAAAAAAGGGAAATTCAAAATTCAGGACCTGTTGGTTATGTGTCTTTTCAATTTTTCTTGAAAAGAAAATCATTTAAAAATGCTTTTCCACATTTTAAAATTCATGGATCTTTTACAAATTTTCAATAAAAGTGCAGGATACCTTTATATATTTCTTCCACATGTATTCATGTATCTCACAAATAAAACTGCCATTCTTAAACACCTTTTGTAGCTCTCTTTGAAGTTCCTGAGGAGATTCTCCATGGACTGTGGAACATAGATTGAAAATTACAAATGCAAAAGTATCTTTTAGTCCCTTAACAATAAAGCAGAATACTTTGAGACTGTTTTATTCCTAAGCAAACATATTGATTTTTACCTTGAGTTATCTTAATGAAAGGCTTTCTGTTTCTAGTGACTAACGTGATTTTTTCCACTTTGTTGGTATGCTCTGCTTTAAAGTTATCTCAGTGGAAGACCTGCTTATTTGTAAATTTCAGACACTTCAGTTTATACTGTGATTCTCAGGCTTCTGGTACAAGGAAACTTCTTGCCTGGCGCCTCTTGTCTCTCTCTGTTCAGCCTCTTTCCTTTCAATTTATCTATAAGAGCAAACAAGGATGTTCAAACTGACATCTTGACAACCTTTCAAAAAGAGTTATAGCTCCTGTTGGAAAACCTTGACTAGAAACCAAAGTTCTCTTGTCACCCATTGTCTTGCTGGTAATACTCTCATTAATCATAAATTTTAAAAACTCATATGACTAATAAGATTAAGAATATTGATGGGAATGATGTGATGGAAGGTGTGAGATCCTTACATTATGGAGTTTACTGCCTGCTGATTTTTGTCTTCAGGATATATGGGTATATACACTGGGAAAATTGCCATTTTAAAAATAGATTTATTGTGCAAGTTGAAACAGCAGTCTGCTGCTTTTCCCACTTTGTCCACTGCTGTGCTGCATTGTGTGGGAACGGGATAACATCAAGGCTATCATCAAGGTAGCAATCAGGGTGAGTCAGAAGGGATGTACAGTCAGCAGACTGGAAACCAGTAAAAGAGAAAAAATATTCACTGACTGACTTCAGTGGGAAATCACCTTTTATGAGCCTCCTTTTCCTTAGGCCTTAAGATCAATAATAATCAATTGAAGAAATTGCAAAAAGTAGGTAGATATAATAGTGCTGAGTACAATAAAAGTATTTGCTTGTCTAGTTGGAGGCCCATAATGAGCTGAGTACCCCAGGGGTCAGTACTGGGTCCAGTCCTGTTCAACATCTTCAGTAATAGTCTGGGTGGTGGGCTAGAGTGCACCTCAGTAAATTCGCAGATGGCACAAAACTGGGGGGAGCAGCTGACTCAGCAGAGAGCCATGCTGCCATCCAGGGGGACCTCGACAGGCTGGAGCACTGGGCCGACAGGAACTTTCTGCAGTTCAGCAAGAAGTGCTGAGTCCTGCAGCTGGGGAGGAACAGTCCCAGGCACCAGGACATGCTGAGGGCACCCGGCTGGAAAGCAGCTCTGCAGAGAAGGACCTGGGAGTCCTGGTTGACACCAAGTTGAACATGAGCCAGCAGTGTGCTCTTGGTGCTAACAAGGCTGACAGTGTTCTTGGCTGCAGCATGCAAAGCATTGCCAGTGGGTTGAAGAAGGTGATCCTTCCCTTCTACTCAGCACTGCAGAGGCTGCACTTGGAGTGCTGTGTCCACTTCTGGGTTTCTTACTTCAAAAGAGACCTGGACACACATACTGGGTAGAATCCAGTGCAGGGACACAAAAATGGTGAAGGCACCTGAGTATCTCTCCTACAAGGAGAAGCTGAGAGAGTTGAGCTTCAGCCAGGAGAAGAGGAAGCTCAGGGGGGATCTCATCAATGGCTGTAAATATCTGAAGGGAGGGTGCAATGGTGATAGATCCAGGCTCCTTTCACTGGTGCTCCCTGCCAGGACAAGAGACGGTGGGCACCAGCTGGAACAGAAGAGGTTCCATCTAAACATCAGGAAGCACTTCTGGGCTATGTGGATGGAGCACTGGCACAGATTGCCCAGAGAAGCTGTGGAGATCCATGGAGATCTTTGAAAGCCATCTGGATATGGTCCTGGACAACCTGGTCCTGGTCCTGGGTGGCCCTGCTTGGGCAGGGGGGTTGGTCCAGGTGACCTCTAGAGGTCCCTTCCAGCCCCAGCCATCCTGTAATGCTGTGATCTGCTTACAAAAAGCTCAAAAGCTGTTTGTTGATTTCATCTGCCATAATAACCTACTTTTTGTCCTTGGTGTTTCAAAATGCTACATTTTTGCCACATTAAAAAATTTTGTAACTTGCAGAGAGTCTTTGGAATGGATGTAAACACAGGGGCTCTGAGAATTCAGCAGAGGCTCTAGTTGCTTACATCTAGCATGAGGCAACAAACTGAGGTGTTTGAGGGTGTGTGTAGCTATCCTGGACTCTTAGTGGATGAAGAGGTGGATACTGCCAGTACTGAATGTTGTCACATAATGCTTGCTAGCATTCACATCTCAGTGTTGGTTATGTAGGAGATGGATGTATGCCAATCATTCTCCCAAATTATATGCTTAAAGCCTACTTGGGGTGAATCTAGACCATACTCTGTTAGGAAAATCATCACTGGAAAAATTATCATCTGACATCCGATCACAGGCTGTCAGAAATTCTTTTGTTCTCTGTCTCTCAGACTCAGTAAGCCAAAAGACATCAGTGCTGGCATGCAAATAATGCAACTGGAGAAAAACAAAGTCTGTGCTAGAAGTTTAACTATAGCTGCAAAATATGTCCTGCTGTCATGATTTACACAGAACTTGCAGTGATCTTAGGCAAGCAAGGTATTTTAGAACTTCAATAAAAACTATATTAACTCAATGAGTCTATTTGTTTCTTGATCCCTTACACAGACGTAGGTGTTTGGGAAACTGTATAACGTGTTTTGTGATGCACAATGTTATAGCAAGAGAAAGTTGAAGTAAGGAGCTGTATCTGTCATTGATACTTCAGCAGATATTTTGTTATGTCCTTGATTTTAGATATTTAACCCATTTTGTTCTTATATGTGGGTGGTAACCCACCACAGCCTGGATAATCCATGATTTGCCCAGAAGAGAGATTTTCTTCAGGGTACTCCTGGCAACCAACACTCACTGCAATCTATGGAAAATTCCCATCATTTTGTAATGCTGAAGGATTACTCAATGCTTTAAAATAAAATAATAAAAAAAAAAGTTGTTGTTTAAAAAAGTCTATTTAAAAAGTGTGACTGCTTATCTGCTTACTGCAGGGAGAAAAGTGCAAAACATTTATTTGTGCTAAATTTTATAATTGTGGTGTATGCTTTTAATGGGAGTGCTTATGGGTAAATTTTTCAGAAGCCATTATTAGTAAATAGTGATTGACAGAGGTCAGGTTTCTTATTCTTTATGTCTTTGCTTAGGTTGTAAGTTAGGTTTACTTCTGCTAAAGTGACATGGAATTAATAATGGTTATTGTAACTTTCTTTTCAGATCTGTTTGAATTATGGAAGTGGACTCCATTGGAAGGTAGGAAATAATGAAAACCTGTTTTTCTTTATCAGTGCCTGAAGAAGTATTCTCTGATCAAAGAGCAAGGGTCAAAGATGTGCTTTACTTTAGTTGATAGGTACCTCGGGTTTTACCCATTTTTTCTGAAAAATGAAAACTGTATAAGGGGTAGCGAAATGAAAGCAGAAATGTAAGAATAGGGCCAATTCTACATCCATCAAACTGAGTGACATTCAACTTCAGGAAACTTACCTTAAAATGTTACATCTGTAGATTTTTATTTTTATTTTTTTTTAACTTTCCATAAATGAAATCAACTGCAATGGTATGGAAGGTATTCACTATGGATCTGGAAACCAACAGACACAGCCAGGACTAAGCTGGGCATAAGGAAGAAGGGTTTCAGTGACAATGAGGCTGAGAAAGGATAGCTGAGACAGTGGACAGCTAATACACGAGCATGTTGTAGGATCATGTATTAGAGAGGAGGCAAAGTCTGTATTGATAGGATGCCAAATGGTATAATGAGGCAGAAGTGGTGGGTTTTAGCAGCTGTAATGGCAAACCTCATCCTATATCTGGTGACAAGCACTTAAATCAGCCAGAACAATATATTTTCACCAAACTCTGACCATGGGAATATGCTCATATATTTAAAGCCTGTTTTTTATACATCTGTGTTGATGGAAAGATTACTATACTTTTTCTATTCAAACAACTTGAGGAACATACAGCTTTTAAATTGTGGCTCTAGAGGCTAACACTGCTCCATGATTTCAAAGGCACTAGCTATTAAAAGAGTCTGTAGTCTCCTTGGAATAAAATGAATGGTAAGGTCAGCATGTGTTTTGGGCAGGCAGAATGCCCAGGTTACGCAAAAGCTATTCTAAGGTCTGGGCTACAGCAGCAACAAAGCATTCATCATAAATGGCTAGATGTTATGCTGATGTTCGACCTTGTTTTTTTTGCAGGTTTATGATCGAAGTGGCCGGAGTGGCATGTTGTCTCATCCCAACAGCCTTGTTAGACAGAAGCGAGAATGGACAGTCCCTCCAGCTTTCATACGGGAAGAGGAAGACAATTCATACAGGAATCCAATTGCTAGAGTAAGCTTGGAAAAGAGATAAACACAGAATACACAAAAAAATAGAGATGAAAATGTACAATAAGGATGTGACTGTCCTAAACACAGACACAAATATTTATTGAATTTTAATGAACTATATAATCTCAGTAGAATGTTGGCACATTTCTTTCTGTTTCCTTCTTTCAGATGAGTTACTCTGAAGCCTGATTTGGTTCAGTCTCTCATCTGTTCCCAGCCAACAATTTTCATAATACCTTTCATAATACAAGAATCTTTGAGTTTGTTTTTTTTCACTCCATCACCCCTACTCAGCTATGGTTGAAATTGGCAAGTGGTTCCCAAAACTGCTGGTGTACATGGTTGTATAGAAATCATGTACGTAATTGGATAGAAAGCTGTACATGCAGCATGATTATATATGCCTAATTTTTTAAGAAAGTAGGCTAAAAATAACTGAGATGTTAATCCTGTAGTGGCACACTGGTACACGTTTGGTTTAGCACTAGTGTTGAAACCTGAATTCACCACAGTGGTCACTTCAGCATATATATTGACTGCAGATGGTAGTAGGCTGTTATCCTCTGTGTGGACTGACCCTTGATGGTGATGCAGGTGCAATGAAATGTGCTTCTCCAGATGTTTCATGTAGTTCAGATATTAGGTGAGAGCAGAGGAAAGGTATAATCTCTACTCTATGCAGCCCCTTCAGTCCTGGTCCCACTCAATAGCCTAGGACTCGTCTTTTTTAAAAAGGTGCCCTGTTTCATTTTCAGGCTTTGCTCAAATAACTTTAACCTCCTCTGCTGAATTCATTGTTCCAGAGTCTTAATATGTTTGTGGTTTTTTTTTCCTCCGTGGTCTTTTTCCTTGTTTTATTTGTCCCCATCCATTTAAGCAGCCAGTTTCCTCCTTTTTCCCTCACTCCAGCTTTTTATCTTAACTCAGTGCTTTTCTAGCCTTTCCAGTCAGTCTTCCTTATGCTTGTATGCTGTCCAGCTCTCTTTTGTCCAAGCAGTCCCAATTGTCTCCTACAGACCTCTCCACTCCATGGATCCCAGCTGTTGCCATACCCATTACGCTCATCTCCCCAGACTAGTCCCTCAGACAAACTAGTTAACTCTTCCTGCATTCATCTCAACGTGTTTACCCTCAAAGGAATGTAGGAAAACTGCATTTAATGTTAATTTTTGTTTGTTATGAAAATAGCTAAAATATTTTCTCTCTGTTTTTCAATGTGGTTTTATTTATCAAAGGCTATTTACATTCCTCCTAGATACATTCTGATCGTGAAGATGCAGGGATAGTGGTAACTTATACTATATCTGGTCAAGGAGTAACAGAACCTCCTTATGGATTATTTGTTATCGATGGGAAGACTGGGAACCTGAACATAACAGGAAAGGTTGACAGAGAAAAGACGCCAATGCTGTTTGTAAGTTGAATAGTAACCTTTTCGTTATACATGCTCTTAGGCATTTTTTAATTTATTTTGTTTAAATTTGTTAACTTCAAGTAGTTTTAACATTTCTGAACATTTATATATGTGCATATATGTATGTTATGTTAGTGCTAATATTTTTGTTATATATAGTATATATTGCTTTATATTTATCTTCTGTATATGCATTCAATGCTGAAGAGCTCATTAAAGAGGTCAAGACTGGAGGCAGTCCGTGCTGCAGTGACCATGTCCTGGTTGAGTTTGTGATCTTGGTGAACACGGGCCTGGCAAAGAGCAAAGTCAGGACCCTGAACTTTAGAAGAATGAACTTCAAGCTATTTAAAGACCTGGTGGATGAGTTCCCCTGTAACACTGTCCTTAGGGACAAAGGGGCTGAACAGAGCTAGCAATTCTTTAAGGATGTTTTCCTTAGAGCACAAGAACTTTACAGCCCCCTGTGTAAGAAAGTGGGCAGGGAGGGCAGACAGCTGGTGTGGCTGAGCAAGGACCTGCTAGTCAGATGGAGGTGCAAGAAGGAAATGCACAGGCAGTGGAAGCAGGGACATGTGGACCGGAAAGAGCACAGGGATGCTGTGTGGATGTGCAGGGATGGGATCAGGAAAGCCAAGGCACAAATGGAACTGAGCTTGGCAAGGGATGCCAATAGCAGGATTCTATAGATACATTGCTCAGAAAAGAAGGGCCAAGGAGAGTGTGCCCCCTCTGATGCGTGTAAAGGGTGAACTGGTAACAACAGACACGGAGAAGGCTGAGGTACTCAACAACTTCTTTGCCTCAGTCTTCACTGACTGTCAGACTTCCCACGTCTCTCATTGTCCTGAACCTGTAGATGAGGGCTGGGGGAGCAAAGTCCCACCCCCTGCAAGTGAAGAGCAGGTTCGAGACCATCTGATGAAACTAAAAAAGTACACATCTATGGGGCCTGATGACATGCATCCAAGGGTCCTGAAGCAATTGGCTGACCCAGTTTCCAAGCCTCTCTCCATCATATTTGAAAAGTCCTGGCAGTGAGACAAAGTCCCTGGTGACTAGAAAAAGGGAAACATCACTCCCATTTTTTAAAAAGGGTAGAAAGGAAGACCTGGGGAACTACAGACTGGTGATCCTCACCCCCGTGCTTGGGAAGATCATGAGATCATGGAACCGATCCTCCTGGAAGCAATGTCAAGACAAATGCAAGACAAAGAGGTGATCTGAGACAGCCAGCACAGGTTCACCAAGAGTAAATCAAGCCTGACCAATCTGGTGGCCTTCTGTGATGGAATGACTGTTACCAGTTGACAAGAGAAGACCAACCGATGTCATCTACCTGGACTTCTGTAAGGCCTTTGACATGGTCCTACATGACATCCTGGTCTCCAGATTGGAGAGATATGGGTTTGATGGGTGGACCATTCAGTGAATAAGCAGTTGGCTTGAAGATTGCACACAGAGAGTGGTGGTCAATGGCTCTATGTCCAGGTGGAGGCTGGTGATGAGTGGTGTCCCTCAGGGATCTGTCTTGGGACCCGTGCTGTTTAATATCTTCATCGATGACATAGTAGGATTGACCACACCAAACAGCAGGTTTATGAAGACACCAACCTGAGTGGTGCAGTCGATACAACAGAAGGAAGGGATGCCATCCAAAGGGATGAGAAGCTTGAGATGTGGTCCCATGTGAACCTAACGAGGTTCAACAAGTCCAAGTGCAAGGTTCTGTACCTGGGCTGGAGCAATCCCAGACACAAGCACAGACAGGGATAAGAAGTTGTTGAGAGCAGCTCTGTGGAAAAGGACTTGGGGGTTCTGGTGGATAAAAAGCTCAAGATGAGCCAGCAGTGCATGCTTGTAGCCCAGAATGTCAGCTGCGTCCTGGGCTGCATCAACAGAGGAACAACAGATCAAGGAAGGTGATTGTGTGTCTCTGCTCTGCCCTTGTGTCCTGGAGTTCTATGTCCAGGTCTGGGGCCCCCAGCACAAGAAGGATGTGGGGCTGTTAGAGTGGGTCCAGAGGAGGGCCACAAAGGTGATCAGAGGGTGGAGCACCTCTCCTATGAAGAAAGGCTGAGAGAGATGGGGCTGTTTAGCCTGGAGAAGAGAAGGCTTCGGGGTGACCTCATTGTGGCTTTTCAGTACTTAAAGGAGGGGGCTTATAGAAAAGATGGAGAGTGACTTCTTGCTCAATCAGATAATGACAGGACAAGGGGGAATTGTTTTAAACTAAAAGAGGGGAGATTTAGATTAGAGGTTAGGAGGAATTTCTTCACTCAGAGGGTGGTGAGGCACTGGCACAGGTTGCCCGGAGAGGTTGTGGATGCCCCATCCCTGGAGGTGTTCAAAACCCAGGTGAGATGAGGCTCTGAGCAATCTGATCTAGTGGGTCACATCCCTGCCTATGGCAGGGGGGTTGGAACTAGATGATCTTTAAGGTCCCTTTCAACCCGAGACATTCTGAAATATATATATATATATATACATATATATACACACAGTCACTTGTATTTCTTTATTGTTTATCTATTATTTCAGCTCAGAGGTCATGCATTAGATAAGAATGGAGCAAAACTGGAAGATCCAATAGACCTCCCAATTAAAATTGTGGACATAAATGACAATCCTCCAGTGTTTTCACATGAAGTTTTTGTTGGTTCAATTGAGGAATTAAGTGAAACAGGTAACATGTTCTTTAATTATTTTTTAATTGTTTTTTTCCCCAACTTATGCAAGGACATAAGTTAATGTAATTTTTGCAGCAGCGTATCTGAAATAACAACAATGCATTCTGTGGCTTCTGTAGGACAGGTTATCCAAGTGTGATTGCAAGCTTTTATTCAGGGCTAAGCTGTGTGGTATGATGAAGGGGAAGTGGATGCATAAAGGCAAGAGAGAACAACACTTCCTCTTGTGGTAACTTTTTGTGTCAAAGCTACCACTAACCAGGGAACCTGAGTCCTTAAGTAGAAACTGCATGGAAAATGTTGTCTGGCCTGGCAATTCCAGCCTATTTGGGCTTTAGGAGGTCCCAGTACAAGAAGGACGTAGATATATTAGAATTATTAGAGTTATTAGGCCACAAAGATGATCAGAGGGCTGGAGCACCTCTCCTGTGAAGACAGGCTGAGGGAATTGGGGTTATTCAGCCTGAAGGAGAGAAGGCTCCAGGGAGACCTTATAGCAGACTTCTAGCCTTCTTCTCTGGGGACAGACTCTGAGAGGGTATGCAGTGATAAGACAAGGAGTAATGGCTTTAAACTAAAGAAGGGTAGATTTAGATGAGATATATGGAAGAAATTCTTCACTGTAGGGGTGGTAAGGCACTGGAACAGGTTGCCCAGACAATCTGTGGATGCCCTGTCCCTGGAGGTGTTCAAGGCCAGGCTGGATGGGGCTTTGAGCAACCTGGTCTGATGGGAGGTGTCCTTGTCCATCACAAGAGTGTCAGAATTAGATGATCTTTAAGGTGTCTCCCAATCCAATGAATCTGTGATTCTATGACTCAGCTCTGCTGTGCTTAAAATAGCCCTTTGTCTATGGGCTGGAGAAGTACTTTGCTGTTCACAGCATATGATAGTGACCCAAACCTCAGAGAACAAGTTAATGGCAATTTTCCTGTTAATGACAGTAAACGTAAGAGGAGATCTTGAAGCAACAGACTGTTTCCCAGAGTAAAACATCCTAATAAATACCTGACATTGTGTCCATTTCAATGCCATGGTAATCCGAAGACAGAAACTACTGACCATCCACTTATGTGAGGTATTGAGTACCCTTGGCTCTCTTTCAAGTCAGTAGTAGCCATGTGGTAATCATCTTTCTGCCTGAATTGTAGTTAACATTCAAACCCAAGTACTGGCACTGAACACTGAAGTAGACCCCTCCCAAGAGGACAGTATCCTGTGCCATGACTTACAAGGGGATTGCAGCATGGTGGCCACCATGTATTTTGAGTGAAGCTATTGGACAACATCAGTCAAAACAGAGCAATTGTTTTTATTGGTGTTGGGGTGCAAAGTCAGTACTGCTCCCTTTAGAATGATGTGAGGGGAAATGCAACTTACTTTCTAAAACATTTCTCTCTTCTCTGTACAGTATTGACAGTTTTCTGTCATATTTCTTAATCAGAACTCTATCAGAGTTTGACCCATTGAACAGTTCTGGTGCATTGAATTCTGTGGGTTGCAGGTGTGTGTTGATAGTGTGATTTTGTTTGCTAAGTGACATACTTTTAACATGATGGATTTCAAGAACGCTTCTTCAGCTCTATTAAATAAATAAGTAAAGGCAAGGGCATTAAAGAATTGTGCAGGACATCTGACAGCACTCTCTTATCTGTGACATTATAGTTAAATACTTGCCAGTGCAGTGCAGCATAACCAAATATTCAATTTTGTTTGCTTTTTTTCAGGTACAATTGTAATGAAGATAAATGCAACAGATGCAGATGAACCAAATAACCTGAATTCCAAAATTGCTTTCAGGATCATATCCCAAAACCCTAGTTCTGCATTCAGCATAAATAAAGATACTGGAGAGGTTCGAGTAGCAACAATAAACCTTGACAGAGAGGTAAAAAACAAAAAAATATATCAGTTAACAACATTCTTCTACTATCTGTTATATCACTTTTTTTTACTTCACCCCACTTGGGATAAAAGGACAATTTCTTGCCTGGCTGATGTGAATTTTGTGGGGACTGTGGGAGGGGCTGAGAGAAAGCTTTCATTCACCTTGTCACCTCCCTAGCAGTTCCAGCCCAATGGCTGTTGCTTTCTGTCCCTCCTGTATATCCAAGGGATCATTCTGTTGCTGGTGAATGTGTGGCAAGGACAATCCAGATCACCACCTGCAGAGCTGATGATTGCAATATAGAGTAGCCTGCTATGCAAATTTTGTTACAAAGATTAAGAATAGGCGCTGCTGTGAAACAGTGTTGAAAACCACTTATTACCAGCAATTTCCCTTATGCTCGCATGTATTTTCACTGGCCAGCAGATGGTGATGTTTATGCTAGCATTCTGTATCTGAGGACAACATCTCTGAATCTAGCCCTGCCCTAACGTGCAGATATGTTCCTGTCCCTGTTCATGGCCAATCAAATTTTGTCATTCTCCATTTGAGCACAGTCTAATTCTTTGAGGAAAATACGGAACTCAGAAATCCTTTTCTAAGCCTCAGCTCTACTCTAATAGAGACAGTTGTACGTGAGATTTAATACTGGCTAGAGAGATTTTATAACTGGCTATTGCATGAGAGGGATGACCAAAATATGATGGCAATAATACATCAAAGAAGAAAAAAAGCCTGTTTAAGCACTTCTTATTTTATTTTTATTTTATTTTTTTTTTAACGACAGACACAAAGTAGCTATTCTTTGGTGGTAGAAGCAAAAGATCGTGGTGGTGCATCAGAAGGAAATGGTGCAACATGTTCTTTAGAAATCAAGATTTTGGATGTCAACGACAACCTGCCTGTGGTTCAAGGTCATGCAGTAAGTACATTTATCACGATACTTGGATTGTTCCTATACCTGCTGGTATTTCATTGCTTAATAAGATGTTATGCAAACCTTCTTGCATTAATGAAGTAAATTGTGACATCTTTTTAAAGAGGAGATTTTTTTTTATTGCAGTTTGAAGGAAGCATTGAAGAAAACAGAGCAAATGTGGAAATTATGCGAATAAAAGTGTTTGATAAAGATGAAGAGTTTTCTGATAACTGGCTGGCGAATTTTTCATTTGTTTCTGGTAATGAAGCTGGCTTTTTTCGTATAGTAACAGATACCAAAACAAATGAAGGAATTTTGACTCTTGTAAAGGTTAGTATATTCTTCAGAAAGTCTTCTACATACTAGAATAAGTGATTCTTTTTAGTATAAATTGACACACAATTTATATGCAGTAAGTAAACTAAATTTACATGGTGGATATTCCTCCTTTGTCATACCTTTTGGTGCTCTATTCAATAATTCTGTACAAGATAATGATTTTGTCCAGCTTTGCCATTAACTTTCCATTAGATGGCAGATGTATCCAGTGAGACAGAAATCCCCAGACTTTCCTTGTTGTTGGGTAGCAGTGCTAGCACATACTCTGTAAGCTTTCTCACATTCTTGCTATCCTTGCTGGTCTCAGTTTAATTTTCTTTATTTCCCATGGCCACAGATAGACTACTTATTTTACAAATTTCCATGAAATTTTCACTGCTCTCTAATCCACAGGAACTGAAGATGCATAATGCCCTACGTTTTCTTTTTTGCTGTGCTGGTTTTGTTATCTGAAAATTTATAATTATTTTAAATGTGTATATGAATATTTATATATATATATATACATATACACATAGTATATATACATGTGTATATAAAAACATTACTGAAGTAACTGCATTGGTTGAAAAAAAATTGGAAGAGCAGAGTAATTCTGAGTACTGATTCACTGAAGGCGAAGACAGAATATACGTGTGGGACTCATTGCACCTTCCCTAAATTAGTTAAAATTGAATAACATCAAGTCATAACTATGGTGCCATCCATGAAAAATAAGACATGCACTCTTCAAGAGTTAAAGCTTTTTATATTGAGAGTAACATGTTAAACAACAGTTCTTTTTACTATAGCATCCTTCACCAGTATTATTTAAATATCAAATGTCTGAATGTTTTCTGGGTATCAAATCCTATCAAATTCTGAGTTTTTCTTTGTTTCTGATTGCTCTAGGAACTAAACTATGAAGAAATGCAAAGCCTGAACTTGGGTGTTGTTGTTACAAACAAAGCAGAATTCCATAAGTCAATTAAAAACAGTTATAAAGTACAAACAATTCCAATCAAAATTAAAGTGATTAATGTGCGGGAAGGCCCTGTATTCCCTGGTGGCACAAAAATTATTACTGCAAGTGAGAGCCTGCGAGTAACCCAGATTATTGGACAGTATCAAGCACTCGATGAAGACACGGGAAAAGTAGCAACGAACATAAAGTAAGAGTCTTTTTATAACCATCATAACTGAGCATGTCACATCTTACTGAAAAATCTGATAACTGAACTGAGATAATTTCCAAGGCAATCTGTTTTCTACTATGCACAGTTTACACCTAAAAGAACATCTTCACCATGAGTATTCTATTATGCAGAAAATGGTTGGCTTGAAAATCCTATCTGTTTTGTCATATATGGCGAGCCAAGAGTTCGTGCTGAAATTATCTGTGCTTGCTTGCCATTTGTCATGCCTTTCTGTTTTTGAGAGCATGTTTGCTCATTTGACTTCATCGTCTGCAGAAACATTAGGAAGGAGTAGGCAGAAACACACAGAAACTGGACAAAAAGGGTGTTAGGGTAGATAAGTCCGCATGCATGTGCATGCAGCTGTGTTTAGATTTTTGAACCACAGCTCTTCAGCTAAAATCTTGAACTGCCATTTAGAAATGGTGTGGACTGGCAGAGGTGCATAACTAGACCTGGGTCCCTTTCCCCCATGCCTCTAATGCTGCCTCTTTGGGGTGGCTGCTGTTCTTCCAGTGCTGGGAGCAAGGTCAGGGGAAGGAGACCACCATGGCCAGCAGCAGGTTCCCCTCCTGCTTGGTTCTCACTCCCTGAACCTACCTTTTATAACACTGCCACACCTACATTCCTTAGGGAAAAGCAGGTTTCAACATTCAGGGGAGGTTTATAATCTTAGGTTAATAGTTCAAACCAATTACAGTGGCAGGAGCATTAGGCCTCGGCCTAGGGGGTTGGTCTCTGCTCTAAATGAAGAGCAAGCATACTGTGAAGCTGCTTTTTCTGGTGATGGTTGTTTTGATCTTTTATAAATGTGTACATCTTTATATGTGATCTTAATCAGATACATCAAAGGAAGAGACGTAGCAAACTGGATCAACATAAATACAGTTACAGGTGAAATTCAGCTTGCCAAAAGCCTTGATTACGAATCACAACATGTAGTAAACGGCACGTACACTTTCACCATGTTGGGTGTAACTACTGGTAAGTTTAGAGGGTTTTGTTTTTGTGCTGCTTGGTCAGATATATTTTGTTAATTTCCTGTTCATTTAGGACTTAGTTTGTCTTTCTGTAACTACGGTTGGCTTAACCTCCCTATCTTTAACTGCCTAAAAGTTAGGCACCTAGTGCCATTTCTCATAGGCTCTGTATTTGGAGGAGAGGCATGGACAACTCTGTGAAATTGAATGAACTTTGGACTGGGTTCTTGGGATGCCCATTTCTCTTCTTTGGCTGTCTGGAGGTGAACTGTTACAAGAAGTTCTGTAAAGACCTACATTGACAGGTCTTCCCCTCTTAAGGTGGAAAATACCTGCTTCTCACTATGATAATGGGCAGATTTCATTCTTAAATTTTTTGGAAAGCTAAGTGAGAAAGACTCTTCAATCTTCTTCTACATCTAATAAGAATTCTCTTTATAATCTGCATGTTATTATGTAACTACACACACACAAAAAAAAAAAGTTAAGATAGTAAAACTTGCCTTCAGAAGAATTTTGTCAACATGTTTCTTGACATTAGGAATGAAATATTGCTCCCATAAAATCTAGTGAGAGCACTTCCAACATGTTTCTCATTTTTTGAACTTATTTCAGAAGTGTTTGTGTTTTGGAAAATATTACTTTTTTATTTTAAGATGAAATTTCTGTACTTGTCAAATATTGATTTCATTTTTCATATTTTCTAATCTTAGATCTTCCTGCGAAAACAGTCACTGGCACAGTTGTTATTCAAGTTAAAGATGAGAATGATAACTGCCCAATTATTGAGAATCCGGTGCAGACTGTGTGTTCAGATGCAAAACTAATTGATGTAACAGCTAGTGATTTGGATAGTTACCCAAACAGTGCTCCCTTCACTTTCACTATCATTGATGAGCCAGAAGGGACAGCAAAAAAATGGATAATTGCAAACAGAAATGGTAAGAAAATATATTTTGAATTACTAGCAGTTCTCTGGAGTTGCACAGGAATGTTGCACTTTGCTAATTATAATCAAACTGACACTTTGGCTGATCCAGACACACACAGAACAACAACAACATATGAAGTCAGATAAGAAGATTCTTTGCCTATGTTCTGCTCTTGCTTGATGACCTCTGTATGTAGTACAGGTGACACAGGTGACATTGAGATTGAGGTACATTCCCATCTTCCAACAAAAAGCATGCAGTGTTGGAGGACGCTTTTCTTTAAAACTGAGCTAGGAGATATGGTTGTTAACTGGCTGTAGTTACTCCAAAGTCTTTTTTGGAAAAAAAAGAAAAGGAAAAAAAAAAAGGAAAAAATCCATCTGCAAAGTGTGGGTCTTGAAAAGAGGAAATACAGTGTAACCTGTCCAATTATCCAGTGCAGTAGAACATAATCATAAAAGTCATATTCTTATCAAGTAGTTCATGCTGGCCACAAAGCAGCATGAATTGTTAAATCATAATTAATTTTAATGAATATTTCAAAATGAGATGAACATTTTCTTCTTACATTCCTATTCATATAAACCTACGAAATACTTGGAAGGAAGATTGAAGGCACAACGAAGTTCTTTTTCTTATATTCATTCTTATCATCCATAGTCCTACAGCATAACACTACAAAGCAGTCAGCAGAGTTGTCCCAGTCACAACTAAGGATAAAAAAGAAATCTTCTTACGTTTTCTTACACTGCTTGTAGCCAGACTAGCAGTAATTGTAGAGATCACGACTTTTCAAAACAGGTTGGTGTTCCACAGCTGGGATTATCTGGGCATCTGTTGCCTAGTCCTGTCCTCAACATGGGGCAGCCGCAGGATTAGTATTGGTTAGAATTCTGGCTACCTGGTCTCTGCCAGTGGCCTACAACAGATTAATCTCCTAAAGACTGACAGTGTCTTAGGGGAATTCAGACTTTAGCTGTCTGGATGAAGTGAAGATTAGTGCTATGTAAGCAGCTGGGTAGTCTTACATGATGGGTCTGCTGGTGTGAAGCTCTTCCATAGTTATCTGAGACTACAAGTGAGCAGGGCTGCTTTGTTACCACATGAATTACTTGATAAGAGCACACATGCTGTACCAGCAGCTCTGAATTTAAGGTGATTGCATTGGGTGGTCCTAACTGGAGGGGACTTGTTGGGATTTCGAGAACATTTACAGGACTTAACTTTTTGTTCACTTTTTTCTTGTGTGCTTTTTTTCTTCTTTCTTTAACCACACCATTCTGACTCAGACACCAGTGTGCAGCTGGTCCCCCAGAACCTGAAGGTGGGCAGATCTGAAGTTCCCCTCTTAATACAGGATTTCCAAGGGTTCAGCTGCACTCAGCGGCAGTCCCTGCAACTGACTGTTTGTACATGTGCAGCTGATGGTGGATGCAAAGACAAACTTATTGCCAATACGTCAGTGGGCCTGGGACCAGGAGCGGTTGCACTAATCATCTTGGCGTTTTTACTTCTGCTACGTAAGTAATTGTTTCATGTTATCTCAGAAGAACTATGAATATATTGCGCAAGGCACCAAGGAAGAAACTGTCCCACTCCCAGGTTTTATCATCTTGTGTAAACTCCTAGTCTGTGTGAAGTCATGGCAAATCTCCAGTTAATTTTGGTGACATTGGCATTTCACACTCAAAGCATTTCAAGCTGTGCGTTTTGAAATGAATATGTACAACTTTAATATTTGTTTATGATGCCATAATAACAAGGGAGAAGCACTAAGGGATCCTTTTAGTGTTTCCCACACTTACCTCTGTGAACCCTAACTTCCCACTTAAACTGCAGCACTCTGTCAATGCTTATCACCCTCATTGCAGACCCAGATCTGGTTCCTTACTCTGAGTAGCAAATGAAGTTATTCTTTGATAAGACAACACAGAAGCTCAAAAATAAGAAATACCTGTAATCATATTACGGCCATATATATACCAGTTCTGCACTTGAAATGGCAATAGTTCGTTGCTTGTAGTGGCAGCAATCTAGCAAGACAAAATTAATTCCACAGGAAGATGTTTTCCTCTTGAAACTGGATTATTTTGAGCCCCTCAGGTAATGCTGAAGACATGTCATAGGATTGGTGAGATGAAATCCATATGAAGTTTTGCCTTGATCTAGCAGTAACAGAACAGGAGGAGTTGGAAATGCTGAGGTTGTACAATGATATTTAGGGGCTGGTTTTGCTATATGAGATCTTCAATAGAAGTTTAGATAAATACCTGCATGTGGTTATCTGCGGAAGTGACAGGTTAATTAACAGTTCACTATTCAGGAAACCATTCTGGCACATGTTTCTAGGAAATAACCTTGAATGTTTAGGAATTTGTCTGCAGTCTTTATTAGCCCTCATGATCATGAACTCATTAAAGATCGATTTCTATATAGGAGCTGATCAGACTTTAGCATTTGCTGTTACTCTGCTTTGACCCTAATCTTCCCATAAGTAATGTCAGACTGACGTTTCCCTGCAGTTCTTCCACTGCTATTGCTGTTGTGTCCATGTGGCTCGGGAGCAAAGGGATTTGCTGCAATACCAGACTGCAGTGAAGAGATGTTGCGTAAATGGAACAGCGAAGGAGCAGCTCCTGAAGAGAAGGCATGTTTCCCTAATAGCATTTCTCTTTGATTTCTATCCAACTGTTCAGTTTTGCACTTGGCATCTCCTCCACATTATGGGCTGATGTTTCAAACCTGCACAGCAGATTTTAACTACACATGAACATTAATTAAAGTTAACCCTATCAGGCTCAATGAAGGATGCTTGGAAGGTGAATTCCAGCAGCAGCTCTAGAAAATACCAACTGTAGTGCTTAAATTCCACAGTAAAGGCAAAGCAATCAAGCAAATGCTGATAGTATCTGAGCATAAGATAGAAGTGTGGGAAAAGCATCCATGCTATAAAGAGTGAAGTATTTGCATCTGCAAGCATGGAATGTTTTCTGCCTATTTGGGAGTAAAACAGTGAAAGAACAGGTTGTAAAGCTTAGCTTCCCATCACTGGTTTAAATTTGCAGGTTGCCTTTTAAATTACTTCCTTGTGTGTTTCTCTTCTTAAACAAAGCAAAACTCTTACTGAAGAAAAGGGGGGGAGGGAGAGAAAAAAACATCAAATATACAGAAAGAACAGTGAATGCAAAACATGTTTGCTCTTTCTTGTTATCCTACACAACCCAAAAAACAAAATGCATGACACTGTCCTGCTTTTGCACAATAATGAAGAAACAAGTAAAAGACCTTGATTTGGGCACAGAAAATTCATGATGAATTTTACAAACTTTACAGGGAAGCCAAACTGCTAGAAAAGACAAAAAGGCCAGGTAACTCCATAAGCAAAGCAGGCAATGCACACTTCCCCAAAGCTGGGCATAGTCTTTTTTGGAACAGCTGAATGCCCTGGAGATTTGCAGCCTTCCTCCCCACCCCCTTTCACTCCCAACCCTTTCAGTTTTAAGAAAACAAAAACCTATAGAAACACTTCTGTGATCCTCCTTGGGAACACAGTCATGGAAGCTGCACCCTCTTTCAGGAGGCCCTTTGCAGCAACATGTATAAGTTCAAACATGTAAGACGGCACCCTCCCAGGTCCCACCCAGCCCTGCTGCTGGTTTGGTGAGTTCCGTGTGCTAGACAGCACAGCTTTCATGTCACATCCTAATTTGTGTTGTTCATGCAGCCATTGCAAAGCATCATCCCACCCACTGCACTGGGGAACTGTAAAGGAGTGACTGCTGGAGCAGCAGCAGCAGGAGCAGCAACAGGAGCAGCAGCAGCAGGAGGAGGAATGAGTGCAGAGGAAGTTGCAGCATGCGGAGGCAGCTCTGCCTCTAATGTAAGAGGGCATTGCAGCATCGTTACCAGGGAAGGATGGGAAGAGCAAAGACATCTCCTTTCTGGTGCTGAGTACCATGCCAGAGCTGCAGCAGCTGGAGGTGTTGAAGGCATGGCAGCTGGAGAAGGCAACGTGGTAGCAGCTGGAAGAGGCATGGCGGTGGGAACTGCAGGAGCCATGAATGAAGAATTTTTAAGAGACTACTTCAATGACGTAAGCATATGACCTGAGAATAACAGTATACTGAGATTTACACTTAGGACTGTGAAATGCCATTTATGTTGTTACAAACACAGACAAATAGGTTTGTGTATGTGTAAACAATCCCAATAATGGTCAATGTTGCGTGCATGTGGGTGGGGGCATTAAGGATTTGGGGGTTAGGCTCACATGTAGGATGTAGACCTTGACAGTGCTCAGTTTTGTAGCATCTTAGGTTGTTCACCAAATCTCCAATGGCAAGACCCTTCTCTCAAGGCTTGAGATCCAGAATATTCACCAGTGACCAAGGAGCTACTTGTCCAGGAAGAAGCCATGAAGCAGATGATGTGATAGAAACCTCAGAGACTTGAGCACATGAAACTGTCCTGTAGGGAGGCACCGATGACTCTTCATGAGTCACAGCTGTAGACCTTATCATGGAGCAAGTTTTTGAAAAATAAGCCACAAAAGTCAAATGGTAGAGGGTGGGTCTGCGTATTCAAAATAGCTGATGAAACAGTGCTGGATTTGTCTGCACAATAGCTTGGGTGAAAGAAGCTTTATCAGAAGCATAGGAGCACATGTTGAAATCCATTTTCTGAATTATTTTTTTGTTATCTAATAATTGAACAATAGGATAATCCTACTCAATGCAGCTATGCTTCTTTTGTAACACCCATCATAAGTCCTTAGGTTGGTGAGCTACCTATAGGGAAAACTCCACTTCCTTAAGCCAAAGAGTGTACAGATCATCCATCACCTCTACAAATAGAACATTTTCACTCTCTACAGCTGGCTGACAATGGGGCCGTGCAGGGGAGTAGCTGTACAGGTTTGAATCACATCTAGGTGGTTAGCTGAGGGAAGGACTTGTGCATCTCCTGAATGCTCCAGCTACTGGTTTTCTGGGTGAACACACACAATAGTAGCAGTTCTGCTTTCCATCTGCTCTTTTTGCTTCTGAATGTTAAGGCATACTTTGAGCATAGCTGCCTGCTGAATTCCTGTAGGAGGGCTTAGTAAAGATTATACTATTTGAGGCTAAAAGGTTAGTTAAGATTCTACTTCTCTGGGAGGCTAAAGTACCTCAGAAACAGAAAGAAAAGAAAAAGAAAAGGAAAAAAAAAAATAGACAGATGTCCAAACTGTGTAGTTCAGGTGTGTGCTGATTTCTGTCAAAGTATCTGTGGTTATGTGCCTGCTTCCAGGATCAAATGCAGATAAACATACAGAATCAATTTGGATCTGGATATGTACCCCATTACACAGATGCCTCAGCTGATAAGCACTCCAGAATTTCAAATGTGGCAGAAGAGTGGTTCTGAGCACAAGCCAGTAACCATATTATGTAAAGCTGGTTCAGCAGGCCCAGAGGATTTGGCTATCTTCACTCCTGGAACTGCAGCTGGTGCAAGAGCATACGAAGATAATTGTGCTAGCACCAACAGCAGCCCTATTGCAGACACTGCTCTCAGACTGAGCTGGCCCTGGAAGCAATAAAGTCTGAACCCAAAAGCCCACCTTGTTCCAAAATGATCTGCGTAGATCCAGTTTATGTGCTGGACCGTGTGTCCATGCATGCCAAACCATTTAACTTGGTGATTTGTTTGCTGTTTAATTCTTTGGGTGTGATCCTGCAGGCTACACAAGTGAGAAGAGCCATGGCGGGTGATGACATGTCAGCATGTACTAATGTGTTTAAATGTGAGGATACTCTCAGTTTTGGTACTCTCACACAAAGACCTAGTTATAGATGAAGTTCATTCACTGAACCAAAATACACGTAATATCTTTGTCTGTTTGTGAGGACAGAATAGTATCGTAAACAGTAGTCTGGGAGGAAATAGTAGGAGATGGTGATATACCTGAGGCTTTCAATTTAATTCCAAAGTGCTCTGTGTTGTTTTTTTGTTTGTTTTTTTTTTTTTTTTGTTTGTTTTGTTTTGGTTTGTTTTTTTTTTTTGTTTTTTGTTTTTCTCATACTGTTAAGTTCAGGCTAACTTCAAAAAAGCAAAAAGCGGTTCTAGTACTGTCCTTAGTTTGTTTACAGTTGCTGTGGGTTCAGTTAAATTTTATTATGATCCTTTTGACCAACCATGCCTGATTTTTTTCAAATTTACTGTCTGAAAGTGCCATTAATGATCTTTTGCTTGTTTTTGCTTCCTGTCTTCAGAAAGCTGTCTCTTTTGCGGAAGAAGATGAAGCCCAAGCTGCAAGGGACTGTCTCCTGGTCTATTCCCAGGGGGAGTCTGGCTCCCCCCATGGCTCCATCGGCTGCTGCAGCTTTATTGAGGGCGACTTTGATGACCACTTTCTTGATGATTTAGGAGATAAATTTAAGACTCTAGCAGAAATATGCATAGGTAGACACATCGACATGAAAGATGGTAGCTCCAGGAATGAATCTGGTTTCGGCGTTCATGATGCAAGCTCACGGCTCTTAAATCAGCAAAAAGCCTTCAGCTCCAAACAAGCATTCTCCTCGGGCAGCCACTTCTCGTCCGTCCCGCCAGCACAGGCAGGTGGTGGCATGGGACAAGAGGCTGTGTCCCAGGAGGTGGTCACGGAGACAACCTTCTCGTCACGGTCTGGGCAGCATGACGTCTGTCCCCATCCCCCATCCTACGCAGAGACCAATGTCACCATGACGGAAACATCCTATTCTGCAGGGGGCCCTGCCCACCCAGCTGCTGTTTTTCTAGATCCCCAGTTTTCAGAGAACGTGGTGGTGACAGAGAGGGTGCTGGCCCCTGCATCGAGCTTGCAGGGAATGGTGGAAATCCCCGACCTGCCCTCTGGAAGCAACGTGGTGGTTACGGAAAGGATGGTGAAGTCAGAGGGCACTAGGGCAGGAACCATGACAGTTCAGGACCTCACCGACTCAAAGTACGTGGTGGTGAGGGAGCGGGAGAGGGTGCTAGTGCCTGCTGGCGAGCAGGGCTCGCTGAGCTTCCCTGCTTTGTCTGAGGGGCAGAGCGTGGTGGTGAACGAGAAGGTCCTCACAACTTCAGGGGGGACAGGCAGAGCTGAGCGGGCAGACGGTGCCAGTGCAGGAAGGCAAGAGCACGTGCTGATCACGGACTCCCTGCTGAACCAGGTAGGCTCAGCTGTGGAGGGGGCACCTCCTGCCAGCTCCACGCTGAGCAAGTCCTCCAGGGTCACCAAGTACAGCACAGTGCAGTACACCCGCTCCTAAGCGTGGTGCCTATCTTTCAGCATGCATCTCACTTTGGGCTTTATCTTGAGACCTGGATTTGTTGGTGCTTTAAGAATGGTGTGGACTTGGGTGTGGTGGCTTCTATCAATGATTGCGACCAAGAAGATAGCAAAGAAGTCTGCTGTTAGCACAGAACATTGGTGACAAAGCTTTGGAAGTGCAAAGGTGCAGGAAATGTTTATTTTCCTTGTTTGCTATTTTTGTAACTATTTTGCTATATATATGCTATTTTTATTATGTGGTTATTGTAATAATACCACAGAACAAAGCTGCATATTATGGGAAAGCAGAAAAAGTCTAAACTCTAGCAAAGCACAAGTTAGGTTTCTAAGCTGTTGTTTAGTCTATGCTGAAGTCCCCCCCCAGAGGGGCACCGATTTCTCACCATGTTTTTCACCATGTTTTCCATCTGTTACCTTGTGGAGCAGGGCAGCTCCCCTTAGCTGCAGCTGTGGGTCTCTGCACCCTTGTGAATTCATAGGAAATTTAAGAAATCCCTCCTTCCTGACAAGCCTGAATCACCAAAGTCCTTACAGCAGTGGTGTGTTGATCTCCTGCAGGGTTGTTCAAACTTCAGGTTATCAGCATCTGTACCTTAAGCAATCAGTACTTGCTGTCTTTAACCTCTGTACTAATATGCAAGTAGCAAAAAGAGCTGAGAACTGTTTTTTTTTGTTGTTGTTGTTTTGGCACCTGAGTGTAAAAATTCCATTATGTGTTGCAGATGTAGACTGACATGGAAAAGTAAGCATTTGTATCATTCAGATTTTCACTGACTCCAAATTAGTTATTAAATAATTAATGAGAAACAGCCAAAATTTACTTTGGCTTTACAGCCAGATTCATTCAGTGGCTTTTGCTAGCAGAGTTTATGGCCCTTAGGAATTTGTTGGATCTGATTTACAAGTGCAATTAATAGATTTCAATTCTATCTGTGAAATCTCAGATAGAAGCAGAGGAATGCAGCCTAATGCATGTTGCGCTGACTCCAGCATCAGAACTCCTGTGGCCTTAGCAGTGCCATGCAATGGTAGCTTTCATTAGCTCCAACAAGAATATAGAAATCTCTATATAATTCTGCAACACTTAATGTTATTTCTCTTTCCATGAAGTCTGTGTGGTGAAATGGAAAGAGAGTACTGTACTGTTTGGCACTATGTATATATGCACATGTAAATATTTATTTTTATGCAGGTTGAAACATTTTAAAGTGACTTTTATAGCAAAAAACGAGCATACACAAGTTCATGTTTTGTCAGAGTGGAAAGAAGTGTGTTAGATCAGATATTAGTACTGTGTGTATCTCATACCTGTAAAATCAGCAAGCTAGTCATAAGGTAATGCAAAGCCCATGGACCTGCGGAGCTTTCCAGTTGTCTCCATCTCTGCTGGATTTTTCATGTAGCTGCAGGCTACATTTTCCATTGATATGTTTTTTCCTTTCACTAGAAACACTTTCAGTGTTTTTTGTTTGAGAGTATTTTGTTTGAGGGGTAAGGTGATTCAAACACATAAACATAAAAAGTCAGAAACATGGCTATGCTCAGCAGGGTGCACATAAGTATGGGCTGTTACAGTACATGGAGGAGTACTTACAAGCAAATCAGATGATGAGCTTGCTTAGACCTGTTGCTTATTTCTCTCTCAAACTTTGTTTTTAAATTATATGTCTTTACTTTTAAGCAAGCATACAGTTTTAAGTGGTGACCATTTTTTTCCAACAATTAGAGGAAGTGAACTTCTGTATTTTTATGCAATCTGAAATAAAGAACTGTACTGCATTTTTTCTATTCTTTATTCAGCATTAAGACCAGGTGAAAACAATGGCTTTTCCACTGCATATAAAAAGTTTAAAGATATAACTAAGTTTGGGATTTCCCAAATAGCCTGAAGGACTACCTTGAAGATACAGATGAAATAAAAGTTTCTTTCTTGCTAACTTCTGACAAAAAAAAAGAAAAGAAAAAAAAAAAAAAGAATTCTGCCTGCTGATTAAGAGCACTAAATTCTTTAAGTCTTCAAGTAAGATAACAACAGCTCATGTTACTGGGCTTTTGAGTCAAACTCTTTTATGCTTCCAAAGCATGTTACAAACCACATGGCAGAAGACAGTGTCTCTGTTTTATAGTTGTTAAAACTCAGGCCCAAGAACAGGCTTTAACAGTAAGGACTGTGTCACAAGTCTTGCCTTTGCTAAGTATTGTTTATTCATAACTTCTCTTGCTCAGTAATCAACACAGATTTGTTAGTGCTGTAATAAATACATTGGAGTAGAGCATTAACAGTGAATCTCCACTGACAAGAGATTATTGATTAAAAAAAAAAAAGACTACTGTTACTAATAGTTAATTTTCAGGGCTAGGTTAATCTTGGGGCTAGGTTACAGCATTCTCCTACCACTTTTTCTTTTGTTCAAACTTCTACCATTCATAAAAAAATAAAAAAAATAAAAATATCAGTATGTGGGACAAATGGTACAGAAGAGTGCTAATTGTAGGTGAATTAGTATTGCATCGTGAAGACATTAATCTTTAGCACTTATTCAACATTTCAACCAAGGATTAAATCTGAGTTTTCTGTCACTGCTGTGAGTGCAGAGAGCAGTGGCATCATGTCTGCCACATATGATGCCGTTTGAGGGAAAAGAAAACACACAAAATCCCCACCTTTTATCAACACTTAGATGTTATCATCAGGTGCTAGTGCTGGCAGAACATTCATCAGATTAAATGCATTGCTTCTAGTGAAGCTGTGTTTTGTAAATGGTCATGGGAGGAATGCACAGACCCAAACTAATGGAAATGCCTGGTTAGCATCCAGCCACTAGGTAACCCTGGGACTGGCCCTAGACACTTATCTTCTGGCTTCAAAAGGAAAAACGAAGTCTGTAATTTTCTTATCTAAAAATAACACAGCATGGTTATGCTAGGGCTGAAATACCAGAGTGACAGGGACTGTATTCACACTGCTCTGTGGTGAGTTATGGTTCCTTCAAATCCTCACTATGTACACAAGACTTGACAAGCATGACCTAGCAGGCTGCAACCAGGACATGGCTGTCCCCAGCAGGATTGCCAAGGAAGCATGCAGAGTGCTGGTCCCCAGCACCCAAAAGAAAGCATTTCCTGGGCCGTGCCTCAACATGTGTGGGGAACCATCCTGGAGTTTTGCAAGATAGGGTGTTTTCTTCCAGCTTCCATTCTTTCTTGGGTATTTGACCATCATCCACCATCAAAAGCTTAAAGCTTGGTGGGGTTATCAGCAGTAAATCTGTTTAAAAAACAAAACAGCTGCTCCCTCCAGGAGGCTGGCCATGCAGGGAAGTGCTTATGGCCTTGAAGAATCCCAGCAATCCGTCACTCCCTCTGCTTGTGCCCTGGTAGTCGAGCTGCAGATACTGGCTATCTCCTTCGTTGGCCCCTTTGGCCTCCTGGTGGCCTTTGTGGTCACCTTGAGCTCAAAACACAGTCACAAACATCTACTCTTCTTGCCTGGTGGATAATAGAAAGAGGTACTGTGCCTGCTCCTCCAGCTGAACCAACTTGGGTGAAAACCCTTTCTACTTGGGCCCAGTTGTGAGCGGCTTTGCGTAGCACTGCCTGCCCGAACCTCAGCCAGAGTGTGGTGGTGGGACTGGGATGGCACGGTGTGATAGCTGGAGGGGGATCTTTGGCCTTTCCTTGAGGGATTTGAATTCCCTGCTTCCCCAGATTGGTGTGCTCCATGTGAGAACTGACACCACTTTTGCCAAGGTCCTCACCTCCAGCAAAAGCACATGCAATGTTAAAAAAGCTACTATAAATGGTGAAGTGGGTTTTGCACTCCAAAATTATTTGAACAAAAATAAGTTGTGCCAGTGTTCGGTAGCAGTGGCCCATGCCATCCCCCACAGTGCGTTTTTTTTTTTATTTCTGCAGCCTGAAAAAAAAGACCGACCGAAGTAGGCAAAGCTGCAAATGTGGTTTGGAAGCAGAGCAGGGCTGGGCGTCTGCTCACTTGTTGCATGGGCGTAGGCTGTGGGGAGGTTATCCTCCTTTTTACAACTCCCCATTCACTCAGTCACTGAGACTGCGATGAAAGGGTCATGAGGATTGGAGCCAAGGCAGAAAAGTGTATTTTTATTTAATAGCATTTAATAGTATAATGAGTATTTAATACTAAGCAAATTTTGACTTGCCATAGACTGAAGGAAACTTACAGTTACTGTACTATGTGTACAAAGCCATAGTACTGGTACTAAAATTCCCTTGAAACTCATTTCCTTGGAATATATAACAGAAAGCATCCAGCTGAACTGTGGGAATGTCTCCAGAAGGTGCTGGGACAGCTCTGAGGGAAAAAAAAGTGCCTGGCAAACAGCTTGTGCAGGGTGCTGGGGGCTGGTTTATAACCCCTCCTACCTCAGTGCCACGCTGGTTCCTGACCTACGTTTCGAATGTTTCATCAGATTATTTCTCTTAGATCTGTTATCTCTAGCAAATAAAACTCAGAGACGAGCTATCTCCTCCCGGTGATTAAGCAACAAACTCGACTGATTTTCTGGCTAATGATTATCTTCGATCTCCTGCAGCCTTGAGTTCAGCCTCCCCAGGCACCTGGCTTTTGTAGCCAGGGCAGGCCAGGTGGGCCGCAGGCCAGCATGGGTGCCAGCAAGGTGGTGCTGGGCACCGAGCTGTGCTGTGGCGGGGCTGCCTGCCTGGGCAGGGTGGTGTTGGCCTCCCTGGGTGACCTCCAGCCTTTGCTGCCTTCTCCCGTTGCCCACACAGGTTGGGTCAGGGCCCTCCTCACTTCCCTTGACTTCTGCCCTCCCTGAAAAAAAACTCCTAGTGTTGCCTCTCTAATGCAAGCCAGGTAATTTTTTGTAATCTGCGAGCATTGCCAACTACTCCTTTCTTCTTTTCTTGAAATAATAAATAAAGGCAGAGTTTCCAAGTAGAAGGAACGTGGTACTTGGGGCTTCTGTTTTTAGGTTGTGCCTGACCACGTCTTCCAGATGATGCATTGCACCTGATGTAACTCACATCGACAGCACAGCTCATGCTGGCAGGGGGAGGTCTGCTCCATGTGCAAGGGCGCTCACCCTTTGCCATTTATCATCCTGTGATACACCTGACATTTTGTCCTGTAGATGACAAGCTTGACTTCTGCAATTTCAGGAAGTACAGAAAGCTTCTTACACTCTCGAATCTGGGCCCCAGACAAGTACTGCCAAAACAATAGTGCCATTAAAGAAGAGCTTGTTATCCATCCTGCCTTTGTCTTGTTCTGTGAACAAGTGTGGGCGAGCTGAATTACGGATCTATAAAAATATTTGATTTTCTGTATTCTTGGTGAACTGGAAAGGGGCTATTTCTCCTCCTCATATTCTGTCTTGGAGGAATAAAATATTTTTCTCTGACACAAACAAAACTATATCTGTTCACAGTTCTGTTTGTGCTTTTCCAGGCATCTCTTAAAGCAAACATACAAATTAGTCTGTGTCAGATTGGGGTCAGGTTAGTCTGCTAAAATTGGGGTTGTCCCCTTATCCACCTTTTTCCAGCTTAGAGACCATGCTGATAGCTAGTGCTAGTGGAATCTCTCACTGAGCTCACTGTGCCCAAACAACTGTCAGTGGGGGCACATAAAACAGAGACTAAAGCAGGTAAACAGCTGGGGCAGATCTCAAGGATGTGTCCTAACCAAGGGGCAGAGGATTGTTCTCACAGTCCCATTCTTTGAATTAATGAGCACTTACATATTTGATGCTACATGAAACAAGTGTGTTTCACACACAAGCATCCAAGCAGAGTGACCTTACAGCAACCTTAAAGCTCTTAGGAGGTTCTTGTCAAAGAAAGGGAAAATGGAATTGAACTGAACACAGGTCTTACCACACATGAAAATTTCTCTTATGATTGAAATAGAGGCAACCACCATTATACATGCTGCTAAATTTTCTGGGTGACTCTGTTCATGTTACTCCATAAAATAATTAGTTCAAAATACTGATGGCAAGACATTCAGAATTACTTTATTTATTTATTCATTCATTCATTTATTTATTTATTTATTTTTGTGGGTGGAAGACATACAGTTAAAAACAAAAAAGAAAAGAAAAAAAGAAAAAGAGCAACAAAGAAAAACTGCTCAGCTGCCTATAAATCCTCACTCTCTCCAGTTGTGTCCTCCTCCTTTTAAATCCAATAAAATTCTTGCAAAATGGTTTACAATTAAAACAAGATGCAAGTACCTTGCGCCCGTTGAGCTTAAAATCCATGATATTAGATGCTGAGAAGGCAGTCACAAAAAAACTGGCCTCAATTTTTTCCAGGACACCAGAGAAGTACAGTTAGCCCTCCAGTGATTAAGGAAGTCTTTTAAAGGAGTTTTTTAAGTAAACATTCTGCTAAAACAAATAAAAACCCAAGTAAATAGAAAAAAGCATTAAATACCCCCACTAACAGACCTATAAAGGATGTTTCTGTGTATAACCCACCAAAGATCTCACCATTTTATTGTGATCCCCTCCCTTCAAATCTTACCAGAGACTTCCTAGTGCAGGCTGGCAATGCCAGAGTGCCAAATACTAAAGGAAAGGCAGAACATGGTGCTCTCCTACCGTGTCTTTAAACATTTTCCAGGTATAGTGTTTTTCACTGAGAAGGAGTATTTTTCTATATGACAAAACAGAATACCTTTGAAGGATGTGACTGGAATAGAAATATTATTGAGGTGAATCTGGTGCTAGGAGTAAATTGCAACCTTAGCCAAGATAATAATTTGGAATAAAAAGCTCCAGAATAGTGATGTTCTGCTGTAAACATGATTTTATGCTCTTGAAAGTTGATTTACTGTATCAGCTAAGTTTGGGATTTGTGGAAAAGGACAATGTGACATAACTTGTGATGGCACGGAAGGAGAGAAGCTGTTCTTTTAAAAATCATTTCTGGAAGAGAAAGTGCTGAATGCACCTCTAAACCTGAGTTTATGAAATTATCATCTGCTATGTGTTAGATAGAACCTGTGAGGAATGTGTGCTGCCCTGGGAGGAATGTCTACCACAAATAATAGCACTTAGCACCACTGGGGCTCATTTCAGAGAGAGCCTCCTCTGGAAAGCCTTGTGGCTCAGATAGCCTCTTTGTTTCTCTCCCACATGTACCTTTTCCCGCTGTGCTCCAGCCAGATTAAGGGATCAGCAGGAACTGAAATACTCCCCTGTGCCACCCACTTGTCCAGCAGGCTCTGTGCAGTTTTGTTTAGAGGAGTTTGACAGCCTGACCTATCTGAGTGCATTAACCTTGTTTGTGGAGCGTTAGGAAAGAAATCCAATCCTTCAGAGGGAAGCGGAAAATGCCTTCAGTCTTTATTTTTCTTTTTTTCACCTTGGCGACAGAGCGATTGCTAATTTTTATGGCTGGCTCGGTGACACAATAGATAAGCTTCTGAATCACGGTAATAAAGAAATGCCAGGCCTGTTCCCTGGTGTAATTGAAAAGAGAATTGGTTTATTATATTTATTACCAACAGAGGACCAGCTGCTTCCTTAGAGACATCAACAGTTTAATACATTTCTTGAAACAGAACCATTGACATCTTTCCTTCTGTATAGAAAAGCAAGAAGCCTGAAGCCAATAGAAGTATGAATCCCAAAGCATGAAGCCCTAAGCCAATATTCCCTAAAATTCATTTTCTGACATAAGACTCAACACACATATCCACCGTAACCACAAAACACGAGCAGCTGCTCTCAGCAGCTCCCCAGGCACCACTGCTTGTGGTGTCTGGGCTCCTTACTCTGCCCCTGTGAAACCAGGGTGCAGAGCATTTCTTCAGGGCTCCTGCTTGCTACCCCCAGCATCAGCCCCTTGCAGCCGGGAGCTCCCCGGCATCCCTGATCTCCCTCGGGAGCCTGCAGGCAGGCTCAGAGCCCAACACACTTCCCAACTCTGGCCTGCCCGGCAGAAATTTTGGAGAAAAAGCATTTCCCTGAGCAAAAGTAGAGGCAGGAGGCACCAGGGTGGCTCAGACCACCAGGTGGCAGCCTGCTGCTGCTCTTGTCTCCCTGCAGGCAGGCAACACTTGGAGGCATTACAGGGGTTGAGAGGAGCAGCCAAACCAAAGGTAGGGCTCGGGTCACACGGTGATGCTGGAAAACCTGGTATTGCAAACATCTCTGCAAGGGCCAGACAGCACAGCGGCTATCACAAATTCACCCAAACTCAGCAGCGTGACAACCAGTGAAGTTTTTCCATTGGTGTTGCATCAGAAAGATTTTTGCTTCAGTCGGAAAGAAATCTTCTACTGGCATTAAAATGCAACCTGTTGGGGTCAATAATGCCAAGGGGAATAAAAAGCAAGGTCCTGGACTGTGATACAGCCTCTCTGTTTTAGCGTTTCATGATGGTAACAGAGATGAATGACTTCCCAAACTTTGTCATTGATCTCTTAAACACAGCATTCTCCCCCAACACACTAATCCTTTTTTATTCTCAAAGGACAAATCTCTTAGGATAGATTCATGGCACTCTTCTTTCACAAATTCTGAGATATTCTGCAGTGAGGAAAACAAAACAAAACAAAACAAAACAAAACAAAAAAACACCCTTAACCTGGTTAATAGAAGTGCAGCTAACAAATACTGCCCTGGGGGAGCAGTAAGTTTTCTTATCAGTCTTGTCATCAAGTAATGCTGGAGCAAAGTCTCTCACAACAGCTCTCCATCCCCCTTTTCTTCACTCTTCTTCCTCTTGATTTTGCATGGTTTTATACTGAGGTGGCACTACAAGCATGATGGTTTTATACAGGTGATGAGCAAAGGTACAGCGGGGAAGAAAAAAAAAAAAAAGGAAAAAAAAAAAAAAGACATCCCAACATTTTGGGTCACTGCATGGCGGTTTCTGTGTAACTGTCACCCTGACTCAAAAGCGACAATCTATCAGTGACACCTTTACAAGAGATCTATTGTGGTCAGGCTTTTGTTTTTACAGTAAAATCTAAGAAGAGCAAAAAGTTACACAGAGCAGCACAGGAAGTCTCCTCAGAACCTGCATGGTCTGTTATGTGCTATGCAACACAGTACTTTTATCACCCCTTTTCTCTTTCCTTGCTCTGTAGGTTTTCCACACAAAGCTGCTTTTCTCCTCTCAGCACTTATTTCTTTTGTGACCAATCACTTCCACCCTGCTGGTACTGGAAGTGTTTTATGAGGAGACCAGACTATACGCCACAAGGGGTTCACTTGGTTCACTTGGTATTTCCCTCAGCATCTAGTATAAAGAAATGTCACTACAAGGTCAGGGACAGATTGCTTACCCTGTCAGAACTGGATATGCTGACAAACAGCAAGGCTGCAATCGTCCTAGTCATTTAGATTTCTTGGGTCCAAAAAAAGTTTAGGTTTTGACTGCTGTGGTCAAAGACGGAGTTCAGACTGCAGATGACTAATCACAAGGACTGCAGGAAGTCTGTAGTAGTGAAAAGAGAAGGCACTATTTTTGGAGGGTACTTTTCCTCATTCCAGAATGACTTGAGATAAAGGGCCCTACCTGATAATACCCAATAATAGACAAAAGCTTTAAAAGCATTTTTTTTTCCTCCCCAAACCAGACTGTTCACACGGGCAGCAGCCGAAAGCAGAGGCTGTACACCACTCAGAAGTACTCGCTGGTCCTCCGCCTGCTCTCCTCCTTGCTTTCCAGCATCTCCATGTTGCAAGCTCTCCCAGACCACTGCTTCTGGAGCACTCCCTTACCACTGCTGTGCTGAGGTCAATCACATCCATTAAGACTGAACGCCCCCCAAAAAACTGTCTCAGGTGTGGACATCAATAAGGCACACTAACCAGAAGGGAAGACAGGGAGGTACCTCCTGTCCTCATTCCGGGTGCTGTGCAGAGAGCAACTAGGAGTCTGCAACATCTTCTGTAGCTTGCTGATAAGAGAAATGAGACTTGATTCTTCAAGTCTGAGGGAGGCCTATAACATTCATGAGAAAAATCTGTTCTGGGGTAGGAACTGCAAAGTGAATGTTTGTGTTGTGCTTGATCAGCTGAATTAACATATCTCAGCAAGAGGAGTTCCCCTTTTTGGACCCACTCCTCTAGTCTGAAATGAAAACTGATTCAGCAAAAGCCGAGCAATTACCTCCAAAGAGAAATTACACGCAAAGCTAAGGTAGAGTGGGGTGGCAAGAGAATTACAGAAACTAGGAAGGAAGGAAGGAAGGAAGAGAAAGGTGTTTTCACACACTCTAAAATTTCACACACACAATGCCTCCTTTTCAAGGTGCTCCATAGAGCAGGGTGTTCATAAAGGACAAGGCCTTGAGTAGACACATGAGCAGCACACACACTGAATATCAGCTACAGCTTAAAACACAGAGACTGCCTTGGAAAAGATTTCATCAGATTTGGTATTTCTTGAGTTCCCATTTCCCCGGGAGGCTTGAGCATAAAGACACAGAAAATGCCTGTCTCCCTGGAAAACAGGTATACTGTGTTGCCCACGGAACTGCTTTTTTATACATTACTACATCCTGTTTCTCTGTTTGTTTGCATGACACTGCCTACACCACCTCCTGAAAGGGTATCTTCTTTACCTCTCTCCTGCATTTTTAGCACTCATTTTTCATCTTTCCCTTTCATTGTTTTTGCAGCTCCTGTTTCTCACCATCCGTCCATGCCAATCCTACATTTTACTTCCAGTTTAGCCAAGCCATTTTCCTTCTCTCCTGCTTTCATTAAATGTTTGTCTTGTTTCTTCCTCCTCCTTAGTCACAGGGATGGATCCATGCACTTCTCTGCCCATCTTTCTCTCCTCTTCCTCACACAGTTCTCCTCTTCACACCTTTTCTACTTAAAATAATCTAAACCAATTTTTGACTCTCTCCTACATGAAAAGGCCTTCACTCCTCAAGCTTCTGTGAATGCAAGTGCTGTGCATGACCCCCACCCTCCCACCTGACAAATTAAATCTTCTCCACAGCCTCCCTTTCTGTCTGCATCGCTAATACTGGCCAGCTGCACTGTTTCCTGAATTTTCCATGTACCTTTCACTGTTTCTCTCTCAAAGACCCCTCTAAGGAATTTCTGCCAGAGGTTCACCCATAACATTAAGGAATTACCTCGGTCACTTGGCTTTTTTTCTTCCTCCACACTCTGAAGTTGCTTGATTACATTTGCTTGAGAGAATGGAACTGTGTTGGCGGGGAAAAGTGGAACAGAAATGGGGAATTTCTAGATGATGGAAGCAAATGGGAGACCTCTGAAAGATCTGAGCTCTCTAACCCATTTTACTCACTCATTCCATTTTCTCCTGAAATAAACCATTCAGAAGGACTAGGGTAGGACCTTAGTTTCCAAGACACGATAGGATCAGAGATCCTTCGTACAGCCCGGCAGGCTGAGCCATGCCTGGGCTCTGAGGCTGCTTAGGATTTGGGCCAGTCCCCAAGAACAATAGATTTGTGCAGGGGTGAGAGCGGGGTAGGAGTGCAAAACCTAAAAATCATTTCTCAAGTGAGTGAATGAAATCTATAATTACACAAGAGCACTGAATAGAGGTTTCTGTTAATCTGTGATCCGATAATCTGCTTTGGTTGCCACTTAGCAACAGAATTGCACATTGAGGACAGAAACCCAGGGTGACTTAAAATTCCTCTCTTTGGCAGAGAGGAGAAAAGGTCCCTCAGCAGGCAAAGCAGGTTTCACAGGTGCAGGTTATATTGTGCTTTCAGTGTTGTTATGCAGACACCTGACTTTCAATTTGCCCAAAGTCCAGCTCTGCTGGGCAAATAAAATTGTTTATAAAAATCAGGAAACTTTATTCACAGAAACACAGGATTAATCCAAACAAATACATCCATGGGCTAGTGTTAAGGTCATATACTGTAAGCAGGAGGAACGTGGACGAAGAGACCCGTGGGCTAAAATTGCTGTACCAGAAATTACACTTAACTGGAGGATACAAACAACACTTCTCTCACCTTCTGGGGGATGCACGGTGTCACAGAGATGCCAGGAGAAAGGTGCAGGAAAGCATTATTCTACAGCAGCAGTCCCTACCCAGAGCCACTAGCCTTCATTGTCCTATATCCGAGAGGCACCCTACACTCAACAGAGAGTACTAGCCTACCTCAGCCCTCTCCTAGCTTCAGCTAGTTTCTTCAATGCCACAAAAATAGATAGATAAGTGTAAAGAGGTTCCTATCTCTTTACATCTGTCTGTGTGTATTTTTTGTTGTTGTTGTTGTTTTTCCTTTCTCTTACCTTTTTTTCCTTCTTCTTACTCCTTTGCTTTTTAACTAATAAGTCTGAAGCAGCCAGACAGGCTGACATCTTTTGCAATGTTGCTATGAATCTGGGGCCAAATAGACGTGGTTAAAAGACATGGTAAGAAGTGCCTGGCAGCCAGGCTCAGCTGCATTTCGGGACATCAGGTAAGACTGCAGCCCCTGCTTGACATTCAAACAGAAGCAGATTCTCCCTCACAGTCTGCTTTGGATAACTTTCTCTTAGCATGTCCTGATATTCAGAGAAGACTCCAGCAATGTCAGCATCTTCCCACATGAAGCATTGTGGTCCCCATACTGTGGGAAGGATGGGCTCCCACCCCAGCAGTGCTGCCCAGCAGCAGAGGAGAGAAGGGAGGTAACCCAGCCAAAGGGCAACAGAACCAATGTTGTAGTTAAAATGAAAGTTTCATCTAGTATTTACATTTTAAAAGGATTAAATTTGTTTTCCCAGGTTTGTTTATCTTTAGTCAAGGACATGTTTTTTTTTTTTTTCAAATTTTTACAGTGAAGTTTTGTTCCAAGACCTGTCCATGCCAGATGCACGAACCTTTTTTAACACAAAACACAACTCTTCTCCAGCTTTCTGGAGCTGTTTATTCCTAGGCCAGACTAACCGTGGTGGTATGTGTCTGGCCATTGGGGCTGCAGAGCTCCACAACTGCTGGGTGCCAGGGGCCAGGGGCAGGGTCCCCTTGGGAAGGAGATGAGGGGCAGGTGAATGTGAAGGGCAGAAACAGGAACTCTGCTCCCTTGCCTCTGCTGGTTTTTGGGGTGGGATGCGAGGTTGGCCAAAAGGGACAACCAAAGGAAATTTGGCTTTTAAAAGACCCCCAGGGGTGGTTTCACAAAGTGATTGCCTTTGTGCTGGTAGATGTTACTAGAGGACACCAGACTTCTTCAGGTAGTAAGCACTCTGTCTACAAGCCTGTTACATGTATGCAGCAGGCAGTTGTGCATGCCATTTCAGGCATATGTGTGCACACGTGTTAATGTCTCATAATGCATGGATAGCTCTGGGTTTTCACAAGTTGAGTTTTTTCCCAATTTCTGCATGCCAACACTGGGTTAATGGAAAAAAAAAAATAAAAAGGAAAAAAAAAATAAAAAGAAAGAAAAGAAAAATTGCGCAACAAAAAGGAGTGTGACTAGCGATTACACACTTCTGCTATTTACAGCCTTCCTCACATAATGGTACAAAGAAGGAGTAAAAATAGCATGTGCTCTTTTTATGTGACTCTTTGTACTTTGCAGAGGAACTTCAATAGACTCATCAAGATGATGCTAATAAAGAAAAGATCTACAATTCTGTCTGTAGTCAAATATTCCCCAGATAATACTCATGGGCTGGTGCTATTTGCTATTTTTCTTTTCCATCTTAGGCTATGCTACTTTTTTTTTTTTTTTTTAAATATCTGACAATATAAAGCTCAGATGTAAAACAAAAGACAGTAGTGCAGACAAGTCTAATGCTGAGGTCAGAAGGAATCTTTTAGATTGCATGAGGAAAAGTAAAGTAAAGAAATCATCCAGAGTTGAACAAGACTTTTGCCCTCTGTTGAAGGAGAATACTTACTTGCAAGGGTGGCTAAGGATTTCAATCTGATATTTCAACACTTTTTGAGGGACCCAGGTGATCCAGAGGACTTGTCTGTTTGGCTACACTTGACAGCTACTTAAGACAGTATGTGAACCCCAAGTGTCGTAACTACTCTGATAGCTGCACACAAGCTTCCAGCCCCCATGTTCTCTCCAGCCTACATGAAAGAAGATTAACATTCCTTTCAAACATGATCAGATGGGGAAATCACAGAGATGGAGGAGATTAAAGAAACTTATGTTACCAGTATGTATTTCCCAGAGCTAGTTTCCAGTGGCTGCAAAGCTGTGTGCTTGTGATGCAGTCTCAGGAAGGCATGGGGTGCTGTGCGCTGTGTCACATCACAGCAAAGGGACAAACTGTGGGGCAGCACCTGGCAGATAGATGGCTTTGGGCAGGTGGCCTAGTGCTGCCCCAGAGCAGCTCTGCAGGAACACTGGGGAGAAGCTGATCAGGAGTGGTCCACGAACAGTGCTCTGCTTTGTGCTGTTAGAAGGGTTGTAGGTATGTACAATGACCACAATATGTACTAAAAGGACTTCCAGGTTTTCCTGGATGACTTTACTTAAGCAACACTTTTTACACAACAGATTTTAAAAGAATAAAGTCAACTTCTGAAGGAAAAAAATGTCCCAAACAGGAAAACAAAACCTAGGCATGTTTCACTGGTAGGTTCCACAGCATACCCTGCATTATAGAATTTTATCATTTTAGAGCCAAGCAGTGAGAGCTTAGACTAACTGCCTGAATGTGAGATACATGTGGTCTTATAAAGTAGTTAAGTCATCGGCATATAGCATTCAGTGGAAAAACATCCAACATCAAATGATCTTTCGGACAGGTCTACAACTAGATTGAATTGTTGCAAGCAAGGAAAAGGAACATTCACAGAAAACTACTTGAAAACTCAATGAGAATGGTCAGTGGGAATAACTCCCTAAGATATTCCCCATGCTCACCCAGTGCTGTGGATCATTCTGCTTGCACTGTGCTGGGTTTCTAAAATAAGCTGTTGGAGCCAGGAAGTAAAACTGGCTGCCTGTCTGACTTGACTACAGGCCATCATCTCTTTTCATACCTTAAGTGGAGACGGGACAAGCTGCTTTACACCAACTACTGTTTTATCCCCTGGGCACTACATACTGCATGACAAATAGAGGGTCTGGTAGATAAGGTGGCTGCAGTTCTGTTTGCGGTTGTCTTGAACACAGATCATGTTTCTGCTTCATTACAGTTATTGATAAAGCACCCCTGGATGTACAACAAGTCTAATGATTGAGCAGTTTCTCAGCAATGGTGTGTGGCAGACCAAGAATGAGAAGGTGTATACCCCCCAAAATAATCCCCATTTTACCCCAGGGATAAAATGCATATTCCAAGTGGGAAAAAAAAAAAAAAAATATATATATATATATATATATATATATATATATATATATATATATAAAATCACTGTAATTTTGGGTCTAGAACAGTGATGCAACGGCCATACCTACAGCTAAGCTGCAGCCTCAGCAGTGGTATACTTTATTTATGTGCTACAGGAGGTGTTCTGAACCTAGTTTAGAGATGGCAAACAATTAAACTTATTTTTGCCCTTAGCAAGCGTTGCACTGAACTTTTGTCAAGTTTGCACTCTATAAAACTGAGCATGTACCTGTTACCTGATTAGAATTCAGTCTTCTAGCTTGGCTGGTAGTAGGTAAAGGGGTTATAAGCACAGAGACTTAATCAGAAAAAAATATTTACTTGCAGCTTCTGTTTGTCCATTTAAAGCAGCAATCTGTGTTTGCAATGATGTAAGGTAGGCAGCACTTCATACAGAATGCATATGGGAAAAAGGTTGTGTTTACATATATGAAAGCATACACAAGGTATATTTTCCATTACAATATACCACGCCATGCTTGTCAGTCAACCTCCAGCTAACTCATGTAACCTACGGTATTTCAAAGTGTACAAATGAATTTTGTCCCACATAATACAAAGCTAGCTCTATTTACTGGCGATATGGTGAAAAGCACTAGGAATCCCAGAGCTACTCAACATTTTCCTTCACCCCATACTTCCTACCTTCCTCACAGATTTAGTCACATTTGCTATGGACATAACTAGCGACAGGTTTTGGCTCAGGTAAGCTTGTCTAGGAGCAGTGGCTGGTATACAACAGCTATTAGCTCTTTTCCTTTGCTTTTCTTCTGCTAATGTATCATGTTGTTGCAGGATCTACAGCACAGAAAAGTATCTAGTCCTTCTCCAGGAGTTTTTCTACTTGAAATGTTATAGTATACTTTATCCTTGTTTTAAAAGTTGAGGTAGAGCAAAATAGAAGGAAAAAAAAAAAAAAAAAAAAAGGAAAATCCAGCCATTTTTACTGTCTCATACATAAGGTTCCTAAACTGCCCATTACTGCTTTTTGAGAACCCTTTTTCTTCCCCCTCTAAAAAAAAAAAAAAAAAGAGATAGAGGGTTGCTTCCTCTCAGACTCTATTTCAATGTGGTGCACATCTGCTTTTGCTAGACCAGTATATCTGGTAAATGTACTTGGAAGCTGATGTAAATATTCAGTGAAGCCCATGAAAGATACAGACACACAGCTTGTGAGATAAAATGATTAGTACAGCATTTCCCCAAGGCTTTTGGCAGGAAGCAGGCTCCAGTTCAATTACTAAAATGAAAGATATGAATGTGTGATGGCCATGCACATGACAATCTCTGTAACTTGGTTCTTCCTGTTCAACAGTACACGAAGTGGATTTTAATCCAGGGCAGATGGTGATCTTATGCCAAGATGGGGCAGATCTGTGGATGAACTAAAGAGGCTAGGTAGCCCTGGACACATGATAGAGCATAAATGCAAACACAGGCTTTCCAGCTACGGTTCACTTCAAAGCTGCATCCAGATGAGTCCATGTGGTGATCTCCCTATATTGACCTCCACTGAAAAAAGAACTGAGTCATTTAAATAGCATTATAAGATGATTAGTCATTAACCAATGGCTAATTTGACACTGTGTAAATTTGAAGAAGCTTTTGAAAGGACTACCCAAGTGGACCTACATGCTGGAAAAACATGCGTTTCCACACACCTATTTGTATTCAGGTACCAGAATGAAGTGTCTGGGAATAAAGCTTTAGACTCAGCATTTTACAATCTTAAACAGCAAGATGCTGAGCAAAGTACATAGCTGTAGTAGCTGACACAGGAGCTTCAGCAAATATATTTGTAACTTAAGAAAAGAATATAATTTAACTCTACAGAACCTTTTTAATGATCATAACAGCTAGGGGAAGATTTTCAATGTCAACAGTGTCTGATCTAATTATTCATTTGACATCTGCAGTCCGCTGACATTACATCAAGTATATGTGGAGACTGCCTTAAATTCTTTGCCTAGACAAAGCCCCCTGAAAATTGTGTTCTGTGTTATTTTTTATGCTAATAGAAACATTTGCATTACATTGTGGATTTACTGTGTACCTCTTACTATAAGAAGGGTACGAAATTAAATAGATAACCTTCACTATCTCATAATTTTGCTATCAAGGAAATTGACCTTTAAAAAACATCGATCCCCTGGCAAGTTCAAAGTATTTTTCAGCAATATGAAAAGTTAAGGCACCAGGGCTGCCACAAGGGTTATTCAGTTAGCTTTGCATATACATTTATTTATTTGTGCATTCAATTGTCTAGACTGATGGATTAGTATGTAGACAAGAAGACATATCACAAGTTTGTTTTAGAGGGATGACAGGGACTACAGAGATAGCTAATGAAGTAGCATTGAAACACTTCAACGTGAAAGTCTGCACAGGTGAGAAGGTGCCAGGTGAATTCATAGATTACAAACACTCCAAAGTAACAATCATCTATTTAGATGTTTCATTCTTTTGGAGTTTAGGTTATGTCCTAGGATGCTTTGAACATAGCCTTGAAATAATCAAAAAATGCAATTTTGTACCTGAAGCCCAGTCCAACCCACTTGTTTTCTAAATTGCTTGTTAACAGTTTACACTTCCTCTTTATCAGATTAACCATTCTTGATATAGCGTACAAGATAAGGATGATTTTCTTATTTTTCTATTTCTGAGCAGTAGTGTTTCCTTATTTCTCATTAAAATATCCAGTGTTAGTCCTCTGAACAAGGCAATTTGAGAATGGTCATTAAAACTCTAAATGCAGACATACTCCCTATACAAAATCAAAGTGCATAGCTGACTGACAAACATGCACTTAGCACAAACCTCTGAAATGCCACTATTTTTAAGGCAATTCTTTGCAAACTGAAATTCAAGCTCAATCATGAACTTCCTTAAGCACATTTTTATTAGAAAAGTATTACCTCCAGCTTTGCCGAGAGGATAATGGTAAATAACCTGCAAATTGCTAAATCAGCAGAAAACCTCTCACTGACTGCAGCAGTGCCCTGATGTGCCAGAGCTCTGCCACAGCAATTCAGTGGCAGATGCCTGGACTAAAATTCAGAGTTCTTGACTATAGCTCAGAAAGTTCAGGCAAACTTTGTCAAGAGGTAAATCTCAGGTCTTTTCCTGTAAGTCCTAATAGAATGTAACTCTAGAAAAGTTAAAATAAAAAATAAAATAAAATAAAATAAAATAAAATAAAATAAAATAAAATAAAATAAAATAAAATAAAATAAAATAAAATCACGTTGAGTTCTCTATACTATAGAAAGTTTTGGTTTTGTTTGTATGCTTTCTCAGAAACTCATCAATTCTGTAGAAGAAGTGCAAGGAAATTTATTCAAATAACTGAATGGTTTATCATCAATCAGCATATTTCCTGCTGATGTCAAATGAGTAGCTTACAGGGTTTTATGGTCAAAGTCATATATTTCAGCATATCTGAGCATTTTTCCATGTGAAATGGTTGGTTTTCTAAATAAAATCAAACAGAAGAGAATGGAGGAGAGAGTAAAGAGTTTATTTATGTAAAATAAAATTGTGTGTGACTATATGGAAGAGAAAGGTATACTGTAAAGCAGTTGGAAAAAGCCTTGACATAAACAAGAGTATTAGCGGGACATGTTTATTCTTGACCTGAACACTATAATGCTTCCAAGCAGGGAACACACTTTCAATAAAAATAGGCTTTAATTCTAATTCTTCAGCAATGAACTTCAACTGATTTGGAATTCAGATAAGCCTTAAAGTATTTACATATTTGAGGATTATCTATTTTTTTCCATAGCTGGGGGGTCTCATATTTCTTGGCTTCCATAAGGCTGTGGTTACTGTGCACACCAGAGACTCTTTGCCTTTCTCTTCTCCAGCCATCTAACCACCCTGAATGCTACTCCCTTCTTCTGGGTTTTGCATGTTCTCCAGCTCAAAATAGCCTCTTTCTATTTCTGTGTTCACTTTATAACTTACCTTTTCTTCCACACCAGAATTCCTAAATTTCCTCTCCTCTCCTCTCCTCTCCTCTCCTCTCCTCTCCTCTCCTCTCCTCTCCTCTCCTCTCCTCTCCTCTCCCTTTTTTTTCTTTTTAGATGTTTTCAGTGATCCTGTTAACTATTTCTTTACATTAGGGCTTTTATGGTACTACCCCATGTCTGATGCTCTGTGTAGCAATGCTCTCCTTCTGACATGTGCCCTCATAGCAGAGTCTCTGGGAGCTGCCCAGTTTCCTGCTCTTCATGGAAGCTCCCTTACTGCTTTAGAAGACTGAATTCCCCAACTCCATTTGCTCTTCTATGCTCAGCCCCTTTTCTTTAGGTTTCCTATTTATTTATTCATAAATACTTCAAACTTCAGACTCCCGTTACCCAGAAAGTGTTTAAAAATGTCAATCAATCATCACTTGCTACATGCTCAGCAGTTACTCATCTCCTGTCTCCTTCCTCCTTCTACAGTCACGTGTTTTGATTCTTGCTCAAAATAGTAAGATTTCATTCACTGAGGCTGGTACATTCTGTAAAATTTTAGAGTTTAGTTGGATGTAAATGTCAAAAACTCTCACAGTACAAACACACACAATCCAGATGATAGCCATGCCCTTCTAGAACCACTGTATCCTTCTCTATTTAAAACCATCTAAATAGGAGCCTCTACCTTCTCTTTAGTGTCACCATTTCTTCTGGCTCCAAGTAGATGCCTTTTTCTTTCAGCTAATACTCCACTCCTTGTGCTCCTCAGCCAGCTATTCCAAATTGCTGGACCCTCCTATGTATTTTAGCAAAAACATTTCACTGGCAATATTTGTATTAGTGAGTTGAGACTGACAATGGAAGGAGAATAGTCTAACTGTCATTGGTTTCACTAGGCTATAGTAATTCTACATTAAGTTTGCATGGGATTTTAATAGAATTCAGTACAAATTCTAGATGTTCTATGGCCTCCTAGGTTGGAGAAATACTGAAGACTTTTATCTTCTCACCGAGTCCACTCATATTTTATCGTTTACAGCAATAATCTAGTTACTGCAAAATGTGGCAATGAAGATTCACAAAAACACAGAGTCTATTTTCTTTCCAAAATGGTTACCCTGCTAATAGTCAAAGAATCCCTATTTAGATTTTGTTTGGGAGAGGGAGAGTACAAAAAAAGGTAAGGGAAGGAGGAGAAAAAAAAAAAAAAAACAGGTTTGGGGGTAGAATTTTCCATGCTTGTTATTCACTTCAGAAGCCAGCTAACAAAAGATCAATGTTATAAAAGAGGAAAGTAAAACAGTAATACAGACAGATGAAATATACTGTCACTCTAGACCTGATTTTTTCAGAAACCCTCATCTCACAGAAAACCTAAGGAAAAGGTTTTTTCCCCAGGTTTCCCTTTTTTTTTGGAAGTCTTTCTCCCATATGAGGGCAGTTCCAGGTGCAGACAGAGTCATTAGCTCCTTAGCATAATTTCCTTGCAGACCAGCTGACAGAAAATGAGAGGACAGTCTACTTGCACTAAAATGCAGATAAATTCTCTTCCTGGCATACGAAGCCTTACTGCTTCAGAGAAATATTTATAAACAATGTGAGCAGAATGAGGAAGTAAAGCATTGATGCACTGATCTAAGAGCAGTGTTTACCTCTCCAAGATCTGAATAGAACCCACAAGCACCAGACTGCAGCACGAGTTGTTACTGCTGGGCACCTCACATTCACTTTTACGTGCATACAAAATGAGCATAGAATGCTACTTACGTATTAGCCTGCTTTGCTGTAAGTTCAAAGGGCACTGTGATCCCAGTTCAGGAGATTACTGTAATATAGATTTTTTCCAACCCACAACTTTGCCAAAAGAGAACAGAGTACATAAAGCAATCTGAAGGCATAAAAGCTTCTGGAGAATACTGTCTATAACCTCTAAGAACTTCACCATAATCCCACCCAATTTAAGAGGCAAAATTGCATTTTTTAGAATACTATGAAATCAGTAACAACTAAGTACATCACCTCCAAAGAACTGAAGTATAAAGTCAGGGTTGTTCAGGACATGGAAAGTAAGAAATGCCAAAGGATTGTTTCTTTCAACTAGCACAGGGTGCAGTACAATTTTTATGTGATGCAGCTGGAGAAACCCAGCTATACCATGCCACTCCTCCAAGTTACATCTTCTCCCTTCTAACTTAGCTTAGGGCTGGATTCACCCCTGAAGCTACTTATATGTAAATGCACTTTTCAGAGCATAACAATAACTCTACCAGGATGATAAGAGTTTGACAACTAGACTGTTTGTTAGCCAGATCTTAACTTAAGCTACCAGTCTGTTGATTTGGCTTCTGCTCGTGTCCATGGAACAAGAGAGGACTCATTTCTCTTCTCTTAGACCTCTGCCTTCCCAAGGGGACAGATTGTACTAGGTCTCTTTCCAGTGACTAAGAGGAAGACTTAGTGTCTAGCTGAAAGTTAGGCATGATGAATCCTAGTCTTGGGAACTTCTGGTGAGAGTCAGCATGTTGTCAGATCCTATCTAAATTAGGTTTCAAAAATAAACATTGCTCTTATTAAAAAAACAGATGTAGACATGGGAATCTGTCTCCAAGCATGGACCATTAGTGCTGTCTCAGACAGAAAACGAACAAACTCCATTACTTATATGGAGTCCACCTCTATATTTGGGAACTAGTCTTCAGAGAGCATTAAATCCATTGAGAAGAAACATGGAGCACATGTAGAGAAAACACTGGGGCATTATCATGCACAACCTGAGGCCAAGGGAATGTAGATCTCCTAGAACTAGTTGGAATTCTGTGCAAAGAAAGGTCGTTTACATTATTCTGTGGAGGGCTTTCTACGAGTCTAATCTCCCCAGGCAAGGGTCATGTTTGTGTCCGTTACTTATTCTCTTTACTCTAGTGATCCCGCAGTCTTTCCATTGACTGCAATGGCTGCGCTATTCATGGACTGACTCTAGGATTGGACTGTGTACTAAGCAAATAATCAGAATCAGCAGATTTGGAGTCATATGGGCACCCAATAAGCAGCCTGTTTTGTTGTAGGATTGGGTATAAAATCCCAAATCTCATCAGCTCCTAGCTGTTGGCACCAGGACTCACTAACAGCAAGCAGAATGGCCTTTCACTCTGCTCTTTTTGTTTTCTTAGCTGGACTGGTATTTCTCGCTGAAGCTGCACCACTGGTGAGTCTTTTTTATTCAAACTCAATCATTACAAGAATCATCTATATTTTCTAGATGACTAGCATCTTCCTCAGCCATGAAATTCTGCAACAATTAGACTTCATTGAAGTGTTATTTTAATACCATTTTTTAGGTATCTTCTTCAGAATTCTTTAAACTTTTCTTTCATCATTTACCCATCTATTTTAGGACACTATGAAAGGGTATAGGATATAGGACATGTGACCCTTTATTTTTCTCTCTATATGTCAGTTTCTGACTCACATCCCATATCTTCAATATAGAGATAGCTTTACCTTTTTCACCAAACAAGTGCTTCTCTAAAGAACTAAAATGAAAAAAAAAAAATGTATATATATATACATTTATATAGTATATATATATATATATATATATATATATTCTTCCACCCCTAGTGATGATGTAGGCATTTATTTCTTGGTTGCCTAACATTCCCTATTAAAATAATTTACTATTTTCTTATCTGTGATCTCACTAAAAAGGTGTATTTTACGATATCTTCCCAGGGACACATGCAACTGTAAATATTTGTCAAACTGTGTATATGTATGTATGTAAAATAAAGTGATATGTATAAAGACCAAAGATTCTGCTGTAAGCCATAAATGTTAGTGAACTAGCTTTGAAATGCCATTTTGCAAAGAACTTGCTTTTAAGCCAACTTTAATTCTGCAAGAACAATCTATCTTCTCTTTGAAAGAAAGCTTTTGCAGGCCTAGTGAACAGCTCCTATATAACTTCTCCTGCTTTCCCCAAGGTCTCCCATGGCTCTGTTGATTCCAAATGCCCTCTCATGGTGAAAGTGCTGGATGCAGTCAGAGGAAGTCCTGCAGCTAACGTAGCTGTTAAAGTCTTTAAAAAGGGTGCAGATGGAAGCTGGCAGGACTTTGCCACTGGGTAAGTTATGTGGTCTTACTGAGACATTTTCAAGGTGCCTTGGGAAAACAAATGAGAAATAAAGGGAATGGAGCTCTGATCAAAACAACTTTAAGTTGTCTTTCACATGTCACACTATAACCAGAATTATACACACTAAAACCACACTATAACAGCACATGATTTTTGGTCTAGAATACATCCAATTCAAGTGGAGCATACTTGTTACTGAAATTTAAATACATACTAATTGGAAAAAAAAAAAGTTTATTCAATACTTATTATTTTCTCCTATCTCCAATATTACCTTTCCGTTCTCCAAATATATATATATATTTAGATCTTTATTTTCAACAGTCACATACAAAATCCTTTCTGTAAACTCCATCTCTACACATACGAATAACAAGTGTATTAGTTCTCTTCTGTGCAATAAACTTGCTCGTTGGATGAAACTGCTTAACCTGAAGGTTTTCAAGAGTCCCATTTTAACAAAACACAGCATGGCCACAGCATGTTTGTTGTCATATCTATAGATTTGCATGGCTTTTGCTATTGTGACAGGTTTATAGTTACAAAGCATCCTCAGAACATCACTGAGAGGCATGCAAATACTACTATCTTCAGCCTGCAGGAAAAATATGTGGAACAGAGGGATACAGTTTTCTAAAATTTAAATAGGTGAGGTATTCATGCATTTAAGTTTCATTGTAACAATTGACTGATTCAGATTTTTAACTAAGAGAAATCTCTATCAGCAGGATGATATTCAAGTACAGGACAACAAGCATAGGTGTGGACAGGAACAACTAGAGCATCCAGTGGTCTTTTACTAGAACTTTTATAACATGATTTATATAAAAGCTGTAAAGAGAAACAGAGAACACTACAAGCAGAGACATACCTTTCTCTATCTGAACAGTTTCTTTCTATAAAACTCAAAACAATCAAGAAGACAAAACCTTTCCTCATTGAAAGGTAACCAACCACCTAATAAGGAGGAGATAAAACCAGACACCTCCACCCCCAAAGGGTGAGTGTTAATCTAGGAACAAATGACTCTTGGAGTGGATTTATATACTTCAAGCAACAGAGTACCTCTTTAAAAATTGACAGGTTGCTTTGGGGACAATGGTAATGTTTTGCTCCTAACAAGTATTTGTGCCGTGATCAGGAGATACAGGTTATTTTGAATGTTTCATCAATTGGTCTTGTATGTGTAAAGTATAATTTACACTGGAATAAGATAAATATAACATCAGTGTTTAATGTTGTCACCTTTTGAGAATACTAGTGTTTTCTTGTTCAGTTTATGACACTGCTCTTAACATGTCCAAGGAAACAAATCCTGTGGCTCTTCTCGGCCAAGTTCTTTTGGCACTTTATATTACAGAGAAAGTCTGAGAAAATAATCTATTTAAATTACTTAAATAAATAAATGAGGAAAATAGCCTTAGGCACAGAAGTATTTTGCTGCGGGAAGGCAATAAAATAACATTAAACCACCTTTTTTACTGCAGGTAAAGATTATGACCTTTCCCTTGGCTTGCATCTTAACCAAAGCTGCTTTCAGTGACAACAGCGACTTAGGCTGAGGGCACTAGTTTGAAATAGTTTTTCACATATGATTGCAATTTTCTTCCTTTGGGAAAACTAGAGTTTATCTGTGATAAATCTGTTGAAAATTTGAATGCAATCAAGGAACACAATCTGTAACTACACCCAGCATGTTAATATTTTGAAGGTCTGTATGCATTTGCTAGGTACTGTAAAAGAGTCATTTTGCATAGATGTCTATAAAGGCTTTTTTTTTTGTTTTGTTTTATTTGGCTGTTTTAGTTTAGTTAGTTGGTAGTTGTTGTTTAGCCTTGCTAACACATTTTAGGGAACTTAGCAAACTTTGTAACTATAGAATTTAAAATATTAATAAATATTTCAAATAATAATGATTCTCTTTTAAAAGGCAGAGAGTAAGTTAGCATAACAACAGCTGATTTTATTAAGAGGCTTATTTCAAAATAAACTTGGCCAAAAATATGCAAGAAAAGCTTTACTACAACTGAGATGCACTCTGAGGAAGGCCCTAGGGCTAGGAAGCATGTGATATGGGTTCTCTATGAGCTCTTCCCATGACTAGCTTTGACCTTCTCACTGCTCACATGTTTTTGAAAATCTAGGCCTTATAGTTCGAGAGTTGCATTCACTAAACATTGTGACCTTGTATATGAATCATCATCAAAGAAAAGAAAAGAAAAAAAAGATGTCACAGCACATCTGATAGAAATACAAGTGCTCATACAGAAATACAAATGTTGCTCAGAAAGAATCACTTGTACCATTTTGCTACCAGGGCTAATGCAGGAAATGCTCTGCCTTGTGCTACTCCCTCCCAGAATATGAATCACACACTGTCCTGTAGGATGTCACACAACAGTGGTACTTAACGGTTTGCTTATGAGCAAACCACTGACACTGAATGGCTATCACTTGATAGCTAAAATAAGAGAAAGTGCCATTAACTCTTGGTGGTGAACAGAAGGTTTCAAGTGAACCCTTGTTTCCTGTTTCCCAGTTGTTCCGGATGGTTAACATCTGCAACTCTGGATCAGCTAATTACAGAAAGGACCATTCAAGCTGCATCCACGTCTTTCTTAAACTAATATTTCTTCATATGAACAAAGATTTTGAGTCACAAATAATTTTTTCCCTTTAAACAGTTTGTGTCAAAACCATCTAGCTTCTAAGCAGATACATGTCAATTGCCAACCTGCAGCCTGAACAATTCTTCAGGGTCTCAACAATTGCTTCACAGTTTCAAGGACACATGAGCACTTGCCAATGAGATCTTCAGCCTTTTGTCTCTTGCCTTTTCTAAAGGCAAGATAGCTTAAGCAAGGAAATACTAACGCTTCTACAAAGACTGCCTATGAGACACGTTTCAGTCATGTCTTGGATTCTCTACAGGTATGGAAAGAATACCCGGGTATAGCTGATTTCACCTGTACTATACCTGTGAGACTTTTTCAGTCTTCAAATTGCTATAGCTGAAATTTAAGAAAACCTGAACAGTACCACAGCATTTTTGATTTTGTAAATTCTTAATTTAAGGACAAGATCATCATTCAGACTTCTGTCATTTACTTGTCAAGTAACCAAGGAAGATAAGCAAGATTGAGGAGGAGGCTGGGAAAGAAAATCTGTAATAGCACAACTGATTCTTTCTCTGATAAGAAGCAGTAGCTCATTTCATTCTCTCTTCCCTCTATTCCTCCTTATGTGTTTCTATTTTCAAGCTATTCCTTGTCATAGGCTGGACAAGTCCTACTAGCTCTTCAAATCAAAGTTTTCTTTATTTTTCCTTCAAATACATCAAGTGGTTATGAAATGCTATATAAATATTTGCAGTAGAAAAAAATAAAATCATATAAAGAGATTGAAATAAAAATAAAATAAAACAGTGAGGGAAAGGGCATACAAAGGAGTTAGAAGACAAATATGTAAATATTTAAACAGCTGTCAAACAAAGTTTGGTCTTTTTCAAACTAATATGGTGCGATGCCAGCTAGATTTCCTCCTTGCTTTTGGATTCCATTCACCCAGCATTTTGTTACAAGCTGAATATATAATCTCTCTGAGCTGCCAATTCCTATTGCTCATTTACATGGCACCCAGTGGAAGAGGACCCTGCTCTTTGACCAAGACATGGTAATTTGAATTAATAAAATCTCATGACACTAAATTGCTGTTCCAAGACACTACCATTCAGGGTCACATAAAAACACATCAGTGTTTAGATGTAAAACCTATAGTCTCAGTGCTAATAACTACTGAATAAAACAATTTGCCACTAAAATCTCTTTTCTCTAATTATAATTTGAGAATTGGCATCTTGCCTTTCATCATGACAATCCTTTTCCAAAGCAACTAACATTTGGTTCCAGAGGGCACTTAGTACAAGTTTAACATGATATTAAAACAGGGGTCTTAACTATAATCCCTGCCATAGCAACAAAAATGACCAAAGAAAGCAAGTCAGCTTTAATTTGTGATGTACGTGGATAAGCTGTTAGCAGGGACAGGTTCTGCGATATCAAAGCATATACTACACAGGAGGGAATTATTTCAGATTACTAGAAATCATTCAGTGTTGAATTTGGCTATCCAGCACCTGTGCTATTTAACACTCCACATTGACTGTTTCCATTTTTTGGATTCATGCCACCATCTCATTTAAATGACAGTATAAAATATTTATGTAGATATTTTGTCATTACAGGAAAACCACAGAGTACGGTGAGATCCATGAGCTCACAACAGAAGAACAGTTTGTAGAAGGAACGTACAGGGTTGAGTTTGACACCAGCTCTTACTGGAAAGGACTTGGCCTTTCCCCATTCCATGAATATGCTGATGTAAGTATTTGCAAGTATACCTAATAACCTATATATCATGCAGCAGCATCAGCTGGACAGAATAAATACAGTGTTTTGATACTGAAAAAGCAATAAAATGGTTCACTGCCACCTAACATTGTGCAAATAAAGACAGTAAACCGTCAGCTAAGCCAGAGGAAGTAGCCAAATTCCCTGCAAGTACAAATTGACACAGCTCTTCAAAGAAGAGCTGTGCCCATTTAGTTTAGTAGAGACCTTTGTCCAAAAAGAGCTATGTTATTTGAATGGACTCAGTGTTTTAAAACCAAACAAACAAACCAAAATAAACCAAAACAACAACACACAAAAATAACATAGTCTTCTTTAATTGTTGCATATATCTCATTTCATCGTAAATATACAGATTTGGAAGCCTTCATTTTATAAAAAATTAGCTTTTCATTAATCAGGGAGATTTCCCTCATACCAGTCACCTGAATTCTTGTATGATTGCTAATTACAGCAAAAAAATTGTTCTTTTTGGTGTGCATTTTTTCATGATGCTCAGTAAATACATGCATAATGATACATGCAATAGAAAAAAAAAAAAAAAAAAAAGGAAAAAAAAGGGAAAAAAAAAAAAAGAGGCATAAAAAGATAAAGAAACAATCATAGTGAGAAAATAAAAGTTGGCTATTTCATTGATACCCAAATTCCATACTTAGGGTTTAATCGTGTCATATGCTTCCCTTTGCTTTCAGCCCAACAATGATTTATAGTGTGTTCTTTTCTATGACATTTACTTAGTAATTCCAAAAATTTTGTTTACATTCTTGAGGCTTACTCTGCCATTTAATTTAAGTTTCTCTAAACATTCTGTTCAGTGGTCTGGAATGGCTATGGAATTATTTTGTAGAACATTTTAAATTGTTAATTTATGGAGACCTGTGGAAGACTAAAACAAATGACTAAGGCCCTGATCCATAAAAGCCTGAGGTGCAACTTGAATGATTTAGGTCAAATAGACAATCCTCATAAGTGTTCCCTAACCATTTGGATGTCTGAAAATTGCTGGGACCTAAGAATTTCACCTCAAAAGGTGCCTAAAAGCACATAGTTGATCCTGTTCCAGCTAGGTTGTTAGGATGCCTTCCTTTGATGTAATGGTCTACAAGTCACCCCATTACCCTAAGAAGTGGGCAAAGTTCAGTCACTGTCTGTGTACAAGGTAATTCTAGCCTACAGTCCTCATGTCTTGGCAGCTTAGACTTTGGCAGGATTAGGGTGGAGGGGGGGATCTCTCTAGTCTTGACAGTTCAGAAAATAGTTCAAGCATTAGACTAAAGAGAGCCAAAGAAAGGGACTCAATTGAAGGCACTTTTCCTGGGAGCTGCATGTCTCACCTTCCAAGAACTGATTTGGAGAGCAGCAAATGTGAATTCTTTTAGAACAAAGGTCTTTTCCTTTTCTTGCAAGTCTAGTAACTCAGCTCTTCCATTAAGATCTGACTCATCATGAGCTGTGTTAAAAACAGTACTGAGGCACTGAAGTACAGAAAGTGGCTTTGGACTCCAACTGCCTGCCTTGCTTGGAGCTTGGACACCTCACACAGATCTTTCTTACTGGTTGTTTGAGATACCTCCCTCTCATCCTCCCACCCCACATCACAGACTAGAAATAGGCATGCCTGACTCAGGTGTTCAGTGTCTTCACCGCACTTCACTACAGGTGAGGCTTTTGTGGACACTGGTCCAAATCACACTAATTTCTCCATCTTCAGCATGTGTAACAAATTAATGGGGAGCATTACCCTTTGCAAAGGTGTCTGACCATTGACTGAACAGAACTAGCTAAGTAGTCTACACAGGAACTAGAGCATGCTTCCTAATTTTAAAAGCTAAGGCAGTTTCAAATGTGTGCTGTTCATCATGGTTACAAGTTTTCTCTTTTCCAGGTGGTGTTCACTGCTAATGATTCTGGTCACCGCCATTATACCATTGCCGCTCTCCTCAGTCCTTTCTCTTATTCAACCACTGCTGTTGTCAGCGATCCCCAGGAATAAACAAGTACTGTCATTACACAAACACCTTCCTCTGCTAGGACTATTGTAGGCTTTTAGGAGGAAGGGTTTTTCTATTGCTAATGCATATCTTTGTGCTATATTAGTTTTTGTGTTTGTTTATTTTTCATTTTGTAACCTGGCAAAAATTCAAACAAGTCAATAAAAAGTTACTTCTTTAAAACAATTTCTGCTCTATTGGTGAAGTTTTATTGTGTTATAAAGTGCCATAATTTGTGCTCAAATGCAAAGGGCATCTAGAAGCTGTGTGTGGCATATGGAAGTAAATTAACACTTGTTTTGGTTCTGTTATCTTCCTCCAGTACTTTAAACAAAATCTCACCAAATTAACTGGCTTGAAATAGGAAAGTTAGAGTTCTGCTACCTCAGGAAAAAAAAAATCCGACCAAACATACTCAAAATAATAATGTCATCTATGCTATTCATAGCTTACACACAGAAGAGACAGTCCCACAATCAACTAGGTCACAGGGTAAATAGGAGAAATTCTGAATATCTAGCAACAAACAATGTAGAAAGATTATTAAAATATGTAAATGTAGAGAGCTGGATAAAATCTATGTAGCTTTACTTGAAACTTTAAGGCATACTTTGTTGATTTCAAGAGGAAGAATTGCTACTCACTGAATCTAGGAAGTTCTAGGAAGTAATTTCAATTACCACCATTTTTAACAACTCTGATCTTTAACCCAGTTGGCTACCATATTCAGGTGCATTCCAATTAAATCTCTAATAAGTCAAATCTCTAGCCAATACCCATAAAAAAAAAAAAAAAAAAAAAAAAAAAAGTCCTAAAATAGAAGCATAACCTTAATATGCTCTTCAAAATTTTAGAAGCAGAACAAGGCAAATTGTAGAGTAATTGTGATTCAAATAACATTGTTGATAAATGGACACATGAGTGTGACGGCTTTAACAGTGATTTCTGCCTACTTATGGCCTATTGTATTTAAAAATATCCTGAAGCAGAGGAATTATTGTTTAATGGGATTATGGAAATGACAGAGGCCATTACTGAACTCATACCATTCAGAAACTATCAGTACTCATCTGCACTGACCTTGGAGTTGATCTCTCCACTGAGAGCCTACTGGGATGACTGCATACCAAGAGAATTTACAAGCTATTTAGTTAATTTTCCCCCTGATTTCTGGACTCCAACAAAGTTACACAATTCTAGTAAACAGTGCAGATGGTTTCAAAATAGCACCCATGTTGAAGCATGCATGCTATTTCATGGGAACCTGCTATTCCTAAAGCTTGAAAATCAGTAGGTTTGATTTGCAGCAGGCTATGCCTAGCCATTTAATTAGAATGTAAATATGTTCCTAAAGTTGTGGTGTTGACATCAAAAATAAAAATAATAATAATTTAAAAAATAAAAATGGAAAAAAAAAAGAAAAACAAAAGGAAAAGAAAGAAGAGGTTAACATCCCTACTCTACATGTAGTCATCCACCTGAGGACAGGGTAAATATAGTAAGAATGTATTTGCATGTGCCTAGCCAAAGATCAGAAAGAGTTTCGTTTCAGGAAATAATATTTTCCTAAAATGAAACAGAGACTTCTGGTGGGGGCTGACTTGCAGCTGTACAGATGAAGTCCTGAAATTGTACTGAATCTAAGGAACAACTAAAGTGACAGGATTTAAAATGCTATTTAGCTGTACATTCAGAAATGGGTATGTAGGTACCTAATTAACATGCTGGAAGCCAAGGATAGTATTTTCCCTCCGGGGAATACATAAGAAAACTAGATAGTTCACACATTATACACTTACCACAGAGAGAAATCCCTTAACAGATAAACATGGATGAGTCAATTATGCCCCACTATAACCACAGAGAGATTCTCATAGAAACTGAAATTGCCGAGTTGATAAGGAATCTCTATTTCTCTTAAGTATATGACAAGTATACGGCACTATTACTCAACAAAAAGAAAAAAAAATATAAAGAAAAAAAAGAATAGACATTTTTTTTTCCAATAAAATGGATCACTGAAGGTAGGTAACTATCCTCTTGTGGGTATCATTCCCACAAGCAATGATAGAATACTTATTTTCACAGACAAGGTTCATGTTTGTATGGGTTACTTATTTTCTCATTATTTACTAAGTAAATAGTAAGAATCAGCAGCATGTTGAAAGTCCTATGTTGTTTTTTTGATAAGTAGCTTCAGTTTAGAGGCCTTGATATAAAAATCACAGACCTTGTCAGTTCATACTTGCTGACACTGAGACTTCCTAGTGATAAGCAAAATGGCTTTTCACTCTGTATTTCTTATCTTCTTAGCTGGCCTGGCATTTTTCTCTGAAGCTGCACCACAGGTAAGTGTCTTAGGATTGAAGCCCTTCATATTGATGTAGTCCCAGCTCTTTTTTTTTTTTTTTTTTACTTTAATACAATTTGTGTAAGTGAAAAATATAATATTCCATTTTATTGCAATTATTTTGATTTTGTGGTATGTATTGACTGTAGTTCTCTCCTGTTCTTTTTCTGGTCCTTCTTTCTCCTTCTGTAGTGATAACAGAGAGCTTTCTGGTTAGAGAAGCAGCACTTGCTATCAGACTCACCAGCTACATGAAAAAGGGTGCTAGAGAAAAAATACCATAGTCACTACACAAAAGCCTTGGACAAAAAGCAGCTATAGTCCTTATAACACAATGAACAAGGTCATGAGGAGTTTCAAGGCAGTTCTGGCAAGGTCCTGCAGTCCTAGTATTCCTTATGGTCCCCAGTCCCTCCTCCCACTTTGGTTTTAGCTGCATTGGCTGAGTAGATCCATGCTGGAGTGATGTTTTTTCTAGTCCTCTCTCTTACTGCTACCACGCATGAATTCATTAATGCAAGCAATGAACAGGCCAAAGCCAGGATCCCATTTCTCCTCTCTCCACTTATAGAGGACTCATTTACTCCAACAGAGCAAGCTAGAGATCCAGACTTCTTCAGTCTGTAAATCTCTTAGAATGGACTCTCCTAGAGTCTCTCTCTCCTCCTACTCATTCTTTCTCTCAATCTCTGATCTTTGGAAATGTGAGTATCTGATCATCCTTGTGAAAAAAAAAAAAAAAAAAAAAAAAAAAAAAAAAAGAGAGAGAGAGAGAAGAAAAAATAAAGGTCTTCTATTGAGTTTACAGGGTGAAAAAGCCAGGAAAATAGCTGGTGGCATTACATACCCCATTGCCATTACCTCAAAAGAAACGGTAGCAAGGAGCATGGCATTCCAGAAAGTGAGCCTGAAGATTCAGAGCATATGGATGGTATATATGCTGATATAATTCTCTGACACAGGGCAGGGTTTTTGGCCCATGGGATATTTGGTACATCATAGACTGTAAGTGGGGATAGATGAGAGAACTTGCAAATTTTACCATCTACGTCACAATCCATTTTGCAATGATTAAATGGAGATCAACAACTGTTATTTTGAGATCATCCCTGCTTAGCTCTATTTTCTCACTTTTCATCTGAAGAATTAGGCAATGGAAAGTCAAAGCCCTAATTCAACTCTATGTTTGAGTATGTAAAACATTAAGGCATGACCACCATTTGTAATGAATGTGTGCAGAAGAAAACTACGGCCATCCCATGTTTGAAGAAAGGTTTTTCTCTTCTTCCCATGTATAGTTGTCAGGAGATAATAAATCTTATCTAAAATGGTGCTAGGAAAGACTCAGTTTACAGCAGAATTCATATAACTTTAGGGCAAGAAGTACATCAAAAGCCCTCAAATTCAGAAGGCTTTGCTCAAACTGCCACCCCAAAATATGAAGGAAGAGTTATAAGATTTTTAAACATTTCTACTGCTTCTGTTAATTTAATTATTTGCTGCTCAGGACAAAACTTAGTTAAAAATTTATGCTGGAAATGATGTGTAGATGAGTGACTCCAAAGGGAAAACAAAAAGATATTCTCACACACAGCTGCAGTGTCTCTAAAGTGTACATAACTACCGTCCTCCCTACAACCCCTGACATCTTCCTCCCTGGTTCCATTGTCTCTAGCCCCCTGAAACCTTCTGCATATATATTTCTGCAGTGCACAGTAATCTTGTTGAGCAGATGGTATATTCAGTAAAGCTAAAGAACAAGGTCCCTTACTGCTTTATTATGACCAATGACTTACCTTTCTTACAACATAAAAATTCTCTCTTCCTACCTGAAGGACTCTTCTGATTCCAAGCATCCTCTTGTTGTAAAAATTCTGGATTCAGTCCGAGGAAGTCCAGCTCCAAATGTTCCAGTTAAATTATATAAAGCAGCTGCAGATGGATCTTGGGAACTGTTGAATTCAAAGTAAGTCATACCAAAGTAATGTGTGAGAGAAGAGAAAGATAACGGGAAAGCCAGAGTTGAAAAAACTTCATGTTCTCTAATGAACAACATCTTTTTTAGTCAGATAAAAGATACACTACTGAATGAACAGCATTTTACTTGCTGCAGGTTGTCATTTAACTGTACTACAGTTTCAAATAGCAAAATAGTTTTATAATGTTATTTCATTACAAAAGGCCTTTTTTTTTTTTTTTTCTTTTTAATACCCACCAATGAACTGTTGCATTATTACCAGAGGAGTCAGGCAGACTCTAGTTTGTTTGAAACTGACCCTGGTTGAGAATTCCACCTTTATTGACTGTTTTTCTTCTTTCAGAAAGGTTTTCCATTTCCTACAATACTTTAGCTCTAAAGAGAAAATGTGGAATTGTTCAGAACATATACTACTTTATAATTGATAGCCTCTTTTTTTTTTTTTTTTTTTTGAGTAAAAGGAATTAGCCAAAATAAGAAAGTGTTGATATAAAGCTTTCTTACCACTTTTCCCACAAACATTTATATCTAACAAGAAAAAAAAAAAAAAAAAAAAAAAAAAGATTCTCAGATATATAAACTTGTCACGTCTTTTAAAAAATATCATTGCATAATTTCAAATATAGATAACTTTTTCTGTGGTTTTTTTTTTTGTTTGTTTGTTTGTTTGTTTTTTTGGGGGGGTTGTAATTGATCAATTTTTAGTATATACTAACATTTTATAAACTCAAAAACATTTTTTCATGGAAGTATGTAATATGAAATTGAAAACAATTATTAGGGGCTACCCAAAATTAGCATTCCTTCTCTATTCAACAAGCAATATCCCTCTTCCACAATTCTCTGACCAAGATATTTGCAAAGTCTCACCCAAGACATTATTTCCAGGATATACAGTATATTCTATCTTGAAAAAAAAAAAATAATAAATAATAATAATAAAAAAGTAAGATGGGGAGATAGGGCTCATGAGAGTTAAAGCTGACATAGTGCAGGAATTTCTCTAGCATGATTCCAGACTCAGATGCATTTGTAGAAAGTCCATGAAAAACCATACATAACTGGCTCTTTGGTGTAGTAAAGCAGTGCACTGGCAGAAGCAACAGGGATCTCATATGTGTCTTTGAAAAACACAGCTACAGTGAAGGCTACACAAGCAAACTAAGCCAAACAAGAATGATGTATTCATGTTGTCCTACCTAAATAATTTGCCTCCCGTTCCACAAATAAGATAGCTTCATAAATATTCTGTCACTAGAAATGTTGTAATTTTCCATTAAGGGGATGTTCAGGTTAGATACCTTGAAATTTGAGCTTAGAGGCTTTCCATAGAGATACTGGGATACTGGGCTGAACAGCTGGATGTTGATCATAGCCTTAAAAAATACTTTGGGTTTGAATCAAAGAACAAAGTAACCTTAAGATGAGGTATATGAAAGATGTGATAATACTAAATCAACCTCTCCAGTCTTATTTATTTATAAATAATGGAAGGTTAGGAAGGGATTCTAAAATAGCTCTTCTTAATTAAAGATATGTTTGGTTTTAGCTGAGAAATCTTATTAGAGAAACACTTATCTAAAAATAATCAAGCCATGACAAAGGAAAAATAGAGACATTTGAATGGAATAATAAAAAACAAAAACAAAAAAAAAACCTGCTGACAGTATCTTGGAAGATACAAATGACTTCATAGTTATTAAAGCACAAATCTTAAGTTGTGTACTGGACAAAGATATAAATAACATTCTAATCTTTATTTTTCTCTGCATGTAAGTTTAAAGTATGTTCAGAAAAGGATTTGGCAGCTAGAACACAAAACAGTGTTTGTGACTACTAAAAGCATATACAAGCAGCAGTTATTTGTGAATAACCTAGGTGAAATACCTAATTTTATATAACTTATTCCACAAAAATAAGTTTCAACCAAGAGATGTGTTCGAGAGACAGCATTCAATATTGTCTCTAGAGCCCCAGATTTTGGTTTGTGTTCAAAGGTCTGTTGTTTCAAGCCAGTTCTATAACCTTGGCTAGCATTGAAAACATCTTTAAGTCAAACTAAAGCATCTATTTTTTGAGGATGTAAAACCAACTAGTTAATACAGATACCAAGGAATTCCATAAGGCTACACTGTTGGCTGATGTACAGGCACTTCAAATAGTAGATTTCAAATAGCTGACTGTAAAAAATATTCCTACTGATAAAAGAATTTAACATATTTAAAAAAGATAGCAGGCTATGGAAAAGTTGAGTTGACCCTATTTACTTACATAGTTAAGCGCATCATACAGCTTTCACATTGCTTACAGCAATGGTGAAGTTTTCCATGTGAGTTCATTTAATTAACTCTAAGACTCTGCCAAGAGCCCACAAACAATAATGTCAACATTTGGCTCACCCCCAAACCATGCCTAGTAGTGACATGGCAGGCAGCCATCCGCTGTGGTGATCATGGGAGTAGTAAATGCCAAGATAAGCTCTGTGAGGCATCCATAATACAGATGGACATAAGCCATTCCAGATCAATAGAAGTATTCATCACATTACTTAAGCTACGCAACATCACTTGAGTTCAGTTGTTGAGAACTACATTTTTATAGGGCTTTTAACCAAAATATAAAAGTGCATTCTTCTCCCATTGTACAGACAAACCAATGAAAATGGAGAGCTCCGAGAGCTCACAACTAAAGAACAATTTGTAACAGGGATATACAAGATTGAGCTTGATACAGCCTCTTACTGGAAGAAACTGGGCTTGAACCCCTTCCATCAACATGCTGATGTGAGTATTCATTTTCCTCTGTACATAGGTTGCAAAGGATATATTAGATATGTAGGATTTGAATAATAATAGCACATATTGAACTTACTTTTCACTTTAAAATATTTTAGTATTAACACTTCAAATCTACAGCCTCAGAGCATTGTGACAATGCACTCATGACGGAATCTACCTAGTAGCTTTCCCATAACTCTTGATGAGCTCTTTGATGCATTACTGATGAAAAAGTTTTCCATCCTTCTGGCTATACTTACCTATCATTCTGAGACTAGATTTGAGAGAACAGGTAGATTATTAAGTTTCCTGGGAAAAGAATTTATCTGCCTTTTATATCTAATATTTCTCTAGATGCATACAAAGTTTACAAGTTAGATTTCTAAATAAATGGAAGTGTGAATTGTTTTCTGGATGCCTCGATCCTCAATTCACAACAGAATGAAATATAACAATTTTTTTTTTAATTTGCATGGGACTGGTTAGATGGTCCAAACCAGGTACCAACTGAGGCCAGCTCCATAGTTTAGAACTCACTGGGGACTATGTTCTTCCCCTTCACAGTATCAGGTCCTTCATGTGAACCTTCAGTAACAGCAGTCCTGTATTAGTTGTTTGCTGGACTGTGACAAATCAGTGAGCACCAATACAGCTGTACAGTTTGCAACTGCTGCTATTCTTCATCTCCTTGAGAAAAAGTGGCAAGCATGCGGGCTAAATTTTGCTTTGGCCTCCCTGAAATGGGTAAGAGATGACAATTCTTATTCTAGATGACAATGAAGGTTAACACTGGACAATCTTGCTTTTTGTAACTTAAACAAGAGATAAGATGCAAGATTCATAACGTTCAAGAGAATTGATTAAACATCAAGAAAATGTTCACATCTCTATTCCCGACTACCACCTTTCTTCTCTCAACACAAAATAATCTACTAATCTATAGGGAGGAATTGAAGGAACGTGAGCTGATGGAACAGATGCTAAAAGGGCTCTTGTAAATAACACTCCTATGGAAGGTCATTATTGAGTCACGGCCAAAGGCAGTAGTTCTGTATCTACTAGATACTCAAGTAGGATTAAAGAAATGTATTGCTTACACATTTTGGAGTAAAGATAGCTCTGTTTAACTCTGTTCCTCAACATTTAGGACTTCATAAGAACAACAAAAATAAGATAGTAGTAAAATACTTGAAATTGTACCTTAATTAAAAAAAAAAAAGACTCACAGTGTTCAAGAAGAAAAAATAAATATCATTGTTATTTATCAATACCAACAAAGAAGTTACTATTTAATAATAAGAATTATTATTTGGATAATAAATGTGTGATAAAAACATAAATAATATACTTTAAGTGGCAAGTATGCTTTTAACAAAGGATATTTAAACAGTTATATATGTGGGACAGATCACTGGCCACATCACCACGTGAGAAGATATTTCCAAAGTTTTGTGGGAGGTCAAATTAAACAATCACAATGTTTTCATCTATGTGTAGGTTTATAACTAGAGATCAATTCTTACTTGTCTTGTGTTTGTTTCTTCTTTTTCCAGGTGGTGTTCACAGCTAATGATGCTGGTTATCGACATTACTCCATTGCTACTCTCCTCAGTCCCTTTTCTTACTCAACTACAGCAGTAGTTAGTGAGCCAGTGGAATAGAAACAGATATTAAGCATGAAAATTTAGATATGTAAGTTAAATTTTCCATAAACGGTAAGAGTAAAAACATAGTTTCTGACCGTAGTAACAATTTTAGAATTTGCATAGCACCTTTCATACTAAACCACTAACAATAACTGTCAAGTTGTTTATTCCCTTTGTTAACTTTAGGAAGATATATTGACTTTGTTTTCAATAACTCTGCTGAATAAAACTATTCAGAGAAACACATTAAGTTTAGAAAAAAACATATTGATTGAAGTCTTCCATGAAGTTAATAAACTACATTCCTTGCCAACAAAGTGAACAAAACACACTTGAAAGATGTCTCATGGTAATTAAGTGCACAGGAAATGCAAACCACCACCTGCCATTATCTATGTATTTCTGAAGCCCACAATGAATGAAGTCACATGGAACTCAATGTCCCACATATTAATCAAATAATCTCATCTCCCAATTCTGCTTTTGAAAATATGAAAGCAGAAGCAACATTTGAGTGACAGCAGGGAAGAATAGCACATAAGGATGCTATGTGTACTTAAAGTCTCCTTTCCTACTTCTAAATATAGTATAACCAGTAAAACTTCCAAGAATAGTCCATATCCAGCATGCAGAAGTGTATCTATCAAACATACTTGAAGATATTTGTGTGTTCTCATAAAACTCAAAGTTATGCAAATAACTTTGTCCTCAGTTTAAGTTTTCCTCCCAAAAGACTTACATACCTCTAACCTTCAAACACTTTTCTTATAACTGTAAGATAAAAAAGAAAAGGTATGAATGACAATCGCTGGTTCCAGAGAAAACCAGGTCTCTATTTAATGCTAAGAGAAATATTGATGAATCCTATTTCACATTCTTGTAATCCATATATAAGGAAAATTACACCTCTACAAGAGAAAAGTCATTATGAAATTGAACAAAATAGCAATGCTTTCTTGGAAAAGTATGTAAAAATGCTGAGTCATTTAGCCCAGGAAAACAAAAACAAAAGCTGAAAGCTTATGAATACCAATAAAGGGAAAACAATTGGTTAGCCTAGAGCTCAATCCCACCACAGCCTGATTTATTTGATGGCCAAACTCCCTTTCATTTTGTTGTCCTTTTGAGGAATTATGTACTAGAAAAACGAGCCCTTTGTCTGCAAAGAAATCACAAAAGATACCTTTCCACGGAACCTCAGAATAAACAAGCCAACGCAATCTTTAGAACATTATATTTCATAAAAGACAATGATAAAAAAGTACAAACATTTTCATGAACAACAACAACAAAAAAAATATGATAGTACACAGGAAATTCCCAGCATTTGTTTCAGTGCATTTTTCATTAAGCCTAGCTTACATACCTCTACAAATAAAATAATCTTAAGTACACTTCCTCTTGCTGATAAGCAATGGGTGCTTTTAATATTTTTAAGTAACTGGCTCATTAGTAACTCATTACAACACAGTCATTAGTAAACATAATAGAAAAATAGACTGGCAAGATCCAAGAAAAAGGACATTTTGCACTTTCTTTTCAATATATTCTCTAGTTTGAAATGGATTTTATATTTTATATTCTCCTATTTAAATTTAAAATACAGAAATGGGCTTAAGAGTATCATGTATATTGATCAGATTTCAGTGTTAATAGTTTTGTAATATTTTTACTTTTTAATTTGCAAAACTTTCAGAATCTTGTAAAAATACTTTCTCTTTCTTCTCCCTCTAACTCCTTGAAGAGAATACGTCCTTAATTTGCCTGGTCAGCAAAACCATTAGCGAAAGCCAATGTGACCGGCTTCTCTCTATGTTTTACAAGAATTATGAAAATATCAAAAGGAATGTGCACAACTCTTAGTTCTGCACCACATTTATTTTGTTTGAAGGCACTGTCTATGTTAAAATTCACTAAAGAATACTACTGAGTTCAAGCAGGTAGCATACAAACACTATTTTGATGTAATTTAAGATAGTGACTTTTAAAGTTTCCCAACAAAGTGATCAAAGCTATTTAGAGAGGAGTGTTAGTATTAATATTTCATAATATAACATCCATCACTTTGGGGCATCAAAATGTAAACTTTTTAAGAACTTAGCTATATGTCATAATCCATTCACATCCTGGTTTAAAATCAAATTTTTCCTAAGACCAGACATGATTAACCACTTGTAGCTGTAAAGTTATATTAGTTTAGCCACAGCATATGTGTAATATAGTATGTATATATATGTATAGATACATATATATATATGCATTAGAATTTTTTCAAAATTGCACATCAATTTCACAGAATGCCTAACAAATGGGCACCAAATCATGCTTCAGAAAATGGTAAAGACCTACAGTACCAAAGGATGTTTAATAATCACAATTGTTAAACTGTAAGTGAACTTGTACTGAAAAACAGATATCACTTCAAAATTATATGAAGGATTAAAAAATTTATTCAACAGTTCTTGAAGAATTGTGTTACTGTTATGAAATAAGACCAATTTCATTTTGAAGATGTAGTTGTTCATACTTATTATCTCTATATGTATCTCTAATATGTAGTTGTACATACATATTATCTCTACCCTTATCCATATTCTTCAGAATATTCTGTACACCCAGTTATAGAAAAATATACCAGGAGGTGATCAAACCACTTAAGCATGCTTCTGAAGGATGTTCTGTTCACTTTATACTTTTTGTTATTTTCATTGCATCATTGCTAAATGATGCTATATTAACTGGCAGATTTTAGGGTAATTCCCATAAGGTTTAAAATATCCTTTTTCAGTTGTTCTCAACTACTTCCGTTATATCTTATATTTCTATAAAATATTTGGGATGTCTACAACTAAGATTGTAACTTTACTTAAAAATGACTAAGGGCAAAATTTGCTGCTGGGACATCAAAGAGATAAAAGATGTTTATGGCAAACAAACTCAAATATACACAGCACCACACTATCTGTGGCAGCAACACATAGAAATGAGTTAGTATTCTTTGTCAACGCTATTACAGAACACTCTATGGATAAACAATCCTTATTATATACTGCTTTCCATTTTTCATGGGAGCAGGAGTCAGTCTTTGGTTCCTAAAGAGTTGAATAACTGTCACAAACAAAACAGTTTAGGAGATCTTGGTCAGTATTCTTTGTATTAACATAAAAAATAAATGATTCAGTCCTTTTCCTTAGTATTAACAAGGAATGTAAAAAAAAAAAAGAAATAGGAAAAGATAATACTTAGAAGTGAGATAGTTATAGGTAGCTTAACATTACAAGCAAACAGAAAATAAGAAGATATGTTTCTTGTTTTAAGCTAAGGAGAGGCTAGTTACTCATACATTTAACACCACAAAAATAGAGAAACAGACAGGACCAATCCTTACTGGGACTGTGCAACCTCAATCTCATTCGAAATCATAGACTTGAGGATACTTAGTGCATCATAAAAGCATTCAGCACTGTACCAGAATAGGCCCTTAAATAGCTATATTGATATATTATGGGTGGAATTTTAAAAAGCACTTGGGACTGGCCTACTTTCAGTTCCACTTATGCCATTGTAAGTGGAACAATTTGGCCCACACTGTGCTTCTGAAAATCCCACACTGCAAGCATTAGAACTATGTTTTATTATTTCCTTAAAAATCTAACTTTAATATTCTTCCAATGAAGATACATATTTGGCTCTTCTGATTTTGGAGGAATAAAAGTGCTGTTTACTAGGATTAAAAAAAAAAAAAAAAAAAAAAAAAAAAGAACAATACCGAAATACTGTATGCACCCAGACACATTGTTTTAGGCATTAAAATCCCTGACATTGACACTAGTGGCACACGCGGAAACAGTTAAGAGTTTGTGTAGATCATAATACGCAACAACTGCAAGATTTTCCATAATACACATGCAATATGTATATAAATATGATTTAGATGGCAGGCAGGGTATCATATAGTTTTGCTGGCAATAAATAAAATTAAAAGCTTTCTTTCAAGCAAGTATATATATGAAATTGATTCTTCTATATAGATATGCAGGAGGCCTAGAGCTCAAAACTAGTATAACAGTTTACAGTCATAGCTGGCCAACAATTAATATTTCCTTCATTTCACATAAGGTATAACCTTTTTTTTTTAAGCATACTTACATTTTACACTTGTTCTTTCATGCTAATAAAAACATTCCAATAGAATTCAAACGAGAACGCACTCAAATACATACTGAAGCATATTGAGCAATTTAAAAGCAATGTACACACATTAATTTACATCACATATTTACAAAACACATTTTAAAAAGGAACAAAAGCATTCATTTAAATATGGAGAGGGAGGAAGGAAGAAGGGAGCGATTTAGTATTTAAAAAAAAAAAAACTTGGAAGAAGGATCTGTCTTACTTCCAGTGAAGCTACAAGTCTATTTTCTGCAATTTATTTAGTTGTGTGGTTATTATAGAGAATATGAAGGAGGAAGGCTTGAACAGTTGTCTCATGCTGTAAACATCTGAGTGGTGGCTGCTGGCTTTTCTTTCAGAAAAAATGCATGGTGCATACAATAATTTTATTTCTCATCCCAAATATGCATCATATCATCCAATGGTCAAAATCCCTAATTCTAAGCTGCTGTTTGTTGTGAGGGTTTTTTTTTGTTGTTGTTCTTGTTGTTTTTGTTTTGTTTTGTTTTACAGTGTCTATACTGTCTATTAGTATCTTCCAGTGTTAAAAGTTTGCTCCAGTAGGGTTGCTTTGTCATTCCATTTCCATCAATAGTCTCTAACAGGAGCAAGTTCTGGTATGAGATTAACAGTTATATTTTTATACAATCTACTGACAAGTATTTTAGGAGTATATATTAAATTGTTCAACCCATCAATATACTGACGTTCTCTGGAATACCTCAGAAGTTTATATCTGTAGAGGGAGTTGGAAGAAGAAAACATGAGAAAGATTTGCAAGAAACCATTCCATTGATGTTAGGCATGACACTGTAACAGTTCATTTTGAAACGCTACATTTTTTAAACCCTGAAAGTACCTCTCAGTCATTTGAAATTACTAAATTACCTACCTTAACTTTAAAAGCCACCCACTTTCACCAGGTTTTTTAATACAATTACACACAATACAATTACATTGTATGTACATGTACCTAAGTTCATCTTAAGTCTAGACAACAAGCTGGGCAATTTATATATATTCTTCTTGTGGACCCAATTTTTAAAGAACATTCTTTTTTTTTTTTTATTTTTTTTTCCCCTATAAAACTCATTATAGAGATAAGAGAAGATCTAGGTACTTTTGCAGTGTATCACCACACATGCAAAATGTCTGAAATTCATTTCATCCTTGAGATAACTGCATTTGCGAACATCCAAATTGGACTTGATTAAAAAGCAGTTTTCCCTCATGGGTTACTAATATATATATTAGTTTCATATCACATATTTACTACTGTCTACAGTGCACATCAATTTTCTGCTTTATTCTCAACTGTTAAATAATGATGTTCTTCACATTACATTACAACAGTAGCTCATCTGCTGCATTCTGGTTGCTATTCTACTCTATCAACGTGTTTTGCATTTTTGTAGCAAAAGAAAGGCACCACAAAACTAAAATTTAGCTCAATATAATCAGGAAACAAGAAGATCTGTTTTCTCAGAAAATAATGAAATATGATGGAAGAATCAATCCTTGAGTAGTTCTAAAGTTGGTTTTCACAAAGGAGTCATTTTCCTCAGCTGTACTGCTTCCTTTTGCAAGATATTTAAGACTAGTGAAGCCCTCCCAGTGCTAATGCCCAAACTATTAAAGAATAGTAACTTTCTTCACCAAAGAGACCAAAGAGAATGACATTAATATCTTTTGACATACAAACCCTATCACTTTCATAATAAATAAATAAATAAATAATGTTTAAGAAAATACAGAGTTTAGCCCTAAAGAGGGAGTAACACTTAGAAGCACTGACTGCTCATTTTATGCGCAGAAGATATACACATATATGAAAAATCTTTACATCTTTAGCTGTAGTGTTTGATTAGTTTTCAATTTTTCTTACCGTCCTAAAAACTGGACTTCACCTCTGTGATGATGAGGAATGGATTTGTACTTCCCTAAATCTCCCTCTGGTCTTGTTACATTGTATCCAGCATAATGAACCCTACAGTACAATAAATAAACAATTTTATAAAGAATATCATAGAATTATAGAATAATTCAGGTTGGAAAAGACCTTCAAGATCATCAAGCCCAATTGTTAAAATATGTTTTTATAAGTTACAACAAAAATTAAAATTACATAATAGATCTCTTAAAGCTAAGTCTTTGCATTTACTGACATTATCTCCAATAAAAACAAAAACAAAACTTCTAGTCTAATGACAGAGGTTGGACTCGATGATCTTGAGGTCTCTTCCAACCTAGAAATTCTGTGATTATGTGTGATTCTGTGACTAATAAAGCTGACAAAACCAATAAAATGGGAAATATAAATTGTTATTTATTTAGTATTTCCTGCTTTATTGCAAAGCAGGATGAAAAGAAAAACAATTAAAATAGCAAGGAAAACAAATAACTACTTTAAAACATCTCTTTTTGAAGTCATGCAGACATCTGTTTTAAGAACTCTACTGGAATGTTTTACAATTGTTTACTGTGTGCAGTTAGTAATACAACAAACATTGCCATCCGTTATCCAGTTTGTGACTATCACTACAGTTACAAATTAAACTACCACTCAGACACTGCTCCTGTGATATTAAAGATTAAATAAATACATGCTTGCTCTACAATCTGTAAAATGCTGTTCTATAATGCTAGCAGCAACAGAAATATAAATTAAAATTAAAAAGCAACATACAGAAGACTAGAGGAATTAGACTAAATATGCTTAATATTGTTATCTGTTGTTATATCTGTTATTGTGTTAAGAGACCTCTCTCTTAAAAGACTGTTAACTCTCCCCAGGCCAAAAGAGGTGAAGGAAGAATGAATGTTGTACTTACTCTTTTACACAGTATTTTCTGATATTACTAAACTGAATTCTTTAGAAATGACAGAATTTGTTCATTTAAAACAAAAAACGCTGAATTGCTCTCAAATGGTGGATATAAGAGAACAATAAGAAAGACTTAATAAGCACTGAACACTCACCTGTTCCAAAGATCATCATCTTCTCCACCCCATCCCCAAAAGGCATTAGGAAATCCATTGATCTTCTTGAATTGTTCCACTGTCAGTCCACTTACCCCACCAAAGAACTCATTGTATGGAAGACTGAAAACAAAAGACAAGTTTTGTATTATCTGGACTTAGGAAAGTAGCCTTCTCATTGAGCAACACCTTTCACTAAAACATAAAGAACTCTAAATTAAGGACAGATGTGGAATGTATCCATTAAGGGAAACTGGTTCACAGATAACAGGCATTAAGTAATACAAATGGAAGTTGAATAAAATATTTGCAGTAGTGTCTCATTTGCATGAAAGGTACTCTTTAGACTGTAGCTCATGTTAGTATCATCACATGAAACATGTCTACCACATATTTAAGATGGCTGATTTAGACTCAAAGCTGAAAGAACTGTGAAGCAAAGCCTTCAAACTATTGTACTTTGACACTATTCAACTGGAAAAATTGCTCTTTATCCATTTGTAAAAAAAAAAAAAATTAAAAAAATCAACAATTAGTAATGTATCAATTAACGTATATATTTTTAAATACATCTAAAATCCTGAAAATTTTGACAGCTAATTGGTTGCCAACCTGAAGCACAAACACACAGTTGTGCTTTCAATGCATTGCTATTGATCTGTCCAGCAAAACTGCTAGAAAGTTATACAATATTCAAGAATGTTTCTGAGTCTTTAAGAAAAAATGTGGATAAAGTTAGTTACTTACATGTACATGTATTTGTCCAGCTTTGCTGCAAAATGACGTGGCATTTCTCCACACCCATAATAATTACGGTCATTTTCAGGTAAGTGATCTACATCATGAAATATAATGCAGTCCCAGACAACATCCTTCATAGCCTCCTTGAAGCCAACATTAAAGAGCATTGCACGATTAAAAGGTTGTGTACCTGTCTTCAAACACAAAACAAAAAAGAAATTGTAAGAGTCAAGAAGAAAGAGACATAATTTCAACACTATGAGAAATACATCATCTTCCGCACTAAAAAAGTATTGGCAAAGATGTCTGTTATTCCTCTAGTTAAGCAGAGCAGTAGTTCTGATTAACACCAACCACATCAATTCTTATTTTGTGATTTAAAAGTCTAGGCAACCTTCTACCTTGCACAAAACTTAACAGCACTAGTAACTTACAGCACTAGATCAATACAGCATTATATTACCAGGTAAAGAAATACTGATATAAACTAAAAAGAAATATTTTGTTTCTTAAAACAGTTGACTGTTTATTCAAGCTGTAATTGTTATGTTTTCGTAACATTTACATATATACATTAATGACAAGCATATATAAGAATTTCCAATTTCTTAGAAACTTCTATGAAGTTAAATTCAAATTATTTTTATTTCTAGCACAGTTTAAATCTCCACATTTCTATTTTGAACTAACAAGACAGTACAACTTACAAGACCTTTTGATATAGCAAATGCATTTTAAATAACTTTTTCATGACCATTTAGTGGATCTTTTTATTTGTTTTCTGGTACTTTTCACTTATGAAAATATCATATAAGATAAACCATGAAAAGTAAGTCCAGCAATTTCTTTGGGAGGTTATCTACTACAGCCAACAACAGTGCAAATTCCTCTGTTAATCTGAACTATTTTGTTCCTTCACTGTGACTTGCAGACATTTCTGGTTAGCTGTTTTTGTGTTTTATGTTGTTTGGTTGGTTGGTTGGTTTTGGTTTTTGTTTTTCCTACATAATCGTTCCTCTGTTTATGAAGAGTCTCTTAGTCTCTAGCTGGTACTAGCTGGTAATTTTTTAGGATCAACACCACCACTATATTTCATATATATGAACTGGATAGAACACACTTTAAAGTTACTGTCTTTGATTGGATTCCAGTGAACATGTGCTGTAAAATGTTTTTCCCTAAACAACCATTCCCAATTCTTATCCTTAAAATGTGTATTTGTTGTTGTTGTTGTTTTACCTTGAAAACTCATAAAGACAACAGATTCAAAGAGGCCATGTTATCACCCGTAAAATACCAGCCTGCATTTGAAAAAAGGACATAGCATAATCCTGGAAATGGAGCTGAACTCTCCTTTTTCACTCAAAGGCTTAGAAGGGCGGTGAAACAATTTTTAAATTTAAATTATAAATCCCAAAGAATCACTTTTCAAATAAGTGTTGTTACCTGTTCAACAACATAGAAGGCAAATTCCAGCCGCTGCTTCTGCAACATAGGTATCAGATGCCGGAAAAAAATTGGAAGATGCTCATGGCGATTCCGGAAAGGAATGAGGATTGCCACCTTCAAAAAATTATTTATAGCAAGCTATTATATTAACATTTTTAAAATGTGATGTTTTAATACAAATTAAGTCTTCTGTGGCTTATACAATCTTTTTAATTTTTACTTTAAAATTGGCTCAGTGTTCTACAACATGTCATTTCCACTAAGAAAGCAGCTTGGAATTTTGCTCAAGCAATTAAAAAAAAAAGAAGAAAAAGTTATTACGTAAAAGTTAAATATGATTTTCCTTTTATGATCATTTGTATTGCATTAAGCAATACAAACATTGGAAAAGTTTATGTCTACAAGGAAACCATTTCATGCTTTTCTACAAGCTCTAGTGTCTTCCTAAACACAGCACAATAGATACAATATAGTATACAAGATGTTATATAAATCTATAGCAGTAAAAGGTTGAGTGCTTACAATTGTTAACTACTGTTGAATACAAATAGGAAAAAAAAAAAAAAAAAAAAGGCAAAAAAATATCTCACCTTCCATCGTGGCCTACAGTCTTTTGGTTTCCAGTGTCCTCCTGGTTTAATGTCTAAGTCTTTTGAAAATAGCTGCTGAATTTCATCAAAACTAATTTCACTCATATTGACATCAATAAGGCCTCCTAAATAGAGGAAAAATTTATATTAATTAATTTCAATTAAGATCTAACTCTGAAAGATTTATCACAGGCAAATAGAATCAGGAAATTTGATTTACATTACAATATAGATTAAAAAAAAAAAAAAAAGAGAGAAAAAAATAACAACACACAATTCATAGAATCCTCTTAATGAATTAATGTCAGTATTTCCCAATACAAAAATCCCTTCAATGAATCCCATAAGCAAAATGTTCATCTCAGAAGACAAAGAACAAGACAATTTCAGTTTTGTATCTCTTCTAAAAAAAAAAAAAAAAAAAAGTCACCTTCTATTTCTACTTCTACTGTTAACAATTCCAATTCATCTGCACTACTAAACTGACATTCAAATTCTAGGTGTCTCTCTGCCTGCACTTCTTCTAAAAAGAATATGCACCTTCATTCTAAATATGCACCTACATTCTAAATCCAGCAATTTAAATTCTATATATTTATTTCATATGCAGACTTCACCCACTGACTGTATCAGACCAATTTATAGCAAGTGGACAGATTTGAGAATTACCACTGATAGAACTGATTAGCCCAACAGGAAAAATATTTGCAAATGGATACTGATCAAAGAGGATTTCAGCAAGATATTGAATACAGACTACAATATGGTAGCAAAAAAAATCAGGTTAGTACTTATTACAAGAAAATACTAGATCGTCAAATAAAGATTTTACAATAACTTTCTGACAGATACCATAAAACATTCTTTATTTTTTGTCTTTAAACTCAAGTAAATACTTGAGTTTAAGGTAAAGGTTGAAATTTTAAGGACGATGAAATAAATTGTTACCATTTTCTCCCCTGCAACTACATGCAAGAGATCTTTTCATGGAAAGAAGGAAAACATTTTGTAATTGCTTGATGCTGTAATACTGAATTGACTAGCTACCTAGACTCTTTTGAAAGATTTAAATTTTTGGAAAATACAACAAATAACTGTTAGTTACAGTATCAAATCAATTTCGATTATCAAGAGACAGAGAAGCATCAAGAACCATGCAATTGAGTTAAAGAATCTAACAGAAAAAATAAAAATAAATATCAATTGTTACACCACAAAAGGAATCAAACAATACACAAAATACACAATGTGAAGTACGAAGATGTGAAGTACTAAGGTCTTAGTCTTAGATGTGACCACTGGATGATGAGAAATATTTAAATGTAAAAAAAAAAAAAAAAAAAAATGTAGGAGCCAGGACTAGTTAAACAATATTTAGATAAGGCGGACACTTTTAATTTTATGGAACATGACTAAATTCTCTCCAGATTGCTTAAAAAGTATAGTAAACTATAGTAGATCCTGAAACACTGGTACTATCAAAGTACGCAGGAGAAGGGTGAACAGGTATCTGTAGTGTTTCATTGTCATTGATGGGGAGTGCAGAAGAAGGAAAGATCTGCATTTAGTATTCACTACTTCCATTACTGTCAAGCTACAACAAAAAACAGATTTATTTATAAAACCTGAAAAGAAACAAAAAGAATAAAGCAAAGGAAGCAGAAAGCATTATGAAGAACAGAATCTGGACAAAAAAAAAAAGTAAAAATCAACAAATTAGGGATACGTATTGAAACCGAGTGAAATTAAATATATAAATGTATCTACGGATTGTTACTTTAGGAGAAATGAAACATTCACATACAAAACAGCATATACTTGGCCACGCTACAGTATGCATAAAGAGATTTTGATGGTTTCTAATGGATTGCATATTAATATGAGACAATAAACTGTAATGCAATTGCACAAAAATGGCAAATCTCATTCTGGAATACATTAACAGCTGTTGTATGAAAGACAGAGAAGGTAATTACTGGTTTGTTTTGTTGCCTTAGTCCTACCAGGGCTTTAGCTGGGTATGATGTTTCAAAAGGAAATCAAATTAGAGAAAGTCTATGGTACAAAATCAAGAATCACAAGAGTTTTAGAACTACGCAGTCTAGAAAGGCTGAAAGAATTGGTTTATCTACCAATAAGAAGATCGACAAAAACTTTGTCTTTTCCTAAACACAATATTTTGTTATACAGACGGCAACCAACTCTTGTTCAAGCATCACGAAGCACAAGGAAAAATCCAACGATTTTTTTGGATGTGGGGGGTAGGTAGAAGGAGGCAGAGGGGAGTAAATGCAGATTGAATATTAAGAAAATCTCAATCATTCACCTGATGGAACACTAGAATCTATAAGTTCTGGAGAACTTCCACTGAAAATTATTTGTTAAATACTAATATTTATTATAATTATTAATATTAAATTCTAATATTCATTATAATGGTTAAGGTACATTTAATCCCAGGGTATTGAGGTGATCATACTAAAGATCTGTATATTTCTTATAGCTCACTAAGAGCCACTACTTCTAATTGCAGTGACCTTTGCAAACTAGTATAAAATTGAGATGACCTTAACATAAGAGTTTTATTTCATATAGCTGAAACAACTCGTCTGCATTCCATTTACATGTCAAGCCAGTATTAAAATTATACTGATTCTGAATTACAGAAGATATGAAAAATTCTTTCATACTGCTTTTATGTTGAAGTAGAGGTATCTTGCTCCAGTTATGAAGTAGCGTAGCAGTGCTCAACCAGTGCATTGTAACCTGAAAGACTGAGTCATACAGAAGCCACTAGCTACTCATATTTTAAGAGCACATGTACTTGGGACAAAATATGATTTTACCATTCTCATTCCAGGATACAAATTTTGCAAATTGAATTTAGTCATGTGAAGAAATATAGTTGACTTCTGTAACAACCATAGATGACTGGGTAGGTCAAAATATATGTGATTCAACAAGCTGTTTTCTTTGACCATCTCAGGACCATCTGCAACATTTCATTATATTAGATAACCTTGAAAGAAGTTCTATTTATAGAACTATACACAGATAGATATTAAAAAGTGACGCATGAAAACCAAAGGGTGGGATATATATCTCCTTGCTGAATGGTAACTTATCCAGTGAATTACTGTCTATTAAAAGTATAATTTTTCATTAAATTCAGCACAACACGGTACAAATGAAGAGATCACTCAAAAAAGATGAAAAAGAGAGCAGTAATATGAAGGCAAATTCTGGTAGATTTCCGTACAGCCAATGAGGTTTATAGGAAGGATGGCAAAGTAGAATGGAAGTCTCTATTCTGGCAATTCCGAATACACTTCAGTGCAAACACATTTGCATTAGTGATTTAAGATTATGTGATAAAATTAGACTCATCAACAACTGACTTTCCTTATCCCTCCACTTCTGGACAGTAAACTAACACACAAGAGGAACAGTTTAGCGGAAGCTAGTACAGTTTTGAATTAACTAATTTGGCAGAATTCATCTGCCAGATTCCTTGAAAGTATCCCAAGAAATACTAATTTATACACATTTTTCAACTGGTACAATAACCATCCCTTTTCTTCAGTTACTGAGTTGATATTGTCAGAACTTTTTATTTGATTCCCAAAGCTGGGTAACTAAAATTCTTACTATTGAAATAATTTAGTTTTGTTACATACTTTTATTACTTTTTTAAAGTAATTACATTTTGTTTTAAGTACAATCCAATTTACCAGATAAACATTAATGTCAATTTAAAACTTACTCATGTAAGGCAGCTTCTCTGGACAAGCCTGGTAAGGAGAGTAAGTGAAGTTTTCTGGAAGATACATTGTTGTTTGAGCAACACAGTCACTAGAATTGTTTCCTTCAGGATAATCTTAAAAAGAAGAATTGACTTTTGTAAAAAACAAAGTTATCCACTGATTTTGTAACATATCATCAGACAGGTGACAACGCTGACTTTGTAAGTAGCCAATTCCATGCAGCATGATTAAATAACTTTTTACCACATTAACAGTAATTCAATTAAGGTATCTTTGTTACAGCTATGACATTTTTCCTACTAAAGTGAACTGATATACAGTAACTCTTTGGTCTTCTCTCTAGTTACTGAAAAGTAGTGCTTGTGTCTCGGCTTTCATGATCAAGCTATGTCTTTAAGGTTTGTTTTGTGTAGGTTTCCTCCCTGCATCCCAAAAAGCTCTTCTAAAATGAAATTAAAAAAGAAATATTCTTACCTGTTCCATTCAACGTAGTGTTTTTGTTAGTGTACAATCTGATCATGTGTCCTATTGTTTTTACATTTTCTTTCAACATGATACCACGAGCTTGCACCATAAAGAGATATGTGTTTGCTGATAAAACAAAAGGCAATTGAAATTTTGAATTAAAATAAGGTATTTCCAAATTATTCTAACATCTATTTATAACATGTTCAGTATTTACTACTCGGTCTGAATTCATGGCTAGTGAGCATTAATCCTCCAGAATGAAGAACCACAGAGTGAAATGTAACAGCAACAAAATGAGAATACTATAAACTCAGTCACAGGTCTATATAAAACTATAAGAAGTCAATATAAATTTTATATGACACCTTCATTTCTCTTTAGCTTACCAAAAGCATTTACCAGTACAGGGAATCAACTGCATTTACCAATAAAAATGTTCTCATATGGAGATGCTTATGCATCCATCTCTCATACATGCATAAATACATACATCAGAGAAACACTGGATAGAAAAAAAAAAATCCAGAAATTCCTTAGTCCCAGAGAACTGCCCCCAAAGAACTGTTAACTCACTAGTTAACACAACTTTCGATCAAAATGCACTGCTTTCAACCCCCAACAGCTGTTTCAGTATACAACTGCTACAAATCACTGGCAATCTTAAAGTATTAATGCTTGATAATGATGTGAAATATTTATTATAGGCATCAAGCACAAGTAAATCAACATTCTGAGTAATTACAATACTCATAGCAACATTATGAAATATTCCTCTCTCTCAGCCCTTTATTCAAAGCTCCAAATCTGATTTTAAGACAACTCTCAGTCCTAAACAGAAAGAAAGTTGGAAGACTTTCTAACACTACAGAATAGCAGGTTTACAGAGACATAACATTAACTCCCATTTATCAGGTGTGGTGTGTTGACCTTGGCTGGCAGGTAAGCCCCTACCAGGGGCTCGCTCACTAACCCCCAGTGGGATGGGGAAAAAAATGGAAGGAGAAAAGCAAGGGAGTGGGAAAGCAAAACCTCATGGGTTAAGATTAAGACAGTTTAATAAAGTGAAGGGATTCAAAAATAAATAAATAAAAAATAAAAAAATGATGCAAAACCAGTAATGTTCTGTCAGCAACCACTACTTCAGGGTGAGGGGGACACAATTTTGTTGCTGAGCATGACATCATATAGCATGGAACCTCTCTTTGGTCACTATGGGTTCTCTGTCTCAGCTACATCCCCTCCCAACTTTTTACCCATCCCAAACTTACTTGCCTGGGGGTAGGACAGCATGGGAATCAGAAAAGACCTAGATGCTGTACAAAAGCTGTTCGGTAACAGCTAAAACACTGGTGTTCAGCAACATCGTTTTGGTCACAAATCCAAAAGATAGCACCATATGAGCTGCTATGAAACAAAGTAACTCCACCCAAGCCAGACCCGGAACATCAGGATACATCCAACTTTGTTCTTTGCACAGTTTTAACCTGAATTAAAGTACAACCTGACTCACATCAGGGTGTATTTCTGCTATTAAGTCACCAACGCTTCTAGACAAACCACTTTTTGTTGCAAGTAGGAAACTGTTCACTTAAATGTATTTTGGGCAACAGGAAATAAAACAAAATAAAACAAAATAAAACAAAATCAATATAAGCTAGATCTACAACTCTGATAGATACAAGAATAGACAAGTCAATACTCTTCAAGAGTTCAAGACATTCAAACTTTTATTGAGCTCTGCCTTCAGAGGTGTCCATTCCCAGAATTATTCCCCAAAGTCAAATTACTGTTTTTCTCCACAGCAGTTATTGTGCAACCTTATACATCTTTATACAATGAAACACAGATTATGATTTTACAAGAGAAAAGATGTTTTCATACACCTATGACCACTGTCTGAACATAAGCAGCATGGCAATGTAGCATTAACTGCGACACCCATTTACTAAGCTGTGACAAAATTAAGAGCCTTTTTATAGGTATATATTAGACTATTAGACTCAGTATTGCGTGCCCCCAGAGTTCTATGCTTAGACCTCTTTCAGACAGCCCATAAGTCATTTCACTAGCTTCTTCTTGATCCTTTTTTTTTTTTTTTTTTTTTTTTTTCCCCATTAGCACCACAACCTCAAGCTTCCTAAGAATATCACCTTTCCTAACAGTAATGCTCGGTGCTTTCCCTTCTACTTACATGTTCATTAGCCTTGGGATTTATTTTTATTTTTTCTGGCTGCTATCAAACCCAGCAAGCGCATGCACTTCAGCTGTTATACAGAGATATGTCACTTATTAGACAAACAGTGACAGAAATTATGGACACTTTGTAGTCAGCAAGCATATTCTCCAGTATTGCTCCTGTTTGAAAGGAAATATTTGCTCCAGAAGTCAATGGAAGGAATATTTTCCTAACAGACTACTGCTGTAGTTTTAGGAACCTGACACAGTACTAAGGACAGAACTAAGACTAAGACCTTCAAACAAGTCCACAGAAAAGTTAAGAGGGCCAATAATTGCCCTCAGTTCCTATAGAAACTTTATGCTAGACCAGATGAGAAGGCAGACATAAACCTTGACAGAACAGATTTTCTGCAAAATCACCTATATCTCCCCTTTTTGAAAGCCCGTTTATGAAGGAGAACTTGCTGCTTCTGCAGAAAAGGAGAAAAATGAGAACAAACATATCAGACCTTTGTGGCAGACAAAGCTAGAAAAGATATTTCTCTAAAAAAATAGGTGTCACAAACAGATAGGATCCAAAAAACAACCAGGCAAAGCCTGCTGCCACCTTGTCCTAAACTGCACTTGCTAATAGGAAGATCTAACCTTGCCATGTTTGAATCAAGCTATTCTTGGAGTCTATGCCAATTCAACACCTCATCTTCCTGGCCAATCCGTTTGCCAAATCACCATAAACTTCCACCCAAATACATAAACACAATGCAGTATCTTCCTTTCTATGCACTTACTCTACACATTTTGTAGCAGCTGCTTGAGAGTCTACCGCAAATAAAGATAACACTTTACTTGAAAGATAATACTCCAGCAGTTGTTCTTTATACCAGAGAACTCCTTGCAACAAATCTGGGCAGGGCCCATAGTTTCCACTATCAAATTAATGATCACACTTAATCTTCCAGAACTGTAACCTCTCCCTCACACCCTCATGTGACAGGAGGTTCTTCTATTGAAAAATAAATATTGTGTGTCAATGTATCTTTCATAATTCAGTCCTTCTGATTGGCATAGCTGGTCTGCAACAGACAACAACACCTTATCTTAGCATAATATCCCAGCTGTCTCTCTTTTATGCTAATCTATTCATAGATGCACTAGAGCACAAAGCAAAAGAAAACCTACACAGTATCCAGCCTCAAAACTGATAAAGCACCGCACCTTGCCACTGCCTGACTGACTTTATAATCTATTACTGTTCAACAGCTGCTCAAGTGATGGCAGATGCTTGAGTTGCCAATTAATTACTTTAGAAGCTAAGAGCATCATGTGAAATCAAAGATATTAACTTAGTCGTAAAAATAAATCTGCTCTATTAGCACAGGTTTGTCAGCAAAGGCCTGTGTAAAAGAGCATTGCATAAAAGAGCATTACGTGTCAGATCACTCAGCTGTGACAGCAAAGCATTCCAGATAAACTACAACAGCAAGAAATGTCAGAGAAAATTAAGTCTTTCTTGCAAGCATGTTAAGAGAACAAGACCGAGAGCAGAATACCGAGGACTACAGTTTGGGAACTTCCACGGCAATCCTCTTTTCAATTGCCAGTAGTACTTGAATATGGGTTATCTCCCTGAGCTTGGCACAGGCTTCCAGAAACACTGCCTTTGTTGTCATGAAGATTTCCTTCAGCTATTATCTTGCTGCATTTGTACCAATCACCATGCCTGTTACCATGAAATACGATGCACATAACAGGAAGTAAAATTTTTCAGTTTTAATCAAACAAAACACAATGTAACCACTCACAACTAGTTTTCTTCATATTCTCCTTATTTCACTAAACATGGTCCATAGTAAACAAGAAACTGCACTCCTAACTCAAGAAATGTATAGAACCCAGGCTGTCACATAATGTGCATGGTTATAAGAAGTGCAGATGCCTTGGAATAAATACTGTACAAAATGCTCCACCTAATCTCAAGTGTGAGCAATAACTCATACCTAGTTCAGATAAAGATTTCACTGACAATTGATCCAGACCTACATCAGTGATCAGAGATGCACCTCCACAGGTCAGTCATCAGAAGTCCTGGGCTAATGACTGACATTCTGAAGAACAGAAGGAAGAAGATAGCGCTGCGATTATTTCAGCAAGACAGTCAGAAAAGCATTAATGAGACCACAGACTATGACTTTTAAGATACCAAAGAGTAAAAGATGAACAGACTTGGAGATTACACATTTCATTTTGAAATCATAAACTTTATCATAAAATAATAAAAAAGCCTTATTTCAAGTACAATTCCACAGTAATAAAAAAAAAAGTTAACACTCAATACTTAAAATACAAGAAGGTTACGAACAGAGCAACCCCAACAACATTATACACTCATCTTCAGGGAAAAAAAAAAATATATTGAAAAGCTCAGATGGGGATACTTTATAGAGAATCCAGGAACACTGCAAAAATTAAAATGTTATAGACACTGCTTTATGGAAACAGGTCTTGCCAAATGGCCTTTTCCTCCAAAGTTACACATTTGCTAGTCAACAGCTGTTTTCATAGGGCTTCCAAAAAGCACATCCAATACACTGAAAAAAAAAAAAAAAAAAAAAAAAAAAAAAAAAAAAAGAGAGAGAGAGAGATGGATTCAAACTGCTTAACAGAAAGATCTCAACTAGTAACGGTAAATGGGAAATCATTTCACAGCTTTCTAGAACAAGTCTCATGTGGATCTCTTCTCATCTCAAGGTTCAGATTAAATTCTAAACAGTAATCTAAATATATAGTAAGGAGAATTCAATTTAAGATGGCTTCTAAAACATCACAGTCAAGAATTGAGGTGCTAGGAATATTTTTTACAAATAGAGACTTTAAAGCAGATTTAATAAATAACTAAGCAGATTTAATAAATAACTTTGCAGTAAAGGAGAATAACCAAAGCAAGCTAAGACTGATGGAAACTAGTTCCCGTCTGCAAACTGAAATCTACAGAGAGCATAGATAAATTCTAGAGAAGTGTTCAACTTAGACTAAATAATTCATAAGATTTTATTTATTGTTATGTTTGTTGCTAATCAGAAGTTTTTGAAGCACATGAAACAATCAGAAAAATGCAAAAATGTGTATGCTTTGAAACCATTTTTTGACTTGACTTATTGCTGAATCTTTAAAACCAATTTTGCATAATTTGCAGTTTAACAATAACTCCAAACTTATTTCATGGGCATGGGGAGACTGCTTTTGAGTCTGTGTATGAATACCTCCTTGTAGGGAACACGTATTAGAAAGGTGCAGATCACTTCAATCTGTTGGAAATATGAATAACTACAGATGTGTCTGGAGGTTAATAGGGATCATTCAGACAGTGCAGATGGACAAATCTGTATCAGCTATAACAGAGAGGCTTCAAATTAGTTTTAGTGGCAGTGTTTTTTCAATACTCCAGACAATGTCTGCATACTCACTGCCACAAAGAATATGCCTAATTGGTGAGTCCTCTGGCTGTGAGGGATTGAATAGCTGTCAGTTTAACCACTAATCAGAGCCAGTAAGAGGAAATCTCATTGGTCAAGTCTCCACTTATGGGTGAAGAACGAACAATAATTAAGCTTTCTCTAGCAATATTTTAAGTGTGACACTGTGACACCTGATATAATCTTCAACACAACTTCTAACATATTTGCTATAGAGTTGGACTCAATGATCCTTGTGGTTCCCTTCCAACTCAGGATACTCTGTTCTGTTGTTCTACCTACTCTCCAATCTCATCCTATTAGCCAATTATGCAGCAAGTCAAAAATAATTCAATAGCTAATTCTGAAATAATTTATTCCAGATGAAGCCTTTGATAACAGATGGACCTAAGTAAAGCCAAAAATAGCTTCCAACCATGTTTGTAGCACAGGCATTTTCCTGCAGAAAGAATGAAGCAAAGGGATAGAAAAGTTTCACTCATTCAAGAAACTTGTAAGAGACCCGCAAGAAGGATTTCCTAGAAAGCAGTAAAAGGAGCCAGCAGAAAAAAAAAAAAAAAGAAATGCGAACATCTACCACATCCTGCAACACCTATCATCCATTTATCAGATGACACTTTCACACAGCATAGAGAAGACAAACAAAGGATTTATTCTGTTTTAAACAGACTAGCTGTATTATTCCTGTTTCAGTGCAGCCCTTGAGCTGTATTAAACTTACTGCCTTGAAGACACACACTCTATTAAAAAAAAAAAAAGTCAGACTCATCTGTGCATCATTGTAGCAAACACAATCAACAGCATGCTGCCCTGTATTAGAAACAACATCATAGCCCCAAGTTCAAGAGCAGCAATTCTCCTCTATCCAGCTACTTGTGAAAACCATATTTAGGTATTCCAGCTACTTTGGGGATTCCAATAAAAGAAAGATATTAACATATCCGAGCAAGTCCAGGGGAAAGCACGTGATTTACAAGAAGAAAATGAAAGAAATAGGTTTGTTCAGTTGTAAGTAGAAATGGCTATGGGGAGAGTGATTTTTTTGTTGTCTTAAGCTCTGTAGTGGAAATGCATACAGAAGATGAAACTGAACACTTCTTGGAGCTACACAGAGAAGAGAGAAAAGACAATGAACGCAAGACACAAGATGGGAAATTCCAGTTATGTGTTACAATTTTCTCTGTGTTTTTAAACATGGGAAAAAGTTGCCCAGAGGTAGTGCAGAATCTCCATTCCTAGAGATATGCAAAACTCAACTGGACATGGTCCTGAGCAACCTGATATAATAGGATCTGCTTTCAGCAGGAGGTTGGATCAGATGACTTCCAGAGGTCCCTGCTGATCTAAATTGTTCTGTGATCAAAGAGAAAGAAACAGAAAGCCTTTGGAAACATCAGGGAAAAAAAAAAAAAAAAGGATGTCAGGAAAAAGAACATTAACACAGAGGCTGTACCCATACCTATGGGCTGTGCACCTGGAAGCACCGGCTACTAATTATCTTGCGGAAAGCATTTTCAGCTCTTTCCTCCATTTCTGCTTAAGTTCAGAAGGAGTGATATAATCTTTTCCTACTAGAAAAATGATTTCCTAATACAGAATAGGAGAAAAAAAAAAAAAGATATCAAATGTGATATCAATTTCACAACATCAAATTTGTGAGCTGAAACTGATGGAGATGTTTTGAAGTTCCACCTAGCCAGCACAGCTGCCCCTCGGTTAGGATTGCCAGAAAAGGCATAAGGTTTCAATAAGATAAGCAGAAGACCAGGAAAGAGAAAACAGTAGCTGTTTTTTTATCCTGTCTCATTCCATTGTGCAGGATTTCTGGTTACTGATGCCAAAACCAGACTGCATCTTCCCTGATCCCTGCACTGCTCCCGAACCAGTCCTCACAAGCACTACCATGTGCGCTTGGCCAAGCAAGACTGCAGTTCACTACCATATTGAGAGCTGTAAGGTGCTGGTAAAAGTCCTCTGCTGGAGCCAGACAGAAAAAATAACCCAGATTGTTTTTTGAAACCAGTTATACTGTCCAGCATGATTTCAGTTATGATGCTGATAGAAATATTGAAAAGCCTACTAAGAAAAAAAAGTCTTTGGGAATCCTCAGATTGCCTTGGCAGTGAAATAAGATCAGTAAATGCTCTCTCTTAATGCTCTTACCACAGCCTTCCAACTTTGTCCAGTTCTCCTCATCTTTGGGGACACTCCATGATGTAAATGTGAAGCTAAATGTGTTTTGAATAGCTGTCAGCACCACCACACATTGACTATTAAAGATGCTTTTATCTGTATTGGTATCTGCAACACTGAATAAGAATCGATTGTTGCCAAAGATTCCAGCTCTCAGGTAGGTTCCTCAGACTCTACCTGCAATATGTAGAGATAATTGGAACTTCCAAGGAAGTTTCAGAATCACATGCCATCTTCATTAATTAATTCAAAATCAGTGTCTTCAGCTTGTATCTTCTATTTCAAGTACTGGAGAAGGAGCACCAGATGAACACTGTCAGAAAAATGGTCCTTCTGTCAAAGCGATGCTTCCTTCCATCAGATACATGAGACTAATGCACAGAAGTCTCATTTACACATTAAAATGAAATTTTTAAACATTTAGATTTTTTTCTACCATTTCATTTTGCTACCTAATCCTTCTAGTTGTTTGTTTGTTTTTAAACATCCATTCAGAAAAAGTAGTTTTCTTCTCTAATCAGCACTCACAGATCAATCTGCATTAGTGTTCAAGCTCCTCTGACTACCAAAACAAGAGAGGCGGTGCTGAGGTAAGGTTGCAGCCATCTCTACCCCACCCTATCTTCTGTTCTTGGGGAAGTGGGGAAAGGAGCTGCAGGAAAAACATAGCACATGAATTCTTCTCAACCACATAAGCCCTGTATTATATTATGTGGAATATTATATGCCTTAGTCTCAAAACCAAAACCCTGAACTTTGAATGCTTTTCCTCCCTCATATTCTGAAATACACAGGATAACAGACGTTCCTATTTCCCAAAGAACTAATGTTCTGTGAACCTTCTACAAAAAAAAAAAAAAAAAAAAAAAAAAAAAAGAGAAGCGACATACATATAATTACTGTGCAAATATTTACAATTTAGAAATAATTAAAAACATTAAAATAAGCAGTTGAGATTTTTCCCTCTAAACAAATTAGCAGTATTTCAAATTCACAAAACCTGCAGTTTCATTACAAAATGCAGCAATACTGTCTTCTAATGGGCATGAAAGCCAGAGACGATGTGCTAGCCTCTCTGAAAACTCTCATAGTGCTAAGGACTTCCTTGTGCAGACATCTCTCTTTGATAAGCCAAGAACTGCATGCTAGGAGGGAACTCCACTCCACCAGCCCAGTAAGAATTCAAATTTTCACTCCATTTTGGCATTTCAGGAAATCATTCTGCACCATAACCCACTTATACTTCTTCTCCCACTTTCCAGCATACCACTGACCTACACAATTCCCCTCCAAGAAAATTGCCAGGGTGGCTGTTGGGTTTTATTTTAGGACAGTATTTGATGTTCTTTCTCTCTATTGTACACAGTAACATTTCCAGGAGCAAATTCCTGGGAAACCATCACGTCTGCAAGTTGACACACTTAGATCAGCAGCATAAGATTTCCTATTGCCCTTTCCTTTACCATTTTATATGTTCACTACCCCAGTAAGACCGGCACAGGACAGCAGCATTCTGAACTGTATTTGAGAAGTATCAGAGACAAAATGTTGTAGGGTTTTTATTTGTTTAAGCTGGATTAGTTCACAACAACTGCATACACAGGGCAGCATGCCATTGAACAGGAGCTGGAACGAGCTGTAATCTCACAAACTTATCTAACTACTGAAGGTTTTTGTATTGTAAAACTACAGCTTGAAAGGGCTGACTGCAGTATATACATCTCAGATAGCAAGAGAGACCAGTTTTGGTGAGCATGGTGTGTTTTGTTTTTAAATGTTCATCAGGCCCAAGTAACCGACCCCAAGAATTCTGTTGGTGCATTCTGTTGTTTTCATTTCTCTGCTGGTACAAAGAAAACTGAACAAACATCTAACTCAATAGCAAAATGAAGTCAGTTAAGAGAGTCTAGTTATTAGAGGCTCTGACTCTGAACAAGGTACTGTGCAAATGCTGCTAAGACAATATCCAGTGAAGAAGAAACATTTAAATGATTCTGCAGTAAAACTCCAGCTACACTTATTATGTGTGTTAATAGTTCTATTATAAAAACGTGGAAATGGCACTTTGTTTTCTAAACCATAAGCCAAGTGGTTGTATTTACAGTCTATTATGATATTACACGAGTGTCTTGGAGAACTAAGATGTCTAAATGGACCCTAGCAGCATCATTCCATCACAGGAATGAATTAGGTAAGTACGGGTGAAGTAGCTGCACCCTGAAGTGGTTTAAAAGCTACACAGATTATGAACATGAGGAAGCTAAACAGCAGTCAGCAGGAAACAATTACTGCAGGGATTCAGACACCTAAGCAGTGTGGACAGACATTTCGTTGCAATGACTGCAGATAGGAGTTTTAAGCGCAGAGGCAATACAGTGAGATGGCTACACAGATACTTTGGGAGTCAGAAGTGCCGGAGAAAGTGTCAACATTCCTTGGGAAAAAGGGCAAGCACAGCCTAGCCAACAGACACAGAACACAGTGAAATATGGAGCACCACACAGATTATCTCAGGGCGAACGCTGACTTGTCCTGAAAGGCTCATTCACTGAGAAGAAGCCCGATGCCCTCCCAGAAACAACATACGAGTGACCTAAGCAAACAGCACGTTGACTAGTGCTTTGTGATGTGTGTTTTTTAAAGCCCGGCCCAGGCTCGCAGTTACCCTATGCAGCATTTCTTACGCAGCTCGTCTCCCCGCTCACTGCAGCGCTTTCAGAAGCGCGGAAGCCTGCGAGGAGAGACCCGTCCCGGTGACAGACGAACACGACAAGTATTCCGACCCACTCCCAGCTGCCATCCACGCCTGCTTTATTACCACGGCACCGACCTACCTCTCGCCGGCAGCTGAACCTTCTAGAGCGCTGGGAGCCGGCAGAACAAAGATGCCAGGCGAACACCGGCCGGCAGCGCCCCGCTGGCCGCCCGCAGCCCTCAGCAGCGGGGGGGGGGGCACGGGAGGAGCCGGGGCAGGCGGCTGGGGGTGCCTGGGGGTGCCCAGGGGGTGCCGAGGGGTCGCGGATCCCCCCCCCCATCACCACCACCACCCCCCGCCTCATCCCCTCAGAGGGGAGCACCCCCCCCCCCCAGGACTCACCGATGCCGGGGGCCACATAGATGAAGTAGAGGCAGGAGGAGGAGAAGGAGAAGAAGAAGATGAAGGCGAGCATGGAGCGATTGGAGACCCGCAGCGCCTTGCGGAGCACGGGCATCCTTCCTCCCTCCCTCCCTCCCTGGGGCACAGCCGGCCGCCCCCTCCGCCTCCCCGCCAGCGGGGGACGGTGCCCAGGAGGAGGAGGAAGAGGAAGAGGAGGAAGAGGAGGAAGGGCAGCGGCCCTTTGCGGCCGGCTCGGCCGCCCCCGCCTTGGCGCTGCGCCTCCGCTGCCGAGCAGGTGGCGGCCGGAGCCGCCGCCGCCGCCGCCGCCGCCTCCTCCCTCCCCCCCTCCCCTCTTTTACCCCGGCCCTAGCGCTGCCAAGGGGCTCGGGGGCCGCTCACGCCGCCGGGCGCCGCGGCCGCCCGCTGTCCCCTGACGGGCAGCAGCGGCGGCAGCAGCATCCCCGCTGCGGGCGGGCACCGCGCCCCGCCCCGCCCCGCCCCGCCCCGCCCCGCCCCGCAGAGCCGCGGCTACTGCGGCGGTTGGAGCGTGCGCGAGCCCCGGCGCGGCAGCAGCAGCAGCAGCAGCAGCAGACTGCAGAGCGGAGGGGGGCCGGGAGGGCGCTGGCAGTACTGCTACTGCTGCTACTGCTGCTACTGCTACTGCTGCTACTGCTGCTACTGCTACTGCTGCTACTGCGGCTGCTGCCCAATGGGGAGGCAGGGAGATGCTAAACCCGCCCTCCCCATTGGCTGGCGCGGGGCTGCGGGATGGGGGCCGCCAGGGTACCCCCACACACACACGCACCATTCGTCACGTGGCGGCGCGGCGGGAAAAGCCGTTGGGGCTTGAGGGGGCTGTGAGGGGATGGCGGCGGTGGAGGGGATGCCCGGCGAGGCGGGCGGCACCTTCGCCCTGCCCCTCCGGCTCGGCCCGGCGTGCCCGAGCGCCCCTGAGGCGGCAGCAGCGTCGGGTTCCACGGGAATCCGTCTCTGTGTCGTTGAAATATGTTCGGTTTCTTCAGGCAAAAAGCACAGAAATAGGGAATGAACCCCCTTCCAAGTACAATTTTGCCTCAGTCACTGTACTCGCACTATGGTTTTTACGCAACAGGCCTTGCTGATAACTTCATTTTGTTTTAGATGTGTCAAGACAGTCATTTTGTTCACCCACCACCTCTCATGGCCACCTGGATTTTATCCTTCAGACTGTAGGGACAACCTTATCGCTTCCTCCATTTCAGTCACAAGCAAACCGCTTCCAAACACTTTGCAGGCTTCCATATGAGTATTTTTGTATCATATGTATAAAAACCAGAAGTCAAGACATGAACATCAGCACTAGAAATATGAAGTTATTGGTTAATCAGTGAAATAATGATGCAGATAGGTGATAGTAATAAGAAACCAAATATTGACTTAAAACACCTTTGTTATACAGCCAAAAGACGCTACTCTATCCTCCAGCATTGCTAGATGTCGAAAGGGGACATTTCTCTGTGCAGTAGGATACAGTATGCACAGTAACAATTTGTAGCCACAGAGGAATTTCCTGATTGTCCCTCTGATGCAGAGCAGAGACACAGGGATTTCCCAGTAAGTGTTTCCATAAGAGAGAGAGGAATCTGCTCCATCAGCCCTGAAATAGACTTGTCAGTAATATTCTGATGAATGTTATTGTGATGGGTATTGGATAGATGGATAGATTGGGTGATTCATTTTGTCACTAAATTGTTTCTGAAATGCCAGTAGCAGCTGTGCAATTGATTTATGCCATTGTTTTATTGAGCAGGGTATAAAACAACACTGAACTATATACGCATGGTTTAAATTTGAAGCTTCAGCTGGCTGTAATATAGAGGGTCCCTGTGGGCATGAACTTAGTTTTATGAAGAAAAAACATATTGTATCTTTATGTGTTGTTACTGTCTCACATTAAAGTAGAATCTATTTTAGACGCATTATTACTTGTCATGCCTCTCTGTTATTGTACTTTTGTGTTTTATTTTATATATATATATATTGTTTTAGAAGATCTTTTTCTATTCTGTAAACATAGAGAAGGGCAGTAGAATATCAGTACAATGACAACTTGCAGAATCCCAAATCTTGTCGGAGACAAGAGTGAGTTTTATACTACTTGAAATATTAAGATTAACCCTAACTTTTGTGTGGAGGAACATCAAGTGGTGCTGTGTGAATCATTGGCTTTGCATAACTAAAAGCAAGTGACATGTCTTCAGCTCAACCATATTACTGGTGTTTTAACTGTTTAGACCACTAGGAACAATTTACAAGACTTTAAATGCTACTGTAATGAGCTTGAGAAAACCTGTGGAATAATAACTTAAATGTGTAGAGATATATGTGGAAGAATGTCAAAATGGAAGTTCAGGAGATGGATGTATCATGTTTAATTGAATCTCCAGCAGCAGAACACTGCAGGAGCAGCAGCATGACTCATACACAGTACTAGGAGGTGGCTAGGCCCAGGTACCAGCTCTGAAAAGAATACTTACAGCAGTCTCCATCTTCTTTGAATATTAATTTCTTCATTGAAGAAAGCACTCCCCAATAATTTGACCACTTCTTTGAATAAGCCACAACATTGGGATTTACTTACATTAAGAAGGAGAAATTCCGTTGAATATATATTGGTCTTTTCTGTATTTCATCCTGCAATTGAATGTTCGCAAAAAATTCTTAAAGAATTTTAGCTTACTCTGGAAGAAGATTAAAAAAAAAAAAAAAAAAAAAAACTTGCTTATTCCTGTTTTCAATCTAACAATCTAAAAGTGAATTTTCTATGGATCAGAAAACATGAAATCAAACAAGATCTCACTATGGCAACAAGTGCAATACCATCAACAACACCAAAGACACAATAATCAAGGTTCTCCTCAACACATCCCTCAATCATTACAAAAGGTCATATTATATATAAAAGGTCATATTTATCCAATCCAACAAGTGATCCCACAGGAAGTATGAGTGAAACTGAACTAAGCAATGTACAGCAGAATGGACTCGCACTATCAAAAAATATATAAATGCCCAGTTCTTTTGGAAAGAACATCCTTTATGTCAAATATTTCAGCCCCTTTCCTATGGAGGAGGATACAAAGTACCTTCAAATTCCAAGTGCAAAATCATGGCAAACAATAACAACTCAAAACTTACCTTACATGTTAAGGCTCACGCCTTTTTCTTTGTTTGTTTGTTTTGTTTTTAGCTATTAACCCTTTTATTATTTTTTTTCTATTTGGTTAGTAAAATCAGGTCAAACTCAAGAAATTGTATTGTGTAGGTTTGACATTGCTCCTCTGTACTCGTCATACATGTTCAGTTTTGGACCTCTCACTACAAGAAAGACATTGAGGTGCTGGAGCATGTCCAAAGGAGGGCAACAAAGCTGGTAAAGGATCTAGAGAACAGGTATTATGAGGAGCAACTGGGGGAGCTGGGGTTGTTTAGTCTAGAGAAGAGGAAGCTTAGGGGAGACCTTATTGCTCCCTACAACTACCTCAGGAGAGGTTGCAGTGGGGTGGGGGACGGTCTTTTCTCCTAAGCAACAAGCGATAGGACAAGAGGAAATAGCTTCAAGTTGCACTAGGGGAGGTTTAAGTTGGATATTAGGAAACATTTCTTTATTCAAAGGGTTCTGAAGCATTGTAACAGACTGCCCAGGGAACTGGTTGAGTCACCATCCCTGGAGGTCTTCAAAAGACATGTGGGTGTGGTGCTTAGGGGCATGGTTTAGTGGTAGATTTGGCAGTGCTAGGTTAACAGTTGGACTTGATGATCTTGGAGGTCATTTTCAACCTAAATGATTCTATGATTCTATGCCCCAAAGCTTGGCTGGTTTATTTTAAATAGCTTTCCCTCGTAGCCCTGTGCCTTGTCTCAGTGACCATACTAAAAGGTTTCCTGTTGTCCTCTCCCTCATCTTTTCTACTTCTTCCTGTGTTGCATTGGCATAATTATGCATGGGGATGTTCTGCTAACAAAACTGGGGCAGTGACCTGTTTTTAGGGTTCGTTTGACAGACTGACATCCACAAACTTGGGGCTTTATAATGGTGGACACAAGGTGCTGTGAGACAACAGGTGGGAAGAAATACCAGAAAATCCTTAGGGAAGCAGAAGAATCTGAAACTGCTATGGTCACTGAGTGTGGAACTTGAGCCTGACACAAGCATCAAGGGAGTTGTGGCGGAGGTTCCACTGGATGAGGAGGAAGAAGGTAGTATTCTGCTGAAATAATTTGTTAGAGCTGGGGGTTCAAACAATAGATGTATGACTATGCTGTCCATATAACATCCAGTTTTGCATTCTGCAGTACTAATTTAAAGTCTTTTTTTTTTTTTTTTTCCCTCCAAGTCATTTACTGCTGTATGTTTGTGTTATTTTACTGCTCATATCCGGTCTTTGAATCAGCTGTAGTCCTGTTATGAACTATTAACTAGCTATTTTTATTTTGCAGTGTAATGACCCTGTCTTTAGTCTGTCTTCCCACTGCTATATGCATTGCCAATTTCTTTTACCTGGTCACTTCCATGTTGTATATAGTTGAGACAGAAAGATCGTGTGACTGCCATATTTTTTTCTTATCATTTATCCATTTAAAGAACTTTTTTTATTATTATTATTAACAATAGAATATTAATGTACCACATAAATCTTGCAGCTTTTGCATTGTCATCTCTGTTTCTGCAAATTTAGTCATTAACACCAACACCATTGTCTCTTCCTTTCACCCTTCCTTTACATTTTAATAATCACGTTTATTTGCTCTCTGGGGACTGACACTTTCTCTTCATTTTCAGCTGAGCCATTCCAACTGACTTATTTAGGTTGTAGTTAATAGCCCATCAAGAAGAATGGTGCTTTCTCACACATTTCTAAGATTCTTTTTCCACTCAGCAGTGATTCCCCAAACAAGCCAGGTGTACTGCAGCCAAGCCACAAGCTCTGAACAACCCCCTGATCCACATGAAAAACACACAGTTAGCTATCACCTCACCACAGGGGATTCCATGAAGTCTTCCGCATGGCTTGGCTTCTTAAACCTTTTGCCATTGAGGCTTTAGTTTTCTTCCTTGCCTTTTCTGCTTTCCTAAATGGTAGCAATAAAAAATGATAAATGGAGTGTAACATGATTTCATTATTCATACTAAGTTACTTTGTTAGTATTGTTCATAAGTACTTGTGTGTGTGTGTGTGTTTTATTTACTTACACTTAGCAGCCTGATTTTTTTAAATAATTTTTTTGTTGTGTAGGCCAGCAGTATTTCAAGATCTTGTGCAATAATTGAGGTGTAATCATTATTGCAAGGTCAACAGACAGTTAAAATGTTTTGGGTTAAAAGCTCTCAGAATAAGAAGCACAAGAAACTTTCTGACAGTTCCAAGAAAATTCACAGGCTGTGTGAGATTATGGTAATTAAGATTTTTAAAGATTAAATCAAATTGTTTCAGGGTGACCTAGCAAGGAAAGTTAGTTGGCCCCTTTGTGGCACACAAACACATTAATCTCACACCAATACATACTGAGAACTAGAGTAATGTACTCAGGTTTGGGATCATGTGACCTAACTTTCTTACATCAGTTATAATCCCATTATTAAATCAAACGTCAGATTGGAAATATTATAAGAATGTGAACCTACCAGGGGTGGTGCCCCTCTAGACCTTCTCTTCACAAACAGAGAAGGACTGGTGGAGGATGTGATTGTTGGGAGCTGTCTTGGGCAGAGTGACCACGAAATGGTGGAGTTCACTATTCTTGGCGAGGCCAGGAAGGGAACCAGTAAAACCGCTGTATTGGACTTTTGGAGGGCTGACTTTGAGCTGCTCAGGACACTGGTTGGTGGAGTCCCTTGGGAGGCGGTTCTGAAGGGCAGACGGGTCCAGGAAGGCTGGGCACTCTTCAAGAGGGAAATCTTAATGGCGCAGGAATGGTCTGTCCTCACGTGCCCAAAGACGAGCTGACGGGGAAGAAGACAGGCCTGGCTCAACAGAGAATTGTGGCTTGAGCTTAGGAGAAAAAAGAGGGTTTATAATCTTTGGAAAAGTGGGCAGGCCACTAGGGAGGACTTTAAGGATGTAGCGAGGCTGTGCAGGGACAAAATTAGGAAGGCCAAAGCTCATCTGGAGCTCAATCTGGCTACTGCCGTTAAAGATAACAAAAAACGTTTCTATAAATACATCAACACAAAAAGGAGGACTAAGGAGAATCTCCATCCTTTACTGGATGCGGGGGGAAACTTAGTTACAAGAGATGAGGAAAAGGCGGAGGTGCTCAATGCCTTCTTTGCCTCAGTCTTTAGCGGCAATACCGGTTGTTCTCTGGATACCCAGTACCCTGAGCTGGTGGAAGGGGATGGGGAGCAGGATGTGGCCCTCACTATCCATGAAGAACTGGTTGGTGACCTGCTACGGCACTTGGATGTGCACAAGTCGATGGGGCCGGATGGGATCCACCCAAGGGTACTGAGAGAACTGGCAGAGGAGCTGGCCAAGCCACTATCCATCATTTATCAGCAGTCCTGGCGATCGGGGGAGGTCCCAGTTGACTGGCGGCTAGCAAACATGACACCCATCTACAAGAAGGGCCGGAGGGCAGACCCGGGAAACTACAGGCCTGTCAGGCCTGGTACCTCAGTACCAGGGAAGCTCATGGAGCAGATCCTCTTGAGAGTCATCACGCGGCACTTGCAGGGCAACCTGTAAGATCAGGCCCAGTCAGCGTGGCTTTATGAAAGGCAGATCCTGTTTGACGAACCTGATCTCCTTCTATGAAAAAGTGACACGCTGGGTGGATGAGGGAAAGGCTGTGGATGTGGTCTACCTTGACTTCAGCAAGGCTTTTGACACCGTCTCCCACAGCATTCTCCTCAAGAAACTGGCTGCTCTTGGCTTGGACTGGCGCACGCTTCGTTGGGTTAGAAACTGGCTGGATAGCCGGGCCCAAAGAGTCGTGGTGAATGGAGCCAAGTCCAGTTGGAGGCCAGTCACTAGTGGCGTCCCCCAGGGCTCGGTGCTGGGGCCGGTCCTCTTTAATATCTTCATCGATTATCTGGACGAGGGCATTGAGTACACCCTCAGTAAGTTTGCAGATGACACCAAGTTAGGTGCGTGTGTCGATCTGCTTGAGGGTAGGAAAGCTCTGCAGGAGGATCTGGATAGGCTGCACCGATGGGCTGAGGTCAACTGCATGAAGTTCAACAAGGCCAAGTGCCGGGTCCTGCACCTGGGGCGCTATAACCCCAAGCAGAGCTACAGGCTGGGAGAGGAATGGTTGGAGAGCTGCACGGCAGAGAAGGACCTGGGAGTGATGGTGGATAGTCAGCTGAATATGAGCCAGCAGTGGGCTCAGGTAGCCAAGAAGGCCAACAGCATCCTGGCTTGTATAAGAAGCAGTGTGACCAGCAGGTCTAGTGAAGTGATTGTCCCCCTGTACTCGGCTCTGGTGAGGCCACACCTCGAGTACTGTGTTCAGTTTTGGGCCCCTCGCTACAAGAAGGACATCGAGGTGCTTGAGCGGGTGCAGAGAAGGGTGACGAAGCTGGTGAGGAGTCTGGAGAACAAGTCCTACGAGGAGCGGCTGAGGGAGCTGGGCTTGTTCAGCCTGGAGAAGAGGAGGCTCAGGGGCGATCTTATCGCTCTCTATAGGTACCTCAAGGGAGGCTGTAGCGAGGTGGGGGTTGGTCGGTTCTCCCATGTGCCTGGTGACAGGACGAGGGGGAATGGGCTTAAGTTGAGCCAGGGGAGTTTTAGGTTAGATGTTACTGAACCCTTTACCGAAAGGGTTGTGAGGCATTGGAACAGGCTGCCCAGGGAAGTGGTGGAGTCACCATCCCTGGAAGTCTTCAAAAGACGTTTAGATGTAGAGCTTAGGGATATGGTTTAGTGGGAACTGCTAGCATTAGGTCAGAGGTTGGACTCGATGATCTTGAGGTCTCTTCCAACCTAGAAATTCTGTGATTCTGTGATTCTGTGATTTTTTCTGTTAGTATAACTTTGTACACAAAACTTATTTCTTAATAATCACCATTTCTGAGTTCTCTATTCAAAAATTAATTTGTAAGTATGTTGTAACTGATACCATAAGAAAGTATTACCCAGCAAGAGGATCTTATGAACAAACCTATTTCCTCTCACAGATGCAATGAAAAAATGAAATATCAGGTATAACCTTGTATTCTTTACTTCAACATTCCTTCCTCTTTTATCTTCAATTATAGTAATAGATAACAACTAAGTTCTAATTTCACTCATATTTAGCTTTTTAAATGATATTGCTTTTTTGGTTTGAAGTAGATCCACGTGCCATTTCCTATGAAAAGCCTCAATTCAGGAAAGAGTACGAAAGACAACTTTTTCTCATGTTATTAATCTTGAGTCTATAGGTCACAAACATTGTCCATTCTAGAGCTAACCCATTTGACTCTTTATACAAGCACATACGGATGTGGCATGACAATTGTCAATTTTTATTAAGAGATTCACTAGGATCACAGGCTGTTTTAACATTGCTGGTAACCCAAACTAAAATAATTTCGGTGATAGTTAAGAATAGCTAAGAATGAAGTTAAAATATTCCTATTTAAGAATTCATAAAGAATTTTCTATCAACAGAAGATCAGTTGATCAACAGAAAAGCATTGGAATATACTAGCTTTGTTAAAACTTTTATTGCAAAATGTGTCTGAAGTTGAGGATGTCATTTCAGAGGATTTCAATTCTTATTTCCCTAATTTTGCAGGTGAGTATCCAACAGTAAACATCTGGCAACAATTTGACAGTAGCAGATTTTCAGAAAAAGACATCTGTTTGCATGGATGTGCATCCATTCCACTACAGAACGAGAGTGTTTTGCAGACTCTTGTTTTTGCAGGGCTGAAGTTTGGTGTCCCCTAACTTTTGTAATGTTTATACTTTGATAGTGATAAGGAAGTCTTCCCTGTCTTATCTTTCCAGTGATAGAGCAGTTGTGTTCAGTTTCTTAGAGTCATTTCAGAGCTGGTAGTTTTTATCACTAACAAACTTTTGTGGTATTGAAAGGGGCAAATAAAGGAAGACAAGGTAAAGAAAAGAATTAATTGTTGCCTTTGGATTTACAGATAAGTCTTTTAACCAAATCATTAGGAACAGGTGGACATTTCAGGGTAGCATATGATCAAATAAGTAATCGTATCTTTACACATCAGCTAACTCTGTGACTGTACATGCTTAGCATTTGTACCCATAGCAAAAAACAGAGGAACCACAGAACACTTAATCTTGTGCAGTCCTTTATTGATATTAGAGACTTGTGCAATTATATAAAGGGTATAATTCCACCAAATAATCTTAGACTTTCTCACCTAACCACAGAGAGAAAGAAGTGCATAATCTACCTGCTATAGGTTTAAGGAGCCTCAGTTATCTAGGCTGTGTTATGACAGTATATAAAATATGCAGAATCACAAATAATAATCTTCATAGATAATGTGTAAGTAAAAATATTTTCATTGCTGTAAATGTACAGTATGAAGAGAGATGGATAAACGAGTAGGCTTGCTATTCAAGTGTCATGTGAATTATTTCACTGTAATTTACTGAGGACAAAAAAAAAAAAAAAAAAAAAAAAAAAGAAAAGAGTCATAATCACCACTCAACAACATCAAATACTACTTTTACAGAAATCAGAATTTATAAACGGCCTGAATTAGTGAAATCTGACTTAGTCTGAAACTTAACTGGGTACATTTGGAGTAATGTTCCTTGAAACATTTTGAAAAAGGAGTGTGACTACGGAATCCCAAGAGAAGATTGCAGGCTAAGCTTACACTCTCGGACTGCTTCCCTAACCTCACTTTTAAAGATGTCATTTACGTCTTAAAAGTCAGAGTGCAAAACTGCATCATGCAGTTTGGCTGTTAATCACTGCAGTGGTGAAATAATAGAAGATTTTGTGGAAGGCTTGAGGACTCTGCTTTGTTTTTCATGACTAAAATCTTATCCTCAGAGATGCAATTCCTTTGCACATATAAATAGAAACAATCTGGTCCCACTCTTTCCATTGCAATTAGGAAAAAAGCAATCAGAATTTGTTAAACAGACTTCAGGGACAGCAGAGTCTTACATCTTAGAAGACAGATGTTTTGTGATTAAGCTTTCTATTGCAGTCTCATTTAGAAATTGCACAAGTCACAGATAAGTTTAGCAAAGTTTACCACTGGTGCAATTTTACTGCTTTTTTTCAGCTCTTAATACCAGCTTTATCTAGTCTGTGAGATAGAGTTTAAACAGTTAGCACCCTCCTAAGACCTAAAATAATGCTTTTGTCCACAGAAAAACTTTTTGGTATTCTCCAAACCTAAATAATAGAGTCTAAAGTTTTCCTTAAAGGTCATCTTGCTATTTTTCTGCTTCTACTATGTGAAAAGGAAGTACTAAAAATGAACAAATACGTTCTTACTAATGCAGTCTCATTTACATAGAGGGTCACTTATTAACAGTTGTGTAGAGATGATGATGTTGACCATTATTCTTCCCACTACAAAATCTCCATCTATTTGTTTATAATTTAAGTAACCATTAATCTGGTAAAATTAAAAAATAAATTTAATAATAATAATAATAATAATAATAATAATATGTAAAATATATAATATAAAAATAATATTAAAAATAAAACTAATAAAAGCTTAGTCTGTCTTTCCCAGGCTAAACTTTTCCCAAACTTAGGTAAAAATTATTTATGTAAAAAAAAAAAAAAAAAGGAAGCAAAAGACAACCCCCTCCCCCAGCTCTTCAACTCTCTAACCCCCCAAGAGAAAAACAAAGACACCATTTGATCATAATTTATGTGATCTATATTCTGAAAGAGAAATAGTGGTGTTTTATACTGTCTTTTTCCTTAGTTTTGTTCATGAACATCTTCCCAAATGTTGCCAAATAGTAAGCATTTGAAAAAAGTGCAGTCAATTTCTTAGAAAAATGAAATTAGAAAGATTATGCACCCTTAGAGTGTGCAAACCTCTGAGAGTTTCAAGAACTGATCATAAACATATTCTTCATAAAAATATCAACAATTCTTACAATATTACAGTTACTTCTTGGTGAAATGAGACATTCTAGGAAGAAAGGATACTTATTATATTATACCTGATACAACAAACACACAGTCATTGAACTTCTATAAGTAAGTAGCTGCAAATTCCAATGAACATTTCAGACACCTTCAGAAGAAAGCCAAACTGGAAGAGCTTTTTTTTTTTTTTTTTTTTTTTTTTTTTTTTTTTTATCATACTTAAGTCTAGATTTAGAATAGATTTTGAACCACAATTCTGTCATACCTTTGCTAGAGTTATCTAAAACTCCTTACCTCTGTAGATAACTTTCCTTGAAGTTGGTTTTTAAGTGTGTCTTACTGCTTATAGATTAGTGGAGATCTGCTGCTATGAGAACTTTCCAGGCTGTAGGCCATTGCATCAGTAAAATAAATAAGGCTAAAGAAGTCTAAAATAGCCTTTGGCATTGCCTGCAGCAATTTGAGAGCTGATCTAGGACTGTACTACTATCTGAGGATCTCTAAGACTTACCACAATATTCTTCAACAAGTGGTATGCTTCCTATTGCAAAGACAAAGAAGAGTATGTATCCTTCACAACTCTAAGGCAGTCTTAGGATAGCTGTCTATTCCCATTATTTATTGGTCTTGCAATGGTGCCTGAAAGTCCCAGTCATAGAAGAGAACCCTAGGATCGTCCTGTGGTCTGTATAAACAAAAAAGTAAAATAAGCCCAACATCAGGAATTTACACCTGTCTTATGTTCAACATCTGATTCTTCCATTATACACACTCACATTTACAACTTGTAAAAATAGGTCTTTCATATACTTCTCAGAGCCAGTAATTTAACTTGATCTGAAATGCAATGATAAAATGGAAGCTCAGGGAGCTCCATATGCTTAAGACCACTATGTCTGCCAAAAGCCAATTAGGTTTTGTAGTTGTCTAAAGATGTTCAGAGAGTTTTTTCCCAAGTGAAAACTTAGTGAGTTGAACTTTCCCAACTTCCTGTAGTAAGAGCAGTAAGAAATACTGAATTTTTATGGACTGAAGCTATTTTTTATGTTCTCAGATATAACCACCAACAATAAGGTCTTAAATGTATTTAAAATTACTTTTATTAAAGAATAAAGATTTAAAAAAATAAATAAAAAATAAAGCAAGAACTAAACAGCATCTTAGAGACATTTTTGAATCTGAGCATCTTTTGAGCCACTCTTTTCCCTAAGATCTTATGGCAGAATGACATTGCAATACTTTAAATATAAACTGAAAAGAAGAGAAAATGAAAGGATACAAGGGAAAAAAGGTTCTGCATTTCAGAACAGTATTAGAGATAATCAGACAGACTAAAGCGTGAGGATGAAATTGTTTGAATTTGAAAACATAGCACCAAGATTGGCAAGTCTGAGCACACATCCAATCAAATATAATCTGGAACGTGACATTACAAGAATGCAGAGATTAACTAATTAAGTTACTGTAAACTGTTTTGGAAGGCTAACAAGGCTAACACCCTTCTGTTCTGTGCTCCTTTTTTTTTTTTTTTTTTTTTTTTTTTTCCTTTCTTTCTGGCATGTGAAATACCTCCTTAGGATAATTTAGGAGGTATTTGATTTACTTTGAAGTTAGCACTTTCTCCATTTGTCTTGAGGTTTTCTGCAGCTACTCTTTTTATACTACTGAATGCCCTCCCCATTGTTTCCAGCTGATTGCCCCAAAGAAGTATCCAATTAAGCATTCCAAAACGAAACAAAAAAATGCAACTTTTGGTGAAAGCACACAAAGAGTCATAGGAGCAACTTTGCTTTGGAGAAACCATCCACAAAGCAACCAACCAATACTGAAATGAATACACAACATCTATGTGGTCTGTTAATTAAAATTTCTAGTTATTTCTTTTCCTTTTAGTTATTTAGATATTTTTCAGTGGGCTTGATATGATATTTGTGCTTTCAGTATTTGTCTTTTCATTGCCTTACTTCTTTCCAAGTTCTCTGCTTTCTTCATTTTCTGTTTCTTTTTCCTGTGTTGTCTTCAATAAATGTAAAAGTTAGCAAATAAATATTTATGGGAACAAAAGAGGCACTTGAAAATAATCCCGTAACGCAATAGAAAATTATTAATTTATAATATTTGTGGTTAAGCAGAAAATAGCTTCTAGCTTTAATTTCCTGAAAATCATGCTTTCATCTTAGTTATTTCTGTATTCAGAATGGCTTAGTTCAAAATCCTTAGCTGATGATTTCAGAGCTCCTTATGTTCAGCTAAGTTTAGAAAGAGTTTAGATGACCAAAATGCTCTAAGAGGGGATACCCTTTCAAATTTCCAGGGCTGTTCTCATTATCCTAGATGCATAGGGGATTTGCAGAAAGGTGGAGATGAAAACATCCAGAAAATATGCTCTTGCAGTCCTACAGTGAACTTTGTGGTGTTTGCATATGCACAGGTTTCATTGACAGATCAGGAATTAAGTAGGAAATAAATATATTTATGTGTAGTATAAAAAACTTCTAATTTTTAATGGGTAAATTCATGGTTGCAGTTCATTGTGCCTCCAAAAAAAATTTAAGAAGATAATTCTTTAATAAAAGGATAAAGTTAAAAGAGACAGGTACATCTGTGGGTGGCTTTCATACAAGAGAAACTGAATGGGAATCTTCAGTCTCTAACCTTAGACAGCTAGAGCAAGGAAATAAGTGAATGATATATATATATATTTTATTTTTTTATTTTTTTATTTTTTTTTCCTCTGCCACAGAAACGGAATCCTCCAACTAAATGACCAGGTTACAAGTTTAAAGCATACAAAAACTGTGTATTTTCATATAATGCAAAACTAAATTTCAGAGGTCACTGCCACAGTGGGTCATAAGGGCAAATGTGCTTTAAGAAAAAATTGAGTCAAACACATAGGAGATAAGTCTAATAATTACCGATGGACTCAATGGTTCTGTCTGAATTTCTGTTTACAGCAGTCCCCAGCCTGCTGACCCCAGAATAGGAGAGGTTTCTGTGTCTTGGAGAAGCAAACGTAGCCATGCTTTTTTTGAAATAGTCCTTCAGTCTGGGACAGCAGAATGAGCTAAATGAATCCCAAATATTATTGGCATTTAAAAAAAATTGAAGTATAAACAATCACAACAGGTTAAAGCAAATAAACATTCTGTTAATGGAACATGATAAAATAGCATTTTAACTCTGAACTTAAGTTTGTGAACTATTTACTGCTTTTAACACAGTAGACATATTTCACACATACAAGAGCCACATTAAGAAGTTGCACAGAAATCTGTAAAAAAAAAAAAAAAAAAAAAAAAAAAAAAAAAAAACTATTATAGCTTTACTTAGTATAGTGGTGATTAAAGATTACAGTTCTTATCCAACCATTATGTTCAGCATGCAAATAAAAAAAAATTACAAAAGGTAATCACTTTAAATGATGAAATCACATTTTAAAAAAAACAGCTTAAAAAGATGATGTAGGTCTAAAGTTCTGCTTTATAATCCACATTAATGAATTTGTAACTGTCTGGACATTATGATGGCTTACAGTAACTGAATACATACGCAGTACTAGTCCCAGCAAATGCAAAATGATAGGGAAGGCTAAGCCAAGGCATAATAACTTGCAGTTGCCTGTTCATACTCTGTGTTCTCTGCAGCTGATTAGAAACAGCAAAGTCGGTGCCATTTTATTGTTCATAAATCTTATTAGGTGTCAAAGCTCAGGTTCATGATTTCCTCCTTCTGGGTGATCTCTGTGTCTAGAGGCAGATCTGTCTACAAGTCCATTGGTAAACATAAGTGTGTATGTCCGAATTAGGATGATAGAAGAAAGAAAGGTGACTTCTCTTTTCTTCAGAACAGGGATCAGAAGAAAGCCCTTCAAGTTCCTGTCACAGAAGAGTTTTTACCTCTCCAATTTAAATTGTCTCCTTTTGTCTCCTATGGAAAAAGGTGTTTAGACTTGCCTCATCCTGAAGGCCACACTCTGTCCGCACTCTGGTTCTTTACTCTAGGCTTGCACGCCTGCTCCACCACCTTGCTGAAGGCTGCACACAGAAACAGGATACAAGTATCCATAGCATCTGAGTATCCATGCTGTTCTTAGATTCTTTTTTAGCTAAGCTGCCAAGGTTATAATAATCTTTTGGTTTAAGATGAGAAAGCAAAATAACCAAAGTGACACTTTTCAAATACTATTGTAATTGTTTTTCCAAACTTTCATGAAATAAGACAGAAGCTTCCCATACCTGAGCACAGAAATGGTGGCTGCACAATATAGAATAACAGCTTTCAAATGCTTGTTTTTTATTCCAGAAGGATCTACTGACTCTTCTGAGAATATTTTTTTTTTGTTTGCTCTTAGGATCTATGTGCTCTGGGGAATAGTGTGGTCTAAGGTGATAAGCTGCACCAGCGTATCAGACCAGGAACAGACAGGAAAGACACTTGCATACTATCATTTTCCTCCCCCTTTCCCCTTTACTCCCCTTTCTGCTTGTTCATTAGTCATGACTGTGTTTCTAAACCTTTATTCAGGTATCTACTGCCATAAAAACTGACTGCTATAAACAACTATTATATATTGCTATACATATCTATTAAATCAGCCTTGCACTACACTAATGGACAAAGGAAAAGTGGAAGTGTTGTCATTGAAATAAAGTGACAATAAAGGCTTTTTTATTATTTTGGAACCGTCAGCTCTCAAGTTGCACTTGCAATGCATTCAGATTTTCTTATCAGGGTGCAAACTGAGCACGTCAGACTTGCTGGTGATTCAAGTCTCATTTCCTCTGTTCCAGATGGCCTGTCCAGGCAAGGACAGATAGCTTCAGATGTTTTGATGGTAGGAACTAACAGGGGAGCAGATTTTCTCTTGCATTTGCTTTGCTTTCCTGATTTTTTTACTAATAACATTTTATTATTTTATTTTATTTTTTTTATTTTCTGCAAGACCAATTAGGTGACATTAAGTGTTCTTTTAGTCCATTGCCCTTGTAATGGACAGACTTTAGGTCTGAAACAACAGCTGAAATGTCTGTAACAGTCTTTCAGATTCTGTTTTCTTGTTGCTCTCTGTTATGGTTATATTCCAGTCACGAAGAGGAACACATGAGAAAATTGAAAACAAAATATTGATCTCAAATTTTAAGCTATCATATACATATATTTGTATATATATTGTGTGTGTGTGTATATATATATATTATATATATATATATATATATATATAAAAAATCCTACCTAATCAACTTGTTTATTCCAGGAATGTAAACTTATTTGTGGCACTACCTTCAGCTGGTGTTAGCAAAGAGTACTTATTCATAAAAACTTGCAGAACTAATAAAAGCTTAAGGATTTCTCTTTACTAATTTCACTATAGCCCCATTCCAAAAAAAAAAAAAAATGAAATTAAAAAAAAAAAAAAATCCAGCCATAAATGAACAGTGATTTTTTGGGGGGAGAAACAACTGAAATCTGGACTTGTGTTCATTATAAGCAAATGTTCTGAAAATTCACATCAAACTGAGTTACAACTGTCATATCTTCATAAACCAACAAACTTTTAAATATGTTCCACAGACACTAATTGTAGGCCAATTAATTGATCCTTGGGTCAGTACTTAAGCCTTCGGTGGCTCCTTTGGTGGTCTGTCACCTTCTGGCCTGAAAAATGAACATCACAGCACTTCTGTAATGGAGATCTTCAGAATAAAAGGCATGTTATTAACTTATATTTCTACACATTTTATTGGATGATAGTTAGCTGTTACTCCCTAAATTAAAAGTATGTCTTGAGTTACTTTCTGCAAAATACTATATTTTGGGACATTTCCTAGATATATGGTGTTAGCTTTTCTGACAGGATACCAGAAATCATATTCAGGACTCTCTGAGCTGCTATAAAGAGTCACAACTCCAGTAAGCCAGAGGTTGATCAGCCTCATCAGAATGTTATAGAAAACAAACAGATATTCACTGATGGCAAGGGTCAGTGTTTGTTGTTTACTCACTTTATAAAACAATAAAATGTCATTGTCTGAATAGAAGGGAATAGCCTTTAAAAATAAAAAGAGAGAAGGAGCAAAATTGATCATCTTGGTTATGGAAGGCTTCCCAGAAGGAAAGAAAACAGCTGTGATAGAGGCAATAAGCAAATGTAGGAAGAAAAAATATATGTTTTAATGCAAACAGAGAATGTATTCTGAAATAACATCATTGTGCATATACTGTTGTAGTTTCTAACAGAGATAAATATGTTTTTTTTTCTGCAAAGCATTAGGATAAAGAAGATATCTGTCTCTCAAGCTATGGGAAAAGTACTTATTTTAAGTATTGCATGAATAACATAGTTTTTAAAAAAAAATAAAAATATAGAGGATTGGTTACTGGAGAGCTGAAGAGATGGATGAAATAGAAAATCATTTTATTTCTCCACAATGCTAAAAGCTAGAAATGATTTAGTGTTAAATAATCAGTGTGAAACCAGCATTTTTAGTCTATTGCCTTATGCCATCTAGGTCAACAGGAGAGCCAGAAACACCAAGACAAGTTTTCATTTTCAAGATTATTTTCATTCAGCTGGAATAAATGCAAATCATAATTTTGTGACTTGCCTCTTCCAGAAGCAAGGCAATGAAATTTCACATTTCTGGTTTTAGACACTTGAAATAACTTAAATACCTTCATTAGAATAAGATAACCAGTCTTCAGGTAATACACACTTTATTTCTGTCTTTCTGTCTTTTCCTAAACTCACTTTAGAGCCTGGACAATTTTACCAACTTAATCCCGTCTTGGCTTCCTACATGTCATTCTTGGGTTTTTCTAATAGATTACCAGGGAATATCATACTCTTAAAAGACTGAGATGAGAATGAAAAGTGAAAACAGGCCAAAATAAATTGTACATCTGATCACTATATGTTGACTGAACCATATTCTAGGGCCATTCCTATCAATAGAATGAGGACTTCCTTATGATCACAGCGTCTTTATCTGATCTTATCATATACATCAATTGCTTTAAGTCAGCCTTTCTCACCTGCCACTAGCATAATGCACTACAAGTTCTGTAACTGTATTTTATTTGCCTCATATATTTTGTTGCATTTAATTTCTGTGTTGCAGATTTCCTGTGAAAGTACTTCGAATTCATGGTCACAGGTCACACTTCATAACCTCAAGATACTGTAATAGACTACAAGGTGACTAAAGCATAAAAGACCTTCTAAGAGCACTTTATGGGAGTTATTTGCAGCAAGCACCAGTTGTTAATGACCCAATACAAAATGTCATTTAAATTCCACATATCAATGATCTCTTGTAACCTAGGTAACTCATTTTAATTACATCTGCAAGAGCAGAAATGACATCTCTTTAAAATGAACCAGAAAGGTATTCTTAGCATTAAAGCAGCCTAACAATTAGCTATAAACTTCAACAACAGAAAACTGACCTGAAAATTTGGAGCACCTACTGCAGGTGTCTGTCAAATATCCTTCTATATCTTCTGTCTTTTCTTATTATAGTTTTTTTTTTTTCTTTTTCTTTTTTTCCATTAAAATAAAACTTTCAAAATAAAAATATTAAAAGATACATGGATACATCATTATTAAAAATAGTAGGAATTATTATTATTATTATTTTTTTTTTTTGTCTTCAAGTGTGGCTTATATCTGAAGACTAGAAGTCTGAAGACTTATATAGAAGACTAGAGTCCTTTGAATTCTTATAATATAATAAGACAAGAGGCTGAACTGAATTAGAAAGGAATAATGTAGATTTTCTCATAAACTGACCAAGACATTAACTTGTATCAGCATTTATTAGAATCCTGTTTGTAATCCTATCTCTCTCCATGAGTCTGCATGAGTTCATGAGTCTGAACACTTCATGGATTTGTCATTTAGATATTATGTTTAAATATGTTTATACATACATCTGCATGTACGTTTGGTTTTAGTAAAAAAACAAGTAGCTAGAGACACTGAGGAGGAAGCAAGTAGATTCACCAGATTTGCCATAGATCTATGTTTTTTCTCCTGCTGTATAGCGTTAAGGAAGTAAATGACAGATTTCTCAAGTTTATCATATTCAGTACAAAAATATCAAGCAGAAATTGAAATCTCTTTGCAGTAGTCATTTTTATAAGCAATGTAGGATATAGAAATTGAAATCTCTTTGCAGTAGTCATTTTTATAAGCAATGTAGGATATAGAATTTGACTTGAATTTTTTTTTGTGTTTAATAGGAAGGACCTTATTACTGTCTTCAAATCTAAAAAGAGAATAAATCAAATGCCAAATATTCTAGACCACTTTTACCCTTTAAAAAATAAAATTAAATTAAATTGCAATGCATTTTTTGTGTCTATTTTTTGATTTAAAAACAAAACAAAACAAAAAAAACTTTTTTGCATCATTCAGAGGGAAAAAATTGTTTCTTTTCTTTTCTTTTCTTTTCTTTTCTTTTCTTTTCTTTTCTTTTCTTTTCTTTTCTTTTCTTATTTTCTTTTCTTAGTAAAGTCATATAACAAAGAAAATACAACATTGAAAAGCTGAAAAGCAGGTAAAGGACTATTATCACTATTTCATAGAAAGAAAAATCAGAGCAGAATTAAAAAGTATACTAAATATTCCAAAACCAGAATAAAAACATGTTAGTACATTTGTTCTTTTTCTAACTTTTTTTTTTTTCTTTTAAATTTTATCTGCTGACAAATTAGATTGCTTTCAACACATATACAAACACATTTATTTATTTATTTTAAAAGGTGGTGGGTTTGTTTTTGCTTTTTTCCAAATAAATTGGAGCAAATTCTCAAAATAGAGGTAACGATTATCTATTGATCTATTTCTAGATTTAATTACTCTATGTTGTGTCTGAGTTACTTAAAAGTAAAGTCAGTAACATTGAAAATCAACCCCCTACTTCTCACATATTTGTAATCTTTCTCTTCAAGAGAAGACTTTTTTTTTTTTTTTTCCTGGAAAAAAATGCTGTGAGATTCGGTTTGGCAAGGATAAGTTTACTTAAGCTCCAAAGAGGACACAAGTAATGTGATAATTCAAAAATGAATAAACTTTTGGTGAAACATTCTGAGCATGTTCATTGGCAAATTAATTCTGGGGAAATATTTAAATTGTTGTCTTGGGACTTGAAATGGAGCAAAGCAATGATCCAGGCAACTACTTTTTTGTGGACTTTGGTTGTTAAATGAAGTTTATGAAAGGTAGTTAGGGAACTACGTTTAATTTAAGCCCTAGCACTTCTGAAAAGTATAACCAAATGGGTATAATAGAGGACTGCATAAAGAAGAATTGGCACATAAACTTTGATAGCCAAGTTAATGAACGGACACTGGTTATTATATGAATGTAATTATATGCAATTAATGTTCCAATGGCAAAGAACAATTCCAACAAATAAGGAAATAACTCTGTGTTCTTGTGCCAAATATGCTAATGTGTTTTTGTCTAGGAAGTTTATCTATGATTCTGCTTGTGTGTTATTGAGCACTGAAAAACTTATGATTTAGACAACCTGTGTTCCCCAGGCTTATAATTTTGAGTGTTGCTTATACTGAAGGTGGAGAATTTGTCCAGACCCAACAATCCAGTAAATTCTTCCATATTCAAGCTCCACAAAATTTCCCCACACAATCATGTAGGTAAATATGTGAATAATTCATAAGATTTCTAAGGTCAATGGACCTGTTTCTCACTCAATTAATCCAGGCTATCTCTGTAAAGAAAAGAAAAGACTAACATTTCCCAAACAAAAGGTCAGCTCACTTTTCCCTAGCTATCCATGAAAACTCTGAAAAGACCATTTCTTAATCACATGAGTTTAATTTTGTTATCTTTTCTGGAAATTAATACAGAACAAAAATAATTCTGTCTACTAAGACTAAGTGTTCTTCATAAGGGACCTTCACAGCTAAGACTTCAAAATATTTTTACAGAGTTATTGTACATAATAAATGATGACACATTGGTTATATAACTGGAATAATAGGAAAATTAAGTTTTGTTCAATATGTTTGCTTGAACATATTTTCAAAACTACTGAAATAAACATAAAACTAGGCTCTCCTAAAAGACGTATTTGTTTTCTTTTCTTAGGGCCTTCCTCATTTCCAAATTTAAATCAACAAAAGGAAATGCAAAGGAGCAATAAATACTCTCCCCACATGAAGTGAATATATATAACAACTGTAGCAAAGTCCCTTTCAGATGACTTTGGAAAGGGTATAAGGTTCTGCTACCGTGCTTGAGCCACAGGCACAGAGAAGTGGAAGTATTGCACAAGCTGACTGCTATATGAACAAGCATATGCTCATGTATGATGTATTATGAAAAAGAAAAATCAAGTCATGTTAAATACTATTCAACTGTAGCCTTGAAATAAAACAGGAAATAAGTTGTACAGTTTGTTTGTTTGTTTATTTGTTTTGTCTGACAAAAGGTATATACCATATTTTAAAACAGCCACATATCACAAGCTCTTAGAAGTGATGATATATGCACATCTGTTTATAGGGAATTTGAAACTTCAGAGTCTCTTGAGCATACCATTCCTACATGTATGAGCAGCCATTTGGCTCATTTCAGAGCCTAGAAGAGTGTATCTTCTAGGAATCAACTAGCAATGTAGGAGTACAGGAGAAAAGATGAACCTCAACTGCAAATATCCAACTGAAACATGAGCTACTCTTCACTTTTGAAGAATAGCAGTAGTTCACTATCAGAAACAATTTTTAATAAAATTCAGTTCCAGCTAAAGAAGCTTTCAAATTATCAGTATTTTTCTTCATCTTTCAAGGTTTATACAACCCCTTACCATCTCAACACTGCTCAGCAAAAAACAGCACCATACGCTTACTTTAAAGCAGACAAGAGAAGCAGGCAAGAAAGAATCACTTAAAAGAAAAAGTGGTATTTTTTGCAAATGTCCCTTTTCTCCATTCAGCTATTTCCTCTTTGTTCTCATCAGCCTCACTCTTTCCAACTTTTTATATTTTTTTGTTAAGGAGTGGCTTGCACTATTTTTACAACTAATTTTACAAACACTGATTCACAGCCTTTTAAGCTTCCCGATTGCTTTAAGGCTGAGATGAGTGCTGAGTTGTTAGTTGACTACAACATCTGTCATATACCACAACACAATCAGAACATCACCTGAAATTGCCTTAGGAATTTGACAAAATGAACAGAAGATATTTAGTTACAATGTTTCTTTTTCATACGTTAGATTTATGATTCAGAACTTATTTTAAATAAGTATTAAGTTAATTCTTTCTTTCCAGGTCCAGGGATATTATAATTTATTTTTGAGGGGTCTCTCAATAACTTGCATGAAGAAGGAGATCATATCTGTTAGTTTTGTCAATAACGTCTACCATTGTGAGAACAGCAGAAGAAGGAGAGACAGAAAGAAGCACTGAAGCAGAAGTTATTTCTTAGTCTGCAGTATTCATTAATATTTTGATTCATTTTTGTTCTCAGCCAGTCAAGCAGAATACATTTTATTTTTATATAGCTTCTTACTGCACAAATTTCTCTCTGTCTCTCTAAATTTCATTTACATTTAATTTATAACCTGTGGGCCAGGCTTTTTCTTTCACATCCATCTTGTGCTGGGGAGCTCCATTAATTTCTGTGAAATTACTTCCAATTTCAAATGAAAGAAGAATGCATCCTCCTTTCATTCCCTCTCCATTAGAGCAGAGAGTGGGCAGCAGCTGTGCAGCTGCTCATGTTTTGTGGGCTTTTAGGGAAACACCTTCTAATTCTGTCTGACATAGTGAGGTAGTTGTGAGATAAAAGCAATACTGTTACTCAGTTAAAATAGGAATCACAGCACTATTAAAAATATACATCTGTGCAAGGTATAGTTTGTTTCAGTAATTGTAGACTCCTCTTTGTCAGGGAAAGCAGGAACATCACATGAAGAGCAGTTCAGCCCACTTACCAGAGCAGAGAGATCTAGCCTCCTCTCTCTTGCATACATAGCACACAAGAGAATCAATACTCCTCAATCTGAGTTTGTTCATTTGCTCCTCATCACCAGTCAAAGGCCGTACTAAAGCTAATTTGCTACCAGGTGTAAAGGAATCCCACCAGATCCCATGCTTGTCTTCAAGTAGTTGGTTTACTGATCTTGATCTGAGTGTTCCAATTTTGCACAAGGATTTCTTTTAATCATCATACTAGAATACAACATGTTCATTATCAGTCACTCTGGGTCCCATTAGTATTCAATAAAACCAGTCTGACTTAAAAATCAGATATGGAGAACTGAACTCTGTTTATGGGGATTGACAGGTTTTCCGTTTGTATTTCAGTTAAGAAATGCCACAGCATTATACCTGCACAGATGGAAAGAGAACAAAATCCTGTAATACCTGTAAAATTTTTCAGATGGCTCCCACCTGAGTTGAGAAGATGGGAAGTCATGATTTAAGACAACTGCAGCAAGGCAGTTTATCTGCCTATCGGGCAGAATAGGTTTACAGTACTGCAGTGGTAAGGAACTGATCTTGTTCTTGGTTTCAAAAGATGAACAATATGCAAATGTCTTTAATAATATACGATAAGCCCAGTATACTGGGCTTTACTATAGCATTAAGTTCTTGCAGTATGTGTGTTCCATAGCCAGTGAATAAAAATGGTCCAGGCCAATAATTTCTTTTCAGGTTAATAAAAATAGCTGGAAATGCACGAAGATCAAAATATGCAATAAAACAATGCTTGACCTGAACTGCCAGAAAGTGTTCAGATAGGACATTAGGTTTACCCTGGATCCTGAATAAATTAAATAAATACACAACGCCAACTACCCAGAAGTAACTCAGAAAAAGTCACTCTCTCATTTGCCCTTTGTAGCAGTCAAAAAATGTAATTTTATCTTTATACACATGTAGTCTAGATGATTTCAGTGGGGCACTGCAAAGAACAGCGACTGACCTACTGTCATGTCAGCACTATACTATCAAGTTAGTGTTTATTAACACGAAGCTTCTGGACATACTCTGTTCTCTGCAGATCTCAGAAACTCAGAGATGTGTGTCAGTCAGAGGAAAGCAAATAAACATAAAAACAAAACTGGTAGATTCAGAATAATTAAGGAAAATAGCCTGAGAGATTATCTTCTAAAATATGAGTTACATTCTCATGTGTAACTAGTATCAAAAATGTTTTGTTTTGTTTTTTAAACATTTAATAATTGCATCATCATTTCCTAAATACAGGATCATAACTGAAATAAAGAGCAAGAGTCTATTCTGTCTGGATGCCAAAGACCCGTCAGTCTTCACACATTTAAAGAGAGATTCAGTACTCTCTTTACATTCTTATATTTTTCCACCACATCTGCCTCTTACCCTTTGTGCTGGGGTACAAAGGGGTAAGCATAAAGCAGGGTTGCAGCCTGTCTGCTGCTCTCACACAGCAAGATGCCAGCTGCCTTTTGGAGTGGTCTGAAACTGACCGTTGCCTAACTTCAGGCAGCTTCTGGACTCTTCTCACTGAGGCCAACCCTGCAGCCCTTCCCCTCCCCAAACCTTGCCACATAAGCCTAATACAGCAGCAATCTGTGATCTAATCATACAATTGTGCCTGCTATAGTGATGAGGTCACTGCTCAGTCATAACTATAGGATGTACCCAACCAATGCATTGCAGAAAAGCTCTTCACTCAAACAGGCCTTACTACCTTGCACACTCCCTGTATTGTGACCTCTACCACAAATGCTTCCTCCTCTCATTTCAGTGCCCTCATCACATGATTCAAATTGGGTATAAAACATAAATGAGCCAGTATGAGGCTTACATTTTGGGAGACAAATATGTTAAGAAATCTGGAAATATCTGGAGGCTTGGAAATAAGGTTTGCATGTTTATGAGAGCTTCTTCATATGCTCTTCTCTATAGTTAGACAAATTAGATAAGGAACCGGAAAAACTTATGGAATTATTCCATAAAAAGTAACAACACAAAACATTTTTGTAATTACACTTATCATAGATGATTAGCCAGAGATTAATTCTTCAAAAGGCATTATACATTTAAATCCAAATTTAAACTTTTACTTAAAATATTTATTACTGTAAAATAGTTTGCTACAATATTTGGTTAACAGCACAATGTTGAACACTGCAATGAGCTGAAGTGCCAGCCTATCCTGCAATTAGGTAGGTAAATGAACAAAATGTCATGTTCAGTAGCAGTTCCATGTTGGTTTGCCCTTGTTTTCATAGCCTTACTTGATCATTTCTTTGTGCTTTGTTACCCAAATGAAACCCCTAGAGAAGCTATTGAGTGCATGAAAATACCCATCTGAACATGCATTTTAAAATTTGTGTAGACAAATTAGGTATAAGTAGAGAAAAAATGTTTGTAAACAGCATGCAGTAATCATTAGAAAGAGTTTTAAGAAAACTCTTGATTCCCTGTCAGTACCCATATAATCAAGTTTTAATATGCTGTGGGAAACCGTTTCCATATCTTTTTCAGTGAAGTTCAGTTTTAGACTTGCAGAACAGAAACTTATCCCAGAATGTTTTTACTGAAAATGTAAGGGATTTTTCTGCTCCCACCCTTAACACAGAACACTATTTTTTCTCCAAAAGCCTGTCAGATCAGACACATACTATCTGACACTGACATTTTCTGACCTTTTCTGTGACTGGTTCTCTTGTAAGCAATGCCCACACAGAGTGAATCAAACCAAACATTAAGATACAGACAATCCCAATATATTCCTTCCAGACTTTCAGTTCACATCTCATTTTCTCTGTTTCTGCCTATTCATTTGTAAATTCTTTGTCTCTCGTACATTGCAGCGTTCATTGCTGTCACTTAGGAAATGAATGAGGGTGAAATATGTTGTGTGCACTGACTATACAAAACATCTCCTATCTGAAAAACATACTGTTTCTCTAACCTTGCTGTACGGAAGTGTATCATATTGAACATATTTATCCTTAATATCCCTGAAATTCAGAATCTGAATACTTTTTTTTCCAAGTATTTGATATGACTAGTTTTCACAAAATCTTACTAGATAAATCTAACCAGAAAGTGCTGAGCAAACCAGTGATGGTGGTCTTTGATCACTGAGCCATCCCAGACCTCAAGCCATAGGAATCCCAGTAGCAGTGCCACTGTTAGTGATTAATATCTCCACATGTTAAATAACAGGAAATAGTGAGAATTAGCTTTTATTTTGAAATGAAGCTGAGCTTCAGGAGAATCATTTTCACCTCTGTGTTGGCATCCTACCCTATAAAGGAAGTATTCTTGTTTAGGAACTGGTGTATGTTCAGAGCAAGAAATGTGATTGGAAAAAAATATTTAATGCAATGAAGGTTCTTGCAGTTTTCAGTGAGAAAAGCATAGTTGGATCTTTTTCAGTTATATATGTTCTTAATGGAAATAATATGAATCTTCGGTTTAAAAATAATATTTGTCTCTATCTTCCCACATAAAAATGACTTTTTATTTCTGTATCATCCCATTTCTCTCTCAAATTTCTATTCTCAACAGTTTGTAATTCAGTCTCCAGTATTAGATATGTAAAAAAATGTTTGCACATTGTTAGGATTAACAAATTCTATGACAAACTGACGCGCTTAGCGTATGAGGGAAAGGCTGTGGATGTGGTCTACCTTGACTTCAGCAAGGCTTTTGATACTGTTTCCCACAACATTCTCCCCAAGAAACTGTCTGCTTGTGGCTTGGACTGGAGTAAGCTTCGTTGGGTTAAAAACTGGCTGGATAGCCAGGCACAAAGAGTTGTGGTGAATGGAGTCAAATCCAGTTGGAGGCTGGTCACTAGTGGCGTCCCCCAGGGCTCGGTACTGGGGCCAGTCCTCTTTAATATCTTTATCAATGATCTGGCTGAGGGGATTAAGCGCACCCTCAGTAAGTTTGCAGATGGCACCAAGTTAGGTGCATGTGTGTCGATCTGCTCAAGGGTAGGAATGCTGTGCAGGAGGGTCTGGATAGGCTGGACCAATGGGCTGAGGTCAGCTGTATGAAGTTCAACAAGGCCAAGTGCCAGGTCCTGCACCTGGGGCACAATAACCCCAAGCAGAGCTACAGGCTGGGAGATGAGTGGTTGGAAAACTGCCTGGCAGAGAAAGACCTGGGAGTATAGGTGGATAGTCAGCTGAATATGAGCCAGCAGTGGGCTCAGGTGGCCAAGAAGGCCAACAGCATCCCGGCTTGTATAAGAAGCAGTGTGGCCAGCAGGTCTAGTGAAGTGATTGTCCCCATGTACTCGGCTCTAGTGAGGCCGCACCTCGAGTACTGTGTTCAGTTTTGGGCCCTTCGTTACAAGAAGGACATCGAGGTGCTTGAGCGCGTCTAGAGAAGGGCGACGAAGCTGGTGAGGAGTCTGGAGAACAAGTCCTACGAGGAGTGGCTGAGAGAGTTGAGTTTGTTCAACCTGGAGAAGAGGAGGCTCAGGGGTGACCTTATTGCTCTCTATAATTACAGTAAAGGAGGCTGTAGAGAGTTGGGAGTTGGTTTATTCTCCCATGTGCCTGGTGACAGGATGAGGGGGAATAGGCTAAAGTTGTGCCAGGGGTGTTTTAGGTTGGATATTAGGAAGAACTTCTTTACCGAAAGGGTTGTTAGGCATTGGAATAGGCTGCCCAGGGAATTGGTGGAGTCACCATCCCTGGAGGTCTTTAAAAGACATTTAGATGTAGAGCTTAGTGAAATGGTTTAGTGGAGGACTTGTTAGGGTTAGGTCAGAGGTTGGACTCGATGATCTTGAGGTCTCTTCCAACCTAGACAATTCTGTGATTCAGTGAAATTACAAATATTTTCCTGTTAAACATATGTGAGATACCTTATGAACTCTTTCCCTGTTGCACCCTGTCCTGTGAATCAATATAATGATTATGCCACATAGGAGAGGACCTCTGGTTATCATTCAGAAGTGAAGCTTTGGGGCTCAGTCAAACCATGTTTTCACAACATAGGTGAGTTTCTGATCAGAAACCTATTTCAAGAGGCTTTTAACCTTTTTTCCTTTGGCATATTCCATATAAAAGAGAAATTATAAGCTATTTCCTGAATAATAAAACCATATTAAAGAGTTAGAATTAAGGAGTTAGGGATGCAACCCTAATTTTGTATTCCCAGAGTCTCAGAAACATGAGGTATTTTACTGCTTTTTCCCCTGCCACTCATGCAATGTTTGCCTTTAACCCAAATTCAGTGATTTTCCTTCCAGTTTCATTCTTATTTGGCTTGTTGTTCTTTACATACATGTATATGTCTTCCATTATATTATGTCATTATTTAAGGAGAGCAAAGAAAGAATTAGAAGCAGGTTTTTGTTTCATGGCTGTTTTTTTTTTTTTTTTTTTTTTTTTTTTTTTTTTTTTTTTTTCCCCTATTAGAACTCAATGTTAAAACCTGAAGTAGTCACTAGATGTCATTCTAACACACAAAATATTTTCTTTGAAATTAGGCGGTTTTCTACCATAAATACTATTCACCTGTTGTTTGAGTTTCCATTTATAAATACTTACTCTACTACAGTCTGTAGTAGAAGAGAACATCCAGTTTTAACTCACTGGACAAGGTTTCTCTCCTTGCTATCTCTGTGATTCTGTGATACCTTGTGCATTTTGATCTCTAGTTTTCTTCCTGTGCTTGCTGATATCTTGATTTGTGTACAGTGGCCTAAAACATCCACCCAACATTAGTAGCTCAACACATACCCCAATTCAAGAACCAAAAAGATGAAAACAGAGACAAGAACAGTCAGCCCACTGTTATCATCTTTTCCTTTTTTTCTCTTTCATCTTCCCCATACATTCATTCTACATTCATTTCCATTTAAAGTCTCTCTGATGTAATACATCTGTTTTCTGGTTAGATCTATACAATATTGCATTTATTAAATTCCTCAGATTTTCCTCCCATTGAAATGTTACCTTAAGCTCCTGCATGTAACTAGATACTCTCTTCACAGAACAGTAGCTGGAACATTTGCTGAAGAAATTCCCACCCTTATAGATTCTTGACTCCTTACTAGAAATTTTTCACTACTACCCCATTCAGTAGAAGGAACCATGAATCCTCAATCCATAATGATCAAAATCAGTTAGCTGAAGTCAACTAACCAATGAAAAAAGTCTATGCTCACCGAGTTGATTGTGATTGAAATAAACTAGGCTGGAATCCCAGGAGCTCTTTAGTAGAGCATGGGAAAGTGAAGAGCAGCTGAGGACAGTAAAGGCTCTGTTTGATATAGAACAAGAAGGAAACAGCTGACCATAGCAAATCTGAAGGAAAAAAATATCTTTTAGAGAAAATATTTTATTTTTTTTTTTTAAAGTGTATAAAATACAATTTCATCTAGAGAAAAAAACATTGCTGTTACATGAACCAAAAGTGTACTTAATGAAGCAATGTGAAAAATTCAGACACTGACAGCTTGCTCTTCCCTTCATATTTAACTTCTGTCCGGTCTTATGAAAGATTAAACATTCTTTCTGGCAATGCATGACTTATTGTGGCAAGAAAGAGTGGTAGAAAACTGTGGATAGAGTCCCATAAATGATTGTGACCATAAAATGAATTTCACAGCAATTTAAAAGAATGCCTAATAAAGGGAACTAAGCTTATACTGGTCTATATGATATCCCCAAATCAGTCTGACTTTTAATAGAAAACCTATGTAGGTCCATATAGATACACGTAAACACACAACTGTAAAACTTTGCAAACCTACAATGTGACACCCAATGACTTACAGCCACCTAGAGGATTCATGAAGTCAGTTTGCTGTAGAACAATTTCTATACTGCAAGTTACTTTTAATTAATTTAATTATTTTTAAATGGGAGATGTAGCAGAAACCTAAAAGCTTTGCATTTCTATCCAGTTCTTAATTTGTGTGACCACCCTTTTCCAAATAAGAATTATGTTGTTAACAAGGATATATAAAATAAAGGTGGGGAAGGGGAAAATTCTGTTACAGTAATGGAAGGTTAATTTCTAGGCTACTCATATTTCAAACAAAAACTCACTACTTGTTCTTCGAGCATTATTTTTACAACTAAAATTAGTACAAATTTAGTATTGATAAATGAGCTCAAGTCTGTGAAAACAGTATTATAGGATTTTATTTATTTGTTTATTTTAATGTCAGATAACTCATATGTGCAACTTTTTTAGAACTTGTAGATTTGTCTCAAACTAATGTGGGGCAAAGAAAAAGTGGAACAGTCCTTTGTGTGGGGGAAGTATAGAACAATCCTAAAAGCTTCATTATGATTTTTGCTGTGTATTTCAGAAAGCAAACTGGCAAGGAATAGTCCACATCCAGTGCTGCATTCAATATTCTCAGTTGAGCCACAGAAATATTTCAGGGTTGCAGATAGAAAAGGACCTCAAAATTACAGATGTGACATACCATTACATAAATACATTTCTCATGCTGTTTGTAAAGGGGACAAAGGAACAGAAAGTCTGAATGCAAGAACTGCAAATAGATCTATGTCCTTCAAATACAGTGAAATGTTTTTATCTCCAACCTCTTAGTAAGACAGTACAGAGCCATTGTCCTAAACTGATTGACTCATAGCAATATAATCTGAAACCAGCAAATTTAAATATATTAAATTATTCTTTTTTAAGTCATAGCTTCTGTTTTGTAAAACATCAATAACATTATTGAAAAATTCCTGGGATGAAATTATCCTCTTAAAGGCAGTTATCAGAAGCTAAACAAGAATCAGTGAGATTCATTACATAATTTTCCTGTGAAAGATAGTAAAATTGTTGCATCATTTTACATTTCTATCTGCCATCTTTTGTCGATTTAATGTTGGCAACAACATGATTACACCCTGGACACTTCAATCTCAGCAATTTATAAAAAGTATTGCAGAAATATCATGTGTTGAACTGACAAAATGCACCAGTGTGGAGCCATTTAAAAAGATGATCATCATTTTAAGCAATAATTGTGACCGACTGGCAGAAAAAAGCTTCATTCTTTGTGGAAGAGAAACTCTCTGTTAATGTAATTAAGGACTTCAGCTGGCAATTGTAGAAGTGTAGAAAATATTTTTTCTCGTTCCACCTACACACAGTTAAAGCTAACTAAGGGTTTAATTGAATTTATGGCATACACATGGGATTCTTCAACATGTGCAGGTTTCTCTGCTTTAAGTCATTCTTAAATCCTTTTAGACAGATGCTTCTGGAATAGCTGTATTAACACAATTGTGTTTGGCAGATGCAGTTGTGGGGAAAAAAGAAAAAAAAAAAAAAAAGAGAGAGAGAGAGACTTTCCACCCATTTAGCCATTCTACCTCACTGAGGTCTATAAGCAGCTCAGCCTTGCTATAAACACAGCAGGTAATGATGTTATTTTGCTGGCCAGGTAGGAAGTCTAGGCTTTAGACCAACACCACACAGTTTGAGAAAGAAGTGAATTTTCTTTCCACTCCTGGCAGACATATTTGTGTCACCAGAAACCTCATCCTGAGAACAGAATTTCCAGCCTTTAACATAAGCAAGAATTTCCCAAATTATCAGTGTTTATTTGTGACAAGACAAGTTTATTTGTGCAAGGTGATTTGATGGCTTGGACAGGGCTTGAGGGAGATTTCATGAAATTATAAATCAATTTTAACTCATTTATTTTTCATAAAGTATGCCTCAGTGCACGTACATGAAAGCTTTAGGACTTCTGAGGTTCCTGCTATGCATATGGGACCCAGTCAGCCTCTTGGGTTACATGCATAATTGCCAAGATTATTATTACTCCTCATTAATGAGCACATGAAAAGATAGCTGGTTATAATAGCTCACCTTGGAGTATCTTGTTCTGTTGCTAAATTACCTTTAGCCTTGTTGATAATAATCATTACATAATCACTGCAGCCCAAGGGACTGGGGCATGCTTGAGTATCAGGAACCTGAACCACGCTTCATTTCATTGATTTACAGCAGTATATGCAACCTAGTTGAACATGAGGAGATTGAAATAAATGCATCTAAGAGGAAATTTCAAGACAGCACAAAATGCCAAGGACAGGGAGAAAGCTTACCCCATACTTTGGCTTGGATCCTAATATATTTTCATGAAATTGCTAGTTTTCCTGAACTATCTGAACAGACATGCACTTTTTTTTTTATTTTGTTTTTATTTTATTTTATACAAAAATAAACTCCACAGTTCATTCCACTCCTTTGCACCTTCCTGGAAGTCCCTTATCTCATCCTTCCACCACTAACCTGCATCCTACCTCAACTTATTCCTCAGGTGAGGAGCTCTGAGTGTCCCATGTCTTTAATAATCCTCCACCTCCTCAGCTCCACCTGATTGATATGTCCCACACACACACATTAGACGGAAGCTGTCCATATGCCCTGTCTACCATGCTTTCTTCCACAGTTCCGTGCTTTACTTGCATATGCTTCCAGCTGTTTCTGGAAGGTAAACTGTAGGTTCATCTGCTCATTTGTAAGTGATTATTTGTAGCAACTCAGGGAAAGAAAGTATAGAATACCTATGGAGTGTCTTTTCCCTTTCGTATATTATCAGAAAACAAACAAACAAACAAACAAGCAAACAAAAAAAGTATAAATTACTCCTAACTAAGGTATGGTTACTGTGCAAGGTTATGCAGACATCAAAATTTTCAGGCTGGTTTGCTTAGACACGCAAGCAGCTTTTCCCAAAAATTGGGAAAATTCTTTGGCTTAAGCTAAACACAAAGTATGCTAGGAAAAACCTTGCCACAACAAAACAGGGCAGCAATTAGAGAAATTCACTCCACGATGTACTGGGTCTGGCTGGAATGTTAACTTTCCCGGCAGCAGCCCATTCAGTGCCGTACTCTGTACTTGTAGCTGGAACAGCAGTGTTATCACACCAGTGTTGTGTCTACTGCTGAGCAGCAGTGGCACAGCATTGGGCCTTTCTCTAACCCTCCTAGGGGGTGGGCAAAAAGTGAGGAGAGAAACATCACTAGGGCAGCTGACCTAAACCAATCAAAGGGATATTCCATACCATGTGGTGTCACACTCAGCAATAAAAGGTGGAAACAGGAAGAAGAGGGGAGGGGTGGGCTCTCGTTGAGAAGACGTCGGTCCTCCTCTCGAACACCGGCTGCGTGCGTTGAGGCCTTGCTTCAAGGACGTGGTCAATCATCGCTCATTTGTGGGAAGTAGAGAGTAATTTCTTTCCTCTGCACTTCCATATAGCTTTCATTTATTTTGTTTGTTTGTTTTCCTCCCTTTTTCCCCTTTCCCTTTTATTTTCCCCTTAGTTAAGTTGTTTAGTTCATGGTAGTCTTTATTTAATTATTATAATTATTTCCCTTTAATTAAATTATCCTTATCTCAACCCGTGAGTTGTTCTTTGCTTTACTTCTCCCCCTCCTTATCTAAAGGAGGGGGAGTGAGAGAGCGGTTGTGGGGTTTAGCTGCCCAGCACGGTAAAACCACCACACACGAGCATGCTGGTACAGGTCTCCTGTCATAGTACAGGCTATATGACAAATAGAGGAGGAATCATAGGAAGAATTGCAACACTTATTAAGAAGGCAAAGAAAAAATTATTTGATAGCTGGGGAAGTACCTTTTAAACCAATTATCATACACTTGGCTTCTGTGTATGTAAAAATGTCCCTATCATAACAAATAGAAATTAAGACCTATTATAGTGCAGGTATGTTCCTTTGAAAAGTAGATGTTTTCTAATTTCATAGAAACTTGCCTGTGGAACCTGCCTGACCACTGACAGATGTAAAAGGATGGAAGCATTTTCCCCTAAACAGTCTTTGGTCACATAAAGACAACTTCAGTTGCTCCCACCCAGCACTAAATCAGCTCTGACACCAGAGATAAAAATCAGTCCTATTTATCTTAAAAGCATAGCTTTTCACTGCTGTAGCTGGAGGAGAGGGTTTGCTGTGTCTCCACACTGTGAGGCACAGCTGAGCAACCTGATCTCACCCAGATGAAGGCAAAGCTCTGCATGCACACAGCCTAACTCACTGTGTAGGCTTCCAGGCTGCACAGGCTATCAACACTACAACTATAATGAATTTCTTCAGTCTGTTGGTGTCCACACAGCACCAAATTGTTCAACTACATCAGCTGAAAGTGCTTTAAACTCATCCCTTGGATTTTGCACTGAAATCGACTCAAGGTCTGACAAAGTCAGATATGGTTGAATGGTTCCACAGTATCTTTTGGCAAAGAGCTACAGTTTCCCAGATAAGAGCAATACCTAACCAGAGGCAGACTTCCCAGGTCCAAAAAGCCTTATGTGGTGGATTAAGAGGCTACATCTAAATGCAGACTCCACTGTCTCCCCAGATCTTGTGGGGTCTCTTTACAGACAGGTAGAAAGGATGATTAAAGAGCTAAGCCTGGAGCAAGGTACCTGAGTGCCAATGCCATGCTTTAAACATCAAGCCAGTTGTCTTCTCTTTGACTGAGTGGAAGAAGAGTGAAAATATACATTTATTCTGTAAAAACTGATTTGAATTTTTAAAAATCCAGAAAGCTGAAAACTAAAGGCTTTGGTTCAGGGGTCTGTAGCTCAAAATTAATTGCTAAAACTGCTACCACAATAAGATCAGTTAATTAGGGCTCTTTGGTTCCATGAGCACTAGAGGACACGATCATCTGAATTTGCTGTTTGAATACCGCAGTGTACTGAAAACAGAAAATAAAAGTTACACATGACAAAGTATTGATTAATTGTCTCCAAAAGACAAAAAGACAAAATAGCATTAGCCAATTATACAAATCTCTAAAAGACAAACTCAGAGAAACATTTCCTTCTGTTGCAATTTCATTTGGAACAGCAGGCTGTGCTCCTGATTTAATTTTACAGCTGAGACGGCTAATCCACACATAAGTCTGTTACAGTTGGTGGGCATAACAAAAGAAATGCTTGCCAATAGGCACACATGACATCTGGAGCTTGAAGACATTTTCATGAGGAAAAATATGTTTGGTAATACATTAAAACTTCGTGACTAAGTCCCACACAAAAATGTATCCACTAAAAAATCCATAACCAGTGTAGACCTTTGTGAAAAGCACATGCTCAGAGGGCATCTGCAAATATGAAAAAAGCTATTTTTATGATTCCCACTGACATGACATTGTGTATTAAAAAATAAAGACTCACATTTTTCCGATTGTTTAAGTGAATTCCTTCTACAGAGGACTAAAATGGAGGTAATAGTAGATTAATTTTTATTTTAAAGTGCTAATACTGAAATCTATTTTCAATAGTTGGAACATTCAAACACAGAAGTCTTTCATTTTGAAAAGAACTGTATGTAGAACAGGTGAGATTGTGGCATTTTTGAAGTCATTAATCTATCTCTCACTATTTGTAGGAACACCGGAATGTGATCCTACATATGCATATTCAGGTTTTTGTTAAACCTAGAAAGGACAGATGAAAGAAGAATTTACTCTGCAGCACTTAAAAGTATTTAATTTCCAAGAAATAAATGAAGTTTCACATCTGAAAAAAGAAAAGTAGGTTCCCCAGGGCTCAATTCTAGATCCAGTTCAGTTCAACATTTTTATCAGTGATCTGGATGCAGGAGATGACTGCATCTTTAGCTAGTTCACTGATTATATTAAACTGGGAGTTGCTGGATGATGAAGCCTCATAGAGGGATCTAGATATCTTGGAGAATTGGACAATCATCGATGGCATGAAGTTCAACAAAGGAAAATTCCATGGCCAGATGGTCAAAAGAGGCAATTCTCTCACTACATTTAGTGTTGTTGTGGCCTTGCCTTGAATATTGTGTGCAGTTCTGGGCTCCATGATATAAAAAGGTTGTTAAGGTCCTTGAGAGTGTCCAAGGGAGGGCAACAAAGCTGGGAAAAGGACCAGAAGGCATGTTTTGTGAGGAGAGGCTAAGGACACTTGGGTTATCTGATTTGGAGAGAAGAAGGACGAGAGGTGACCCCACTGCTCTCTGCAGCTTCCTAAGGAGGGGGAGTGGAGAGGGACGTGCTGGCCTCAGTTCCCTGGTAAGCAATGACAGGACATGAGAACAGCACAAAGCTGTGTCAGAGGAGGATCAGGGTAAATGTCCTTATCGTGAGGCAGGTCATACACTGGCTTTCTAGAGAGGTGGTTGATGCTCCATGCCTGTTAGTGTTCAAGAGACTTTTGGATAATTACTTCATTGATTAACTTTTGGTTAACCCTGAAGTGGTCAGACAGCTGGACTAGATGATCTTTGTAGGTCCCTTTCAACTCTCCCCTTCCTTCCTCTTCTCTCCCCTTCTCTCTTCTTCCCTCCTTTCTGCATCAGTGTTGTCACTATTACACTCAGGCAATGTCAGATGTTTTAAAGATCCATGCGCTAATTCTATGTCCTGTCCTTAGTGTGGAAATGAGGAAGAAACAAGGAGCTAGCAGCAAGGAAATCTACATCTGTCACCCAACTCTTGCATATACCACTCTCCTAAATAAAATGCTATTCAGATAAACACTGGGGCATATGCTAAATTAGGTGATGCCTTTAATAGAATGATTCTCATGCTTAAACATTATATTCCAAATGAAGCACTCTGAGAAGTAAATATAGCACTCAAAGAAGTATGAAGTGATGTTAAAAAGTCAGTGGCTATTAGTTCTTCAAGGAAAATAGATTTATGGTCAAACTATGCAGTTGTACATGTACATCCATAGAAGAGATTCATTCTCAGTATGTATGACTAAATTCAATCCATGTAAGAATGGCTAATTATAGTCCTGTTAAAACTATGTTCCACATCATTTAAGGAAAAATATAAAAGGATACCAGTGACATGAAATTTAATGACAAGAAGGAAATTCCTATCTTACATGAGAATGAATTGCTAATACCTGCCTGTAATAAGGGTTTTAATGTGAATAAATTGACAGCTTAATGCTAATTACCATGTGTAGTGTTAACCCTGACTGTGTGAAAGTAAGCAGCATACTAGAAATGTACTGACCTTTGATCAGTACTCTGCAAATTACAACACACTGCCTAGATGAAATCATGACCCAGCTGTGTAAAATATTTTGATATTGCATCATGGAACACACTGTATGTGTATTATTAAAAACAATGTAAGCAGCTAGACTCACTATCATTTATAGTGGACTTCACTATCATTTATTTATTAGTGATATCATATCACTACACTCATCATTTTTGTGTTGTTTTGACCACGTTAGCTGTACAATCCAGAAAAGGACATAAGGACATAAATAATGGGCAGGATTTATTCTGTGGACTTAACTGTGCATCACTGTATGCCTGCTTGAACCTGATAGAGCCACACAAGTGTAGAGGGAAGCAAACGAGGAACACAGACCCACAGACCCTAACGTTACACAAGTGAGAACAAAGGGGGGGGGGGGGGGGGGGGAAGGAGGGAAGGGAGAATGAGACAGAAAGAAAGGGAAAGAGAGAAAATGAGACAGCAAACAAGAAACAAAAAGAAAAACAACTTTTCACCTAGATTTTCCTCTGCTTGACCTAATTATTGCAAGTTAAGGGGCAAGAAAAGGATTATAAAAGAGCATGAAAAGTCTTCCTAGTTGATGAATGAATGAAAGTAGCTAATGAAAGAATACAGACCATGGGAGACAGTAAGGGAAGAGGTCAGGAGCACTGACAGAAGCCATCTGAATGTGAGAGGTGCCCACAATGTCAACGAAAATGAGGTATGACAAAGATCAAAATCACTGACTCTTCTCAAAGAAATTCTCTTGCAGAGTTTTAGAATTAGAATATGCTATCAAGGTTTATTTAATCAGAATTAGTGCCAACTAATATCATATTTCCATCTAGTTTAATATGGATCCAAATCTTCAGCTGGAGATTCTAGCATCATTAGATTTTTGTATAATGCACAAAAATATACGATTGTGGATTTTATCTAAGAAAGCCTACTAGTTACTTATTTGTTCTATTTCCTCATTCAGTTTTTATATTTGTTTTCAGTTTTTATATTTGTTTTGTTTAACTTTTGCTGCTTTAAATAGTTAGCCACTATATTTTATCATGTTTTTTCATGCTGAAGTGATGACCCTTTTTCTTTCTAACAATATTCAGCAAATCCTTAAGAAGCTGTCAACAAGTAGACCAAAAGGCAGTGATGTAGTTATGATTATTGTTATCCTAATGTTTTAAACAGCTGGGGAGATTGACCCATAATCTTAAACAAAATCATATGCATGTTAACAACCATTTATTGGGGTAAAAAGAAATAAAACAGAAAATGATAATTATCTTTCCAACATACATTGACTAATCAGATAGATCTTTTATCAGGTAGAAGAGTTTTCTACAAAAGGGTAAATATGTTGATAAAAATAAATGGTAAAATAAATAGTAAACCATAAAAGATTCAAACAAAACAAGGCCAATTTACAATTTAACACATGCCTGGGGCAGCATATGTATTTAGTGAATATATCTGAATGGGAGAATGTGGCAGAAATATCTCAGACACTGGATTCTTAATATAGGAACAGGAAAAAAAAATTGCCATTGTGAGGCTGAAATCTCTGTTTTTTTCTTATTCTGTTTTGGCTGTTTTCTTCAATGCTTTATGCATACTGTGATGAGATCATGGATGGTCTTGACCCATCTCTTTTACCATAAGTAAAACTCAGACTGGATTTTTGGCATCTTCTGTCCAGTATATACATAAATGTGCATATAAATATGGCTGTATTTACAGCAGTTTTGACCACATTATCATAACATTTGCACTGTATTAAGTCAAATCTGAGGAGTCTTTGGTGGTGAAGTTCTTTAGACTTAAGGACATTTAAAGGTGTCTTTAGACTTAAGGACATTTAATATCTCTTTCAACTGCCTCTCTCAAGTGTTATATCATCCTGCTCCTTTCCCAAAAGAAAGTGAAGTATTTGAGTGCCTCAGTTAATAATAATGAGAAAAGGCATTTTACCTTCTTCAGCTGATAATGTACCATTTCTTGATTTATGTTTACTCCTAGTATACTTCAAAAATAAATTACCAAACAGAAAGGTCCATGTGATCCATGCTGACCCGAGAGTTCACGGTCTCTCCCCTGCTTTTTTTATATTCAAGAATAAGTTTCCTACACTCCATACTTTCATGTTCTGCAGTCTACTTTTTATATCAATTTATATCCCTTTTCTTCACCGCTTATTTTAAGTATGTTTATTTCTAATTGCTGCATCCCCTCGCCACAGAAAAAGAATAGGATTGAAGTTACTCTTTCTTATTCAGAAAGTTGCTTTTTCATGATAATTTGCAATACTTTAACAATAACTCAATTTGAAATCACATTTTGTTTGAATATGTGACCATGATAACTGTGTCCATCAGCTTTGAGGAATTAACTCCTCTGAAACAGCCCAGTGCTTGCTTCACACTGTGTTATCTAAATGGATTCAGCTCAGCTTGGTCACACTAAATGCAATTGCTGCTTCCTAGGCAACCACCAGCTTCCAGTTCCACTACTAATTCGGGTTATTTTATGCTGTGTACAATCCCTGTATTAGGAAAATGACATGTTAGTCCAAAATTATCATCCTCCTGTTGTGTCCTTATTGCAAACAAGTTAGTGCAGCCTAAGGAACAAATAGTGGTCTGCTGAGCAAATGCTGACACCCTAAACCACGCTATTACATCCAGACCTGAAGTAAGAACAGCAAGATTTGTGAGTGTTAGCAAATGTCTCACAGACAGTTTCGTATAAGGGAGTTCCAGAGCTGGCACAACTCTTTTTTGTAATTCCTCTTTTTGCATGTACTGGATGAACAAACAATTTTCTGGGAGAAGTCCGGGACTCAGACATCTGCTGTGTTACTCTAGTGCTTCTCCAGTCCTGTTAGCCCAGGTAGCTCTAGTCCTGGTAGCATAGCTGAAACAGCATCTACATGTATATAACTTGCATTAGGTGGAAGAGGAAAGATCCAAAGAGTGTAACTGGTTTATCTACCACACATAATAAAGAAAAGAAACCATCCAGTCCTATTAGGGAAAGACAAAATCCTCCCATCTGTGGGGACCAACCGCTCATCTTGATTATAGCCAAAGAAAACAGTTATATATTTGCACAGGGAGACTAATGCCTGAACAACTATTAGCATTGTGAGAAGAAGAAGATATGTGAAGTAGTTTATCTTTGTACCAGCTTCAAGTCCTCCTTCTTCTATGCCCTAGGTACAACAGAGCAGTCCCATTTATTATTTTGCTGTACAGCTCAAAATGTTGTGATGTAGCAGGAGGATCAAGGTCATTTTTTTCTTCCCTAGTTTATTTCCCTGAGGGTTAGGGTGGTAGTCTGCTCTCATACTATAACAAAACATAGATATGTTACCAACACAAACAAATTTCTAACAGATAGAGACAGAAGAAATGTATGTAACATGTAAGATGTATCCCATTCTCACTGATGGTGTGCTTTTCTAGGAGCAGACACCCAGAAGTCATACCTGAGATTGGAACTGCAAATTACACTGAATGCCTTCACCAGCAGGCTGCCAGTTCATGCCTTGTTCTCTGTCTTCACTGCTCCAAAAGCATTCTGTTCACTGGTAAAATATTGGATAGTCTCTGCTAATATAACCAGGGAGTACATGCAGATAGATAGAAAACTGTCTTCAAGGGGAAAAATAGTTTTCTGCCAGTTCAGTGAGTTTGGTTTGTTCAAGATGTGGCCAGATGAGTTTCAGAGCAGGTATGAAGAGGGATGGTGCTGTACAAAAGATCCCCATTTCAGCATCAGTAAGCTGTTACTTGTCTTCATCCAAATTTGTTCTGGGTCTAAGGAGGGTTAAAGAGACAAAGAGAGAGAAGCAGAGGGAGAGACAAAAGACCCAGACTACCCACCCCTCCTAACATTGGCCAACTTCAAACACGCTGTGGGAAGGCAGATCTGTATCAGGCTTGTCTCTGAAGAAGTCTCTGGCCTACAAATTTCCCCTTCCCTGCAGCATCACAAGACCTTTGGGTTTCACCAGGCGACCCAAAAGTGCTTAAAAGAGGAAGCAAAAGAACTGATACTGAAGGACTCACAAGTGACAGATTTTCCCCAAGAGCTCCTCTGTCACTGCTTCCAACAGTGGTGATTGTGGCCTGCACATAAGTTTTCAACAAAAAGGAAGTGAGAAGCTGGTTAAAATAACTCCTTGTCCAAAAAATGCCTGTAGCAGGAAGAGGAGGTCAAATCTATGCCATTTTGTTACATGCTGTAATATTCATCTAGTGACTGCATGAAGCGAGGGACAAGTAAAGAATACATACCCCCACCTCATGTGGTCAGCTGGTAGAAACATATTATAAATGAATAGCAGTAATTTAGGTGCCTTTCTGTAATTCCACTGACAAAACAAGACAGCTTTCCTTGGAGAGAAAAGCAACATTCACTTTTACAACTCAGAGTATATGACGATCTTATTCTTCAATCAATTTTCCCTTTCCTACCAGAGGGCTGTCTGCTATATGAGCATCATATTTTCCATTTGATGACTGACATTCTTGGACATGCAGTATTCCCCAACCTTTGGGTTTACAGCTATGTTCGGGAGCTGGATCATGCCTCTGGTTGACCATTGTTGTGCTTTATTGCTCTATGCCCTCCAGCACAAGCACTGAAACTCTTTTCAGAGGGCTAAAACCTGTCCTTTGTGTGGCAGCTTTAAGCAGCATGCTGGTCTTCCATCATTTTTCTTTGTGAAAGAGACAAGAGGACATCTCATGGAAAGATGAGATTAATGCCATTCCCAAATAGCCATCAATTTATTCTGTCATATCTGTCAGCTCAGGTAAAAATCCCAGCCTTTGGAAGACACCAGAGATTGAGTTAGAATTATAATAAAATCTAGATTAAGATTAAATCATATTGACAATATGGAATAATAGAGGAAGGAATTGAGAGACACATACTTCCTTGTTTGAAGATATAACCTGATTATTTACCACCTTAGGTAGGAATTTTTTCTGGTTTTGATAGTCTTGTACAGAAAAATAATTATTTTTGTCTCAGATGAGACTAGTGCCTTCTCTCTGGTTACACTTTGCCATCTCAAGAGTATTTTAAGTAGAGCTTGAAGAAGGAGCAATATCAAATGCGGCCATTTGTTCCACGTAGCAAGCACTGTACATTGCAGTAGAAGTCTGCAGCCTACACTGGTCACTCACAGTAACCTAAAATGTTTGATACCAAACACAAAATCCCTAGCTATTTTGTGAGTTAATTTGCTGAAAAGACCAATTCCCTTTCCCTGGAGAGCATTCAGGACTTGTGGTCAAAACCTGTTGGTATTAAATTTCAGAAGGATATTCTGTAAAAGGAATAATCCTTTCCACTATGGTTGGAAGTGGCTGAACTCTCCTCCTTGGACATGGGTCCCTAACTTGCAGGTTGGTTGCAATCATATCAGAAAACATTACCCAAAAACCATTCAGTAAATGCTAATATGTGCTTCTTCTTACAGGCACAACAACCAGATATTCTATAATTTTTTTAAGAGCTCTATGATGGGGTGGTTTAAAAACAGTTCAAGATATTTGAAAAGCAAGCTTATGAAATAGTGTTTTTGAAATAACACTTTACAAATTCTAGAATTTTATAAGCAAATCTAATCAATTCAGTTATTTTGGCAGTAGAAAACCTTGATCTGAGGAGAAAATTCTGATCTCTAAATGAGTTTTAGGCATTTCTATGCACTAACCTAGAACTATCTTATCCGCTTCCTAGCAGATGAACCCTTATCTTCCAGGTGAATAAATCACAATTTTCTGGTTAATTTGAAGTTACTGGTTAACTCACTAGAGATTTTCTTTGGCAGAAACTCAGAGTAAAAAATATTATATTAATAACCATTGTTCTATTCATAATCTACAAGGAACATCTCTTACAGAACACTTGTAATATCCAAATATCTAAGTGCCTCATCAAGGAAACTAAAAAATGTTAGATTCATCCACATTTAAGTCATTGAATGACTTTTGATTCTTGTTCCTCTGTTTTTTATTGTTGCATAAGGTAGAATGTTTTTGCTATTCTCATTTACTGATCTCTTTTTCAGATGTCAGCAGTGCTGACTCCTTTTGCTACCTCAGGAACCTTTAACTATGATTCTATCAGGACCAGTGCCATTCATTTTTTTCAAGAAAACTGGAAAAAAAAAAAAAAAAAAAAAAAAAAGGAAAAGAACAGGGACTTCCGCATCTAGTCAATAAAAAGTCTTATCAACAGAGCGTTTGCCAGATAACTGTCAAAAGACATTGGTATACATCTTCCAATTTCTCAGCTTTAAACAGCGAATTGAAGTGGTTTATTAAAATTTTTGCTTTTTGCTACCAAAGGGAACACTGAAACCTTCTAGTCATCCAGGGTTGGATGTGCAGTAGGAGGCCTCCAAAACACTGGTCATAAAAGAATATTTGGAAAATATCTAAAATCTTGGGAGAAAAATGTTGTGAATTTGTCATATCTAGTTTACTAGGCTGTCAGGTTGTTATCAGTTAACTCTGTTCAAAGAAGCTGTAAGATATAAAAGAGAATAAATCAAGGTAAACCAAGATGTAAGAATCATAAAATCATAAACCCTTCCTCTGTTTTCTGTCTGGCTTTGTCTCAAAGCAACTCGTGGTTCGCATAGGCAGCTGTGCCACAAACTTCACTCTCAAGAACTTCAAAATGTATTTACTTATTTTCCTTTTCAAGTAAAGTGTAGCTTTATCCCTGGAAGTCTTCAAAAGACGTTTAGATGTAGAGCTTAGGGATATGGTTTAGTGGGGACTGTTGGTCAGAGGTTGGACTCGATGATCTTGAGGTCTCTTCCAACCTAGAAATTCTGTGATTCTGTGATTGTAAAGCACAGACAATATTGCTAGAGGTCAAAGAGTTTCTCCCCTGAGGATATCAAGTGCTTCTGCTTGTATTGCATAGATATCTCAAAAGAACTGTCTTCTACCCTGACAATTATAAAGTGATAATGTACACCAGACTCAACTCTATAGATTTGTAAGAACTCAGAACTTAGAGGAAGATTTAGACTTCCAGAATAGTTCACTGCATATTTTCAGAGTAAACATCAGACATCTCATTTTCTGCTTATCCCTATTACAAGTAAAATTCATCACAGCAGCCAATGCCTCTATTTATAGTCATGAAATTCAATAGTATGAAAATACTGAGGGAAAAAAAGCATAGTGAAGGCAGCTAGAATGACATTTGACATTTTTTTTCTTTGAAGAATTACATAGGCCAAATTTCAAATGAAGAAGGTAAGTACATAAATTGTGTTTTTCTAAGTCAAAACTAAGAAGCACATTCTTCTCAGGAAAGCAATTGTAGGATTATGGATGTCTCCAAAAACATAGATTTAAAGAGAGAACCCTGTTTGCTATTCATTATGTTAATCCTTCAGTTTTCTTTAAGTTCATATTCAGAATCTTATTCCTGTCAACATGATTTGAGTGTTCATTGTATAAGTAAAAGGACAATTCTTTAAAGTCATATGCATATCAGAATTGTAGAGTGGGTGCAAAACTCAAATACTGATTTTTAATCTAGACGAACATAAAACATACAAGCAGAGACTGGGCAAAATCCAAGTTTAGCTTTGGCCACCACTGAGAAATATTTGTAAGCAACAAATGTATAATTATTTGTCTGCAAGAAATGTTACTTCCAACTAGTCAGAGCAAGTGTTCTTGAACAAAATAGTTTATTTTAATTCCAGAGCCTTGGATCTTGTTTTATTTAGGATTATTACACAGTTTATTATTTAATTTTGTGTCTTTCCACCTGTTAAAAGTGAACTATGTAAGAGGTCCAAGAAAAAGTGTAGGATCAACATTTAATTTTCTGTTCAACCATATTATCGCTGCCTGTGTACATACCCACAATAGGGTTTCCTTGTTTTAAAATAACTTGCAGATGTACATCACATTAATTTAATTAGCATAAACTCCAGTAAGTCAAACAACTGTAACAGGTAATTATGCAATTACACATAATTACTTCACTGAGATGAGTTGTAATGCAAGCATTCTTATGAAATTCAGAAGGAATGCAGCGTGTACAAGCACTGACCTGGTCCTATATAGCCATAAGATGTCATAATATGATTGTGTTGCAGCCATACACAAAGACTGAGACAAGCAACTGAGTAGTAGTTTAAAAGCATATTTAGAAAAATGATCTCAAGTTCTCAGAGGCACAATGGAATTTTTAGACTCGTACTGGCCATTTCTGTCTCTTAGAGTAGAGACTCAAAAGGAGAACAGAAATGGTCCCAGGTTGGAGGCTAATTTCATGAAAGAATCAATACCACCTTCTGTCAATAGAAAGTCTATCTAATGCTGAGTTCAAACATTTCTCTCAAGTATAAGTGATCTGAGGCTTGCATAATTGTTCTAATTCCAGAAACCTCTAAAATCTAACAAGAAATTTTGAAAAACTCAGCATTTTAAGAGAATTCATTAAATTACATTAAGGCAACTTCAGGTTACAAGCGGTAACCAGAGAAAGAGCTGAGAGTAGGGAACAGTAACTTCTTCAGTTCTCTTAAACCAATTTGGGAGAACTTACTAAAGTACTTGCATCTTGCAACTTGCATCTCACTGTGAATATGAGAAAGCAGAAAGTTAGTGATTTTTCTCTTCATTTTCCACACCAAATTACAATTCAATACAACATAAAGTCTGCAGTGTCTCAAAGTCCTTTTAAAATATGCTTGTCAGATTACTTTGGCTTAATCTATTTTACATCCACACAGAGTGCTTATTTACAATCCTGGCATATTAAAAAGTACATGTAAAAGTTATAAAAGCCCACTGAAAGGTGCAGATTTTGAATTGCATCATTTGCTTAATATAACATCGTGTAATAGCATAGCACAACCACTGGGAAGAGACATAAACCACTCAGAAGCACAGAGGCAAGATGCTTGCTTGGATCAGATCCAAGCCAACTCCAAGAGCCCAGCCTGGGAAAAGATTGAAGCCTTTAACTAGATCAGTAATAAAACAAGTGCAGGGCTTGATACCTTTCTGGGAATTTGAGTTTACCACTACAGACCGCAATTTCATGGTTTATAGCAGAACAGGAACTTATACAATCACATATCCAAATTTTATTATCAGTGGGATCTACTGCTGCTTCTCTTTATTTCCCTTTCACAACTACCTCCTTACCTCCCTCCTCCCTTCCCTTATGTAACTAAATAAGATTTCTTGCAAGGCAAGCCAACAGCATCTAATGCAGTTTATTAAATATGTGTTGTAAATGACAAACATCTTAAAAAGGAAACATTTTGCATGAAAAGATAGCAAGAAAAAAAAAATGTTACTTAGAAATTAATGTAGCTGTGCTCCAATTGTCTTTATTGTGCTTATTGTCTGACGTTGTGTTGGGTCTGTCTGAGCTGGAGTCACCTTTTCCCTGCAGCAGCCCACACAGTGCTGTGCTCTGCACTCGTAGCTGGAACAGCACTGATATCACTCAAGTGTTGTGTCTATTGCTGCGTAGTGCTGGCACAGCATCAGGACTCCTTCCAAGCCCCCAAGAGCCAGCAGGCTGGGGGTGGGCAAGTGATGGGGAGGGAACATTGCCAGGGCAGCTGACCTAAACCAACCAAAGGGATATTCCATAACACCTGATGTCACACTCAGCAATAAAAAGGGGGGCTTTCATGGGGGAGGGGGCTGTTCCTCCTGAACAACCACTACATGTTTTGAGGCCCTGCTTCCCAGGATGTGGCCAAACATTGCTCATTGATGGGAAGTAGAGAATAATTTTTTTCCCTTCTCTCCATGCTTCCGCGCAGACTTACTGTTTCTGTGGTTTCTTTTTCTCCCCATTCCCTTTCCCTTTAATTAAACCTTTCTCATCTCAAACCTCGAGTTCTCTGTGTTGTATTTTCTCCCCCTTCCTCTTTGAGGAGAGGGGGAGTGAGAGAGTGGTTGTGGTGGAGCTCGGCTGCCCACAACAGACGTTTTATTGATAATGATCAGTTAAGTTGGCAGGAAAAAGAAGGTTATTTCAGATGAGGAAGACTCATAAGACTATTAGATAAATGTTTCTTGGCTGACTTTGTGAAAAGTCCATTGAAATCAATGTAAATATTCATACTGACTTTTGGATAATGTCTGTTTGAGATCTTAATAAATTTGTTCATTTTAATATGACAGAGTTTTAGATAAAAGGCCTTTATCTTGTTGACAACAGAATAGCAGACTCAGATTAATCCTTGGCTTTAGATGAAACTGAAGAACATACTGATTTGTGGTTTGAGCCCTGTTCTCATTATATATTTTGCTATTGACTAAAGACAAGCATAGATAAATAATTTTCATCTGTGATCCTTTGGATAAGATGCAACCTCTTGATAGCATTTGCTTTCCATCTGAGCACAAGGCAAATATCACCAGTTGTAGCACAAGAAGTACAGTCATGAGTTAATTAGTCTAAATATACCTCTCTCAGGACCTGTGATATTCTCTCCATATGGTCTTGTACAGCATGGTTATTCCAGCACACTCAAGCTCTTGGAGCTAGCTGCATGAATTCTACACTGCACAAAACAAATGTTGTTGCCTCCAAACACAGAACACAAAATTTTTCTTCATTAACTTGGATTTAAATTAGAAGTTTTACAGGAAGATTAAATTTGAAGGGCAGAATTTGATGTCTCTGTTTATTTGTCTTCCGTTCACTTTCTGCATGGGTCTCCAGTTCTTTTTCATAAGTATGTTGATGCAGGCCAGTTTCTGCACTAAAATACCAACAGACTTGCACATAACAATGACAAGGAAAAAGGGACACAGAAATAAATGAATATTTGTTAGTCTATGTAATTAATGTTTGGAGAAAGCAAGATGGGTCTTTTCAGATGTGAAAAGAGATTGCTCAAAGCTCATTACAAGTAATGGTTAAAACTTGTTCCACTAAAAGAGGAGCACAGAGCATTTGTATACATCTACATCTTTTTTCTGTGTGTATATGTTTATAGAGATGTTTTATGCTGATTGAAATGTAATCATAGATGGTTATATACTTAGAGGAAGAATATATAACATTAGATTACAATCTGAAATCTTTATTGGTGTTAGTCTAGAATGAGAAAGTGTTTCAGGTCATTTCAGGCATGCTTATCCTGCCAGAGAAAAGCAATTTTTTAAAAAATTTTGACCATTCTGGTAAGATACAGGGAAAGTCCCACTCTGCTCACAGAGGTACACAGGTTCTATTAAAAATAATAATAATAAAATAAAATAAAATAAAATAAAATAAAATAAAATAAAATAAAATAAAATAAAATAAAATAAAATAAAATAATAATAATAAAAAGCTTAGACAAAGATTTTCAACCACGAGGATTTTCTCTGCACATAGATAAAGTCCATGCTTCAAGTAATGGAGTCACATACCTAGCAAGAGGGTTTTTCACAGTCAAAAGCCTTTTGGGAGTATCCTCTGTGTAAAATAAGAAATTTCCAAACATACAGGCTTAGTATTAGACCAATTCACTCTCCATCCCATCCAAGTTTTAAAATTATTTGGGGCAGATGCAACATTTCAGTACTTGTGAGACACCTACAGGAGTTATTTTCTGTGATATCATCAACCAGCTTGTTGGATGAAACTCATATGTGTCACATTACAGTGAAATCATTGTCACAGTAGTAAATTAACCAACTGAAGGGGGATGGAAGTGAAATTTAAAAAAAAAAAAAAAAAAAAAAAAAGAGAGAGAGATAGAGAAAAGATAGAAAGGAATTATTTTCACAGTATGCTGATGAAGGCAGAGCAAAAGAAGTCAAGCATGATTGAGAGATAAAAATGGCTCCAAGAAATCTAAATATGCTTATTGGAAAAAGTGGATCTGTGCACTGAAAGGGATACCACTTACTTTCAAGGATTTATCTTCATTACCAGCCAGTGTTCTAATGCTACAGGCAGTACCCAAAGTCTTTGTCAAGAGTTCAAAACCAAGAACTGGTACACTGCAGAAATACAGATAGACTTCCTAAAAGATGCAGATACACTTCCTAAAGATGCAGAGGTGGGTGGTTCATATTGTTCAAACATATTGTGTTTGAGGTATCAAGATCAACATTGCGTTTATCAGTGATTTTGCTGTCATTCTGAAAACTGTCTAGGACCAAGCATCTAGTAAAATGCATATTCTTCACCACTCCCAGATTGCAAAGGCTTTGAGACACGACTGCTGTGTTAGTTAATTTATTGTTACAATACAGATATATAAGAAGTCTCAAGACAAAAAGAACTGGAAATCAGAATAGTTTTATTCTCTTAGGTGAATGGAAATGACAGTGCCAAATATTGACATAATTCTTTAATATGCCAAATGAATCACAGAATTCATAGGTCTGTATCCAAAACACTGAGATTAAATGAAGTCTTGCCATTAATTGCTCTGGCTCTGGCTCTATAAAGGACCAATGTCTTCTGACAATGGCTAAATATCAATTTGGCAAGTAAAACAGCAGTAACCGTTGTACTTGGCTGCCCCTGCTTCCCCTGGGAGCATGCTTATACATTCATTATTTTAGTCTATGGAAATCAGTATACATTAGTCGTTGTAAATTATGACTGCATTATTTTTGGTTGATAAATTTCTGACCCTCATTCCAAAATTATGAAAGAACATGATTATTAATATATTTGATTTTACTGTATTTTTGTACATCAGAAAACAAAGCCCCAGACTCTCAGAAGTTTTTAACCCATAACACTCTCTGACCATTATCCTCTCTTAAAAAAAAAATAATTAAATAAAACAGGATTGCTTTCATCATGAAGTCCTTGATTTTTGAACCTATATTGACAAAGGTAAAGGGATTTCTAAATCACCAACTCGTGAATAGGTTTCTGTATCTCTTTTTTCATTGCAGTCAGCTGACATTGTATGTACAAAAAGTGTCCATAAAGGTTCAGATAAGAACAAAAACTGTAGACTGTTTCAATTTCAGATGTTGAAGTCATTGAGAAAAACAAATAGCTAACAAAAATTTAAGCAAAAATAACAACTACAGAAAAAAAAAATCCTATGACTCCTCTTAATGCTTTTATAGTACTTGTCAAAAACATTAACTTTTTTGCCTCCTTTGTGAAGCTTCTTTTCTCTGTTTCTACAAGATGTTTTGTCAGTATTTCTGGAAATAAGTGACATACAATACATAGTTATTTAAAAAATTAATTCATGAATGCTTTTTGTTGAAAAAATAATAATAATTAAAAAAAAAAAAAAAAAAGAATATCCTGTCTAGTCAGATATTAATAATGTCTGGTCAGACATTATTTAAGATGAGCAGCATTCTCTAACACATTTTGGGTAAAGCAGAGCAACATCTTTGATGACCCTCACCCTCTCATCACTTTTCTCTTTTAGGTCTTCAAAGAGGATGACAGTGTTCCACTGCATTTCACTTCCTGCCTTTTGTGACCCTCATGCAAGTTAGATACTAGAGCAAGAGATGATGCTTTGCAAGCCTTAGATCTTAAAAAGATCTACTATGAATCTTTGTAACACTAGAGAAAATAAAGAGTCTGTTACTATTATTATGGATCTGTATTCATGTTGCTGCTGGATTCCCCTTGCTTTAGGAAAAAGCCAAACGAGCACATAATAAAAAGTCCCTGATCAAACACCTTACAAGTACTCTGTATTCTAAAAAAAGAAACTGTTATAAATGAAAAGAAAATATACAAGCTCATCTTCCTTGAAGAGAAAGGTCAATGCACTATAAAATACTGAAACTGATGTGACAAGAGTACCTTGACAATATTACAGAACAAGCTTCTGCTTGTCAAGGAGACTAGCTAGCTTTTGCTGTTGCTGAAGTAAAGGGTTATCATTGCTGTAGGACAAAACAGATAACATCCTACTTGACTTGTAATTGTTACTAATACAAGCAATCAAACAGGACACCTTTAAACAGGACACTCCTCACCTTTCATTCAGCAGATTTAGTCTAATTTTAAAATTTCAGTAGCAACAAACTGTGTCATTTGATTTTCCCATCACCTTTTTAATCATATCCCTACAGGAGGCTTTTTTTTTTTTAAATTTTAAGGGTGTTAGGTATAATTTTAACCATACATTTTATTTCTGGTTTACTTAATTCAATGGAAATACTACACTTCTGTGTTCTGGCATTCTTTATAGAGTTTCTGCCACTCCAGTATTTTGTGTACAAAGACTTGCTAGTTTCTGAAAGAAATTGTAGCAATTCAGCTTGGAATCACTCTCTGAGAAACAGCGAAATGAAGAAGAACCAAAGTGTTGGCTTTTGTAGCTCCAATATTTTTTTTCCTGAAGCTGTGGAAATGACTATGCATTGATGGGGGAGAGAAGATGGGGGAATAATAATAATAATAATAATAATAATAAATAATAAACACTCTTTTATTTTCTGAGTTGAATTTCATGTGGTAAAGAGAAATAAGGAAGGATCCTTTCTACACCAACCCCCTTTCTTAATCAGTCACTGTAGCTTTTGATGAATGTGCCAGGCAGATTTTCTTCTCAGGATAGCACAGTATTTCCCAGAGAAAAATATTCCAGAATTCCCTGTTGACCAAGCACAGGTCACTAGGATCTCTAGGCACTGTATAGTTAGCAACATAAGAACATTCTGTCTGGACTAACTTGACTTGTTTCAAGTGTGGTTTTCACAGACTAGCTCTTTTGGTCAGGAGCAAAGCATTACAGTTCATTCTGTCACCTTTAACTGAAACTAAGATTGCAGCAGTGTCTCTGTCTGCAAGCAAGAGAGTATCTCAGCCATTCATCTCTGCCAGCTTCCACATGAATGATAGTTGAATAAACTCTTTATTTCAGGATGACTGTCATTGTAAGAAGTCATTACACACATGGATGCTTGCTCTGGGTTGGAGCCTTAGCCTTAGTATGTTGGTTTTGGTAGGCATGATGTTATCAATGTCAATACATCATCATAATTGGCTTGCTAGTATGGTATGGTAACATAACCATGAAACAGCTGTGTCATACATACCAGATACACAGTTGTCAAATACTGGGGATACTAGAACCACCTCATCTAGTTTCAGAATATTAAACTCAACATCAGACTAAAGCTACTTCACATCAACAAACATAGATGTGGGCCAAGACACATTCCTCCTGGGTATTTTCTCTCCCATATCTTTTTCCTTCTTTTCCTCACTGCTGTCCAAAATCAATAAATTAATTTAACTTTTAAAATGCCAGAATTCAAATTTCACATTCAAATCTACATAGACAATAGTGAATACAAGTTCAAGTGACAGAAAAGTATTTTCAGCATGCCTTCTGGTATATGAACATCCATATGAATCTTCATTCTCAGAAATGTATATTTGCTTACACATGGAAATGCTTACACAATGTCCCAGGCAGACTTTGCACACTATTTCACTTTTTTTTTAATTACTAACTACATTACTGCACCTGTCTGTTAAGGTGACTAAACTCATTATATAGAAAAGATTGGAAAGGCTGAACATTTAAATTTCCATTCTCAGCAGATCAGTGTGTGCATTAGGCAGCTAAAGTCCATTGCTGACCCCACACAGGCTTCAGGCAAATGAACCAGGTCTGCTGAGAAGTAATTTTCTCATGTTTTCAGTTCCAAAATACCAACAGAAGAGCCATTCTTAAAGTAGTCCTTCCCTTCTTGACAATGTTATCTATAAACGTATCACCATTTGAATGTAAAACTACTAGGAAAGAAATGCTTGACATTTTAAAATGACAGTGATGTGTAATGCCTCCTGTGCTGTTCCAGTTAGGAAATCAAGGTTGTGTGCCTTGAGGGTACATTTATGGTATCCTTGCAGTCTGGGTTAGTGATGGACATGTGAATAGTGCAGAATAGTGCCAAACTGATGATACCACAATACCTAATGCCAGCTAGATGTTACCAGAGAGATCCTTAAATTTCTGTGGTTGTTATCTTGTTTGCATTGTATACATGCCTAAATATTCCTCATGCTAAGTATCTAGATTATGTACCTAATGGCTAGTATCAAGTAGCTAGCCATTACTTACTAGCTGTAGCCAGGTTTTTAAGTAAAAAGAACCTTGGGTATTTCATCTGTAGATGCTGAAAATTGTTTACCTTAATTGCTAACTTCAATAGGTTTGTACAAGGCTTTCTGCTGGAGCTCATTTCAGTGCACCTTCTCTACACACCTTTGCAGAAGTTCCTGCCAGGAGAGGGTGGGCAAGTAGAGGGGATAACATTTTAGATCAGCACAGTGAAACCTGACAGTGCTCATTATATCAGAGCCCTTAAGCAGATGCTCAAGGGAAATAATTTATCACCAGACTTGTGATGCATTAAACATAAAAAAAAAAAAAAAAAAAAAAAAAAAAAAAAAAAAAAAAGACTGTGATGCTTGGTTCTTCTGTGAAAGGACACTCCTCCCCTCCCCAACCTTCCCACCTCTGCTGTGTCTGACACCAACACCTCACTTGCCTCTGCCAGCATCCCTTCCTCTCACTGCTCATTTCCCTTAACCTAGAAAAGTCTCCAAGGCCCCTAGGTAAAAATTTACTGTGATAACTTATGTCCTGGCCTCCAGAAGCTACTCTTAGACTTGACTCTATGAATTTGCTTGAGCAAAATGTGTTACTGTGTTTATAGGCAACAGGGCACTGGGGAAATCATGCCTAATTACTCTATTTTGCTTATACAAACATATTCTTTTATATCACAATTAAGACATATTTAAGAGGATCTGTGAAGTCTTGTACTTAATTAGAAACTGAAGTCTCCCAAGTAATTCCTTAGTGAGTTCTGCCCTACAAATTCTTTTGAATATTTTTGAATAATTTTAAGGTTTAAAGAGACAAGAAAAGACCTTGTTTGTCTTCAGCATGAATGACAGGCAACACTGACAAGTGAGTAACAAATACCGGTGATTTATTTTAACTCTGAGAACTCACTGCCACTAAGTATGATACATCACATGATAAATGTTATGGCAGTAAAATCAAAAAGTACGTCCCTTGCTCCCAGGTATGCATACTCCAACAGAAGACTTTTCTGTGAAAGTATAACTTCCTGTAGGCTTGTCCCTGAAACTTGGAAGATTTAAAGGTTAATTAGTAAAAGCTTAGCTTTAAATATATTCTCAAACTTGAGCCATTGTGCAAATATTACACCACCAGAATCCAATAAGGAACAATTTAAACACAAGACAATGGAGGTAATTTTTGTAGAGAGTATGCATAGCAAAATAGTGAGAAATGACAGAATCATACAAATACAGCAGTGCTGGGGATCTGACAGAAGTCATTTGCCTGCATTTACAAATACTTACTGACATTAAGAAAAGAGGCCTGTATTTCAAGCCAGGAATATGTTTATTCTAGGGCAAAACTATGAGCCAAGTGTTCCTTCACATATGGTGCAAGAAACCTACCCATGAAATTTTCTGTTGCTCCCTGTTAACCATTGCTTAAGACATCATAAAATCTCCCATCTAAGGTTCATAAATTCGACTTCTTTATCCAGATTGCTTTACTCACTAACTATCCACTGCTATTTCATTCTTTCCTAAAGAGCTTGCAGCATAAAACCAGGATACAGCCACTCACAGATCCAGTCTTCCTACAGCCGCTATGTGTGTCCATCACAGGGTACTATAAGCAAGAAAGTTTTCCAAAGTCTCAGAAAGGAAGCATCAAAAATGCAAGCATGATCTGCCAATATTTGATCCTGTTCTACAAATATCCTAATATATATTGAATATGCCTTATGGCCATATAATAAAATGGAAAATAAATCAAATTGGTTAGGCTATAAGTACTTTCAGGTATTTTTTCTCTGGATTTTTATTAGCCTGTGAAATGTGTTGACCTACTTTACAAATATCTCTGTACAGTTCCAATCCAGACCTATGATCACACTATCAGTTTTTCAGGACACTGTCACCATAATCACAGGATATTTCAGAGAGCAAGCTTAGCCCAGTTTGAGGAAGTCAGGCTTATTCCACTTTCCCTTGACCAGGAACAAACAGCAGATTTAGCTTGGAACTACTTCTTTCTCCTCACCCTTTTCTCTCAGGTGCTAATCAGAGGTTTAGCTTCCATAAAGTTATCAATTACATAGTTAAATAATACTAGTTGTGATGATTTGAGCACACTTTTTTTTTTTTTAATCATAGAATAATAGAATCATTTATATGGCAAAATACTAGGATCATCATGTCCAACTGTTATTCTAGCATTGCCAAGTCTACCACTAAACCATGTCCCTAAGTACCATGTCTAGACATCTTTCAAATACTTCCAGGGATGGTGACTTCCAGAAATGGTGACTCAGACACTTCCCTGGGCAGCCCGTACCAGTGCTTCACAACCCTGCTACAACCTCGTTTGAAGTAGTTGTAGAAAGCAATAAGGTCTCCCCTGAGCCTTCTCTTCTTCAGACAAAATAACCCCAGTTTTCTCAGCTACTCCTCACAGGATTTGTGTTCCAGGCTATTCACCAGCTTTGTAGACCTTCTCTGGACATGCTCCAGGGCCTTGATGTCCTTCTTGTAGTGAGGGTTCCAAAGCTGAACACAGCACTCAAGGTATGGCCTCACCAGAGCAGAGTACAGGGGGTCGATTAACTCCCTGGTCCTGCTGGCTACACTCTTCCTGATACAAGCCAGAACACTGTTGGCCTTCTAAGGCCAACACTATTTTCTTCTAAGGAGAGAAATGTTGTAATAAATAAATAAATAAATAAATAAAAGATATTTAAAATAGGTAGTTCTGAAATATTTTACAAGAAATATTCCTCCAAAAATCTAAATAGTTGTACCATTTTTTCCAGCCTCAATTTCTGCTAGAGATATCATCCATCAAAATATCAGCTAATGAAGCTAATGATCAACTAAAGTCTAAACTCCTGGAAAGAAACGCTAAGAAACACTGGTCAGTAGTGATTTTTTTTACAATACTGGACACCGGGAAATACCCACAGGTAACAGCCACTCAAAATGCCATAACTTCTGGAAAAGCAGAGCCTGCTGTCAACAGCCACTGTTTAGAAGAATAGATACTTTTTTTTTTACTTTTTTTTTTTTTTTTTTTTTCCTATTAGTCATCAAAGAATGGAGGGCAAGGCAGCCTGGAAGTTGCTACTTTAAACCTGAGAGGAAAAATGTAGGATAGAGTTTTTGAGGAAGTATAAAAGAATTGAGATTATTGGGTGTCTCCTGTCATGCCAAGTTTAGTCATGAGACAGAACAGTCAAATTTTAGCACTGGAAGTTGCTATACATTCAATATAAAAGTGAGTTTGTATAATCTTGACGAATCCTTTTGCAAGTATACTAGAACTTTTCTTTTAAACCTGAGCTAACATAGCACATCTCTTGTGCAGAGTATATCTCAAAGTGTGTGTGTGTGGATGTTTGTTTTTGCTGTTGTTGTTTATGATGACATTTAGCTCTTGAGTCAAACAGAAGAAAAAGGAAAAAAAAAGGGATGAAAGTAAGCTTTCATGAATAACACCACTATCCTTTTTAATCTATTATTTAGATCAGATAAATTGGAGTTTGGCAAGACTTAGTGTGCCAAGAGAGTTGGTTATGAGAGTTGGTTATCCTTTTTATTTTACTGTAGTTGTACAAAATATTGCCTCACCAAACTCTACACATAAAATCTTCCAGATCACTTGCAAGTATTTTGATTAATTATGATAGGTTCATGCATGGAACTACCATTTTTTTTCCTCAAAAGCACTTCCTCTAGGTCACTCAGCCTCAGCATTAGGAGTATTTCAGGGTGGCATAATAAAATCTCTTTACTGATAAAATGCGTGAATGAATGTGAATGAACCTGAACAATTCATTCCCTCTCTTCTCCACTACCCAGATGCTTGGTTTATCCATATAAAATGAAGTCTGACTTGCTCCAGAGAATCCACCTTCTCTTGTATTCTTACATCAACCAGCTCTTTATTATGGTAGGTTTTGTTATCCTTCTCAGATTAAAAGTACTAGTTAAAAGGAAGAGCTGGGCAATACCCAACCACCCATTTTTATTTTTTTTTTAATTCTGTAGAATTAATATGGGAAAATGGAAAGAAATATATGCACCTGTATTTAGTTTGATAATTCTCCTTGCTGTGATAACCTCACTTTTAGAATTATTATTTTTTTTTTTTTTTTGGAGCTGTTGTCTTCATACTGTATCTGCCTCTTAGCTACTAGCATAGGCTGAGTCCTAGCTATTTTAACCACTGGAAAAGGACAATGGGACTTTGAACAGAAATGATTCTCTATTCACTTCAGGTTCAGAAATCTAAGCCAAAGGCAAAGTGCAGTGAACACAAAAGAAATTAAAAGACTTTCTATGTTCTTTGCCAACTACCTCTCTTTTGAAAAATTAAAATTTGATATCCTATCAGCTGTGTGTTTTTTAAATCATAGTACCCCTATGGAGGGCTGTCAACTTCAGTTAACTTCAGGGTTATAAATCAGGCAGTTTACTAGTGAAAAAGTGTTTTCCAGATATCTCTTATAATCCACCTTCTTTTCTGTCCACGTGTGTGGCAGCGTAATGAATTTTTGAGAGTCTGGAAGCTTTCTGACTTTTTCTTTCCAGGTAAACCAACCATGTGAATGGCATTGAACCTGAAAACCTCATAATTCCCTAGTACCCAATTCCAGGAGAGCTGAGTGATTTTATTTTACTGAGAATTACACAGTTATTGGGAATGCATTCTGGAAAACCACCATGAAAGAAAATTAATGTTTTCTGGCTGATCCGAGTTACTCCATTTTTCATTTTCATCTCTGATATGAATATCTGCTCTTGAATAAACCATCTGTTGGTTTCTTACATATTTATGTTAAGTATAATTTAGTAAAATGTATCTTATTACACTTTTTTTTTTTTTCTGAATATTGAAGCAAAGTAATAATTTAGTTCTTCAGTATTCTGTTTTCTCTCTTATTTGTTCTTTATATGCTAAGGACCAGTACTTTCTTTGTTTCCTTTTCACTTCTAAAAGATGTTTTTCCCCTTTCATTATGTGAGGTTGACTATGCATCTCTGCTTTCTTTACATTCTTAAATTATTCTTTAATGCATACAGCTTGTTTTCATGTCTGATACAATATCTTTGTGATTTTGTGGTCACTGAAAGATTCCAGGTACTGTCTCACTATTTTTTTTCTTGAGGTTACCATTAATTTTTGCTAACTGCTTTGTAATGCTAAATTATCCTGCCTCCCTTTATATGCCAAATTCAAACTTATTCCCAAAATTCCCACAGAGCCAAGTATCATAGATACATTGTTTTTCTGAAACCAGTTCTGCTACTTCTCATTAAAATTTTGTAAAACAGCAAAATCAACAACTACAAGCTTTTTCATTCTCTTTAACCACACTTCTTTCTGTGGTGATATTTTAATTAATTCCTCCTTATGAGTCAAGATCACTCAGAAAATAGCTCAACATCATGCAATATCCTCCATACTGTGAAGAAGACTTTATGCCTAGCTTCTTTTGCATACTATCTTTGTTCTATTATATATTTGAACATGTGCCATATAGGTCTCTTTTTATCTCCCAGTAGTTATTCAAGTAATTCAAGTCCTTTAATTTATTCGTTGTTGTGGGTTTGTACATTCAAACCATTTCAAACACTTTCCACTTCTTCCCAACTAGGTGATTTATAACAGATTTCTTACCACAACCTCATAGGTCTCCATTTCCCCTTTACCTTCATTCAGTGTCACTCAACAAACCTTTTGGTTTTGAGATAAAGAAACAGATATTTTCAATCTGGACACAGAACACAAATCTCCTCCCTTTTTTTTTCTGGAGTTCCTTCCCCAAAGAGCAGCACTTTTTAATGCTAATAATCTAGTCCTGCAGATTGTTTTTACCACCTTTTTGTGATTCAGTTTTGTCATTGCTTTCATTCCAGTTTCTTCTCATTTCCTATGTGTGTTTGGAGGCATCTCACTGCCTTGTTGTTTTCTTCCTGACACTCTTAGAGCAACGAGGGATGTCCTATGAGGGAATGCAGGAAGCTGTGTGCATCTCCCCACTGCAGCCTTGCCTCAGTGTTTTTGCCAAGATTCAAATTTACATTTAAAAAAAGCATGCCTGAGGAAGTATTGTTTCACTACATGAGAATACCCAAAGTTCAATATTTTAAACATTCAAAGTAATTTTGTTATCCATTAACTTCTAACTTCCACATTTAAAGGTATACTGAAAAAAGTATACTTAAAGGTATATTGAGTAAAGTGTACTTGGACACTAAAACAGGCTCCCCAGGGAAGTGGTCATGACACCAAGCCTGACAAGAGTTCAAGAAGCATTTTGACAATGCTCTCAGACACATGATCTGATTTTTTTTTTTTTTTTTTTTTGAGACCCAGGAGTTGGACTCAGTGATCGTTGTGAGTCCCCTCCAACATGCATATTTTATGATTCTGTGAAAAGTGCACTTTGTACAAAAATCAGAGTCCCTGGGAATGATCCCCCTAGATGTTTCTGTGAGTAACCATCAAAGAAAAAAGGGCAAATGACAGATGTATCTCCAAGCATATTTTGACACTTTGCACGCTCAAGGCTGCCATTGAAGAGCAGTGGAGAAGTGCTCTCTGGACCTTAAGCCAGAGACCGTATCTGTTGCTATCGGCACTTTCCTTGTGCAGTGGTATCAGAATTCAAAGGATTTCTGGGGCAGGCATTGCTATACCAGCAAAGCTGAATTTTGTACTGGCAAAACCATTCCATGACATCCAACACAAAATAATCTTTTCAAAGGGTTTTTAGAGAGGTAAATGTAACTTAGCACATGTGGTTTCCAAATTAAGGTTACAAGGAAGTAAAAGGATGGAGTTATACATTGTCCATTCAGCAGAAGTGATTCATCAGCTCCAGTTTCAGCAAACAGGTATGCCACCTCTTACAGTGCATGAAGCATCCTACTACACCACCTCAGGTCTTGTAACTTTTTACTCCTTATCCCCCTGTGTGTTTTCCCAGAAGATGCATATACCTGTATGTTCTGTGAACAATTTCATATAGGAAGTAAGTTTAGGAACTTTAACATGTATTTGTGTTATTATTTCAATTCTACCTGATAGTAGTGGGTACAAAGAAATTTGAAAATGATACTTATGATTAGATAATTGTAGTTGCTTTTATTTGCCTAGGGCAATTAAAACCTGGTACTTCCAGGCACACTGCAGGGGTAGAGGGAAACCACCAGCCTTCCCAAGCACAGACTTATGCAAACATAATTTTTCAGAGCAGCTGGTCTTCAGCTATCCTACGTAGAGTAATAGCCCATCTGCTGTAAATCCATTTCCAAGCTCCGGAAATTATTGGAGAAATTCTTGTCTTGCATCATGTAAGCTACATTGTGTGTGGAATTACTGCAGTTCCTCTCTGGCATCAGGCTCATTTGATGCACTTGCTAGAGCCTACTCTTACAGAAAAGAAAGATTCCAGAGTCCACTTATACAGTGCCCTCCATAAAGCTGCATAAATAGTCAAATGGAAAATTTACTAACTTCTGAAAAAATAAAATTTTGAGAATGATGTTTTCTTCTGTTGGCAACAATGTGTATAATATTTTTATTAAAATATTTATACTGGAAAATAATATTTGAAAAAAAAAAAATCATGTATTTTTCTTTCCATGTTAGAAAATGCTTAAATACTTTTGATTACTGATTTCCTTTTCTTTTCTGCACTTTCTATTCTTCTTCACTCCTCCTTTTGCCTGTTTCTCATTTTTGCCAAAGGAAAAGGACACACAACTAGAAATTGGAAAGTTCATTTTTTTTTAACTTCCATATATCAATTGGAAATTATGAGTGAAGATACCAATGTTTGAAAATGTACTGCATGTTTTCCTATACGTTTTCAAAATAACCTTGTTGGTTTAAATGTTGGCCAAGTTGAGTCTATCTTCAAGTGTCCAGGAGCCCTGCAAGGGGCAGAGCCAACCAGCATTATTCAGACTACTAAGATTCTCCAAGTTCTCTCTTGACTAGGGAGGAGCAATACCATCAGAGGGACAAAAAGGAGGGCAGCCATCCTTTCTCATGCTGAGTAGCTTCTGATTCTGGAGCCTTGCCCCATTCCTGTGTACCAGACTAAAAACTCACAACAAATCCATTATGAGTGAAATGCACATCTCTGAAACCCCTTTTCCACCCAGCTTTTCTGCCAGGGCAACTGTGATGGCCTAAAGCCAGTAAAGAGTAATGGAGGAAAAGGTCTCTTTCATCGCTTCTAAAACATTGATATATTATTTTTTTTTTAGTGGAAACAAAAATAATAGGCATTACTAATAACTTATAATTCAGACCCTTCAGATTTTGTGCAGTATAACCCTCAATTAAAATTAAAAAGAAGCAGAATGATGTGGAAAATATGGTTCCACAGAGGTCTGAACTGTGCAGGTGATTTAATTTCAAATGGGCATATGATAACCTTCAAAATCTCCAGAGTAAAGTAAGTCACCCCATACATACAGTCTGCTCACTTACATAGAACTGCACACTGAATCCATGCTTATTGAATGCAACAACCTGAAATAGTCACTGTACGCAGAGCTAACCAAATCTGAAACTTGTGTCAGAGGCAAGACAAATATAGAAACATCAAGATACAGATACACCTCTTGTTTGAACTCTGTAAGACCTGAGAAGTGAATGAAGAAAATTTCCTGTCTTCTTTATCACTAAAGTGAGCTAGCCAAGTCTTTTTGTCTTCTCGGCATATGAGGATTAGAATTTTCTGAGCACATAAAATCCCTGGGCTTTCAAATCAGAAATGCGTTATTGACAATTTAAAAAAGACAAGAGTTAAATCAAGCCTTTTGTGGCAGAATGTAAAGGTAGAGGGTTTTGATCCTCAGCTTCAACAAAGTCTGCAGTCTTTGCCAAGACAATATTCCTGTTGATCTCCTTGCAAATCTCACATATCCCTTCTTTACACATCGGAGCCCACCTAACTTTGGTTTTATATCTTCCATCCATACTGAAAGAAAAGACATTATCTCCATTTCTCTAAGAAATACTAATTTCAAAGTCATGTTTCCCTTGGGAAAAGGCTATTCTTCTACCTTTTGTTTTTAATACTAGCTAAATAGTGAATACATAACTACAGTGGAATTGCTCTTTTCTGTCTTGTTTCAGTTTTTGGTGTATTGCATAGATCACTCAGCAGCTTCACATTTCTAGTCAGTTGTTACTACCCTCGTATATTGCAGCCTATAAAGCCTTTAGCTGTTTAAAATTAGATGATAATTCACTATGGAAATGTTCATTGGGAACAGCAAGAGGATGTACAGCATTAAAACAAAGGGAAATAACATTTTCATTACACCAAAATAAGGCTCTTCTATGTCAGACAGCATAGCCTGTATAGGGAGAACATTTTTCCTTTACTTCAGTTCTGTTTTACTTTTTTTAGCCAAATCCATTAAATGCAAATTTCAGAAACCTGGCACTGGCAAATGTATTTGAGCCAGCAAAGCAATCTGCTATTGTGAAGTTGCAAAGAGCAAGACCTCAGACATAGGTTTGGAGCTGATAATTGAAAAAAGTAGAAAACCAAGTCCTATTCAGCTGGAGTGGGCAGGAGCCAGGCTAAAAATAAAATAGGATTTAATAGTATATTTTGGAGGAAATCACTCTGCCTTGTGGTTTGGTTACCACTTTGGTTTTATGGGCTTGGTGTATTGGGATCTAGGTAAGAATGCTGTTTATCTGGATTTTGCCCATGGGAGCATAAGCTGCTGTCAGATTCACCCCCACCTTGCAAAGTGGCCAGCTGGCAGGGCAGGTAAAATTCACCAGGGAAGTCTACATTCAGAGCAGACCTTGGAGTGTCACTTCAGAATCAAAAATATCACGCAGATTTACTACCACAGATATCCTGGCTTAGAACTGTGGCTTTTGTAGGAAAAAATCATGGGAGAAAATCCACTTTCAGTCAGGAGTGGAACTTAATCCAACACAAGTACGAATTGAAATTAATAAAATATTTTGGGAAGAGAAATCAGCAAAGAAATGTCACTACATCAAACTGTGCAAAACACTTCTGAATAATGGGCTGGACCAAAATTTTCTTGCACAAATATTTAAGTTAGTCTTCTGGCTTACAGGCTCTGCCTCTCTACTGGAGATAACCTGGAGGGGCAGCTGGGGCTTATTGAAGGATCCTGCCCCCCACCCCCCACCCCCCCCACATCAATTTAAAACCCAAATGTGGTGAGTTGGAGTGGATGAACTATGGACTGGGCAGTGAATGAAAAGAAAGGTATTTTTAAACCGTGGACTTATCTAGTATTTTAAAACAGCATAGTCATTTCTGTTGTACACTTCTGGTTTCAGTTAGGACAGAGTTAATTTTCCTCCTAGGAGCTGGTAGAATGCTATGCTTTGGCTTAGGATGAGAAGAGTGCTAATAACACTCCGATGTTTTAATTGTTGCAGAGCAGTGCTTACACGAAGCCAAGGACTTCTCAGCTTCTTGCTCTGTCCTGCCAATGGGAATGCTGGGGGGTACAGCAGGAGCTGGGAGGGGACAGACCCAGGACAGCTGACCCAAACTGGCCAAAGGGGTATTCGATACCATCCAATGTCATGCTAAACAATATATAGGGGTGGCTAGCCAGGGGAGGGGGGCTGGACTTCTCAGGGTTAGGCTGGGCATCGGTCAGCGGGTGGTGAGCAATTGCATTGTGCATCATTTATTCTGTACATATTATTAGTAGTAGTACTATTATCATCATTATTGTTATTATTATTATTGTTATTATTATTTTCCTGTCTTAATAAACTGTCTTTATCTCAACTCATGGGCTTCACTTTCCCATTTCTCTCCCCCATCCCAGAGAGGGAGGGGGGAGGGTGAGCAAATGGCTGTGTGGTGTTTAGCTGCTGGCCAGGTTAAACCACCACACTTCTGTCTGTCAGCCAGTACACTGACTGTGACCACGGTCCATAGAGAAGTTGTCTGTGTTCATGCATGCAGAATTGGAAAAACTACCTGTCAAAAAGATGTGATTTTCCCTGAACAGCAGGTAATCAGCATTCAGTAACAACCTTGTCTCGGCATGAAGCCTGATAGGAAACAGAGTGTCATAGCGGAAAAATAAGATAATTGAAAAGGAAAATGTTTTAGTACCCAAGAATTCTTCTGCCAGTCTCTCTGAACTAAATCTCTACAACTGACTGGCAGACAGTGTCTGCCAGTGTCTCTCTGTCAAAGGAATAGGTTGGCCCTGACCCTCTTCAGAAAGTGAGACATGTCAAACAAAAGACAACAAGACTCATCCTCATTTCAGCTCACAGCTATTAATTTTCTGGTGTGGCTCCTCCAAATAACAGATGTGTAGCCAGAGCTGTTCCTGGATTCCAAGTGATGGGGACCAGTTTCCAGCACCTTGACTCCTCCAATTACACTGACAAGTCTCCTGAAATTTCTGCTGTGGTTCTTCATCTGAAACGAAAATGCAGATGATCCTCAATAGCAACTGTTGAGCTGAGTGGAATGAGAGGATTAATTAGTTGCACTTCATAAAACAATAAGATTAAAATCCGTGAGTAGCTGCAAAGTGCAATTGGCAATAACGATGCAATCACCACAGTGCAAGAAGGACAGGACTGGTCCCAGCTATGTCACACCTGGAGCAAAATATATTTGTTCACAGAAGCACAGAATTTTCTAGGTTGGAAGAGACTTCAAGATCATCGAGTCCAACCTCTGACCTAACCCTAACAAGTCCTCCACTAAACCATTTCACTAAGCTCTACATCTAAACATCTTTTAAAGACCTCCAGGGATGGTGACTCTACCAATTCCCTGGGCAGCCTATTCCAATGCCTAGCAACCCTTTCAGTAAAGAGGTTTTTCCTAATATCCAACCTAAAACACCCCTGGTGCAACTTTAGCCCATTCCCCCTCATCCTGTCACCAGGCACATGGGAGAATGGACCAACCCTCATCTCACTACAGCCTCCTTTAAGGTACTTATAGAGAGCGATAAGGTCGCCCCTGAGCCTCCTTTTCTCCAGGCTGAACAAACCCAGCTCCCTCAGCTGCTCCTCATAAGACTTGTTCTCCAGACCCCTCACCAGCTTCGTCGCCCTTCTCTAGACTCGCTTGAGCACCTCGATGTCCTTGTAGCAAGGAGCCCAAAACTGAACACAGTACACAAGGTGCAGCCTCACCAGAGCTGAGTACATGGGGACAATCACTTCACTAGACCTGCTGGCCACACTGCTTCTTATACAAGCCAGGATGCTGTTGGCCTTCTTGGCCACCTGAGCACACTGCTGGCTCATATTCAGCCAACTATCAACCAATACTCCCAGGTCCTTCTCTGCCAGGCAGCTTTCTAACCACTCAACCATCTTCAAACTTCCAGATCTAGAGGAACACTTTGGCTGCAGCCTAAAAGCCATGTGTACAGAAGCTCCCTCAAGCCAGCCAACCTTCTTCCAATGACCAGCCAGAAAACAGCTGTCCTGGTTTCAGCTAGGAATTTAAATAACAGTAATGTCAAGAAAAGTCATTCTGATTGCTATATCCTTTATCAGTCATGACTAGACAGATGAAAATCTATGACAGCAATTTTGCCTTTAAGGTCATTTTCTTTTTTCTTTTATTTATGTTTATTTATCTTATTTTAACAGGCTCTGTACTGATTTTCCTCACAGAATGAGTAACAGAAATATGACCCTTATGCACCATTTGTAGGTAATTCATTAGGTCAACTCTAACCACTAAGCCCCTTATCAGGTTATTTCTATTAGCAATAAGGAGCAATTGACCTTAAAACATTGAAGACAGGTAGATGAGCCTATTCCACAAGGTCTCTTGGATCCACCCTTGTGAAGTGAAATCTGCCAGGTGGGGATCATTTGACCTTTACTATATAGGAAGCATGAGGACTTACAGGAGGAATTGCTTCCCCAGGGGAGTTTGAGGCTCAGGTTACCTAGGGTGCATTTCTACTGTCATGGTGAAACAGACTCAGTGTTCCCCAGTAGGCTGCTTTTTCTTCACGTTTTCTACCATCTTTTTCTACTATCTCTGTGAAATAGGTTTAGAGACTCTATGAGTTAGTTACGTTGGTGGTGCCTCCTCGGTACAGGAAAACCCTGGTAGTGCTACTTCCCTGTGAAGTAGTTTGGCAATGACTCAAGTTCAGAAGCTGGCAGGTAATTGTTCCTGGGTTCTACAGTTATTTCATGTTGGGGAGTTTGAGTACTTCCTTCACCTTGTCTGCTTTCAGTGAAGCTACTTACATGGATTCTAAGCTTCCTTCCCAGCCATAAAACTTATTTTTTTTCTTATATAATAATTATTAAATAAATTAAGAAAACCAACCTTAGAAGCTCAAGTGCATTTAGGTAAGGCTGACTTTGAAGAATGTTTTTAAGTATTTGTTAAGATTGAACAACAGGCTGTATGAAAAAGGTGCCTTACTGTGAATTCAGGCCTTGCTTTATGGTAAGAAGAAACAAGTTTAGGTACATACTGGTGGCTTTATTGTCACTTTTGTGAAGTGTCAGTTTGTGAGAATGTGCTGTTTGTAAAAGAAATATTGTTTTCACAAATGCTGATTTGACTTCTTATGCAAGTCAAAAGACTTTAAACTCCTAGAAGTTAAAGTTTCAGGGAGATAACTTGAAAGAAAGAAATCATAGTTGGCCATCTCCCTGTGACCCCTCCATAGACAGGCACCCCGAGAAAAAAGTGTGAAAGGTGTCACTGTTAATAGTTTCTGAGGTAGGGTCAGGGGAAGATGTTTTCCCACTTGTTCACTCTCCCTTCATTCTGCAGGAGAGTTCTGGTAGCTTTCCAAAGCTTCGACTCTACTTGGGATGTTAAGACGAGCTCGTCCTTCTCAGTATGTCTCCTGAGGTTTATTCCCAGTCCCCTGTCCTGTAGAGGCTGTAGCACCATCACAGAAACATCATCTCTGCATTATGGGCCTGTGAGGTGTCCTGCAGAGGAGGGGGTTGTGCAGTAGATAAAGCAGTTTTAATCTCTTCAGCACACCCTAGAGTGATTCAGGGTCCATGCTATCATTGGGGCAGTGCAGCCACCCAGCTGCTGCCCTGCACTCTGACAACACTTTTGCACCTCCAGAGCATGTCTCAAGGACAAAGGGTTTGCCTGTTTTGACACATCCCAGGTGATGCTAAAATACCCTTATAAGTTTAAAGTGACTCAGAAAATCCAAGCCTTGCACTTCCAAATTTTTGTATTGAACATTTTTTGATATTTCTGACAGTGCTTTTGTCGCACCACTCACAATCACAGTTGCAATTTAAAATCCACTGAAAAATATATCTACACACTATGGTCTCTTTTTCTCTCTCTTTTTCTTTCTTTTTTTAATCTTTCCTCTCTCTCTTTTTTTGGTAGGTGAAGTGCCTTTGTGGGGTTCCCTTCAGGAATGTAACATTTGGATTTATGCCTTGGATCACTGTTTGCACTGCTGAAGATGCAGAACTTGTCCATATTACAGCTCCACAGCTCCCTCTTGCTTATGCACTGGATTGTGCCTAAAAAGCCTATTTCTAGCCTTCCTAGGGACGCTGCATCAGTAGCATGCCATCCATCACTTTCCTGGTAAGAGCCCTTCTGCTTAGTTTTTATTTCCAGTTGTCCTTTATCTAATTGCATCTATGCTGTGACAAGATGAATGTCACCAAATTCTTTGGTAAAAGCCCATCTCTAGGAGAAGGCGTATTTCTCTAAAAAGGGACAATAGCAAGAAAAGCATGTGCTGCAGTAATGCCTCCACTGCTTCTCTCTTCTCTCTGCAGATAGTGTTTTTCTCACAAAGGGAAAAAATAATGGGGACTGCCCAGCCTCCTTTCCAATCCCATTACAAGAAAGTGTCAGATCTTGGCAGATGTGCTAGAGAAAAGCTTTCACAGTACCTTGCTAAAATGAAGACAACAAGTAAAAAACCAAAAAAAAAAAAAAAAAAAAAAACATATAGCATGAGCCAGCACCGTGAAGGTGCTTCTGACCTCCACATACCATTTCAATTCAGGCAATGGTTGAAAATATAAGCCTTCAATCACAAAGGTTTAACATTGCACAAAGAAACTGGGCAGTTCACAGGTTTTTATTCCTCCGTTGAGTGTATTGAGAAGGCAAGGTGCCTGCTACAGATCTCTCCAGGGATACACTGAGTGGAAGTAAAGTACAAAGCTAATGGAAAGCAGAAAGCAGAGCAGAGAGGATGGAGGGAGTACAGCAGAAAAAGATGGATAGGGCTGTGTCTTCTGACTGAGATGTGATGCAACCAGGTAGCTAACTTGTTTTCTACAACCTTTGACGGATACTCCTTCTACTGCAGGGACATCACTGCTCAGCACGTGAAATGACTTAAAAGGGAAGTATGATGCTCCCAAAACATGATACATTGCCTGCTTACAGCACACATTTCTTTCTCACTGTGGGTATAGAGCAGAGTCAGGAGCAGCAGGAGCCCTCTGGCAGTGAGCCAGGGCTTGGTGTCCCCCACATGGCTTAGATATCCTTCCTGTGCAGAACAGAAAGCAGTTCCTAACCCAAAGCTCACCACTTCCTATAAAACAAAACCGTAAATGAGTGCACGAGGCAAATACAGAGGGGGAGAAAGGGTTCTGTGATCATGGAATGCAGGTGCACAGGTTTCTGGTTACTGCTCTTCTGGCTGAAGGATTAATGGTCCCCAGCCCAGAGCCACCACCTCTGCCCTGCTGTCTTCAGCTCAGCCAGCTGAGGCCCCTGGTGAGCAGTCCCTCATCCCTTCAATCCAAGCAAAGAGGGGTTTTATGGATGCTTTCACTGCTAGGACATTGCTAAACTGTGTGTATGCAATGAATTCACTCTGTTAATGTGTGAGCTCTGCCTTTCTTCATCACTGGCCTTCCTACCAGGTAGGAATGACTTTCAGTCCCCTCTGGTCAGGAGCAGACTTAAACCTTTCTGAGCAACCAAGTTCTCCCAGAAATGCAATGTTTCACCTTCAAAAACCTTATCAGGCAGGCAGGACATGCCACATCTTCTATGCTATGTTGCAGCACAAACCTCACTGGTTTGCCTTGCCATTTCTGCACTGACACTATAAAAATTAGTTGTATTCAGTATATTTAAATACATTGCTAGCAACAAAAATTATGAGTTCATTCATTAGGTGAGAATAAGTTTTATTGTTTAATCTTTAAAAACAAACATTTTTTTTTCAATTCCAATAATCCATCAGCACTTTCATCAGACCTTAACACATAGTAACACAGAGCCCCTGAAGCTGGTGGCATTTCATTTACACACACTTTGCTAGCAATAACTGATGACTAACGCTGATGAAAAATGGGTGGGAAAATCCGAAGACTGGCAGGTTTGAAAAGTTTATTGGACATTGTGATTGCTACAGAAAAAGCTGCTCAGACAAGAAGGAAACCTTCCCCCACATGTAGAGGGACCATTATCTAAGTGCACTGTTGTTCCTAATGTCTAAGCATATGGAGATTTCACTGCAAAGGCATAATGTTCCTTCTGTTAACTTATAAGAGGAACTGACATGGATGCTATCATGAATTTTAAAACACTACATTTTCTAGTCAAAGTTGAATGTGACCTTTTATGCGCACGTTTTGCTCTGTACTCAGAGCTGACAGCTAGATTCAGAGAGCCCAATGCCAATTGGAAGGAACCTGAAAAGATACAGCTTTTTTTTTTTTTCCCCTCACATTATGTAAAGGTGTTATGTAAATATATAATCACATATTTCCCAGGCTAAAAAATATATATATCATCTCACACAAATCAGCCTTGGCTTCCACTACAGGGAATGCAGAATTGAAAGTGACTGTAAATCCAAGCATGGAGACTCCAAACTTCCCTTCCTGACTGTCCTATGTACGTATATTAAAAAATATATATATTTGTGGTTTATGCTAATAGCTCAAAATATTTTCTCACCGTGTAGCTAACCAGCACCACACCTCAAAGTGCAGTCACAGCACAAGAAATATCCCAAGGTTTTTCTGATTATTTTAAAGAGCTGTGTATTACAACACCATGGAAGCCAAGCATGCAGCTCCTCTGCATAATGTGTATTACTCTTTTAGTTGTTGTCTTTTGATAGTGTGATATTTTCAGGCTTTTCCAGTTAAAGTATGTGTCTTTGTTGGTGAATCCTCCAGAGACTTATTCTCATACCCGACTTTGTGCACTGATGTCAAAGGGACTTCTAGCAGGAAAGACCAGATGACCTCCAGACACAGCTTCCAGACCACTGATTCACCATCAGGTCAGCATTGCCTAAAGGTCTCAAAGGCTGACCCTACCTCATCTGAGGTAGGACCAACAGCTGCAGTGACATCAACCCTGCAGGAGCAGGATCCCATTTGGGCCTTGTTGCTGTCCCATGTATTTTAGGAAGTTTTGGAGAAAACACACCCTGAAAGTCTAAGCATTCAGATTCCTGCCGTCTTTTCTGATTGCTTTTTCAGTGACCCTGAAGAGACATGGTAATTTTGAGCATAAGTGGGTGTCTTTTGTGTAATGCCCTGTAAAACTCTTGTATTATTTATCATGTGGCTGGTCATGTGTTTTAAATATATATGCATCTGTGGAAATTCAATAAAATACATCTTAATTATTGTCCATATACAAAAACGTGGAGAGTAAAAGGAATTGGGGGGGGAAAGGGGAACTGGGGAGACAGTGAGGGCATGTTAAAAGCAGGACAGAAAACTCTGTGTCCCGAGCAAATGCCAAATGTGCTCTATAACAATAGAAATTCCCTTAAAGTAGCTGCTTGGAGAGTATTTCATGCAGTTTAACATGGCTGTCCCTTTTGCAACCGGGTTCATTTTCTTTAAGTCACCACAGAAATGGCAGAGAAACACTCTGCTGCTGCATCATTGATGTTATGAAGATGCAGGTATTCCCCTGTGGCCTTCTGGGGAGCCTGGGACCCACTGGCCCTGCAGATTGGAGGCACTTTGGGAGGAGGACCACCTTATCTCCCAAGCTAGCACCAGCTGGAGCTCAAAGCTTTAACAACTTAATCAGAGGGCTTTGGCATGGCCAAAATGAGAGCCTGAAGCCCTCAGCATGCACTTGCTCTCAAGGCAGCAGCAGCAGATGTGATGTTTTGTGCTGGCAAGCTCTGAGACAGAGCAACAATTTAACCCAATCTTCCCTCCCCAGTAAAAGCCACCATTTCCAGAGTCCTGTCTCAGATATGCCTGTGTTTGCTTTTCCTACTTCTTTCAGGAGAGGGGAAAAAAAAAAAAGGAGCGGAGAACACAGGAAAGAAGAGATGTGCGTGTTCTTGCTCTGCAATATTGTCCTTGTAAGCCAAGTTCAAAAATACCTGAAGGACCGTGGTTTTGTCATGGGAGAATTATTACTGGTTTCAGTAGTTTGAACTAGCAGAGATTGTTGCCTATTATGCTATTTCTTGTCAAGGTCTTCACCCTCCTAATTCCAATGTCCTATAGAGGAAACCGGGAATGATAAACTATGTTCTAGGTCAAGCTCCTCTCAAATTACACCAAAAATGGTAAATAAAGGCTGCATGCCATCTACAAATTACCTGAAATATTATTATTTCATTAATGTGGAATATAATCAGAACCTGTATAATCTCAAAGCAGGGAACAAAATGACCTATGACTCCCAGGAAATATAACACAGCATCGCTTTTAGAAACTAAGATTTTAATCTAGTAATTAACTTTTCAGTTGTTATAACAAATAGAAAAGCATGAGATTGTTCTTTTAAAGCTCTACATTGAGTTATTTGCTTTGAACATACAGGAAGGAAAATACACAAAGTCTAGAAAGGGTAACACTTTACAGAAACCTCCCCACAGTTAAATATGTTCTCTTGAAAATGGGGTTGATGAAAGTTAAAACAAAGATTTGTCTGATGTTTTTTTATCACAATACACTTAAGTTATCATGGAGAGAGTCACATAAGCATTTATAGCATGCCCATGCTGTAGCATGTATCCCATCAAAGCGTACATGAGAAAGAACAGGAAAATAATGTAGAAATTGGATAATAGAAGGGCTCTAAAGAAGAAATTACATTCATGAATCCAGTATAACAACATTGTTCTTTGATTGCTTCATATAAGCAGTTCTAGAGGTCTATAAATGCACAATGCACAGGTACTGCTTCTAAGGTGATTTCTAGGTTTTCAAGTTCGGTGCTTTTTTCTCCCTGCACAACCACCTTTACTGATTTCTTGCTGCCCTGCCTCATTTTTACCTGGAGGCTGTTTTCCAAGGCTGTGATTTCTCGAGAAGGGCTTCCCATAGCACTTATCTTCTCCTGGCAGCATTTTGGACAGCTTTTAAAGTATTCAAAAGTATCACCACGCTTTTCAGAGGGGAAATAAGAACATCCTTCCACAATTGGAAGAGCATTACAGCTAGATTCACTTTTGACCTTAAATGTTCTCAAGCTGGTGTTCAAAGTTGATCTGAATGTCTGCAGCATCTTGACACAAAAACAACTCCCGATGCACAACTGTTGAAGAACTGTGAAATCTTTGGCAATGGTACTTCGAAAATTGGGCTTCAGAAGAAGATAGATAACTGGATTGTAGAGTGTGGAGGATTTTGCAAAAACAGCTGGAACAGCAAAGGCTAATGGAGGAATCTTGTCTATTGACCCAAACGCTGCCCACATGGCAATGACGGCGTAAGGGCTCCAGGCAGCAAAAAAGCCAATGCACACAGCAATACTCAGCTTGCAGAAATAAAAATAAAAAAAAATAAAAAAAGAAATAAAAAGAAATAAAAAGAGAGAGAGAGACAAAAAAAAAAAAAAAGAAAGAAAACTGAATTAAAAAACTACATGCATGAGGAAAACAGCATATAGAATATGCATAAAAATAACACCTAACTGATTCCCCTTGTTAAAAGTCTTGTTAAAAGTCTCCCCAAATCTTCCATTATACCTCAGCTGCTCTCCAAATGTATATTTGTCTAGCAACCTAACTCTGTGTGAGACTTGTAACTTTCAGAGTTTAAACACATCAACTCTTACATTTCTCTTCCTTTTCACTGAAGTGCCACAAAAACTTTTTTTACACTAAAAAGGAAACCAAACAAAAGAAAAAGATACATTTCTGAGGAAGCTTTTATATGAATTGCAAAGTCATTTCCATCTACTTTCTAATTCATGAATCATACTGGTTTTCCTGGCTAGAGAATGTCTTCCACAATTTTATTTTTTGTGCTCATCTAGAGCTATATACAGGTATCTGACAACAGAAAACCAGACTGATCCTGAAGGTGAATTAAATTCATGAATTTAAATTAACTTCTCTCCCCTCTGCCCCTCCTCCCCCCTCCCCAAAGAACTTGTCTTAATAAAATCTATCAAGAAAGCTTTAATAGACCTTTAAAAAAATCAGTGATCTTTTAGTATAAATTATCACACAGATATGTAAAATGCAAGAATAAATATTTAATCAGTAATAAACATAAACTCTAAGAAATCTAAAGTAAACTGTAAGCATCAGCTTGTACAGGAAAACTAATCTGCAGGGCATCCTTCTAAGCATGGTTTTTAATTTTTTATTTTCATTTATAAATGAAGTGCATGCATATTTTAAGGGCAGAAACAAGAATATTCATGCTCCTGTAGAAGTTTCAAAAGTCTGTGTTTGCCAAGAGTATATATTTACAAATAAAGAAGACAGTAGAGAATCCATTCCCTTTAAAGTAATATTGGATCCAAGCAAAGAGAGGAAAAGACATACTGAAAGTACTTTATTTTTCAGCTGCTAATTGTGCCACCTCCCTGAACTGCCTTCTGCAAGTCAGAGTACAGAGCTGCTAACTAGCTTTGTTAACTGAAAATGCAACACTTTTCTCAGTGAGGCTCTGTCTGTAGGTTCAAGGTTGCAAAAATCATGTTTGTTGTTTTTTTTTTTTTTTATTTTTATTGTGAGAGATCCTGTTGTTGTATTCAAAGTGAGAATGAGAGAGAGATCCTGAGCACTTAACATCAGAGGAAAACACATAAAATTCCTTTATGGCATAGAGATCTACACAAAATGCTATTATTTTCTCCCTAAGTTTAATAGTATCACAAACTTTTTATTTTGCAAGAAGAAATGCATGGTGATTGCCAAGAAATATATAACACAAGTTTTATGAGGAATGTCTGTCATGTATAACTGTTTTTACTATTAAGTTAAAATCTGTTTATGAATTTGCATATGTCTCTAGAAAGCCATCTTCTATAACAATAATGGCACTGGAGAAATTTCCCATTTATGGGCAACATCCATTGGTTCACCTGAAGTCCAAAGCTACAGTGATTTGGCAGAATTAAGAAGCAAGTTATTTTGGCAGAATGAAACTATTTAAGAAAAGATGGAAAGAGACAAATCCGCATGATAGAGTGACCTTAATTTCTCTTTTCCCCTTCCTCCCCCCACTCCCCACCCCCCCTTGCTCTATTTATTTATATCGGCTGAAGATTTGGCTCTACTTGTGGAAAAGCTAATGTCACAGGCATGGGTTTTGTAATCCTAAATTCTCCATGCCCATGGCATTCCAGGCTGAAATGAAGAGCAGTTTTTGTGGCAAGCAATGTGCCTTGGCCCTTTAGAATCACGTCAAGAAGAAATGGACATTAGAATTGACTGGTTCATTTCCCAGATGGCTTATTTTATGTAGCAATTAATCTTTGGGATTGTGATAGGTTTTACTTTGTTCCTGTGAAAAGGTATGTGGCACATAGTTTCAAGGAGCTCTCAGCCTACTTCCTGAGCTGCATCAGTACCATTTTTACAGCAAAAACAGAACATTCATCTTACATAACCTCAGCTATCCAAAACTTATACCCTAGATCTAATCTAGTCAAGGTTCTTTACAATGTCAAAGGAAAGAGAGACATATCTCCAGAAAGAAATTGATATCATCCAAAGATATATGCCTGTAATAGATGTGACAGATTGCTCTAAGGTCCTTGTCATTGACAATTTTGAGGCTGAACTTAATACAACTAATTTTAAGTGAAGTGCAACTAAGCAAAAGGAACTCCCTTTGAGACACTTGAGCATATCAGCTATACATACATGCATGTAAAAAGAAACTTTGTTATTATTATTTATTCTGTCATGTCACATATTGAGAAGTCTAGATTTTAATAGAAAAGCGCTTGGATGACACTTAATATTCTGCCTCTGGTACGAAGTAGGTAGAGTGGGCTAACCAACAATGTCAGCATGAGATGGCAAAGAATGTTGAGATTTTCATAAACATGACAAAAGGGGAGAGTTTTGGTGAGGAAGATATGGAGCAACCTTGTGAGCATTGACAGGAAACTCACAAAAGTGACAAACTAAAGGACACCTTCGTGTTCTTGTGAGCAAACAAAACCAACAGCTGAAATACAGAAGTACGACAAAAGATGGAACATTGCATAAACACACTACACCTTCAGAGACATGTCCTTCAGTACAAATTCTTGGAGATATGGTATATTTGTATAACTGCATCATAGCTACTTCTGAGATCTTTCACAGGCAAGATGCAATAGCTAGTTTTCCTAAATGACTAGGAAAAAATATTGAATGCACACCATTGCAGTGAAACTAGAGAGGCAGCCAAACATAAGGAGAGAGCCATAATGCATAATTTCAATTATCCTTGTATAAACTAAATAATAACACAAAAGCTTTGAAAGGAAATATATATATATATATTCGTATATGTATGTATGTATGTATTTCTTTATTTATTTATTTTTCCACAGGCTTTCACTATAAGGAAAAGAGTACTTGTGAGCATCTCTTTTTTTTTTTCTTTTTTTTTTTTTTTCCCTTCTGGTTCATATTTTAAATTTGCTGGTGACTTCCAAAATACTGTCTTATCTCAATGCACAACACAGTGGCCAAAAGTTACCTAAAAACTTAAATGTCAGAATAGAAACAAAGAGACATTGATTCTGTAATTCAGGCCTCTCTAACCAATTAGAATATGTTAGGAACAAAACTTTACTGCTGTAGCAGTTAGGTTATTTCCAAAGGTGACTTCATTTTAATCAGAAATGGTTGTTCAGAATAAATGATCTGTACAGTCATTCTTAAATTTCATTAACTCACAAAGTTTACCTATCAACTCCTTGCACCGAAGAGAACTGTTCATACATGAATATGACTGTCACACTATAAGAAAAGTCAACTACACCGTTTCATTGCATCACTCTGTGATTGATCCAATTCTCTTTATGCTATACTTGATGGACAGATGATAGTTCTGGTCTTGGATTTCCTTGGATGTGAAGGTCTGAGGCATCACTACACAATGAAACTCAGGGAGGACAGCAGGCATGCTGGACTACAGACAAGCCTTTTCATTATTTCACTCTAGGCCAGAGTCCAGATTTCCTCATTAAAGTGAGCAAGAGACATATTGTCTGATTTTGCCATCAACTTGTAATACACAGCTGCTAAAATTGCAGTAGCAGCAAACTGAGCCTTTGTAGACTGTGAGGAAATCCAACTTGAAGACATGTGGCTCACTGAGGAACAACGTGAAGATGTGACCTAGAAAAATATGTGCAGGCCTCAAATAAAGGTGTAAAAAATGTTCTCTTATGGAGGCTATTCCAGGAAATACTAAGCGATTCTTTACAGTTTGTAGAAAGTGTCATCAGTGGTTTACATCATTAACACCTCAGTGTTAATGAGAAGATATTTTAATGAACTATAATCAACTTTCTGTAATATCTTTATTTTATCATGGAAACACAGAGAAAAACAATTTCAGCCCTATGAGCTATCTTTTTATACCTGCACATATCTGTGGACATTTTTCGCTTTTTTTTTATTTATTTATTTTTAATCAAAGTATCTATCAATAGTGTCCTGTTGTGGTTCTGCAGCAGTATGAATAAAAGGTGATGCTCTCTTCTCATGTCTTGAAAGCCAGAATTTTATTTTAATTACTTGTATTATCACTCAGAGATTTCACTGACCAGGAAAATCCTTAATGTCCTATCATACAGGGAGATAAGAAAAATACCTTCACAAGATACATCACATCACCTATACACCCAGGGCCTATTCAGACTAGGATGTTTGAACTATAACTTAGGTGGTTTGGCAAGTATAAATTATTTTGTACAACATACTAATTCTTAAAAATATAAGTGTACAGCAATACACTAATTTTCCAGGGTAAGGAAATAAGTGATTAACCTTTGCTCTGCGTCTTAGGCTAGTTATGATTCTATCATAGTTTGTGAACACAATGATCGCACATAGAAGAATTTTCAAAAATCTTTTTGAAGTTTGCCTTTGAGCATAAGCAAATCCCATAAACAAATACTTTCCAAAAAATACTTCCCAAGAAGCAAATAAACAGAGTTACAGCTGGGGAAAAATAAATAAATAAATAAATAAATAAAAATCCTTTAAATCTGTAAAGCAACCACAAGAACGTTTTTCAAATACCAAATATAATGATAGTTGACACTCCTGAGAAATTTACAGTCAAAAATCTCTCCTGTGATTGAGTTGGAACTTGGGAGAACTTTGTGGTTTGTAAGAACTTAACAACAAAGAATACAAGCTACAGAGCATACATTGCAGGTAAACAGAAGAAGAAAACAGTTGTGCCACACTTGCAGCATGCCATCAGCTTCGCAGTTATCTCTTCAGCTGGTGTGTGCCAGTTCAGTCACACAGGTTGGAACAAGGCAGACTGTTGGCACAAGCTAAGGACCTAATTAAGCTATTTCAAAGTCCATGTCTATTGTACTTACTAGGAGAAATCAGCTAGCTGACACTTTTAAGTAAATGATACTTCATGACCTCTTTGGAAGCTAAAGCATTTTCCACAGTTTTATGTCTATTGTATCAAGAAGTTTCCTGATGTAAATTTATGACAAAGCACAGCTAAGACCGTGTTGGGGTAGTACAGAATCAGCTGCTGAGAGTGGGGACTTTCATGGTTAGTAACAACTTCTGCATGCTCCAATTTTTGTTCCAAAAATACCTGTAAGCCTCCATCCAACCAGTGTGAAATAGGATTAGGTTTGTCTAGGGTTTTTATTTCTGTATTTTACAGACAATGGAATGATTCGGGAAGTTATTAATTTCCTTTTCTGGCATGGCAGTAGAGTCCCAGTGATGTATTTACTCCCACTAAGATAAAGGTGATTGAGTCTTACTCTTCACCCTGTACAAAAGATGAAAAGCAATGCCTGAGATGTGAAAATGAAAGTAGTTTCTTACAGGGACCATACCAAAATGTGTGCCATACCTTTAAACACCAGAGAAAACAACAAGCAGGAGTCGCTCAGTGTTGAGAACTTTTCTGAAGCAATCGCAGTCAGCCAGTCACCAGGTTACAAGGAGGCATCCTTTCCTTTCCTCATGTCAGCCTGCCAGGAATACAGATTTGCTACGTGTTCCCATGTAATAATGGGAAACTATGCAAATGTATAAATCTTTCACAGCTTCTCTCTTAGGATTACTGAAACAGATTTCCAGGCTTGCCCTTATTCTTGTACAAGAACCAGCACGAAATGTACTATTCTCATCATTTTTTGCTCTCAGATTTCCCTTAACAAACTCACCAAGGTAATTTGCATTAACATACACATATTTTAAATCATTATTGATTATAATTAGAGATAAAGTACATGAAGAATGGAAGCACATGCATCACAGAATGTCTCTGTGTATATGTTCAATTACAAGTGTGAAGCATTGTTTCAGAGTTATGGTCCAAGCAGGTTTCTAGTAAATCATTTTGACTGAAAGGATTTTAAAAGCCTTGTAAGTAGTCCTAGTATGACTTGGTCAGCCATGTTCAAAAACGACAAGCATATTATATGCTTCAACAGCATTTTGTAAAAATGAATCAACAAGTAGCCATCTGGTCCTCAGTGCTGCAAGTCTGAATCATTGTCCGTCTTTCTCAGAGAGCTTTCACAAGTTGGGTCCAGTTTGTTCTGACCAATAGAAGCAGATATGAAGCACAGGCACTGCAAAAGTGCCATCAGTGAACGTTACCCTGAGCCTCATGCATTTTTGTTTCCCAAGGAAGAGTTTCAGCAGGCCAAACTGCTTGTGTTATATAAGATGAAATCTAGAAATCTTGTGAATCGAGGGAGTTTTCAAAATTGTCATTTCAGTCCAAACTGCAGTCCACTATCCCAGATTTAAACAGAAGCCAGAAGTCTCAGTGAGCAATTTATGCCCCTAATAAGGCAAATAGATTTGCCACTGCAGACACTGAGCAGAGAAATTAAGATCTACAGTCACTAGAACCTGCAAAGTTCATACTACATATGGTGCATACTACATATGGTCCATACTACATATGGTATCAGCATAAGAAAAGTCAAATTTTTCATTGTCATTCACTTGCTAACAGACGACAGCAAAAGGAGCATTGCAGACTTGAGGACAGGATGTGGTACTATCATGGAAGGGGTGACCACAGCTATGCAGACTTAAAGTGCTGCACAGTGCTACTCAGCTAGGAGCAGTGTAGCAGGTTGAGAAGAAAACTCCCAAAGCCCCTTTCCTGTACTCCAGCTGTCTTAGAAAAGGGGCTCCACCTAACTGGTAATACACAATAGTGGGAGATGCTGGACACTAGGTCGAGTTTTTTTAGTCTCATTGGCTATCAGACTAAACTGTTAAATGAAATAAGATTGGGGATCGTTGTCTGGATCAGACACAAACTGGTCACATCCACACTGCATGGTGCTCAGACTTGGTACTCAACAACATTTGTGGTGCCTTGGTGAAGTATAGCATCATTTCTGGGGCTTGGGGTACATTTTTTTAGTTCAGTGTTTTTATTGCGTGAAACAAAGTATTTGTTGCATTTGTTTTCCTCCCTGTGAATCATACTTGGTCCACTATCATTTGTCTTCTCTGTAGAAACTTTTGCTTACTTTGGCATCCAAATTCCCTCACATTTGAAAAACAGACAAGAATATTTGCAGCAAGTTCTTAGTTTTTCTCAATTTATTTCCATGGCATCAGTATTGCAGCAAAGACCTACAGGATTTCTAGTTCTCAGTAGCTGCGAAAAAGGAGCAATGGACTCTAGGAAGGTAATTAAATAAGGCTATGTCAAAGCCAATAAAATGATACTTTCTTCTTTCCTTTCACTTTTAAAGTAATTGCTATGGGTGAAATTATTCTCCTGAGAATAAAAAGTTTTTCCTGCAAATTGTTTCTGACAGGGTAACTGCAACTATTTTCAGAGTCTGTGAGACTTTGTCTAAATGCATGCTTATAAGCAGCAAATTAATTCCTCTGATTCAATTTTTTTTTTTTATGCTTCAAGGGAGACTATTACAACTTCTACTTTGTTTTTCTGCAAAATAATAAGCCACTGAGCCAATGCACTGCTAAAATAAAGGAAGCAGCAAAAGAAATTAGAAATTCACAAACTAAGCTTTGAAAAATCATGTCATGCGTTTTCCTCCTCCCTTCAGCCAACAAAGCACAAAAGAGTAAAAAACTGTAAACAGTAAAATGCTGTTACAGTACCATGATTTGGAAAGAAAAAAACACACACACACACCTGATTTATATTGGAGTCTTCTCCAAAACAAGTCAACAGACCTCTTTCCAATGATTACCCTGCTCACAAGACCTGGGAGCAGACCCTTACCAGCATGTTTTTTAAGCAATCTAGCATTATTATGTCCACCTATTATTTTGTACTTAGTGATTTAAAGATCTGCTCAACTTAATGTTGATGAGTTGTGCAATACTCATGAAGGTAAATCTTCAACTCTCTTGCTGAAAAAAAATGGCAAATATATATATATTAATTTTATCTAATTCCTACTGCTGAAAATTTTTGGTAGCTGTCTTTTTCTGTCTTTTTTTTTTTTCCCCGAGTCCTGTGGTTAGCACACAGATTACAAAAAGTATACATAAATGTATATGTCCTCTCTTGTACTCATGCACTAACACATGTTGCCTGAAGCTCTAAGTAGAAATGATGTGATAACATGGCATAAACATTTTATTTAAAAAGTGTACAGTACTGCATCATCAGTGAAATCTATAGTCCTTGCCTCATGGACTAACTTGACCATCATGTACATAGATCGTTATATGTATCCTTATGAATGATACACAACAATAAACACGGTTTCTACTTGCCCTGCCCTAGGACCACCTAAAGCACAAGAGTGAGGAAGATCTGTCTCCCTCAGAGGGGAATTCCAGTTCTAGATTTAGGGCCAGATCTCCTCATGGCTGTTTACATCCACAGAGCTTATCCAAACCTGGATTCTGCTCTTCCTTGTATCCTCAGCACAACTTTTTCTATGGTTCATGAATTGCAAAAGTGAAGTTCAGTTCATGGTCAGAATCCACAGGTATGCAGGCATGCACACTGGACAAAATCTCAGCAGGCATCCCCAGTGAGCCAGTCTGTCCCTAGAGTGCCCAGCATCCCCTCCCATGCACTCAAGTGCCAGGGGGAGTTCCAGTATCTCACTGGATCTCAGCAGTGTATCTCAGGCCAGAGACCTGTACAAAGTGTTAATACAGATTTATCTTCAGAACTGAAGGAGCACCTAGTGCAATTATGAAAGCTGGAGTCTTCTTATTGGTCCATGTCACAGATAACAAGAGGAAAATATAAATATATCATTAGCATTCCTATTGCTTGATATTTTTACATTTTTTATTTTGATACTGTAGTTTAAATCTCTTTTTTTGAAGGTCACCACATCAAATTATAGAAAGCAGTACTGAAAGGTTATGATTTTATTCCTTTAGTGTCCCCCTAGAATACCAGAGAGTGGTGCACCTCAGAGCAATGTCTAATAAACCCTGTGCCATATAGAAACCACTGCTACTACAAAGTTTCTAAGCACAGTCACTACATTAATGTATGAGCAGGACTAGGATGCTACTCCCCTGAGCCAACTAGCTTGGTTGGCATGCAGCATGATGGAGGAAATGCCTCTCAACCCTTGAGCTATCACTTCATCACCTCAGATTGGCCAGCTCTTTTACCAGCCTCTGCCAAGATGCTGCCTGCTCCACACAGTGATAAATAGTGATAAAGGCAGACTCCTGCAGATCACCTGTCCCCCCTGGTGACAGAATTTATGTTAGGGTCAGGTAGCATGGACCCTGAACTCAGCCTCTGGGTCCTCGAAGACTGCAAGTGTCACACACAGTCTCACAGACCAGCCTATGGCTAGGTTCCTTTTTTTATTCAAAAGCCTGCAAGAGCAGAAGCCTACAGTAGAAAATTGGAGACTGTCTCTCTGTGCAAACTTTGCTGAGCATTCAGAAAATGTAAGTATATTATACCAGAGCCTGGAGACAGAAGTATGAAAAAAAAAAAAATGCAGAAGCTAACACCAGTCAAAGCAAGAGAGGTTCCTGAATTTGAGTCTTGTGCTGTGACTGCCCTGATGGTCTTGGTTTGGTATTTTAACCTTGCTTAGTTCTCATCAGTACATTGGCCATAATTTCCCATCTGGCAGAATTTTACTGTACATAGGAATCATAAAAGTAGCCAACTAAACACTCTGCAGTTTGGCAATATATTGACCTGTAAAGCTAAGGTATATTGCAATTGTATCTTCAAAATATTCCAAAGTAATGATAGCAAAGTCTGGAAAGCAACTGACAAGAACAGCCCATAATATTATTTGTACACTAAGAGGAAGAGATTTAACATGTTATTCATCAAGCTGTAACAGACATTTGATGAACTAGAGATGACTACAGAGTATCTCACACCCTTGATCTGTCCTCTTCTATTTCAGTAAAATTTTTGCACACTTAAAACAAATGTTATATATATATTATATATATATATTTGTACAAGATGCCTGGCAGCTTTGTAGGACATGGACATCTGTAGAGCCTAGGGTTTTTACTGGTCACTATAAATGAAGTAGTCGAAGGAGAGCACATAAAAATGAAGCCAACTTTTCCTGAGAGGTCTAAAGCATTACAGAGGAGTTGTGTTTTTTTTGTTTTGTTTTGTTTTGTTTTGTTTTGTTTTGTTTTGTTTGTTTTTTTTCTATTATTTGAACCATGCTTACACAGGAATCTAAAATACTTTTTTTTTTTTTCACTTTGCACTATTAATTATAAATTCTTATGCTAATAAAAGACAATCATAAATGTGATTGTCTATGTTACAGTAACAGAATCTCAATTTCACCTTCTCTCTAAATGAAATGTCTGCATTCTGCCATAGCAAGCCTTGGCAGTAAGGCACATTCAACATGTATTTTATAGGTAAACCAGATTCTTCTACACTTGTTGAAAAGCTGATTGCCTCCAGCTCAAATCAATATATGCTATACAGCCTATAGTATAAGCAACTGTAAATTTAAAACTAAGGCTGTTTGTGCCTTCATAGAGATTATATCCCTTCACACAAGCAAAGCCAACATTTTGAAATAGCACAATGACCACTAATCCCCAAATGGCTTTGAAATGCCTACAGTAAATTGCCATATTGCTGTACTGTACAACTAAAGCATCCACTTAAGGTGGACAATATCAAGAGAGGCAATGAACACCTGTAACTCTTCTATATATTCAGGAGTATATTACGCACTACAATGAAGTATTCAGGGTTGGGATCTTACATCCTAAACTGTAGGGCTTCTTTGAGGAGCAACCTTTTTCCAATTTTTATTTCTATATTATTTCCCATTATGTCTATAGGTCTTTGCACCTGTAACTAGCCACAGCTTTCAAGATTTCTTGTAGCCATGGCTATACAATAATTTTGATTTCAGAGGAGTGTAAAAATCCTCCATTAATTTTGGAGGTACTTTTTTTTTTATTAATTTAACAACAACAAAAACAACAAAAAAACACTGTGTCCCTGCATTGTAGAAGAGCAATTTAAGCCCAGGTAACATCCACAATGTTAGACTTGCCTTGTTTCTATGCAAATCATTGCATTTTATGCTGAGAATAAAATTAGATACCCTATTTCCACAACAAGCAATTTTAGAAAAGAGATGTGAACTATACAGCTTTCTCCTATTCAGCCAAATGATCCTTCAGTGTTTTAAGCCATGTACTTCAGAGCTATCACAAATCACAAACACAAAGAAAGACAAGTTAAAGACCATAAAATTTGTTCAAAGTCATACACAAAGTCTGAACAAAAAACAATTTCCCAGGACAAAGGTTTACTCCACTATAACTTTAATTTCAATGTACTGCATTAAAATTAAATTCAGAGATATTTCAACAAATATTTGATGAAATGTTGAGTTACGTGCATGGTGGTTTTGCTCCTTCAATGTCTAGGAAGAATTAGGGTATGTTTCTGAAAATTGTTAAATCCCAAGGAATTCCTGGAGAAAAGGCAGTTTTCTACATCTCTGCTTACATTCAAAACATTTATCTGTCTTACGTACATGCCCAGAGCATGTTTTCTTCAGAAGCTAGCAAACCCATACAGTTGTGAACAAATTAGATGAGAACAGCATTTTCAGTATGCGTTATAATTGATTGTTATGGAACTCTATAATAATAAAAGCAATTTCAGTAGTTAGTCAACCTTGTAAACTCAGAAACACAAAAACACAGATAGCACTGTACTGATCCCATTATGTTTTCTAAAAATTTTGCTTTTGTCATTCTATAGTAGCACAGAAAAAAAAAAAAAAAAAAAGAAAAAAAAAAAAAGCCCTACGGACAGTACGGACAGATCTTTTAACAATGAAAGTAGATTAGTAATAATGAATGTTATCTGTATTTTATTGTTATTTCTTATAAAAATATTCAATTACTACTAAAAAAAAAATGAAATGGACCTAAAATTAATGCTATGACCTAGTTATGTTAGTATGGTTTAGGAAAGTGATAGCTGCTTAGTGTACAGGGTAATACAAATTAAAACAAACTGTAGGAACCTGCAATATAAGGGGAACCTGCATCAATTACTTAGAGTCTCAAGGCATAGGAAGCTGCCAAGCTTTTGGAATCATATTTCCTTGCTTAGATGGACTCTAAGTGTCTAAGTCCTGTTTTAAATGCCCACGTCATTTTCTGAATTTAGGTTTTTAAGACTGAAACAATGCCCAAGCCCTTCTGTTGAAGCCAGATCAGACTGCAGAGGTCAGATGCCACCAGGACTCCTGTTACAGTGTCCTGATTTCAGAGCAGAATGGTTAAGGCCTGAGGAAAAGTGGGCTTTAAGTCATCTCTAATTTAATAGTAATTTGATTTGGTAAGCTATACCAAATTTACTGTTTAAATGCAGCAGAAAGAACTACAATTCAACAAATAATCATTCCAAGTAGACCACAACATTGAAATGTTTGGTGTGGCTACAGTCATCAAATAGAACAAGGCATGAAAGGTCCTTAATTAAAAGTTAAAGAATTAAAGGATAATATACTGTAGTCAAATGAAAGATGTAAGAATATTAATGTCTACTGAATTCAGAAGTGGGGCAGAGATATACTTAAGAGTTTTAACTGGGAAATGTTCCATCTGAGGTTTAGGAACTAAGGAACAGTTAAGACATGGACATACTCTTTCATCCTTAAACTGCTTGGATTGAATAAAATATTTAGGTTGTAGAGAGTAGGTAGCAGGATAGTATTTCCCACAGTGATGGGAAAAAACATGATACTCAAGATGTCTAGTGTAGCTCTTCTGTATCTGGTAATCTGAAGAGTGATATCGGAGAGCGACCAAGCTTTTTGATTTGGAACAGAGAAAGCAAAGCATTTATACAGAAGATTTGTGATATATTTAATTGTATTTGCAGATGAGAGCATCCATATTCCTGAAGAGAGAAATGAAAAGGACCAATAATTCGAAGCAGAAAGTTGAAGTTGATGAGGAAGATATTTGATGAGAAAGATAAACAAATAATTAGAGAAAAGAGAGAAGGATTCATTGAAATAAAGAAAAAAAGATTTTCTCAGTGGAGATAATTAAGAGTCAAGTTATATTCATATATATCACTTATATATAAGAAGCTATGTTCAAGAGGTATATTATCTAATGACTGAAGCACTCCTAACTAAGGTCTGCTGCAAAGTTCGTCTTATATTTCGGTATATTAAAAAATATATATATAAAAATAAATAAAATAAATAAAGATATTTTCATGGAAAGGAGGGGGATGTAGTTTAGCAGCAAGAACCAATTTTCACAACAAATTGTGTAGCCACAGGACTAATTTTACTAAGTAAGTCAGTAAAACACTAACCTGAAAAGGTTTCGGTTCAAAAAGTATTTACAGAGATGCACTTATCTGTTGTTTTTTTTTGTTTGTTTGTTTTGTTTTGTTTTGTTTTGTTGTCCTGTTTTAAGTTAAGTACAAGCAAATTTGATTTCCAAGTCATTTTTAAAAACCTTTAATGATATAAACTTCAGCCTGGATCCCCTCAGATGTCTGTAGCTGGGCAAACAGAATTCAGTCACTCAATGTGACTGTCAAAATGTCTTTCATAAGCAATGATTCCTGAGGCTCAAATTCACTTCTACATAGGGCTCCAACTTTGAACCTTGCTTTTGATCAAAGATAGCCAGGCTTTTACTGAATGGCACTAGGAGATGCACACTTTGCCATCAACAGCACCTCAATGAGTTCCTCCTGACATTCATTTTTACAGCATAAATACATATTTTTCTTTGTGAAATGCCTTTTAGAATGTGTACTATACATGGAACTGGCTGTTTTTAAAGGTTTCAGAAAATAAGCTCAAAGGAGATGCTGAATAGTAGAAGTTAAGAGAATCACACAGAATCACAGAATTTCTAGGTTGGAAGAGACCTCAAGATCATCGAGTCCAACCTCTGACCTAACGCTAGCAGTCCCCACTAAACCATATCCCTAAGCTCTACATCTAAACGTCTTTTGAAGACTTCCAGGGATGGTGACTCCACCACTTCCCTGGGCAGCCCGTTCCAGTGTCTAACAACCCTTTCGGTAAAGAAGTTCTTCCTAACATCCAACCTAAAGAAATATGATGATAAAGGATCTCATGAACATGAAGAAATGAAAACATTTTTGGAATAACAAAAAGATAACCTGAACACCAAGAGACTTACCAGAGACTCACTCTTAAGAAATATTTCCAAAACCTGTCACTGGCATCTAAAAAGCATCTTTATATTATAAAATATTTATATTTTCACTTCATGTTCAAAATTTTTACTCTAATTTCTACAATGTCTTGAAAGGTGCTGCCCAATTTTGGCAAAAACATTTTGCCAAAGACTTTCCAAATACCAAATACTTGCCAAAACAGCTTGCCAAATACCTTGGCAGTAATAGTTTGCACATTGTTCATCCTGGTGGGGCCAGAGACGTGCTGCTCCACTGCTCTCCTGGATCCTTTCACAGTTATCAGAATGAGTGAGTAGGAAGTGATAATTACTCCACAAGGGAGAATAAAACAGAAAACAAAGAGAACGACAGTGTAAGACATGGATATGACGTCTACGTTGGTGGAACGCCAGTCAATGCAGCAAGCTGTGCCGTATGGCTCCTCTCCATACTCTCCCCAGTGAGCAAGGGGTGAACAGGCAAAAATTGCTGCATAGGTCCAAGCACAAGCTATCAAGATTTGTCCATGTTCTCTCCTGAACCTGTTTCCTGAAAGACACAAAATAATCAGGGAAGACCATCACATAGGGATGCTGTAAGCTCCAGTTAACAATTGGAACAGTTCAAAAGTTTATTAATAGGCCTCTTGTATTGCACACTGGAAGTTTGTTTTTTTGTTCTCTTTTTATTTTTTCCTGAGAATAACTCTCTATAACCTTCTAGAGATTTGCTTCTTAAAATATTGTCTTCAAAGCAACTTAACTACACCCAGGCAACTGATATGCTGAATTCACCAGTCATTACACTGAAAAATGTTTCGTTCCTCTTGAAATCAAGCAAGATACTAGGATATTTGTTTTTTGTTGTTGTCGTTGTTTGTTCATTTTTGGTTTTGTTTTCTTTTGTTTTAAACACAAATTGTAAGCATTTTGATGATTGTAAAGTTTTTTTGCTCTGAGAAGATTAGCACTCAGTATAGCAGAGCCTTTTTCTGCAAGTAGAGCTCACATAGACTGTGTTGAGCACCGAAAAATGCATAATCACAAGACAACAAAACCAAGCCTATGACATATGATTTGGTATTTTGTTGGGCACAACTTTCAAAGTAGTTCTAGGCTAAAGAACACATAAAAGGGGGGATTCTTTACAAGTACACATCAGTATTTTTTTTTTTTTTTTTTTTTTTTTTAATAGGGAAGCAGGAAAAAGGAACAACAACAAAATCCATACAACAGTAGTTCAGGGAAGAAAAAAAAAAAAAACTCAGAGGAAACATATTTATTTCCTGACTTAGAGATGAGATTATTAGTAATGCCTAATCCTGGAAAAAGAAAAAATTTATTTTTCCTATAATAAGAAATATTAAAGGTTTGGCTGGATGTAAAACCTCTTCTATAAAAACATACTAGGATATGCAACCCAGAAATGGTAGTCTATGTTCACATGAAAAAAATAAAATCTAAGACAGAAACAGTAGCTTACCATAAGCTGGAAAACAAATTTTGAGGCAGCACACGATGCTCAGTAGAGTCAGTGTTGAGAGACTGCAGATCCCAAACAGTACCCCACAAAATGCATAGAACAAGCAAATGTGTTTCCCATACAACCACCTGGTAAATAACCAAGAAAATTAATACTTTGATGATATCTCTTTCTTAAATGTAATACTACATGGTAGAAGTATATATACTTGTAGCCTTAAAAATAATAATAAACTTTATGACCAAACTACTTGTTGCAAAATGATCAACTACAGAAGAGATACTCAGTGGAAAGGACAGCCAGTAAAGTAGTCATGTCCTTTTATTGTTATGATTCTTGTTTGATCCTTTTTATTTTTTTTAAACAAAGCAATGATAATGTTTAATGATAAACATTTTGAAAAGAAAAATCAAAATGCTTCTTTACTGTGAGGGTGACAGAGCAGGGGAACAGGTTGCCCGGAGATGTTGACTCTCCTTCTCTGGAGATATTCAACCCACCTGGATGCCATCCTGCACAACATGATCCTGCTTAGCAGAGGGATTGGACTAGATGATCTTCAGAGGTCCCTTCCAACCCTGCCCATTCTGTGTGACTCTGTGATTCTTATCACTAGTAGGCCAAGGTCATAAATTAATACTCTTTACTATTATCTCCACTAACTTTAGGTGTTTTTTGAAAGCTAAATTTCATCAAAATCAACAGATTCTCTTGTGAATGTTCTCCAGAGGAATAGAAATTTCACAGAATCACAGAATTTCTAGGTTGGAAGAGACCTCAAGATCATCGAGTCCAACCTCTGACCTAATGCTAACACTCCCCACTAAACCATATCCCTAAGCTCTACATCTAAACGTCTTTTAAAGACTTCCAGGGATGGTGACTCCACCACTTCCCTGGGCAGCCTGTTCCAATGCCTCACAACCCTTTCAGTAAAGAAGTTCTTCCTAACATCTAACCTAAAACTCCCCTGGCGCAACTTAAGCCCATTCCCCCTCGTCCTGTCACCAGGCATGTGGGAGAACAGACCAACCCCCACCTCGCTACAGCCTCCCTTGAGGTACCTATAGAGAGGGATAAGGTCGCCCCTGAGCCTCCTCTTCTCCAGGCTGAACAAGCCCAGCTCCCTCAGCCGCTCCTCGTAGGACTTGTTCTCCAGGCCCCTCACCAGCTTCATCACCCTTCTCTAGACCCGCTCAAGCACCTCGATGTCCTACTTGTAGCAAGGGGCCCAAAACTGAACACAGTACTCGAGGTGCGGCCTCACCAGAGCTGAGTACAGGGGGACGATCACCTCCCTAGCCCTGCTGGTCACACTGTTTCTGATAGAAGCCAGGATGCCATTGGCCTTCTTGGCCACCTGAGCACACTGCTGGCTCATATTCAGCCGACTATCCACCATCACTCCCAGGTCCTTCTCTGCCTGGCAGCTCTCCAACCACTCATCTCCCAGCCTGTAGCTCTGCTTGGGGTTATTGAGCCCCAGGTGCAGGACCCGGCACTTGGCCTTGTTGAACTTCATGCAGTTGACCTCAGCCCATCGGTGCAGCCTATCCAGATCCTCCTGCAGAGCTTTCCTACCCTCAAGCAGATCGACACACGCACCTAACTTGGTGTCATCTGCAAACTTACTGAGGGTGTACTCAATGCCCTCGTCCAGATAATCGATGAAGATATTAAAGAGGACCGGCCCCAGCACCGAGCCCTGGGGGACTCCACTAGTGACTGGCCTCCAACTGGACTTGACTCCATTTACCACGACTCTTTGGGCCCGGCTATCCAGCCAGTTTCTAACCCAACGAAGTGTGCGCCAGTCCAAGCCAAGAGCAGCCAGTTTCTTGAGGAGAATGCTGTGGGAGACGGTGTCAAAAGCCTTGCTGAAGTCAAGGTAGAGCACATCCACAGCCTGTCCCTCGTCCACCCAGCGCGTCACTTTGTCATAGAAGGAGATCAGGTTCGTCAAGCAGGATCTGCCTTTCATAAACCCATGCTGACTGGGCCTGATCGCTTGCTTGCCCTGCAAGTGCTGCGTGATGACTCTCAGGAGGATCTGCTCCATGAGCTTCCCTGGTACTGAGGTCAAACTGACAGGCCTGTAGTTTCCTGGGTCTGCCCTCCGGCCCTTCTTGTAGATGGGCATCACATTTGCTAGCCGCCAGTCAACTGGGACCTCCCCCAATAGCCAGGACTGCTGATAAATTGAACTGAATTTGAACTGAATCTATGCCTCCTCACTTTCTATTCAGACACATGCATGATTTGCAGTAGCAGTTGTCAAAAGTCACATTCTAGATTTTGAAGACATAGTATTAATTAGTCAGAAATACCAAACTTTAAAGAAGATTAAAAAGAAAAGAAGGGAAAAAAAAAATGTTTCTCAGTGATTATAGGTTGAACTCATGTAAGTGGACAGAATTGGTAAAGGAATGAAAGAGTTCTAAATTCAGAGTGTTGGCTTAAAAAATAATCCAGAATATTACATTTCTCTTTGCCATTGTTACTACTACTTTTGGGGATCATCAGTAAATTCAAGAATTCAGGGTTTTCTTTTTATGCTACTAAGTTTTACTGTCTAACTTTAAATAAATAAATAAATAAATAAATAAAAATAAAAATAAAAATAAAAATAAAAATAAAAATAAAAAATCACCATCATTCTGCCCATGAAGAATAAATGTAGTAGTTAGTGGAACAAACAGTGGGTGTTTGGAAAATCTCATCCCTGCAGAAATCAAGATGATAGTAACCTCAAATAGACATGAATGCTAATTAATACCAGCAGTCTATAAAGTTGCTGTTACATAGCATACTCCTCTCAGTCCTTCTAATTATTTCCCACTGTTATGACAAGAAAAGTGGCAGAGTAATTCAGTCTTCCCCACTGACACAGACCTCCAGAGCTTGCAGATGATGTTAAATATCATGTGCATAGTGAACAAACCTGTGTGAAAGGCTGGAGGTTACAGCTAGAGGGTACAATGTCAGAGTCATACCAAGGTCACTGATGGAAAGGTTAATAATGAAGTATTCTGCTGGTTTCAACAAATTCTTTTTCTTGTAGGAGACATATAGGAGAATACTGTTCCCACACAAAGAGCATATTCCTGCAGAGAAACACACAATATGAAAAACCATTTACTTTTAGCCATCTTTTTCTTTTTTTTTCTTGCCCTAGAATAACGTGTTACAATCATGGTAACATTTATCAGATAAACTTGTCTCTTTTTATATTTGTGATTTTTTTTTCTTCTTTATATTATTATTATTATTATCATTATTTTTCATATTACATTACATTATATTATATAGTAGTAGTAGTAGTAGTAGTAGTAGTAGTAGTAATCATCATCATCATCACTATAATCATCATCATCATGGTTGCCTCAGAGAAGAAAAAATCCAGGGAAGGTTCTTTTTTCCTGTTAGGACATTCCACCACCTTCTGAAGCACCAGCCATCAGCTTTGCTTAGCCAGGGTGGCCATTGTTGTCCAAGTGCCAATGTTGCCTTTCCTTTCCTCTGACTTACAGTTATAGTGACCGATACCATTAGGATTGGATCTGATTTTTTTTCCTCAGTCAGACCAAGACTAGGGAGGAGATACCAGCATAACTCATTTCCCAGAAATCTCACTTTTTAATGCATTGACTATGGATGTTGGCTATAACCCTGATTTTTCTGGCACTTTTCCCATAAAGTGTAGTCACTTTATGACTACAGCTTTTGGTGTTATGCTTCAGGTATTATAAGGAGTTAGGATATGCTGTTTTGTGATTTGCAATGATACGTGGAAAAAGACAATCTCTTGTTTAGACTTAATGATGACTTTATGGATGCCAAGAACTGCCAGGGCCTTGAAATCTAGCATTCCTGTCCAGCTTTATCTTCCTATAATATTAATTAAAGTTTTTGTTCTTAACACAAAACACAGGCTACAACTTTTTAATGATGTTACCGTATTATCTTTTCTCCTTTCATGAAAACATAGAAGTTCATCTTTGTTGGAAACAAACTTGACCTTTAATGTTGCTTCATTCTCATCAAACACTGACAAACAGTCACCACCAAACACAGTATCATTATCATACTTACCAAATACCATATAACATATGCCAACAACAATATCAGCTTCTTCAGTTATTTTGGACTGGAATGTTGAATTAGAAAAAAATGGGCCCATCTGGAAAAAAAAAAAAAAAAGAAAAAAAAATATTAAAAATTAAAAATTAAATATCTAAGCAGGTACCTGCAAGCTCTCTACAGGGATACAAGATGTTCTTTGAGGGAAAGATGGGGAGAATTTACTTTTATTTTTTGAATTAGGAGTTAATTTATCTGAATACAGGGTGTGAAGACAGAGCCAGGTTCTTTTCAGTGGTTCCCTGTGAACATGCCAGAGGCAATGGGCACAAACTGCCCATATTGCTCAGCTTTCCCTAGCAAATTCTTTGGTGAAGACATTTACACTAATTAAAAAGAGCTTCTGCCAACTGTCTTTATATTGGTCTGAGCTGAGTTACTTGCGTAACTCAGAAAAATGCCAGAATTACCATTTATTGTCATCTGCCATTCTTTTATTCAAGGAGTCTGCTATGGGGCCTGCCCTGTGACCCAGTCCAGACCTTACTGTCCATATGAAGAACAGCAGTACCAAAGTAAGGGCACTAACTGCTTATATTGCAATACTTAACCTCATAGATGCACTCACACAAAGGGTTTAACACATCATCTAATTTAAGGGAGAATACCTAAGTTGAAGTTTTCTCCTAGAACTATCAATAAATAAAAAGTCGATCAGACGTGAATCTTTGGTGGTTTGTTTTTCCTTTCTCACAGATGCCATTGCTGTATTATTTTAGGAGTATTGGAGAGATTATCTGGAGCTGTTCTTGGCAAATTGAAGTTATTACAAAAATATGACAATGAAAGTTCAACAAAATCTTCTAAACATATTCACAAACCTTTGTCTAATAATGATACATTTCCACTGCTGGTCACATCTCACTTTCTCTGCGCTCCCATTGAGTTTCTTGTTTCAAAAAGAAAGTCTGTTTTTTTGTGTGATCACTGCAACCAGCCACACTCTTTCAACACACACTCAGCACAACAGCTCCCAGTGAAGTAGGAAGCACAGCTTTAGGCCTTTGGCCTGAGGGTATGAAAAAAGTCAAAGAAAAAAGCATCTGGAGACATGAAGTCACCTTAGAAAACAATACAGCATCTAATTCACACAGCTCTACAACCCTCCGATTCTTACTTAACCAGTGTATATCCACATTAAATAATGATCTCATAGCTACATTACATTATTCCAGTGTAATAAAGCTGATTACCTAAATTCATCATGTCCACCTTCCCATAGGCTGCTTATTCTCTCAGTGGTCTATCAATCCCTATTTCCTCAGTTGCTAAATCCAGGGCACCACTACGGAAACCAAAGGGTCTACATGTTTGTTCACCAGAAGTTCCATCAGAAGGAATTTTAAGCCTACTGCATAACAGCAATAATGTTTATACTCTAATTCTTTTCTCAATATTTCTTCTATTCATTAAGCAGAAGCAGCGACAACAAGATTTCATATTAGAAGCCTCAGCTTCACCATTTTCCTAGTGGCCAGTGCTGCAGCATGTGACTGCCCTCAAGAGAAAAAAATAAATAAATAAATAATAATAATGACAGGACATTCATCTGCTTTCTCCCTGAGGCAATCTCTTCACAAGCTGGAAGAGACTATGTGAAGGCCAAGAACTGCCAAAAATCCAGCATTCCTGTCCTTAATAAAAACATGTTAATTCTTTTGTCAATAAAATAACAAAATACAAAAAGATAGAAGCAATATCAGATTCAAGTAAAAGCAACCCATTCTTCTTGAAAAAAAAAAAAAAATGTTTCCAACAAAAAACAGTTTGATAATCACCTGACAAGCAGCTCAAAGAGTTCCCATTTGTAGTGTTTGGAAATCCATGTTCTTTTTTTTTTTTTTTTTTTTTTTGAGTAACACATACATTTCTCACTATTCTTTACAATAAATCTTAATTAAATAAATCTTAATTAAAATTATGCCTTCTCAGGGTGAGTTGAAGCCTTTTTAATCATGAATTCTCAAGCTGCTAAGTCTCCAGAAACCTGTCATCTAAGCAGTTTCCAAACATTTACCTTTTTGCAGGCATTTGTAGTAATTTTGTAGTTAAGTATAGTGATTAATTTTGCAAATCAGAAGTCAATGGCTCTAGGCAGGTTACAGAAAGAAAAACTTTGAAAACATAATTTAATCAAATCAAAATTTAAAAGCAAAAGCACTACTTTTAGAAAAGGCAGACAAAGCCATCTTCAAAGAGGAACTGAAAAAAAAATAAAAAATAAAAAAAAAAAAAGAATGCATGTAAATTTCTCAGAAACACTCGCAAATTGTTTTGCATGGCAAAACTGTGACTAAAGTACTGGCAAGTATCATCAAGTTTCACTGTGTGTTTTTTTTTTATTTGTTTTTTTGTTTTTTTGGTTGTTTGTTGATAGATTTTTTTGGTCCAAGCTGATGTACTAAATAATGATATTTTTGAAAAATATTTTACCTGTGTTTTTTCCTTCCCCTCAACATCTAGATCAACTTGCCAACAAACAATAGTCATACATTGAAATCAATCTAAGCTAAATCAGCTCCATTAAAATTATGATAGTTAAGTACCACAAACAAGATAGCAACTACACTCAGTGTATCTGTTTCAGTAAGTTGGTACAAAGTCACACTTGGTTCAACTATTTTCATTGTGCATCTCATTTCCTTCTCTTTCATTGTGCAATCTCATTTTCTCTCTCCAGATAGTATTCTCTTGACTCCAGTCCTTTCATCTTCACCAGATAACATTTTTCCTAGGTATTTGCTTTGTTCTTTCCTTGCACTATATATATTAGTTTTAAAAGCTAATCAGAAGATGACCTACATGTATAATGAAAAGTATTCAACAACTAGCACAGCATCACAAGAGGATGTAGAACAAATAAATTAATATAGTCTAATAACTCATCATTAGATATAAAGTATTTGCTATATCTGGTACGTACTACTTCATCTCAAATCTTCACTTGAAATCTAGTGACAACAACAAATGATTAAGACAGAACTAGAAGTATGATAATTTTCAAATACCTTTAAATAACAATTTATTTTTTCTACTAAAGAAGCATCATACGTAGTTCTATATGAGTTTTGTTGGTTTTTTTTTTTATTTGGTTCTCCATACTTTTAATCACCTGTATCCATTAGATGTATGACATAAAGCAAATTACTATGTTCCAATTAAAAAAAAAAATCAGAAATCTTTTCATTTTCCATTTTTAAAATGGTTTACTATCTGTAATTTTGACCAAAAAAAAAAAAAAAAAAAGCTATCAGAACATACAGACAGAAACTTGCATGATTTTACAATTCATGAAAGAGTAAGGAGCACACAGAAATCTTTACTGATAAACAACAGATTTTTCTTTTTTTGTCATGGCCATAAAAGTGAAGTCATGATATTAGCTGCCAGAAAAATGTATTAGACTTCAACTACTCATTCACTTGTATGAATAAACATTTTTATATACAAATTTCTGTTCGCTTATTTTGTTCATTTACATTGTCATTTCAGCATGCAATCATAAAGCAAGTTGGCTATGTATGCATGCATGAATGCATTGAGATCCTATCATTGTTCAGCCTTATGGAAAATTCTTTTAGAAATTAATTTGTTTTTCATTCTGGTTATAAATGGCCATATTTTTGGAGCACAGGATTGAAATCATGCTCATCTCCAACATCATGTCACTCCACCTTCTATAAATAATGCTTGCTGGAAGGACTAATTAGAAGTCAAAGAGCATTGTGTCCTGTGTGCAGTAGCTTATCCTTGAATGTGCAAGGGCTATTTCTGCAAGAAAAATCAAAGATACATACCAAGGGCTCTGATAAGACAAATCAATAAATTACCTTTAGGTCTGAAAATCATAGAATCATAGAAAGGCTTGGGTTGGAATGGACTTTAAAGATCACATAGTTCCAACTGCCTGCTATGGGCAGAATGCATTGAGTAAAGATATGTTTATGAAGTATGGATTCTATAATCCTATCCTATCCTATCCTATCCTATCCTATCCTATGGCACATGGAAAATAAAAAAGTGATTGGTGACAGCTTACATGGCTTCACCTGACAAATCTGGTGACCTTCTATGATGGGTTACAACATTGGTGGATAACGGAAGAGCAACTGACATCATCTACCTGGACTTGTACCAAGCATTTGACACTGTCCCCCATGATATCCTTGTCTTTAAAATGGAGCAACATGTGTTTGACAAATGGATCACTCGGTGGGTAAGGAATTGGCTGAACAGTTGCACTCAAATAGTTGTGGTCAACGGCTCAATGTCCAGGTAGAGATCAGTAGAGTGGTGTTCCTCAGGGATCAGTATTGGGACCGATGTTTAACACTTTTGTCAGTGATATGGACAGTGAAACTAAGTGCACCCTCAGCAAGTTTGCTGATGACACCAAGATGTGTGGTGTGGGCTGTGGACAGGCTTGAGAAGTTGGCCTATGTGAAACTCATGAAGTTCAACAAGGTCAAGTGCAAAGTCCTGCATCTGTTATGGAGCAATGCCAAGCACAAATAGAGGCTGGGCAGAGAATGGATTGAGAACAGTCCTGAGGAGAAAGACCTGGGGGTGCTGGTGGATGATAATCTTGACATGAGCTGTCAATGTGCATTTGCAGCCCAGAAGGCCAACTGTATCCGGGGCTGCATCAAGAGAAGTGAGGACAGCAGGTCGAGGAAGGTCATTCTCCCCTTCTTCTCTGCTCTTGTGAGCCCCCCATATGGAGTGTTGTGTTCAGCTCTGGGACCCCCAACAAAAAGACGTAGATATGAATCCAGAGGATGGTCATGAAAATGACTAAGAGGCTGAAGCACCCATTAAGGTGGATGATCAAGGGGCTGGAGCCTATGAAGGCTCCAGGGAGACCTTGTAGTGTCCTTCCAGTACCTACAGGGGGCCTACAGATAAGCTGGGGAGGGACTTTTTTTCGGGCACTGTAGGGATAGAACAATGGGGAATGGCTTTAAACTAAAAGAGGGTAGATTTAGATTAGATATTAGGAATATTTTTTTTTATTTAAGAGGGTTCTGAGACACTGGCACAGGTTGCCCAGAGGAGTTGTGATGCCCCATCCTTGGAAATGTTCCAAGGCCAGGCTGGATGAGGCTTTGAGCAACATGGTCTAGTGTGACGTGTCACAGCCTATGGCAGGGGAGATGGAATTATATGATCTTTAAGGTTCCTTCCAACCCAAACCTTTTTATGGTTCTAAAATGGTACAGATACAGAACAAAACAATGACAATTTAGTGACAAGTTACAACAGAAACATGTTAATTTTGTCTCTCAGGTGATAAAGATTACTTGCTATACTGCCATGTCTTCTAAGCTGAAACCACCTTTCTGAAGTTTTAAAAATAAATTATCAGTACAATATAAGAGAAAGGTTATTGCTTGCTAGAAAAAGAACTGTCTGAGAATAAATAATTGACAGAGTGAAACAGTATTTATTTTGTCCACACAACAAAAAGTCTCATCAATCTTGACTAGGTCACAGGTATGCAGGGAACAACTGGATCCAACGGAATTTATTTTCATCCACACTTAGTGAAATGGTTATTATAATTTACATAAATGCACACTGCTGCTGTTAACATTTATGCTTTGACCTAGCAAACTAGGTTATACATGTATTGGAAGAGAAAAAAGAAGCAGAAGCTGATGAGAAAATAAGGAAAAAATTCTTTATTCAGAGCGTGGTGAGGCACTGGAACAGGTTGCCCAGAGAAGCAGTGGATGCCCCTTCCCTGTTAATGTTCAAGGCCAGGTTGAATATTCAAGGCCAGGCTGGATGGGGCTTTGAACAACCTGGTCTAGTGGGATGTATCCCTGCCCATGGTGGGGGGAGGGAATTTTAAGATGTTTAAGATCCCTTCCAACCCAAACCATTCTATGATTCTACATGATCCCACCACACTGGGCATGTCCTGATTTAAAAAAAAAAAAAAAAAAAAGGAAAATACTTTAATGAAATGTTATATTTAATTGTGCATGACACATTACTTCAAGATTTACTTCAGTTTTATTTCAAAAGATTTGAAAGCAGATTGCTTTACTGAAATTTTTGCACAACCCCAAATTTTTCTTTTTTTTTTTTTTTTTCAACACTGCAAAATTACCTGGAAAAACACTTATTTACAAAGTTTTTACCTCAATGCCTGCAATTCATGGAGGTTACCCTTTATATTCCATATGGATTTATACTCTGTGAATGACTAGATATTTGCGGTTTGGTTACCTGAAAAGTCTCTTCCCTTCCTGCAATAAGTGCTTACAGTAGCAGTGGACAGGTGTTCATTTCTGTCATTGCTCTAAAGTAGATGGAACAGTCACCCCTGTGTTTTGTGCAGGGGGTCCATGACTTGAAGTCATTTCCCAGCGAGTCTGCCAGCATCTCAATTGATTAGCCTCTTAGTGAGTCTTAGAATAACAGAATCATAAAACATCTGAGTTGGAACTGACCAACAAGGATCATCAAGCCCTGGGTCCACCAACTCACGTAGTAGTCACAGCACCAAGCCTGTTGAAGTTTAAGAAGTGTTTGAACTGTGTACTTAGTCACATAGTCTGAATTTTTGGGTAGACCTGTGTGGTGCCAGGGGTTGGACTCGATGATCCTTATGGGTACCTTCCAACTTGGGATATTATTTGATTCTATTTGGGATATTCTTTGATTCTATGAACTCCTGGGTCCACCAAAAAAAAAAAAAAAAAAAAAAAAAAAAAAAAAATTAGGACTTAGAGGTGCATTTAGAATTTCCCTCATTTTTTTCCAGATATCTATAGACTAGACAAATTAAACAAGTTGATCTGCTGCTCATACCATCAAAATAGTGAATGTGAACAATTCCTTGCAGTATTAAGAAAAAATAAATGAAATTACAGACACTTCCATAATATTTCATAGGCAAAAGGATAGTAAAAATACCTAGATTTACTACTAGTCACTTTAAAAGTAAAATGCAAAATAAATTAAATAAATTTGCATTTGCCTGTTCAGTGCATCTATTGGTGTTTCTTGTGATTATTCAACTAATGAATTGGTCTACATTTGCACAAATTCTTTTATTTATTTCAAGGCAGAAATAAATAAATCATCTACATTTGAGATAAAAAGTAGGCTTTGTACAGAAGCTATGGCTTAAGCATCTTATGTTCTCTATATAATTTCTCATATTCAAAGTAATAAACTGATAAGATGGGACAAAGAAGGTCTGATCTAGATGAGCCCCATTTCTTCTCATTTTCTCTTTTCTAGTAAAGCATCCTCCTAAATCACGGTTATTTCTCCTCAACCTCATCATCTATTCTCTTCGTTGCCTTTTTTCTTCCCACAATAAGTTTTTAATGTAAAATATACTAGCAAAATCACATTTTAATATTCTTGCAATTATAAATTTCAAAATTTCTTTATAAATCTTGCTTGTATATGCAGCCAGAGCAGAACAGGGGGAAATGAGAAATAAATGCTTTGTTTCAGTATTGCTTCTTTATGAATCTGAAGATAAAACACTCAGATAAAACAAATAAATGGAAAAATAAAAATAAATATAAAAAGCTACATACAAACCTATATGAACCTATAAGAACGAATGTTCCATGTTCAGAGTAAGGTCTTTAAATATCAGTTTATACATAGGAGCTAGGTCTTCAACTGATTTACATTTGTGTAACTCATATACTGTAATCAGCAAAGGAACCATAAACCTCCAGGCCAGCCCCCTGAATTACAAAGTATAAGCACATTATAATTTTTATTTTGCAGAAGCTTATAGATTTAAGTCAACTTTTCTAAATCCCTAGTCAATATTTTCTAAAGGTTAATTATTCTCAATATGGATTTTTTTTTACATCTTTCTTTTTCCATAATTAACTTGAATTTGTCTAGCCAAACACTGACTTATATTTTTACCCTTAACTACCGGAAAAAAAAAAAAAAAAAAAAAAACTCTGATAATAGAAATCTGCTCCCTAAATACAAAGTTGCATAGGATATTGCAGTTGTGTTCATCACCTGGGTTAAATAGATTGAGTTTCTTAATTATCTTACGAGGGAACTTTTTAAATCACACTTGAAGATTTTCCTGGCTCCTTCCCATTTCTACAGTCTGTATTTCTCTTGCTGTGGTAAGGATTCTAACTCCCTAAAAAATCTTAATGAATGCAATACCTAACTTCTCCTACTTAATATTTCCCTATTTAGATATGCAAAACTAATATTTCTTCTCAGTCACAGAGTTGCAATGGGAACTCATTGGTCAAGCATAAATTACTGTTGCTGTTAAGCTTTTTTTTTTTTCTAATACTGTGGACTGTTTGATGAACGTAGGTGTATGCCTTTGTATTTGATTGATCTGCCTCTGTTTATAACAAATCAAGGATTTCTTCTAAATCACTACTGGAAAATAAATAAATAAATAAATAAACTAAAGTCACACAGGAGCAGTCCTATGGATTATCCAGTTTACAAAGATATTTTTCCTCCTCTCCTACTTTTCAAGTTCCTTCAGATAAGCATTTTAGAAACCTGATATATTACACTTTGATTTTTTTATTGTTCTTTCTAGCAAAATAACTATACATATGCCAAATAACACTACTAAAGAACCAAGCCAGTAGTACTTATGAAACCACCAATGAAACAGTGCATTAAGTTCTTGAAAAATTCTGGCCAAATTCAAGGTATATCTCTGTTGGAGTGTTTTATTTTGCTTTCCACAAAATTCAAAGCACTATGGTGCCTGAAACAAATTCTTAGGAGATGTTAACAAGCTGCTTCCACAGGTGATTATTTCTATAGTTACAGTAGACTATTCCTCTATAGTCATTTACCTGCTTGCAGTGGATCAGTGACAGACCTGGCCATTATACGAGCAGTACAAAGAGAATTTTGAATTGCCAAATTAAATACTAAATTTCCATTTTATATCACAAAATATCTATATCCAATTAAAAACAGGAAAAATACTTCATGGATTATATATTTAACCAACACAATATGGACAATACTTCCACTGTACTTTTACCAACAACTATTAGCTGAAGAACTCTCCAAACTAATTTCAAGTAGGGATTTTATTTGAATATCTTGGGGCCTCCTAGCAAATGGGAGAAAAAACTTCAAGTTTTACTTTCTAATTATTTGCACATAGCTATATTACAAAGTACTAAAACTTAAGGGAAAATATATATATATTCTCTTTACTCCATTGTTATAATCTCCTTGTCAGATCATTAAATTATGATTTTAGCTGTTCATCTGAGCATTGTAATTAATGACAGAAACAATTAATTTGATACTGAGGCCTAAAACAATTGATTCCTCTTGGGGAAATTAAATTCTCCTATTGGTCTTTGGGGAAAAGAGGAATAACAGAAAAATTGTCAAATAAATAATGCTCAAATTTATTCATAGAGCACGTGAACTCTTTAGAAAGACTTTCTGTTCTAATCATCAAGTGTTTGTTTCATTAAAGGATGTGAATGTTTAGTAGCATTTACAGAAGATCATTGACTCTTAAAAGATATATGTAGATGCTTTAAAAAATCACTGAAAGAACTCTGCCTGAGGTAGGATATTTTTCCATTTTATTCACACAGAACTTCACGTCATGCAAGAGATATATTATGGGGTGTATGGTGCTGTATGACTAGCAGAACAACAAAGCACAGACCCTTAGGTAAAAGCACTCCCTCAGAGATCTAATGGAGCTGGATGAAGAAAGGGCATGTTTTAACTAGAGGAATAGTATCTATAAAGATTAAGCTGAAGCTGATTTAGTTATTTGCCATGTCTGAAAGTGAGATGAAATGAAAGAAGAGGAGAACAAATAAAAATTCAGGATTGTATGGCAGTTGGTTCATTGCTACATCAGAGACATCTGCTCACTGACACCAAATTTATTCAGCAGATAAAGGAACAAAAATAATACGAACTTACAGTATTAATATAAGATAAAATATCAGCACAAAAGGCCTGTCTTCAGTTTAAGATTATGACATTGGTTTGTATCTCCTTGGCACTCCAGCAGTGTAGTATAGAAAAGCAGCTGAAAAGGGATGGACTGAGAACCTCCAGGACAGACATAGTGAAAATGTTGATGCTTTGGTAAATTTTGTTTCAAGCACCCTAATCATAATCATAAAAGAACAAACACTAAAACACTGAGTTGTTTTTCTCCTGACACTTTCTAAATTTTGAAGACTTTCACTTCCTGTTTTTCACATTGTTAGAGCAACTTTTTATTCAGAAATAATACAGAAAATATTCGTACAATCAAAAGAACAATCTTTTCACCTCTGTTCATTGTTAAGGTAAAATCCCACCTTCTGTATTTTATTATTGATATTATTTACAGTAGTAAAGATAGGGTGCAGAAAACAGCTGAAGAATCAAAAGGAATCAAATGGATCAAAATGAACAGTTTGGAACACAGGATACCACAATTAGGGAAAGAAAAAAAAAAAAAAAAAAAAAAAAAACTCAGGCATGACCAATTCAGGGAAGATGTATCTGAAAGAGTAAGAAGTTTGCTTTTCAAGAAATCAAAATGTTTCATTCATGTTTGCAAGAAAATTTCCAAGGAAATTTCCAGCAGCTCTATTTTTAAATGCCTTACTTATTGTCAGAAAAAAATAGGCTGAATAGTCTAAAACATAAGGTTACAAACACATGGAGCTGAACATATAGAAACATCTAGGATGCACTAGAAAGAATGCAGATGTATTTATATTCACAGGTAAAAACCAACAAATATTTCTTACAAAATTATGTACTTCTCAGATCTCTACCAATCTAAGCAGTATTGTTACAGATTCATCAACTTCATCTGTTCATCAGTACCACCAAACTCATTAACAGGAAATCATTGAACCCTACTTTCTCATATGGCAAGCAGGCAGACAGTGAGCTTACAAGCAACAAAATCCAATCCTCTTCAGATCCTCTGAAGGATAAAATTCATCTTTTTTTCCTCACAGTAGGAGACTGCATGCCTATCAGTGAGGTGTCCAGCTCTGATTATATTGCAGGATGCTCACCTCATTCTAAACTAGAATGTTTTCCTGTAACCATCCACCCATGCCTTCAATATACACAGGGGATGTACTCTTACAACTGTTTTTGTGTTTCAGTTTGTAATTACAATCCTAGTTTATGTAGCAGCAAAGAGAAGAATTGGAACAAGTAACAACCTATTCCTTCTGCTCTACAAAGTATGAGCCAGGAGAACAAAACTTACAAAATAGAGTACAAGCTCTTGATATTTAAATTCTTATACCAAAACAGGAGGAAACTAATGTAATTATACATTAGTCATTAGACTAACTCAACTCTCTTAACATGAATATTTCAAAAGAACGTATTTAGGCCTGACATGAACAAAATTATCAAGGAATAATAATCTTTAGCCTAGTGGGATGTTTGCACAGAGTTCTCTATTCTGCTTATTTCACTTACTCCTTAAATTATTATTTTTTTCTGCCTACTAAAGACTTTCTGCATTTAAAACTTTTCTTTCAGCAAGGAAGTCAGGAGTTTCATCACCAACAAGACTGTGTTAGCTGCTACTGAATATGACCATCTTCATGAAACATGAAATTTGGATCTTAAACAGATTTAGAGGGCTGGCAGGGGAATGCTTTGCAGGAATTTACTGCCAGGAAAAACATTGGCATCAACTAAATTGCTGATCTTGAAAAGCCCTAGCAAGAATAAACTCAACTTTTGCTGAGCACAGACAATATATGGTTCACTTCAGACACATTAAAGCATGCTACAGTCCAAAGGCATAGCTGCTGGGAGCTGTGTTCATTGCTAATAATAAGTGCCCTTGGAACAAGAAAGCCATTGCAAAGTGATCGTATAATTTACTCTTATTTTTTCCCTTAAAAAAAAAAAAAATATATATATATATATATATGGATTCAGATAACATAGCCACTCCAAAAGGAAGCATATTACTATATTGAAGAATAAAAGAAATAAATAACCAGCTGTTATTGTAACCTGATCAATTACAAACCACCAACCATCAGCAAAGTAAACTGAATGTGCAAAAGCTCAGAATAACATAACCCAGTGTTAATAATATGAATTGCTGGGAAAAAAAATAAAAATGTTCTGCAAGCACCATTCCTCATGGAGTAAATCAATTCAAAATGAACCAAGGGGAAAGACAGTAACTGCATGTTTAGATGATCAAGGCTTTGAAAGAGGTGTCTGACAATGATGCTATCTACAGAGAGAGAAGAAATATCATTAAATCATAGTGTCACGGAATCTGTTAACAGGTAAACAAGGAAAACACTTTCAGGTAATCTTCTACTGACCTTTACATTTGTAACAACATCAAATCCATACTGTTTCCCTGCCCATTCAAAACTCTAATACCAGAGTGGAAAATATATCTTCTGAGAAACACATTAAATAACAAAAATTAAATCAAATTAAATTAAATGAAGAGAGACACTACTCATGAAAAGAGTGGTTAGGGCACTCACTACAACAAATAGATCTGGTTCTTGAACTAGTTCTATATCACACTTCGCATTACTTTTATTTTTAATGGTAATCCTCCCAGCACTTCTAAAAACAGATGCAAAATGCAATGATGGAGGCTGGTTTGGGTCCAACAGTACAGATCAGAGCATGGCAGGTAAACATGATAGATAGCTCTCAGAACAGTTGAAGTTCCCCTGTTTTGGCTGGTTGTAACTACTCGTCTTATTCATTGACTTCATACTGTGTTTTTGCCCCAGAGGAGAGGGGAAAAGTAGCATCCACGAAATGAGAAAGCATCTTCCTTGCATGGTTCTGGTTTCATTAGTTAATTCATTATTCTTGCCATGCCTTCCAATTTATCCAGTGTAATTACTAGAGTGTTCGTACTTTTATTCTACTTGTTTCAATAACTGAAACAGCAATAAGACTCCTGTCCATTTCATATAAATCTCCAACTGTCCTTAAATAATCTATTTCCCATCTAATTGGTAAGAAGGAAAATGACGGTTGGACATTCTGTTTTCCACATAGCATTTGCCTCAATACCTTTGGGAAGTAGCTATTTTCCTCATTTTGGTTTAAATAAGATCTATATTTAAGAGCCTTTCTTTGGTTTTGTGAATCCTTGCCAAAACAAAATTCAGTAATAAATGACTTAAAGATACTTAAGATAAAGATACAACTTACTTCCACAATGTAAATGCAATAGATCCCTAAATCAATATAAGAACAGGGTTTGTGGCCTACAGGAGAAGCTGAGAGAAGACAGTTTTGCTCTTAATTCAATAATTAAGTCTGTTTTCAGGTTCAGATGATAAGAACCTCCTTGAGGCCATGAAGTTCAATGAGAAGAACTTAATTCTGGAAAAGAAAAAAAAAAAAAAAAAAAAAAAAAAAAAAAAAAAAAAAAAAGAGTAAATACCAGAGGTGACAATAACAAATAGATGGAAAAAAATGCCTCGTTACCCTTGTGGAAACTTACTGTTTCAATTTCTTTTCTCATTTTGGGTAGGATAAATACCTGAAAACTTTCTCATTCTGCCCCTGCCCTGCAGGCTCTTCTGTAGTTATTCTGGTATTGTCACAGTACCTCTAGGAAACACAAATCATGTTTTAAGAGACTGTTACTAATGGAAAATCCTGCAACCAAGATTCAGTTGGAAAACAATTGGTGCTGGATGCTAGTTGCCAAATGAAAAAGATAAGTGGTTTGAAAACAGCCAGTTATTAGCCCAAGTGCTACTTTCTTCATAAAAATGTTACATCTCTTTTACTTCACAGCTGACAATACCCAGCTGTACCTCACTGATATACACATGACCACATACATATTCACAGAATCTGGCAACCATTTCTTAGAAATTAAGAGTTTAAAAATATGAGGAAATCTCTTATCTGACTCCATACTGCTAGTCTCCCTCTCATGAGAGGAATGTTGTACCACTTCAGACCTATATCCTAGGCCTGTCAAAACAAGGACAGGAGGTTGGTGGTCAAGTCCACCATACAGACTAGGAAACTAGCAAATAGAGGGGCCAATGGCTGAAAGGATCAAACACACTGCCAAAGAGCAATGCCAGTGCTGGAATGATGGGCTCCAGAGTAGGCCGTGCTTGCCAGCTTTGAGCTGAAAAAGACATATCTGCAGTATGAGCGTGTTCTTTGATAATGCCACCAGTCATGTATTGGTTGTCTCTTTGCAGAATGATCATAGAAACATAGAATCATCAAGGTTGGAAAAGACCTCCAAGATTGTCTGGTCCAACCATCCCCCTACCACCAATGTCACCCACTAAACCATGTCTCTAAGCAACACATCCAACCTAGCCTTAAACAACCCCAGGTGTGGTGACTCTACCACCCCCTGGGCAACCTGCTCCAATGCCTAACCACTCTTTCAGAGAAGAAATTTTTCCTAATTTCCAACCTGAAATAATGTTACAGAATGATGCCACAGAATGTTTTATTTGTCCAAGAAAGAGGTCATAACCCCTAAGATACCCCACTTTTTCTGATCCTGAGGGTATCTAGATAATCATTTCAGACTAAACGCCTGAAGTATTTGCTGAAGAAAAGTGATATGAATTTCACTCCTAACCACACCGACTACAACTAAGATAGTTAATAGTATCATCCAAACCTATCTTCATGATCTTAGAGGTCTTTGAGCCTAACAGCTGTGATGTATGTATAAAGTACACCAGCTTGTCCAGTTGCAACATACACTTTCTCAAACTTGTCATGACAAATTAACCTGTAAAAAAAAATAAATAAAAAAGTCTGCATGAGGAAAGCGATCAACCAACTACTACACCACAAAAACAATGTGTATTACTCAGCCATGTTTCTACTCAAGGCCAAGAGGAGATAACCCGTTATGCAGCAGTGCTTATAAAAGTCAAAAGTATGTGCAAGTGCCTTTTTTCCGAAAACATTAAGAAAATAGTTGCATGAGGTACCTCTAACATAAAAGGAGACAATCTTTTAAACAAGGATTTAAAGGGGGAGCAATGGAGGAGGAGCCTGAGAATTATTCCCAGAGAACACAGACTGATTACTTGTGTCAGTAAAGTTGTCCATAGGAAGATTACACTCTGGTACTAGAACACCTAATTTTTTAATTTCACAAGAGCCTTTCCTTATGAGATTGTTCTTTAATACAACAACAACAAATCCCATGGAAAATAAAACAAGAAAAAGAAAATATGCAAACATAATAGGAAATCCAACGAGGCTATTAAAGTGCCTTCAACATAATTCCTGCAGCTGCTGGTATCTGGCCCTTTCAGAACAACAATTTAAAGAGCCAGTTAGCTTCTTAAATGATGGAGAGTAATACATAAATACCTAGAGCCTGAACAGGTTAAGAGTGAGCTGAGTGAGCTTAGGCCTGGGTATGAATTTTACCTTCTCCCTAGACTTTGATGAAAAGTTCCCCATGGTAAAAGGCCAAGGATTCTAAAAATATCTGCCTCTTGTATCTCTGTCACATGGCTACAGGTAGAGACACCTGCGGCATGCATTTCAGGACCTAGGGACTTCTTAGTCAATGTTCCCCATTTCTGAGAGGAACACAAAAACCACCAGGTTACAGCAGGGTGGGAGAAGGGTTACTCTGTTAAGGAGAATCTATGATCCATGCAGATACGAGCTTGACTCTGTAACTTAGTGTTTGGGACATTTGCCTTGGAGAAGAGAAGAGGATGTTAAATTTAGCCCTTTTCCCATCTACCTCTTCTCCCTCTACCCTGATATCCATGCTGTCTTCTTTACCTTTTCATTTTGCTTAGTTTATATCATCTTTCTAATTAAATCCAGCACTACTCCAGTGTCCATATAGCTGTAATAAATTGCATTAGATGGTCATGGCCTTAAGAACAATGGATACATCAAACGCCTCATGGGTTCCATACACACAAAGGTATAATATAAGCCCACTATTCTTATTAGCAATAGTGATAACAGAAAGAGGTATCTTTGCTTTTAAAAATCTACCTCTCCTCCAGTTACTGAGAGAAAGATATAAATGGTCCTTGGATACCTTAGAGAAGGAAATTGGAGAAAGGACATGTGGTAGACAGGCTCATCTCCTTAGAAAGTCTAATCTTGTGAAAAAGGGCTAGTGGGAAAGTTCTCTACTTCTGAGCTAGCCAGCCCAAACCCCCTGGTGCAGGCAGCCTTGTCAGCGTGTCCAGGCCATGAAGGCCTCATCCTTCACAGGATCCCTGCACAAACATGTATTCCTCACCAATATAAGACAATAATAGCTCTGCTACAAGAAGCTGCTGACAAAGTCTCTGGCCTTGTTCCAAAGCCTAACTGATACCTGGAGTAAACACCATAGCAATTCTAGACCTCAGCCAATTGTAGATGGAATAGAAAAATATGTTAAACCACTGAGCTTTCATAGCCAGTGTTCTCCAGTGATAGATAACAGTAAATCTGTAGAAGATAAATGTTTTGAAGAAACCACAGACAAGGTACTACCAGCCTCCAGGGGACAGAGGGAAGGATTGATTCAGATCATTTTCTTTGATAAATCCCAGAACTATCAAACTAGCAAACACAGAAGACCAAATTTGTTTAGAAACTAAGAACTTTGAAGCAGAAATAGATAGTTCAGACTTCAGACAGATGAACTTTTCATAGATATATGAAAGGTCTTTAGTCTTTTAAAATTAGAATTAGCTGAGAATGGATCCAAAGTATTTCTTCACAAGTGTCATTTATGTTCCTAATGATCCCATTTGCCACAAATAAATTGACATTGGAAAATGAATGGGAAACATCTCCTTGCTATCACTTCAACCTCTTCATTGAAAAATGAAAATGGACTGGGACAGCCTTCTAACTGTTTTTCTGAGTTGACAGGGCCAAGATTTACGTATCTACAAATGCTGTCATTTTGGGAATATTTTATGTTACAAATTCAGACAGATTTTTTTCAGCAGCTAGAAAAAGCTGTTTACTTCTCAGACCAGAACCTTGAGTTTGGGTCAAAAGAAAAATTCAAAGGCATTGTTTATGTATAGCTTTCAAAAACTATCTTTGTATCCAAGTAACACAGTGGTCAAGCATGAAGGGAAAGGGGGACCTTTTCTGGGAATATGAATCAGCTAAGATACTTTGGAGGAGTTATTACTTCAGTGCACAAAGAAAAATTGTTAGAAATCAAGATTTTCAGTTACATGATGAGACCAGACATGATTATGTGACTCATGCCAAGGGGTTCTAAAATTGTTTTAATACCATGGTTCTGTTCCAAAAGTTTACAAAGTTGTTACTTTTTGCCAGGCATCAAAGGACAAACACTAAACTATTTTCCTGGGATTTTTATTGCTCCAGATTCTTGCTAGTGTTTAGAATGACTCCTTGGAGGAAAGAAACCAGACAAAAATAGGAGAAAATAACCGATAATAAAAATAAATAAATAAATAATAGAAAGAAAGAAAGAAAGAAAGAAAGAAAGAAAGAAAGAAAGAAAGAAAGAAAGAAAGAAAGAAAGAAAGAAAGAAAGAAAGAAAGAAAGAAAGAAAGAAAGAAAGGAAGGAAGGAAGGAAGGAAGGAAGGAAGGAAGGAAGGAAGGAAGGAAGGAAGGAAGGAAGGAAGGAAGGAAGGAAGGAAGGAAGGAAGGAAGGAAGGAAGGAAGGAAGGAAGGAAGGAAGGAAGGAAGGAAGGAAGGAAGGAAGGAGAATTCCCAGCAATGTGCAGAAGGAGGTCTTTCAAGTGACATGCATTCTTTGTTCCTGAAGGAATCAGTGCCATATCTCAATATACACAACTCATTTTTGTTAAAGATTACTTGAGTTGCCTTTGCCTGAGGGTATCCTCCTGGGGTCCCCAGCACAAGAAGGACATGGAAGTATTAGAATGAGTCCAGAGGAGGGCCATGAAGGGCTGGAGCACCTCTCCTATGAAGACAGGTTGAGAGAGTTGGGGTTGTACAGCCTGGAGAAGAGAAGGTTCCAGTGAGACCTTACAGCAGCCTTCCAGTACCTAAAGGGGGCCTACAGGAAAGCTGGGGAAGGACACTTTGTCAGTGAGTGTAGTGACAGAAAAAATGTGATGTCTTTAAACTAAAGGAAGGTAGATTTAGATTAGACACGCGGAAGAAATTCTTCACTCAGAGGGTGGTGAGTCACTGGCACAGGCTGCCCAGAGAAGCTGTGGATGCCCCATCCCTGAAGGTGTTCAAGCCCAGGCTGGATGGGGCTTTGGGCAACCTGGGCTGGTGGAAGGTGGCAGTGGAGTTGGAACTAGGGGATCTTTTATACTACTTTTACTATTACTACTTTTAAGTATATTTAGCCTTTTTTTTTTTTTTTCTTCAATCATTATTGATATATTCCATCTTTGTTTCACATTTTACACTTAGGATAGATTCATGAGGTTTTATTTAACTGCACTCTTATATCCATTATCAATTCTTTCCCATTTTATATGTATCTTTGCTTAACAACTCTACTCTTTCAAAATCTCAGGAAACCTGTTACACTACAGCTGGTCCTGCAAGTCTAACATCTCTTTTGCTGTTGCTGCTGTGGTTTAGGCAGAAGGTTATGTTAAATAAATAAAAAGTATTTTAACTTATTTTCATTTAGAGGATGGTAGCAGGTGTACAACCACTGTAACCATTTTCCTCACTCATTACTCTCTCTGATCTGACATAATGCAAACCTTGGAGTCACAAAGTTACAATGAAAGGTGGATTACACCGTGACATGTGTAAAATGACTGCTTATGAATTCCTGCAATGAACGGTACAATCGGTGCAATGGTGCAAATGAATGGTAACAACCTTAGCTAAGTTTCATATCCATTATCTTTTGGAAATGTAGTCTCTACTACAGTTGAATATTACTGACTGCATGCAGCTCTCAACAAAACTTACTAACTTGTCTGTGGTCTTCTGGCTACTTTTAGCAGAGTCAGACTCGTAGCTAAAAGCAGGAAATATTAGGATAAATGTGAAAACTCTGCACTGTCTCGGCTTTACCATAAAAGCCACTTGTTTATAGGCAAACTTGCCATGCCAGGGGAATGTAGCGAAAAATCTCAGTCCCGCTGCAGTGAGTGTCACACTGACATCAGCAAAGATAGAATCTCTCCTTCCATTTAGCTGATGGAAAAGAGCACAGAGTGATTTTATTCTATGACAGTCTGGGTCATGATGTAACAGACTGGCAGATCTCAGGCAGTTATCTAAAGGTTTTAGGTCTGGAAGAAGTTTGGATTTTTGAACAAAAATATCATATTTAGCAAAAAAAAAAAAAAAAAAAAAGACTTGGGTATCAACAAGAATTTGCTATTAAGGTTTGGAGAATGACAAAAAATATCTATGCCATTCATGAATCCTGATTGCTATCAACAAGAAATCTTCTTGAAAACCCTAACAGTTATTTACTGAATTCATATATTCAAATCTAATAAGCAATTCAGTTAATTGTTTAACAGCAGCAAGCAACTGACGGCAAACCTTCTCCCAGAAAAAAAGAGCAAAATCCCTTTCCTTGCTCATCTTCCATATACAAATGCATAAGGAGTCCAGTACTAGTAGAAAGATCAGTCCTATGAAAAAGCTGCAAACAAACTTAACATGCTCTCCCGGTACAATTACATGGCAGGAAGGACATAAAGCCTACTATCTTCACCTGCCAAATAAAATTTTGGATCCCATTTTTGGCTGAAAACATCAGATAGGTTGGGTGATACTAACTTAGTTATTGAATTATGGCTACCTGTTTGCAGAATCTGAGTTTTGTTTTACTCCATAATACAAAATCTTCCACAGAAGCCTAAGCAAGTTCTTCACTGAACTTGTTCTTCTAGGTAAAGACTCACTTACACAAATCTAAGTTGCATCCATCCAGGCAAGTTTCTCAAAAATGAGGCCAAAAATTGTGCTGGTTAGGAGGAGGATGAGAGAGTTTCTCTATTTTCTTCCATCTCTGGGAAATACCAGGCCTAAAAAAATTCTCCAATTATATAAAAAAGTGCAGTTCCACAAAAAAAATAAGCAAATAAATAAATAATTTTTAAAAACATCTGGTTTTGAGATTTTCCAGGAAATAAAATATACACTTTTTTTTTTTTTCTTATAGATTCTTTTTGAGAGTTAAGTTCACCAGCTAATAAGTGAGAAAAATAGAGGTGAAGTGTGTGTTTATTGGGTCACTAGTCCCTGTCTGTTTCTGTTTTCTTTGTATCTTAGGTACATCATTGGTACACCTCATGAAGTAGAATGTTTGGCTCATATTTGTTTTGTTTGGGGATATCTACAACTTATAAAATTAGGCCCATAAAAATGACTCTAGCTCATTAGTTGCAGATAAGCATTAGGCACTCTGTTGTGGGAACGAGAATCAGCATGCCTATACTTGGAAAAAAGTAACACTAAAACTGGATGGTAAAAAATTGCTTTCCAGTACTATTTGAGATAATATGCCAAGTTCCCAAAAATTTGGTTTTGGTATTTACATAGTCTGACAAAGACACTTAATGCATATCATAGGCAGCCAAGACTGTTTCTACTTTTATCTGATCTTACAGTACTACCCTAAAGCACATTGCAGTCCTATCTATGAGCACTGTTTGTAAGTATTGTGTTTCAGCAAGTCTATTCTCCTGTAATTGCAACAACCTAACACCACTACCTAGGCAAGTTCTACAAAGTCATGAGGAAGTACATGAAAAAATATATTATGTCATCAAAAAACATTTTGCAACATGTTTTGTACAAATAATAATAATAAAAACCTTAAAATATTTATCAGGCTCTTACCAGGCTTGACTAATAAACTTAGCAAGGGTTAGGTATAGCTGAATTTTTTCGTTAAAGAAATAATGGTCATTAGGAAAAAATAAAGATGTGGGGAAAAAAGAAATAGAGATTCAGTTTCAAATATTTTTTCTATAATTCCCCTTCCCAAAACAATTAAAATGGTATCCTTGAAAGACCTTTTGAGAAATTAAAAAAAAAAAAAAAAAAAATCTTATTGTTAACAGGGTCATATTTGACATAGTTATGAAAAAGTTGTTTATTTCCCACAAAAAATGTCCTTGGAAAAAAAAAAAAATCAAAACCAGAGGAAAAGAAGGGAGTTGTTTAGTTCTTCTTTCATTGGAGCATAGGGAAAGGTAGACTTATAGCATGTATAGTCTTTAAAAAAGAAATCACTGCTGCTTCACAGCACTAGTTATGTGTGGCTACTATAAAAAGAGATTCACTTCGGAAGTAGCCTGATATCACAGAAGTTTCATGCCTTTTTACAAGAAATTAAACTGTCCCTATTTAATGAAGTGGCCAAATGGGGAGGTGATCAGATGTTTGCACACCCTAAGTATGTAAGTTTGTACACGCTATCAGCAAGGCTGTCTGGGAAAGGATTGTCTTCAGGGGAAACCAGGTATTATTTTTGTTTTTCTTCTAGTCAGAAAGTGCCAGCTTGACCAAAGTGAAACATGGGAAAGTGGTAGCAGCTTCAATGGGAAAAGGAGCTCTGGTTCAAACAGGGCCTTGAAAAGCAAGTCTTATGGTGACATGGCATGCCCAAAAGAATTGAATCAGATAATGGGACTCATTTCTGAAACAACCTCATGCATTCCTTTGGTCTACAGGCCACTTGGTCTCACTTCTGTGTCTGACAAGGTCATGGAGCAGATCCTCCTGGAAACTCTTCTAAGACACAAGGATAAGGAGATAATTGGTGACAGCCGAAATGATTTTGCTAAGGGCAGATTGTGCCTGACAAATCTGGGAGCCTTCTACCACTGGGGTACAGCACTGGTGTATAGGGGAATAGCAACTGACGTAATCTCCCTGGACTTGTGCAAGGCATTTAAGTCTCTTCTCAAATTGCTGCAACCAGGAGCAGCAACCACATTCTGGGGTGTCTCCAGCACAGCAGTGCTAGCCGGTCAGGGGAAGGGATTGCCGTGCTCTGCTCTGTGCTCTTTCAGCTTCACCTCGAGTCCTGTGTGCAGTTTTGGGCACCACAGTAACAGAAGGACATAAAACTATTGGAGAGTGTCCAAAGGAGGGCTTCAGGAGGTGGAGGGTCTGGAGGGCAAGATGGAGGAGGAGCGGCTGAGGTCTCTGCTTTTTTTCGGCCTGCAGGAGATTGAAGAGAGGTCTCATGGTGGCCTACATTTTCCTCACGAGGGGAGCGGAGGGGCTGGCGCTGAGCTCTGCTCTCTGGGGACAGTGACAAAACTCGAGGGAATGGCATGAGGCTGTGACAGGGGAGGGTCTGGCTGGAGGTGAGGAAAAGACTCTTCACTGGCAGGGGTCTTGGCCACTGAATCAGGCCTCCCAGTGAAGTGGTGAGGGCAGAAAGCCTGCTGAAGTTCACGAAGTGTCTGGGCAAGTCTCTCAGACATGTATTTTGTTTTTGGGGGGTCACACAGAGCAATGGATTGTGATGTCACCCAGCGATGGGCTGTGACCTCATGGCCCCCACTGCTTATATAGGGGCGCCGGCAGAGCCCGCCCCAGCCTGGCTCGTGCCTGGACTCCTGCTGAGCAAGTCTGCGAGGCTTGGAGAGACGAGCAAGGATTTGGTGGAGCTGTGCTGGGGGGCCACTGGCAGCTGTTCTCAGTGCCCGTCCCCACAGCCAGTACCCGTGTTTCCCCGGCCCTGCCTGACTCAGGCAGCTGGGGCCCTGTGAGGCGCGCTTGCAGCAACACAGGTGAGCTGTGTGGGGACACGTACCCTGGGGTGGCTCTCAGGGGGCACGGGATGGCTCAGCCGCGGGGCTGGGGATGGGCCTGAGGGTTTCCTGCTGACCCTGGCCTCCCTCCTTCTTGCAGCGCGCAGCACCTGTCTCAGCGGCACCAGCGAGGGAAAGCAGCTCACCACCCGCAGCTCTCCCCAGCCTGCCGCAGCGAGACAGCACCATGGCCACAGAGGCTGAAGTCACCTGCCCTGTGTGCCAGGGGACCCTGAAGGAGCCCAGCATCGTCAGCCCCTGTCAGCACCAGTTCTGCTTGGGCTGCATCGTGCGCTGGGCCAAGAGGAGCGTCAGCTGCCCCCTCTGCAGGCAGGACATCACCTCCATACGCTACTCCATCTGGTCCGAAGACGACTTTCTGGAGGTCCAAGTTGTCAGCCATGCAGAGAACCAAGAGGACAGCCAGCAGGATGAGCAGGGGGCTGCAGTGCCGGTGCCCCCGGCTGCCGTGAGCGGCCTCCTGCCAGAGGAATGGGCGGCCCTCTTCAGGGAGCATCCTGAAATCCTCGGTCCTCTGAGGCCCTGGGTGCGCCAGCAAGCCAGGGAGTTGTTTGGGGCTGCCTGGTGGGACCAGGGTGTGCTAGAGGCCAAGGTCGTTGCTTGGCTGTGCCGCTTTGGGCTGGAGGAGGTGGTCTTGGTTCGCGAGATGCAGCCGTTCCTGCAGGGCCATACAGAGAGCTTTGTGAACCAGCTCATTGATAGAGCTGTAGACATGTGCAGCGATGAGTTCCTCGAGGAGTTGGGGCTCCTGGAGCCCCCTCCTGCAAGCCAGCGCCAGAATGGCCCTGAGGTGGACCTGGGGCTCCTGGAGCCCCCTCCTGCAAGCCAGCACCAGAATGACCCTGAGGTGGACCTGGGGCTCCTGGAGCCCCCTCCTGCAAGCCAGCACCAGAATGACCCTGAGGTGGACCTGGGGCTCCTGGAGCCCCCTCCTGCAAGCCAGCACCAGAATGGCCCTGAGGTGGACCTGGGGCTCCTGGAGCCCCCTCCTGCAAGCCAGCACCAGAATGGCCCTGAGGTGGACCTGGGGTGCCAAGTCTGGGAGCCAGAAGACAGCACTGAAGCCACCCCCGTCCACACTGCCTCCTGCCAGGATGCTCCTCTCACCATCGTGCTGTCCTCCAGCAGCTCAGAGGATTCTGATATCGAGGAGCTCCCCAGCACCTCCAGTGCCGCCCTGCGTGGGGGTCCTGGCCACCCTCCCACTGCACCCATCCTCACAGAGCAGGAGGAGCCCTGCAGAGAGCCGGGACAGGCAGCAACAGAAGGTGCCGCGATGCAGGGCTGCAGCCACAGGCCCTCTCCTCCTGGCCAGGGCAGGGACAGTTCTTGTGGGGGGCCCCGGCGCCCCCCAAAGAGGAGGTGCAACAGCAGTCCGGACTCTCCCCAGCCCTGCAAGAGGCCGCCTCCCCGGCGCCTTTAGCAGGGCACATTTAGTTTTCAATAAAAAAAAAAAAAATCTATAAAAGCGGTGACTCCGACACAGTGTCTTGCTCGTACTCCAAAGAGAGTTCAGGGCAGAGCCTACGTGTGATGCCACAAATGAGGGGTGGGAGGTGGGATGGGTGTTCCAGGCCACAGGGCCCAAAAGGGGTGCTACAAGAGGCCCCCATGAGGGTGGGGATAGGAGGTTGGTTGAGGCTCAGCTTCTGGGACAAGTAGAGACACCATCCCCTGGGCTTTGATCCCACTGCCAGAAACTGGAAATGCCTTACACTGAACGCTTCCTCAGGGGGCCTCTGTTTTTAGCAAAGATGGTGGTCATGGAAGCCACCTCCTGGTGTGATCCAGGTGGGTTAAAAGCACTTGGTGGCTGACTGCTGAGGCCTGTCATGGATGCACTTGCAGTTGCAAAAGGGGTAGAGCAATGCTGCACATGGATGTGGCCAGCATATACCAATGTGCATGCAGCTCCAAGAAATGGCACTGCCATCAACATGCTCTGCCTTCTGGTCTCTCCAGAGCCTTTTCAGGTATGTTTGCAGGGATGCTGTTGCTGTGGAGAGATCTGCTGCTTGTTTCTCTCTTCAGTTTCTTTCCAAAACCTGGGCCTGCCCCCAGGAATGACAAGCCCAGGGCTCATTCAGACCTGGCAGCCCAGAGTTTAACAAAACAATGAGGCTGAATGGTGTCACCATCTGGTTCAATGGTGGTGTGGGCATGGCCTCTGAAGAAAAGCCAGGAAGGCAACATCCATGTCACCCCAGCTGCTGCTGCTGGGCTGGAAGCTCCTGAACACCCATAAGAATACACTGATGACAGCGTGTGGGGCAACACAGCAGCAGCAGGAGTTTTGGAGAAAGGGAAGAAAATGGTCTAAATGCTTCTGAAAGGGGGTTTTGCCATAAAGCCAAAGAAGGTCAAAGGAAATGTGTTTTTTAGGAAGAAAACAGCAGATGTGTGTCAGTAATAAATGACTTAAAGATACTTAAGATAAAGATACAACTTACTTCCACAATGTAAATGCAATAGATCCCTAAATCAATATAAGAACAGGGTTTGTGGCCTACAGGAGAAGCTGAGAGAAGACAGTTTTGCTCTTAATTCAATAATTAAGTCTGTTTTCAGGTTCAGATGATAAGAACCTCCTTGAGGCCATGAAGTTCAATGAGAAGAACTTAATTCTGGAAAAGAAAAAAAAAAAAAAAAAAAAAAAAAAAAAAAAAGAGTAAATACCAGAGGTGACAATAACAAATAGATGGAAAAAAATGCCTCGTTACCCTTGTGGAAACTTACTGTTTCAATTTCTTTTCTCATTTTGGGTAGGATAAATACCTGAAAACTTTCTCATTCTGCCCCTGCCCTGCAGGCTCTTCTGTAGTTATTCTGGTATTGTCACAGTACCTCTAGGAAACACAAATCATGTTTTAAGAGACTGTTACTAATGGAAAATCCTGCAACCAAGATTCAGTTGGAAAACAATTGGTGCTGGATGCTAGTTGCCAAATGAAAAAGATAAGTGGTTTGAAAACAGCCAGTTATTAGCCCAAGTGCTACTTTCTTCATAAAAATGTTACATCTCTTTTACTTCACAGCTGACAATACCCAGCTGTACCTCACTGATATACACATGACCACATACATATTCACAGAATCTGGCAACCATTTCTTAGAAATTAAGAGTTTAAAAATATGAGGAAATCTCTTATCTGACTCCATACTGCTAGTCTCCCTCTCATGAGAGGAATGTTGTACCACTTCAGACCTATATCCTAGGCCTGTCAAAACAAGGACAGGAGGTTGGTGGTCAAGTCCACCATACAGACTAGGAAACTAGCAAATAGAGGGGCCAATGGCTGAAAGGATCAAACACACTGCCAAAGAGCAATGCCAGTGCTGGAATGATGGGCTCCAGAGTAGGCCGTGCTTGCCAGCTTTGAGCTGAAAAAGACATATCTGCAGTATGAGCGTGTTCTTTGATAATGCCACCAGTCATGTATTGGTTGTCTCTTTGCAGAATGATCATAGAAACATAGAATCATCAAGGTTGGAAAAGACCTCCAAGATTGTCTGGTCCAACCATCCCCCTACCACCAATGTCACCCACTAAACCATGTCTCTAAGCAACACATCCAACCTAGCCTTAAACAACCCCAGGTGTGGTGACTCTACCACCCCCTGGGCAACCTGCTCCAATGCCTAACCACTCTTTCAGAGAAGAAATTTTTCCTAATTTCCAACCTGAAATAATGTTACAGAATGATGCCACAGAATGTTTTATTTGTCCAAGAAAGAGGTCATAACCCCTAAGATACCCCACTTTTTCTGATCCTGAGGGTATCTAGATAATCATTTCAGACTAAACGCCTGAAGTATTTGCTGAAGAAAAGTGATATGAATTTCACTCCTAACCACACCGACTACAACTAAGATAGTTAATAGTATCATCCAAACCTATCTTCATGATCTTAGAGGTCTTTGAGCCTAACAGCTGTGATGTATGTATAAAGTACACCAGCTTGTCCAGTTGCAACATACACTTTCTCAAACTTGTCATGACAAATTAACCTGTAAAAAAAAATAAATAAAAAAGTCTGCATGAGGAAAGCGATCAACCAACTACTACACCACAAAAACAATGTGTATTACTCAGCCATGTTTCTACTCAAGGCCAAGAGGAGATAACCCGTTATGCAGCAGTGCTTATAAAAGTCAAAAGTATGTGCAAGTGCCTTTTTTCCGAAAACATTAAGAAAATAGTTGCATGAGGTACCTCTAACATAAAAGGAGACAATCTTTTAAACAAGGATTTAAAGGGGGAGCAATGGAGGAGGAGCCTGAGAATTATTCCCAGAGAACACAGACTGATTACTTGTGTCAGTAAAGTTGTCCATAGGAAGATTACACTCTGGTACTAGAACACCTAATTTTTTAATTTCACAAGAGCCTTTCCTTATGAGATTGTTCTTTAATACAACAACAACAAATCCCATGGAAAATAAAACAAGAAAAAGAAAATATGCAAACATAATAGGAAATCCAACGAGGCTATTAAAGTGCCTTTAACATAATTCCTGCAGCTGCTGGTATCTGGCCCTTTCAGAACAGCAATTTAAAGAGCCAGTTAGCTTCTTAAATGATGGAGAGTAATACATAAATACCTAGAGCCTGAACAGGTTAAGAGTGAGCTGAGTGAGCTTAGGCCTGGGTATGAATTTTACCTTCTCCCTAGACTTTGATGAAAAGTTCCCCATGGTAAAAGGCCAAGGATTCTAAAAATATCTGCCTCTTGTATCTCTGTCACATGGCTACAGGTAGAGACACCTGCGGCATGCATTTCAGGACCTAGGGACTTCTTAGTCAATGTTCCCCATTTCTGAGAGGAACACAAAAACCACCAGGTTACAGCAGGGTGGGAGAAGGGTTACTCTGTTAAGGAGAATCTATGATCCATGCAGATACGAGCTTGACTCTGTAACTTAGTGTTTGGGACATTTGCCTTGGAGAAGAGAAGAGGATGTTAAATTTAGCCCTTTTCCCATCTACCTCTTCTCCCTCTACCCTGATATCCATGCTGTCTTCTTTACCTTTTCATTTTGCTTAGTTTATATCATCTTTCTAATTAAATCCAGCACTACTCCAGTGTCCATATAGCTGTAATAAATTGCATTAGATGGTCATGGCCTTAAGAACAATGGATACATCAAACGCCTCATGGGTTCCATACACACAAAGGTATAATATAAGCCCACTATTCTTATTAGCAATAGTGATAACAGAAAGAGGTATCTTTGCTTTTAAAAATCTACCTCTCCTCCAGTTACTGAGAGAAAGATATAAATGGTCCTTGGATACCTTAGAGAAGGAAATTGGAGAAAGGACATGTGGTAGACAGGCTCATCTCCTTAGAAAGTCTAATCTTGTGAAAAAGGGCTAGTGGGAAAGTTCTCTACTTCTGAGCTAGCCAGCCCAAACCCCCTGGTGCAGGCAGCCTTGTCAGCGTGTCCAGGCCATGAAGGCCTCATCCTTCACAGGATCCCTGCACAAACATGTATTCCTCACCAATATAAGACAATAATAGCTCTGCTACAAGAAGCTGCTGACAAAGTCTCTGGCCTTGTTCCAAAGCCTAACTGATACCTGGAGTAAACACCATAGCAATTCTAGACCTCAGCCAATTGTAGATGGAATAGAAAAATATGTTAAACCACTGAGCTTTCATAGCCAGTGTTCTCCAGTGATAGATAACAGTAAATCTGTAGAAGATAAATGTTTTGAAGAAACCACAGACAAGGTACTACCAGCCTCCAGGGGACAGAGGGAAGGATTGATTCAGATCATTTTCTTTGATAAATCCCAGAACTATCAAACTAGCAAACACAGAAGACCAAATTTGTTTAGAAACTAAGAACTTTGAAGCAGAAATAGATAGTTCAGACTTCAGACAGATGAACTTTTCATAGATATATGAAAGGTCTTTAGTCTTTTAAAATTAGAATTAGCTGAGAATGGATCCAAAGTATTTCTTCACAAGTGTCATTTATGTTCCTAATGATCCCATTTGCCACAAATAAATTGACATTGGAAAATGAATGGGAAACATCTCCTTGCTATCACTTCAACCTCTTCATTGAAAAATGAAAATGGACTGGGACAGCCTTCTAACTGTTTTTCTGAGTTGACAGGGCCAAGATTTACGTATCTACAAATGCTGTCATTTTGGGAATATTTTATGTTACAAATTCAGACAGATTTTTTTCAGCAGCTAGAAAAAGCTGTTTACTTCTCAGACCAGAACCTTGAGTTTGGGTCAAAAGAAAAATTCAAAGGCATTGTTTATGTATAGCTTTCAAAAACTATCTTTGTATCCAAGTAACACAGTGGTCAAGCATGAAGGGAAAGGGGGACCTTTTCTGGGAATATGAATCAGCTAAGATACTTTGGAGGAGTTATTACTTCAGTGCACAAAGAAAAATTGTTAGAAATCAAGATTTTCAGTTACATGATGAGACCAGACATGATTATGTGACTCATGCCAAGGGGTTCTAAAATTGTTTTAATACCATGGTTCTGTTCCAAAAGTTTACAAAGTTGTTACTTTTTGCCAGGCATCAAAGGACAAACACTAAACTATTTTCCTGGGATTTTTATTGCTCCAGATTCTTGCTAGTGTTTAGAATGACTCCTTGGAGGAAAGAAACCAGACAAAAATAGGAGAAAATAACCGATAATAAAAATAAATAAATAAATAATAGAAAGAAAGAAAGAAAGAAAGAAAGAAAGAAAGGAAGGAAGGAAGGAAGGAAGGAAGGAAGGAAGGAAGGAAGGAAGGAAGGAAGGAAGGAAGGAAGGAAGGAAGGAAGGAAGGAAGGAAGGAAGGAAGGAAGGAAGGAAGGAGAATTCCCAGCAATGTGCAGAAGGAGGTCTTTCAAGTGACATGCATTCTTTGTTCCTGAAGGAATCAGTGCCATATCTCAATATACACAACTCATTTTTGTTAAAGATTACTTGAGTTGCCTTTGCCTGAGGGTATCCTCCTGGGGTCCCCAGCACAAGAAGGACATGGAAGTATTAGAATGAGTCCAGAGGAGGGCCATGAAGGGCTGGAGCACCTCTCCTATGAAGACAGGTTGAGAGAGTTGGGGTTGTACAGCCTGGAGAAGAGAAGGTTCCAGTGAGACCTTACAGCAGCCTTCCAGTACCTAAAGGGGGCCTACAGGAAAGCTGGGGAAGGACACTTTGTCAGTGAGTGTAGTGACAGAAAAAATGTGATGTCTTTAAACTAAAGGAAGGTAGATTTAGATTAGACACGCGGAAGAAATTCTTCACTCAGAGGGTGGTGAGTCACTGGCACAGGCTGCCCAGAGAAGCTGTGGATGCCCCATCCCTGAAGGTGTTCAAGCCCAGGCTGGATGGGGCTTTGGGCAACCTGGGCTGGTGGAAGGTGGCAGTGGAGTTGGAACTAGGGGATCTTTTATACTACTTTTACTATTACTACTTTTAAGTATATTTAGCCTTTTTTTTTTTTTTTCTTCAATCATTATTGATATATTCCATCTTTGTTTCACATTTTACACTTAGGATAGATTCATGAGGTTTTATTTAACTGCACTCTTATATCCATTATCAATTCTTTCCCATTTTATATGTATCTTTGCTTAACAACTCTACTCTTTCAAAATCTCAGGAAACCTGTTACACTACAGCTGGTCCTGCAAGTCTAACATCTCTTTTGCTGTTGCTGCTGTGGTTTAGGCAGAAGGTTATGTTAAATAAATAAAAAGTATTTTAACTTATTTTCATTTAGAGGATGGTAGCAGGTGTACAACCACTGTAACCATTTTCCTCACTCATTACTCTCTCTGATCTGACATAATGCAAACCTTGGAGTCACAAAGTTACAATGAAAGGTGGATTACACCGTGACATGTGTAAAATGACTGCTTATGAATTCCTGCAATGAACGGTACAATCGGTGCAATGGTGCAAATGAATGGTAACAACCTTAGCTAAGTTTCATATCCATTATCTTTTGGAAATGTAGTCTCTACTACAGTTGAATATTACTGACTGCATGCAGCTCTCAACAAAACTTACTAACTTGTCTGTGGTCTTCTGGCTACTTTTAGCAGAGTCAGACTCGTAGCTAAAAGCAGGAAATATTAGGATAAATGTGAAAACTCTGCACTGTCTCGGCTTTACCATAAAAGCCACTTGTTTATAGGCAAACTTGCCATGCCAGGGGAATGTAGCGAAAAATCTCAGTCCCGCTGCAGTGAGTGTCACACTGACATCAGCAAAGATAGAATCTCTCCTTCCATTTAGCTGATGGAAAAGAGCACAGAGTGATTTTATTCTATGACAGTCTGGGTCATGATGTAACAGACTGGCAGATCTCAGGCAGTTATCTAAAGGTTTTAGGTCTGGAAGAAGTTTGGATTTTTGAACAAAAATATCATATTTAGCAAAAAAAAAAAAAAAAAAAAAAGACTTGGGTATCAACAAGAATTTGCTATTAAGGTTTGGAGAATGACAAAAAATATCTATGCCATTCATGAATCCTGATTGCTATCAACAAGAAATCTTCTTGAAAACCCTAACAGTTATTTACTGAATTCATATATTCAAATCTAATAAGCAATTCAGTTAATTGTTTAACAGCAGCAAGCAACTGACGGCAAACCTTCTCCCAGAAAAAAAGAGCAAAATCCCTTTCCTTGCTCATCTTCCATATACAAATGCATAAGGAGTCCAGTACTAGTAGAAAGATCAGTCCTATGAAAAAGCTGCAAACAAACTTAACATGCTCTCCCGGTACAATTACATGGCAGGAAGGACATAAAGCCTACTATCTTCACCTGCCAAATAAAATTTTGGATCCCATTTTTGGCTGAAAACATCAGATAGGTTGGGTGATACTAACTTAGTTATTGAATTATGGCTACCTGTTTGCAGAATCTGAGTTTTGTTTTACTCCATAATACAAAATCTTCCACAGAAGCCTAAGCAAGTTCTTCACTGAACTTGTTCTTCTAGGTAAAGACTCACTTACACAAATCTAAGTTGCATCCATCCAGGCAAGTTTCTCAAAAATGAGGCCAAAAATTGTGCTGGTTAGGAGGAGGATGAGAGAGTTTCTCTATTTTCTTCCATCTCTGGGAAATACCAGGCCTAAAAAAATTCTCCAATTATATAAAAAAGTGCAGTTCCACAAAAAAAATAAGCAAATAAATAAATAATTTTTAAAAACATCTGGTTTTGAGATTTTCCAGGAAATAAAATATACACTTTTTTTTTTTTTCTTATAGATTCTTTTTGAGAGTTAAGTTCACCAGCTAATAAGTGAGAAAAATAGAGGTGAAGTGTGTGTTTATTGGGTCACTAGTCCCTGTCTGTTTCTGTTTTCTTTGTATCTTAGGTACATCATTGGTACACCTCATGAAGTAGAATGTTTGGCTCATATTTGTTTTGTTTGGGGATATCTACAACTTATAAAATTAGGCCCATAAAAATGACTCTAGCTCATTAGTTGCAGATAAGCATTAGGCACTCTGTTGTAGGAACGAGAATCAGCATGCCTATACTTGGAAAAAAGTAACACTAAAACTGGATGGTAAAAAATTGCTTTCCAGTACTATTTGAGATAATATGCCAAGTTCCCAAAAATTTGGTTTTGGTATTTACATAGTCTGACAAAGACACTTAATGCATATCATAGGCAGCCAAGACTGTTTCTACTTTTATCTGATCTTACAGTACTACCCTAAAGCACATTGCAGTCCTATCTATGAGCACTGTTTGTAAGTATTGTGTTTCAGCAAGTCTATTCTCCTGTAATTGCAACAACCTAACACCACTACCTAGGCAAGTTCTACAAAGTCATGAGGAAGTACATGAAAAAATATATTATGTCATCAAAAAACATTTTGCAACATGTTTTGTACAAATAATAATAATAAAAACCTTAAAATATTTATCAGGCTCTTACCAGGCTTGACTAATAAACTTAGCAAGGGTTAGGTATAGCTGAATTTTTTCGTTAAAGAAATAATGGTCATTAGGAAAAAATAAAGATGTGGGGAAAAAAGAAATAGAGATTCAGTTTCAAATATTTTTTCTATAATTCCCCTTCCCAAAACAATTAAAATGGTATCCTTGAAAGACCTTTTGAGAAATTAAAAAAAAAAAAAAAAAAAATCTTATTGTTAACAGGGTCATATTTGACATAGTTATGAAAAAGTTGTTTATTTCCCACAAAAAATGTCCTTGGAAAAAAAAAAAAATCAAAACCAGAGGAAAAGAAGGGAGTTGTTTAGTTCTTCTTTCATTGGAGCATAGGGAAAGGTAGACTTATAGCATGTATAGTCTTTAAAAAAGAAATCACTGCTGCTTCACAGCACTAGTTATGTGTGGCTACTATAAAAAGAGATTCACTTCGGAAGTAGCCTGATATCACAGAAGTTTCATGCCTTTTTACAAGAAATTAAACTGTCCCTATTTAATGAAGTGGCCAAATGGGGAGGTGATCAGATGTTTGCACACCCTAAGTATGTAAGTTTGTACACGCTATCAGCAAGGCTGTCTGGGAAAGGATTGTCTTCAGGGGAAACCAGGTATTATTTTTGTTTTTCTTCTAGTCAGAAAGTGCCAGCTTGACCAAAGTGAAACATGGGAAAGTGGTAGCAGCTTCAATGGGAAAAGGAGCTCTGGTTCAAACAGGGCCTTGAAAAGCAAGTCTTATGGTGACATGGCATGCCCAAAAGAATTGAATCAGATAATGGGACTCATTTCTGAAACAACCTCATGCATTCCTTTGGTCTACAGGCCACTTGGTCTCACTTCTGTGTCTGACAAGGTCATGGAGCAGATCCTCCTGGAAACTCTTCTAAGACACAAGGATAAGGAGATAATTGGTGACAGCCGAAATGATTTTGCTAAGGGCAGATTGTGCCTGACAAATCTGGGAGCCTTCTACCACTGGGGTACAGCACTGGTGTATAGGGGAATAGCAACTGACGTAATCTCCCTGGACTTGTGCAAGGCATTTAAGTCTCTTCTCAAATTGCTGCAACCAGGAGCAGCAACCACATTCTGGGGTGTCTCCAGCACAGCAGTGCTAGCCGGTCAGGGGAAGGGATTGCCGTGCTCTGCTCTGTGCTCTTTCAGCTTCACCTCGAGTCCTGTGTGCAGTTTTGGGCACCACAGTAACAGAAGGACATAAAACTATTGGAGAGTGTCCAAAGGAGGGCTTCAGGAGGTGGAGGGTCTGGAGGGCAAGATGGAGGAGGAGCGGCTGAGGTCTCTGCTTTTTTTCGGCCTGCAGGAGATTGAAGAGAGGTCTCATGGTGGCCTACATTTTCCTCACGAGGGGAGCGGAGGGGCTGGCGCTGAGCTCTGCTCTCTGGGGACAGTGACAAAACTCGAGGGAATGGCATGAGGCTGTGACAGGGGAGGGTCTGGCTGGAGGTGAGGAAAAGACTCTTCACTGGCAGGGGTCTTGGCCACTGAATCAGGCCTCCCAGTGAAGTGGTGAGGGCAGAAAGCCTGCTGAAGTTCACGAAGTGTCTGGGCAAGTCTCTCAGACATGTATTTTGTTTTTGGGGGGTCACACAGAGCAATGGATTGTGATGTCACCCAGCGATGGGCTGTGACCTCATGGCCCCCACTGCTTATATAGGGGCGCCGGCAGAGCCCGCCCCAGCCTGGCTCGTGCCTGGACTCCTGCTGAGCAAGTCTGCGAGGCTTGGAGAGACGAGCAAGGATTTGGTGGAGCTGTGCTGGGGGGCCACTGGCAGCTGTTCTCAGTGCCCGTCCCCACAGCCAGTACCCGTGTTTCCCCGGCCCTGCCTGACTCAGGCAGCTGGGGCCCTGTGAGGCGCGCTTGCAGCAACACAGGTGAGCTGTGTGGGGACACGTACCCTGGGGTGGCTCTCAGGGGGCACGGGATGGCTCAGCCGCGGGGCTGGGGATGGGCCTGAGGGTTTCCTGCTGACCCTGGCCTCCCTCCTTCTTGCAGCGCGCAGCACCTGTCTCAGCGGCACCAGCGAGGGAAAGCAGCTCACCACCCGCAGCTCTCCCCAGCCTGCCGCAGCGAGACAGCACCATGGCCACAGAGGCTGAAGTCACCTGCCCTGTGTGCCAGGGGACCCTGAAGGAGCCCAGCATCGTCAGCCCCTGTCAGCACCAGTTCTGCTTGGGCTGCATCGTGCGCTGGGCCAAGAGGAGCGTCAGCTGCCCCCTCTGCAGGCAGGACATCACCTCCATACGCTACTCCATCTGGTCCGAAGACGACTTTCTGGAGGTCCAAGTTGTCAGCCATGCAGAGAACCAAGAGGACAGCCAGCAGGATGAGCAGGGGGCTGCAGTGCCGGTGCCCCCGGCTGCCGTGAGCGGCCTCCTGCCAGAGGAATGGGCGGCCCTCTTCAGGGAGCATCCTGAAATCCTCGGTCCTCTGAGGCCCTGGGTGCGCCAGCAAGCCAGGGAGTTGTTTGGGGCTGCCTGGTGGGACCAGGGTGTGCTAGAGGCCAAGGTCGTTGCTTGGCTGTGCCGCTTTGGGCTGGAGGAGGTGGTCTTGGTTCGCGAGATGCAGCCGTTCCTGCAGGGCCATACAGAGAGCTTTGTGAACCAGCTCATTGATAGAGCTGTAGACATGTGCAGCGATGAGTTCCTCGAGGAGTTGGGGCTCCTGGAGCCCCCTCCTGCAAGCCAGCGCCAGAATGGCCCTGAGGTGGACCTGGGGCTCCTGGAGCCCCCTCCTGCAAGCCAGCACCAGAATGACCCTGAGGTGGACCTGGGGCTCCTGGAGCCCCCTCCTGCAAGCCAGCACCAGAATGACCCTGAGGTGGACCTGGGGCTCCTGGAGCCCCCTCCTGCAAGCCAGCACCAGAATGGCCCTGAGGTGGACCTGGGGCTCCTGGAGCCCCCTCCTGCAAGCCAGCACCAGAATGGCCCTGAGGTGGACCTGGGGTGCCAAGTCTGGGAGCCAGAAGACAGCACTGAAGCCACCCCCGTCCACACTGCCTCCTGCCAGGATGCTCCTCTCACCATCGTGCTGTCCTCCAGCAGCTCAGAGGATTCTGATATCGAGGAGCTCCCCAGCACCTCCAGTGCCGCCCTGCGTGGGGGTCCTGGCCACCCTCCCACTGCACCCATCCTCACAGAGCAGGAGGAGCCCTGCAGAGAGCCGGGACAGGCAGCAACAGAAGGTGCCGCGATGCAGGGCTGCAGCCACAGGCCCTCTCCTCCTGGCCAGGGCAGGGACAGTTCTCGTGGGGGGCCCCGGCGCCCCCCAAAGAGGAGGTGCAACAGCAGTCCGGACTCTCCCCAGCCCTGCAAGAGGCCGCCTCCCCGGCGCCTTTAGCAGGGCACATTTAGTTTTCAATAAAAAAAAAAAAAATCTATAAAAGCGGTGACTCCGACACAGTGTCTTGCTCGTACTCCAAAGAGAGTTCAGGGCAGAGCCTACGTGTGATGCCACAAATGAGGGGTGGGAGGTGGGATGGGTGTTCCAGGCCACAGGGCCCAAAAGGGGTGCTACAAGAGGCCCCCATGAGGGTGGGGATAGGAGGTTGGTTGAGGCTCAGCTTCTGGGACAAGTAGAGACACCATCCCCTGGGCTTTGATCCCACTGCCAGAAACTGGAAATGCCTTACACTGAACGCTTCCTCAGGGGGCCTCTGTTTTTAGCAAAGATGGTGGTCATGGAAGCCACCTCCTGGTGTGATCCAGGTGGGTTAAAAGCACTTGGTGGCTGACTGCTGAGGCCTGTCATGGATGCACTTGCAGTTGCAAAAGGGGTAGAGCAATGCTGCACATGGATGTGGCCAGCATATACCAATGTGCATGCAGCTCCAAGAAATGGCACTGCCATCAACATGCTCTGCCTTCTGGTCTCTCCAGAGCCTTTTCAGGTATGTTTGCAGGGATGCTGTTGCTGTGGAGAGATCTGCTGCTTGTTTCTCTCTTCAGTTTCTTTCCAAAACCTGGGCCTGCCCCCAGGAATGACAAGCCCAGGGCTCATTCAGACCTGGCAGCCCAGAGTTTAACAAAACAATGAGGCTGAATGGTGTCACCATCTGGTTCAATGGTGGTGTGGGCATGGCCTCTGAAGAAAAGCCAGGAAGGCAACATCCATGTCACCCCAGCTGCTGCTGCTGGGCTGGAAGCTCCTGAACACCCATAAGAATACACTGATGACAGCGTGTGGGGCAACACAGCAGCAGCAGGAGTTTTGGAGAAAGGGAAGAAAATGGTCTAAATGCTTCTGAAAGGGGGTTTTGCCATAAAGCCAAAGAAGGTCAAAGGAAATGTGTTTTTTAGGAAGAAAACAGCAGATGTGTGTCAGATCCCCACAGATGTGACTAACAAAGTAACAGCAATGGCTCTATTTTCTCTAGACCCCAAACCTCGCATTATTCTGCACTCCAGACTCCTTCCTTCAGTCAGATTCCTCAAAGCTTGCCCATGACCCCTGCAGCCCATGAGGAAAAAACTCTGAGTTCCGCCTCTCAAGTCTGGACCCCTCAAGCAGCCAGAACAACATCCAGGGTCCTGACCTCAACAGGAAGCTGTCTGGGGGCACAGACACACAAATCTTGACATCAGTCAGCTGTGGACTCACCACAAGTTACAGAATTAAGTTTCCAACAATCATTTGCATTTCTATAACCCAGATGTATCTTATCTGCTTCCACGTGTTTTCCCCATGAAGTCAGCTTGTCCTCAATAAAATAATGGTAAAAATGTTTATGTAAATATCATTATATAGTCCCACCTTTTCTCGCTTGTAATAAAGGAATTTGAAATATATTTTTCCATCATGGGAAACAAAATGAATTTTCCTAGGTTCCTCTCCATGAGGGTGTACACAGACAGAAGAGCTTCAGTGCACAGTGGAAACTCTTTCAGGATGTTTTTGAAAACCATCACTGAACATGGAGAAAATAATGCATTTTTACCAATTACTTCACAAACACCAGTTAAGTTTCTGAAGCACATAGTGATACTCTTCCTGATCTGAACCACTAATAAAAACAAAGTCATAATGCTGGGCATGCTGTGACTTCTTGGTAATATCCATCCAAAAAAAAAAAAAAAATCAAAAGGAATACACAGAGCTCCTGAATGTATCAGTGAGCTGGAGCTGCCATCTCTGCAGGTGCAAACTTTTAGTTTTAGACTTAGTTACTTTCATTCAACAGTTCTTTTCACTTTAAATTTTTCACATAGAATCTATTAAATCTCTTCATGCTGTATAAAATCTTTGTTACACTAGCACTGCTCCTTAATCAAGCACAAATTCTAAAGTTTTGCTTGTTTTCTTTTAAGTCTATTTATAAAAACTGGCATCTCTCTGTAGTCACTGGTGGCTTTGGAAATGGGCATTTTTATGGATTTTCCACTCTGAGTAAAACCTTTTTTTCTCCCACATACGTTTAAAATAGGTCATTAAAAGACACAGGGGGTTATAAATGCTAATACCTCACAAATTGATCAAATTGCCATCTCTCTCAGCAGTTAACACTGCTGATAGATAAACACTGTGTAGAGCTTTGAGAGCACGCAGAACATTTGCCCACAGCCCCACCAAAGTCTGTTTTTTTCTGAACAGTGAGACATTTTAAAACTTTTTATTATTATTATTATTATTTATCCCTGTCTAACTCACAGGCCCTGTTGGTTGCAGGCTGCTTTTTCCCTTTCATTTTCATCATGTCTCAACAGTTTCCCCATGCCAATAGTATTGGTGAGATGAGACCCAACTCTGCAGTTGACAGTGTCTTCTGCTCTTTACCTGAATGTAATGAAAGGGACATGCCAACAACCAAATCACCCCCTTTACCGATTATGCACACACTAGGGCCAAGCTGCCTCTGCATACCGCTGTTCTGCCAGGGCTCAGGAAGCTCCTGACATGTAGGAGATGGGAAGCACCACAAGAAAACCTAACAATTCTCAGCAGGGATTTCATACAGTCTCTGTAGACTCACAGAAGTCATCATTTGAAGATATTTGCAAAAAGTACAAATTAATTATAAAGCAAGCCTGGATCAGTGCTCCACAGCCTAAAACTGTGGAGACCAGAATCACAAATAGTAGCAATACGTTATTGAACGGCGCAGTGAAATAATCAAGTTCTCTGCGTTGTTTTCTAGTTGATGTTTTGCAATTTATTTTTTTTTCTTGTTGATAGCTGCTAGACACTAAATAACTGTTAAAGAGAACTGACCATTAGGAATACCTAACTTATTTTCTGAGTTGTGATAGCTAGCTGTTGTTCCCCAAGGTGTTCATATAGTTATTTACTCTTTACTCCACACTCAAAGTTAATTTTTTGGGGTCTACCAGCAAGTCTCTCAGTACCATCATACCTACTCACACTGCTTCAGAGTCAGTTTTACTCTGATCATTTATTATTAGCAACTGAAATGACAGAAGGGTAGTTTTGTCTGTCTCTTCTCTCCCAGTCTTCTCCAAGGATTAATCACCTTGTGAAGAATGTGGAAATATCCTGTCATTCTCCCCCCCTACCAGCCATATTTCTACTGCTGTGAATCCATCCTGTACTTCAGTGGTTAGCTCATTACCAGTATTTTATCAGAAATACCCATCACAGTCTAGGGTCACATCTGTCTCCTTTGCACCACAATCACTTCATACATCTTATTCCACAGAGGGAAAGATGTGGGTTTACTCCCAAGAAGTGAGGAGCCACATATGCGCTGCCATCACCTGGCTGCTAGCAACAGCTACCCTAGCCTTCTTTGTTCTCTACATTAATCTGCAGGTTGTTTTCAGACAGTTAAAACATACTAAGGCCACTGTCTATATTGATGTCTCTATAAATCAACCTTGAAAACTTATAACAAACACTCATTGCTTCAACCCCAACAAAACCTCTATTTGAAACCATTCTTTCCTGTTCTGCTAAGTAAGTTTTCTCCAGAGAACATCTGCTTTATCCTTGTGATTTTTCTTCATTTCTCTGGAACATAGAGCTGTTTTCTTAGAAAAGGTTTTCTTCATGCACACTTTCACATCTGTCTTTGGCCAGGACATATCCTTCCTTATCTGTAGCTGAGTCACAGCTGCTCTCACACCTTGATTCCACCAGCCCTTTAAAAGATTTTGTTTCACACTGAAGGCTTAAGGTACTCGATTTTCTTCAATACTCAAAGCTCTCTGCTTAAATAATTAAGGATTTCTGTTGTCTCTCATTTAGCTTGTCCAAATTCTTAATAGGACAGATACAAGCCTTTCATCTAACTGCATCATTTTTGTGCCCGTCACTGTCCTCAGCTGTTTCTCTTAGCTGTCCCTTATTCTCTTCTTGACGTATTTTGATTTTTTATTTTCCCAATGACACCTTTTCATGTTTTAAAGCTACGTATGAAGATCACATATCTCTCCTGCCTTCTTCCTCTCTTTGTTTTATTCAAATTTTTATTGGCTGTAGTATCTTGACACTACAAAACTCACAGCAAGTCTCTGGAAAACAGCTCTCCTTCCATGAGCTTCCTCAGGGGCAGCTTTAAAAGAGCCCTCAGATCTCCTTCGTGGCATCAGGCTTAGATGCATTTGCTCTGAAGTATGGAGTAAGGAGTCTAATTGTGTGTGACCCAAGGGAGCATTTCTTACGTCTCATGATATTTTTGTCAGCCTTGAGGTCTTGCAGGATGTTTGGAAAGCTGCCTCAAGGTTTTTCTCCATTTCTACAGTTCAGAGGTTCTTGAGACATCACTGATTCCTGGCCTGGTGTTATGGGGAGACACCACAGGGTGCTAAAGAGAATCTGCTGCAGATCTACATTTCAGCAAAACTAATCCCATCTGGGTATAGCTCGTCCCAGGTATTTCCTCAATTCTGGGGAACAGGAGGATGGTGAGACAAAGCAGAAAAAACTTAAGATTGGATTTGGTCCTGTCAACAGATGTCTTTAAGCCACCCCAGGTAATTCTCCTTTATGGAGAAGTTTCTTTCCATAGTGTCTTACAAACTGTTTTCTCTCCCAGAGTGAATCACTTGCAGTTCCCCACCCTAACAGAGAAAACAGCTCACACGACATCATTGCTGCAGCCTGAACCTGAGGCTGTGCACACCCTACTCGCAGCAAAACCATGCACCCCACTGCCTGGTGGCTACGCTCTTGGAAAGGAGTCCCTCTCTACAAACCTTTTTAGAGCTCAAGGAAAGTCTGCCCAAATGCACAAAGGCACAGCTGCGTCATTTCTCGGTATTACACAACAGAGATCTTGCTTCTCTCTGCAGAAAAGGGTTAAAACACATTGCTGCAAAAAAAAATAGCATTATCTCTTTCCTGTATGACAAGTTTTATCAAAGCGAAGGCAGGCGCAGTTGCTAGCACTCGCATTTTGCTGGACTTTTGCAGATAGTTTGAAAATACATATTACTCTGCTATAGAAATATATATAGAAATACATATTACTCTGCTATACTCTACTTTGCCCCACAGATCTTGCCTTGTTCCCAGGATGCAAACACCATGACACCAGCCTTAGTCAACAAAAATGTTGGACTTGTCATATTCCCCCAGTATCTGATAATTTCGGTAATCAAACTAGCTCAGAACCACTGAGCAGCATCACTGTTAAATAGTCTTGGCATAAAAGTGCATATCCGAATCCTTCTGGTTGTTGATTGGGCTGCAACCACTTCTAAATGCAAAAGATAACAGATGCCTCTGTAAGCCACTAGTACCCACAAAGGCTGCATCACACAGTACTACACGATGTCCTTCTTTAAAAATCTTTCATTTCCTTGCTACCAGTGAAAAAGTGAAGCTGACCCACGAACAAATTTCAAAACCAGTAATCTATTTCTGTATGAGAATAAAACTACTCTTCCTGGTATTCAGCTTTCTTTTGATTGAAAGCCATCTGAACTGAATTTAGAGCTGCTGTTCACAAAAAAGCAAGTTGGAAATTCACAGCTGAGATTTGTTTCATATCTAAGAAACATTTTTTGCTTCACATCCAGCTATAACCAGTATACGAGGGGCTGCAGAAACAAGCAAATCCATGTCCCATACCTTCACTAATCAAAGCTCAACTTTGTTAACAAATTCCCAGAGACTCAGAGAAACAATTTTCTAAGCTGCCACAAGCAGCAATACATTTGAAAACAAAATACTCAAAGCCACTACAAAATGAATAAATTAAATCAGCCATCCTACCAACCTCAGGAGCATTCAATCCACACAGTTCAGCCCTCAGCTATAATTATTTTTTATAGATCATGGGATTTTTAGAGTAAATTCCAGATTTGCATTCTTTGTCTAATGGTTTGAGAGACTAAACTGAATGGGTAGCAGCCTACTTAAATTCAATGTAGGATTTTCCTATAATTCCCTGAATCCTAGGACTGGTGGCCCAAAAGCATCAATGTGGCAGGATGGAAAAAAAGCAGTCAAAGCATGGAGAAGACTCACTACGTGAAACAGCTGGGTTTAAAACCCGGCATTCGCGGGTTTGCAAAGCTCGAATAAGTCAGGAGGAGGAGGAGGAAGAAGGAGAGGAGGAAGAGGAGGAGGAGGGGGATGTACTCACGCACGGCCGCTCCCCACACGAGCACCTGAGAGCCTCGGGCGCCGGCTCCCCACGCGAGTTCCCCACAGCCCCTGCAGGCTCCGGGCACCCCCACGAAGCCCCCGCAGCCCCCCGGCCCCAGCCCCGCTGCCGCCCACCTCGGAGCCGGGCTGCGGCGCTGCTGCCGAGCCGAGGGCAGCCCGGCCCTCCGGGGGGCTCCGCGGGACAGGGGGAGCCGAGCCCGGCCGCCCCAAAACCGGACTGGGGCCGGCCAGGTGCCTCCGGTCCCTCCGGGGGATGCTTTGCCCCAAATCCGCCGGGCGCGACTGAGGCTGTGGCCGCGCTGGTCTGGCTGGAAGAGCAGCAGTAATAAAGCTCGGCACTGGGGTGAAACACAGCCAAATAAAACCAGCCCCCTTATCTTCGCCATAAAAACTGGTATGTTCCCAGCACTTCGCAAAAGCCCATCCCTCGACATCATCTTCTGCGCACCGAGGGGAAGAGGCAGCCCGGCTGCTGTAACAACCCAGGCAGATCTAAAGAGCACAGGATTCGGACTTGGACTCCCTGTGTTGTGGACGGGGGCCTGGGGCTCCCCACCCCGCAAGCCCAAATACTCCACGCTTGGCTGCTGCACAGCAGGGAGCTGGGTCTCCAGCAGCACCTGAGCACGAGTACCCCTGGATCTGGTGAAGACAACCTCTTCTAGGTTGCACAGGCTCTACAGGAGGTCAAATGTGGCAAAAACTATACAAGAAACTATTTTCTTTATAGTTCGCATTTGTTCCTGTAAAACTCTGATACTGAAACAGAGGAGGATGCCAGTCAAAACCTGATCTCACCTCTTTATTTTCCCTCCATCAGGATATTAATATTAAATATATTGATTTATTCTCATTCCCACAAAGCAAGAAGTCACGTAGACTGTTAATGTTACAAACATAACTATGGGATGGTGTACAATTCCCAGATACAAGCACGTCTCCCAGAACAATTAAATCTTTTTTCAAAATTAATGCACATCTAGAAACTGCTCTGACTTGGCCAACTCTATCAGATGACCTCCAAAATATCACCATCATGCTCTGAACTTCACCTTGCAGATATCCAAGCACTCTCTAGCAGCAGTTCACAGGACACCAGCATGCTAACCAGTTCCTCTCTATGCCTCCACACCTGTTGTTACCAGAGCCTTTCCACGTCCCGCAGTCTCCAAGGCCACTGCTCCTCAGCTTAGAAACCCTGAGAACTTAAGAGAGCATCTTCCTCTGCCCCTGCAGCTGCAGTGATCACTACTTGCTTCTCTGTGTTGAACTTTAGCAGGCAGAAGGAGAAATCTGGCTGCTCAGCTTCTCTTCATCCCTTCATAAAATGAATGAGGCCTGGATGGAAATATCTGTATGGCTGTGGTCCATCCTTGGTACTGTAGTGAGTTTATTAGTGGTTTCTGAACACCGGTCCTTGCAGCATTAAGAGGAGGCAATGAAAACCCTGCCCCCAAGGGGTCTTTCTCTCAGCATTAGGTTCCACACCAGTTTAAAGCTGATGCAAAGCAGCACAGCTGCAGTGCTGCCCCATCTCTTGGAGCTGCAAGAAGATTAAGAGAATTCAAGTCATTCAAACAAAACTATAAGAGCAACTAGATCATCCTCCTGAAACATCTCATTGAGAGCAGGAGCCTTGACTTGACTCTGTGCAACCACATGCTTTCAGATGAAACTGGTTCAGGTGTACAACAGAAAAAGGTAGAGTCTTCTTAATCCTCCTTAATTAATCTCTGATTTATCATACAGGTCCCAAACAGTTGTATTAATATAAACAGCAAAAGAAGCCAAAGGCAAGAGTGTATAGATTGGTTTAAGTCAGCTATACATTGTGAAAGAACATTTGTGGGATAACAGCAAGAAGGGCAGGCAGTCCTCTGACTTTGGATAAGCGCCTTTGCCCTTCACACTCCTCCAAGAGCTGCTCAGAGCAATCTTAAATTTGGTACCTGAGATGTGCTGCACCTCTCAGTTTTGCTCTTTCAGGTACACAGATTTGCTGTTCACAAACAGAGGCTGACACTGTACCCATTGAAATAACGTCTACCACTGGCTTCATTAAATGCAGAATTAGGAGGTTACTACACCCCAGTTTGCATCAGGAGCAATTCAATCCAAGTCAGTGTTAATTCTTGAGAATAAAACAGATGTAAGACTCAAATTAAGTGAGTAGCATTCAATGGCTGCTTGCCATTTCTTAATCAGTTTTGCAGTTTTACCTCTTCAAATGTAATTTGGAAAGACATATATACGTTTTAGGTCATTTCCTTAACAGTAAAATGCCTAATAATAGCCTATGTGAGAACAACTCTTTTTACTGTAATGTTGCCGAAATTCTGGGATTGAAATCTAGAGAAAAAGAAGTTAGATGCTGTTTTTTGTTTCCCACAAAAAAAAAAAAAAATCCTTTGGGTGGAAGAAGAAGGAGACTATAACTGCTTAGTAAGTTCTAACCAGTTAACAAATCACTGTTATATAACATAAAACATATTTTATAATCCAGTGCACTGTTCTGAGAAACATAATAACATAGATACTTCTTAAAGACTTTGTAATAGAACTGTCATCATATTTCTACCTTGCAGACCATGAATTTATCTCAGACCCAGCACAGTTAACTATCCAGGAGCTGTGTATCTTGTAGTTTCATTAAATTGAGTGTAACTTTGGCCTCATACTTATCAGTCCAGGTATATTTATCAATTTGTCTTTCCCCTTTTTAATTAAGATTTGTTAGCTTTTTCTGTGGGAGGATATCCACACACAAAGCCATTGTTCATCTCTCAAGAGTACTTCACTTTTGGCTTTTAAAATCCATGTGAGTGAGGATCCTTTATTTCACTGGTGTTATAGATACCATTCTCAGTCAAGCAAGCTGGCAAAAACTATTTAAAATATTTCACAGTCAAATCAGATTAATTTTTAGTCTATTTATATTTATGAAATTGGGATGCACTCCACAGATTTTTAAAATGTGGGAAGTAAAAGACAGGTAGTTTCTGTAGCCTCAAGATGTGGTTATGCTGGCTGCTGCTGCACCGATGGACAATGAGAATTTGGGGATGAATGTTTGGGGATGCCTCCTCTGCACCTGAAAAAACTGGCTCAAGACCAGAAGGTACTGTGAGCTTCAGTCAGCTGAGAATAAAGTCTGCTGTACTTTACCTCTGGCTTGGACACCAGTTTTTTTGTGGCTGCAATCAAGTTATTTAATCTTCACCTTCTTTCTTCCATCCGTAACACAGGGCACCAATACTCACTGTGTTAAAAGTTTCAGAAGGATGAACATCATGACTCAGCCCCAATGTGAGATAGCCAATTGGCCAGTGGCTTGTGAGTCCTCATACGCAGGCCATTGTATTTTTCTTAGGTTTTCTATTTGACATAAGTTTCTGTAGCTCCTGGAGTTGTCTAGAGTCCTATCTGCCAAGTCTATCTAATCTTTGCTGGACAGTAAGCAGCAGTAGGTGGTTCTGGCTGTTTTGGGATACTCAGATCCTCACATTAAATCTCCTCTGGACCTTAAATAACTTCAGAAATAATATTCTGAAAGTTCTGTAACCACATTCTAGGCAGATGTGCACAGCTGGAGAGTTACTTTCTGCATAAGAGGAAAAAAAGAAAAAATTGTGATGCGCTCCAAAGAGTCAGGCCATGAACCCACACTAGATCCCTCAGAGTGGCCCGTGTCACCAGACAGCTACACCATATTGTGATGGACAGGAGCTGGGTATGGTTGAAGAACAAGGCTATATTTAGGAATGGTCCTTAGGGACCAAAAATGCCACAGGCAGGGCAATAGATACAAAGGACTAACCTTGTTTTCCAGTTAGCCATGGATGACCTTAGTTCCTTGTAAAAGAAAGGGCATTTTTCCTGTGTTTGTAGACAATTACTTATGTAACTGACTTTCCCATTGGCATAACTCGAGGTTTTGTTTTCTTGCTGATTTCCACTCATGCAGTGCTAATAGGATCAAAGTCTCCCATCCATGTGTTCTGTAGCCTTCGAGAATAAGATGGTATACACCATGAAAGGTTTTGTGGTTTAGTCTTGTATGAGCTCTCTCATTTAGTACATTTACATTTTCCTAATGCTAAGAAGAGCTTCTAAAGAGAAATCAAAACGATGAGAGATATCCACATTGCTCCTACTGCTAAGCAGTACTGATGTAACTGTCACTTTATTCTCATCATCCACCTCCGTTGGATGCATCGATGTTCACTGAGGACATTAATGGAACGGTCTTTCATTTACTTGAATGATTTTACCATAGCTTTCGCCAGCTGAGGATCTGTGTCTGCCAAATGCAAAAAATGATGAGACAGCTGGCATCTGAAGTGACGATTTTCAGATGTGAATAAGTAGACTGTAATAAATGACAATCCATTACTCAAGACAAAGAAGAAAACATACTGTATACTCTTTGCTTTGAGGCATTTCAATGATCTTAAAGTCATGGATCTGAACTATTAATTCTAGATTTCCCTCCTGTGCCCAAATGACACATATGAAATGAAAAATAGCAGCATCGGGCAAGGACTGGAAAAATTCCCTAGGGAATAAATGCTGAATATATTGTTAAATATTTTAGCAACTGCCTAGGTAAATACTTTGAATTATTTAGGTGTCCAATTAAAGGTAGACGACATACAAGCAAAAAAAAAAAAAAAAAAAGCTTACATTATTATAGAAAAATAAACATTCCTCATATAGAATAGGTATAGTAAAACCACTAACCACTTTTCCAGATTAACTGTCAGATTCTGCAAAATTCTGGAATAAAAACAATAGTTGCTGGTCTATTTTGTTAGTAAATATAAGTAATTTTGTGGAGTTTTTTGATTTATTATGTAGACAAAATTAAAGTTTTCTCTTGATCTCTAACATTAGGTTCCATAACTTTCTAATTCTTTTTCTAGCAAACTCAATGACTAAAATGGGTCCTTGAAAATACAGGTTTGAGAATCAGTTTTCTCTTATACTCTTACTGGATTTGAAAGCTGTATGACTTCAAATTAAAGGTACCACCTCCTTTCAGGAGACACTTATGGGGTTATAGATGTCATTACAATTATATGGCACTACTAGCAAGGGTGTATAGTGATTATTTAAATATTCAGTGGTTATTTAAGTTACCAGGCCCTAAATTTCATCCTTCAAATTAAGATTTTTTTTTGACTTGCACGTAAGAACACAATATGAAATGAGCCCTATTGGTTCCTTGGACACCAATGGTTATATGCATCCATATGCATGTGTTCTTCACAAGAACCCAAAAACAAGATTGTCATCATTGTTACAGGCAGACATTCAAAATGTGTTAATGCTAAACTCAGAATTTATTTTTATACAGAGATGTTATTGTTTGGAGGATATAACACAACATTATTAAGATAGTGGAATTGAAGGACCTATAGGTAATTACTGATCCACTCTGACTATAAAATATCTTTCCCAGTGGAACAAAATATCATACCACAGAAGAGGCTTTTATGTATTACAATAAATTGTGCAGTGAGTCATTTAGCATGAACCATTCAACAGTGCTCATCATTTTTTTCTCAACTGCAGTAATATGAAAAGCTGTTGAAATATGCAGTTGAGAAACTGAAGATTTTTGGGTACTACAAATAAATTTAGAAAGATAGATTTTCAAAGCACTGCTGAAGAATTTCAAGATGAAATGAAGATCCTGAAAGATTTATTAAAAAGAAAGAAAGAAAGAAAGAAAGAAAGAAAGGAAGGAAGGAAGGAAGGAAGGAAGGAAGGAAGAAAAAAAAAAGAAAAAGAAAAAGAAAAAGAAAATGAAAAAAGAAACTGAAGAGAAAGCACTGAGCTCTAGTCACATTGTTTACAAGAAATGGAATATGGGTGCCTACAAAAGTTATTTTTTTAAAACAACTCTATCAGCATGCAGCAACATAGTTTTAGAAATATGACCGCTTTCAGCAATAACTTAAATAACATATCTGAGAAGGGCATTTGTGCAAAAATGGATTATAGCCTCAGAAACACTTTCTGTAGTGGTTTGTAAGGCCAAATATTTTGCCTATATAAAATATTGCAATAAATTTTCTTTAGGCTTTTAGTCAAAAAGTTCCCCTGTTTTGTTGCTGAAGAGAATTCTATAAAATCTGCCAATTATAAGTGTAATATTTATCCAAGATAGCACTAGTATCATAGGAAAAATCTGATATTTATAATATAGTTAAATAAAACATCAGAAACATGAGATATAGACCAATCATGATAAGTTGTTGTTTGTTGGGGTTTTTTTGTTTGTTTTGTTTGTTTTTTTTTCATGCAAGAAGATAAAGCAGCATGCACCTCTTGAGAGACTATGGGTAGATTACTCACATCATCTTAATTGTAACCTCTAATATCCTTACTCAATTCAGGTTGCTTTTTTTTCTTCTATCTTTCATATTTTTTCCGTGTGTGTACATACACACACACACACAGTTTCTTGGTTACAAATGATTTCTTTGTCACTCTGTCTCTGCTCTGCCTTTTTGTGTTTGGTTTTTTTTTTTGGCTTGAATCAATATATCTGGTCCTGTATTAATGAATGCAACTACTTTGAACCAGTATCTGAACACCAGTAACCTTTCATTTGGAAGTTCTTTTACAGTGTCTAATCTGTTGCTGTCAACAGCGCATTATCTAGGATCTTAAGTATCACAAGCAATCCTGTCTTTAATTGGGAATATCATGCCCATATTTGTACATGGGTATCAGATCTCAGCTTAATCATATCCTTTGTTTTGTTTTGTTTTGTTTGTAGTCATCAAAATCTAATTCTGCAGCCATAGAACAGTTCAAAGGTAATCATTTGGCCTTTACGGTAGCATTTAATTATTAATTTTTGTAATAATATTTCTTAAATAATTTCTCTCTCCTAATAAAACTTGACTTGCCTTTTCATGCCTTGATCTCCCATGGACAGTTTTTTTCAGACAAGATTATTATTATTATTTTTTATTTGCATCCTTGTGCAGTTTCCTACAGCTGCAGTATGCATTCTTCATATATGTCTGTTCCTCATATGTAGATCTTTGCCCATTATCATAGAATGGCTTGGGTTGGAAGAGACCTTAAAGATCATCTACATGTAGTTCCATCTCCACTGACACAAGCAGGGATGCTACCCACAAGAGTACTGTTATACTCTTCCTACTAAGTAGAGATCCCATTAGCAGAAGTGTCACATTGTATTTCATTTAAAACATTCTGGGTACTAACTGAAAGGATGCTGCAAAACAATATCAGCTTCTTATTAAAATAATTTAGTTTCATCTGCTTCTCATACATAGATTAGCGAAAAGAGAGTCTTCTCCTTTAATGTCCTTCCAGAGCCTCAGCAACTGGCTAAAATCTCCACAGAAGGATTCAACAAAATAACAGTTCTTGGCAAAATTACAATGTGTAGCTGAAACACTCTCTTGCTTTCCAAAAACAGCATTTGTAAAGAGAACTGAATTTCCTAGGAACCTTTATACAACCTTTTGGCACTTTTGACCTGAACAATTAATATTCAGGGAATTGGGATTGATTTGCACTGATAATTAAAATGAAGTAATTGATTTGCACTGATAATTAAAATGAAGTAATACTATGACAGAATGCTAGTGGTTTACCAAGAAAAAAATAAAATGACAAATAAATAAATAAATAAATCAGGGAGACCTTTCTTTCCCAACTGCATTTGATAATGACAGAAAGCCAGGAGTCCGGAAAGTCACTACTTTTCCCAGTTCTCAATCTACCCCTTCACTTTTTGGAGTTCAGCCCCAAACCTGCCTACCTTGTTGCTTAAAGAAATATAGCAAATTTCAAATTCATTTTATAGACACAGGGACTCTAGAACATGGTATCCAGTGCCAAAGACTTGTTTTTGCATGCTTCATGCATAAAAGCAGTATCTTGAAATAAAGACTTTAATCTCCTGAGCCAGAAGTCAGTGTCCACTGTGGGGCTGTCAAGGTTGGATCTATTTCTCATTTCGGTGTCTTTGGAAATGCTACATTGGTTAATGCATCTATCATGCAGATACTGTTTAAGTAACACCGTGCTGAAATATTATCATCATTCCTAGGAAGCCATACCTGACTAAACCCTCCTGACAAGAATAATTACCTGTTTAACAAACTTAACTGTCTACTGCAGCATATAAGATTTTTATTAAGAGCTGGTGCACAGCATTCGTAATGAGCAGAGCCATATATATATTCAGGACACAGTTCTATTTGGTAAACTGTTCAAACTAGTTAAAATTGTTGAGAGTACAGTCATTTACCACCAGACAGTGCAGCAACGTAAGCTCTTCTAGCAAGCATGGGTTTCTGGACTGCTGTCCCATCTGCTCCTGAGGATGCTAACACTTGTGCTTTGATTGGTACAGCTGGCTTGGTGGTCATTTCAATATATGAACAATGTAAGAGCAGGACCTTGAGTTCTTATTTCCATACTCTTCTTCCAAAGCTGCTTGGCACTACTACAGGGCTTCTGCAAGGCTGGCACTTCCCTGTCACTCAGTGTCCTCATTCACACTGAGATACAGAGCACTGACAGCTCAGGCAGAACATTCACTTGGATAAGGTCTCTTAGTTTTAAACCTTCACACTTAAGTTTATGGATTTTCATTGTAAATATTATGTTTGAGACAAAAGAAAATATGCAGCAGTGCTGCTTTTTCAAACAAACAAACAAAAAAAAAAAAAACCACTAATTTCTATCAATAATTAGCAGCCAAAGTAATGAGGAAGATGGCAGCATAGTGAAGAAAGTTTCCATTACATACTTGCCCTGCCACTGTCATCCCAATGCATACATTCTCATTCCTCTTGTGTAGCGGAGGCATATAAATATGCAAAGATCTTCAATGAAAGGGGTTTAAACAACCTGTTTTCAATGGCAAGTTATCAGTACTGAGAAAATTTAAGATTTTTCTTGGCAGTCTTCATCAACACCACGTTTCACACCCTCAGAAAGGATATTATAGAATACTAAAAATAGGTACAGAGTCTTCAGAAAAGTTACAGCCAGTAGCCAGCTTAATAAAATACTGAACAAAACTATAGCAATATCTCGAACAGAAGAAAAGGTAACATTTCTGATGAGTATGTTCAGCACCCATTCATTTTCTCTGAACCCTAGCATGTACAGAAGAAATTCCTTACCTGGTAGGAAAAAAAAAAAATAAAAGACCCAGACAAACAATAAAATATTCCTTTTTTCCTTGTAACTTTTTAAGGTCCTGTTACGTAAAAGTTCTACATATTATTCTAAAAATACAAATATTTCTAAATGGGATTTCAGTAAGTTAAAGGCAAGTTCTGCTGTAATATACGTCTATAAAAGAATAAAGGATTATAATATTGTTTTTTGTGTAGCTGAGAATACAATTCATTCAGAATGCTTGAGGCTCTTTTGACTTATAGATAACCAGGGAGGATCTGAAAAACAGCCAGAAACAGAACATGAACCTCTAAGGCATCTCTCCTCTGCAGTCTGGAAAACAAAACTGTGATCTTTAAGGACAGATGTTAAGATGAAAAATGGTATTAGTTGTGATTCCTGAGCCACATCCCCTGAACTCAAGTGATGCATTCAATCAGTTCTGTCACAACAGGAAAACATTCTGGAGTATTCTTTCCTCCTACTCCTTCTCCCAAGCAGAGCTAGAAGTGCTTTGAGCCACCACTGCCCTTTCCCTCCTACAGCAGCTCCCTTTGGTAGCCCATGGCAGTGCAATAGGGAGAGATGCAATGTTTTGCCTGTTTGTTTTATTTTTAATTTGTCTTGTGGCTGCTGAGCTTTTTGGTACACTCAGATCATGTATTCAAGTGTAAGTATTTATTTTCTTGGTCAGAAGTAATTGTTACTTTCTCTGCAATCTCCTCAACATACAAAAATCTCTTCTGTGGCCTAAGGCATCAAAATACCCAGAGACATTTGTTTAAGGACTATCATTAAGTTATTTCCCTCAGTAAGTAAAATTCTATTTTTTTATTATTATTATTATTTTATTTTTTGAGCAGCATTTCCATTTTCCTGGAGGAAACAGGATAAGGAAGTATGCCACAGTTATCAGGAGGAGAACACCACATCTATTCTAACTTAAAAAGAGACTAAATTCACAAGCATCAGCTGAATTGATTTATACACTGCTATAGTCTATAAGCAACATTTTTAAAACATTAATTTTTCACTTTTTCAGATACTACTAAGGCAATTAGCAGAAGTCATTAACCAAGTGACATTTTACAAATTGATGATTTACTCTTGTAAACCGATAGAAATGCATAGTAAATAAATCTTGATTTAAATGGGATCAGGAAATCACTCAGTCCTGGAATACATTTAATCAGCATTCATGGTTAAAACAGAAGTGTTGAGAAAATGATTATCCTCTGCACCAGCCTACTTTTTACTCTATTTTTTTTTCTTTTCCATGAAATTATTCAAGGGTAATAAGTTTGAAAGGACAGCAAATATTAAGAGACTGAGATAATGACAATATGCATATGAAGAAAGGTTGAAGTTCCTTTGGTGGATTTCCACTACTGCAAATATATTTTACAATACTCAAAAATAATCTCTTACCTCACTGGAGTAACAGTAGAATAAGCAGAAAAGATCCAGGAGTCATTGCTATATCCACTGCAATTCAGAGACCTGATTTCTCTTATCTGTGCTAGACGACACTTCCGTGTAGACAGCTCTGTATCACAGTAGATGCTGAAACAGAAGAGCTTTAAAATCAAAACTTTTGAGTAAAATTGGAAGGTAGGTTTTATGTATTTCATAAATATAATTGAGAATAATAATATTGAAGAGAAACTCTGTCCCCATTAACCTGATCATAGCCATGACTTTACCACATATGATTCCATTCTCCTTTAAGCAGTCTCACTGACAGGACGGCTGCTGCCAGTAAAGCAGCCACACTTCCATTTTCAAAAAGAAGAATATTAGAAATGTTGATTTTGTGGTTTCATCGGTGGATTGAAAAGGAAATCAGGAAGGAAGCTTTGGTTTATTACTGAGCTTCCTCAAAATGTTCAGTTATTATGACCTCAGGTTTAAATAATGTAAGCCATCCAAAACCTGTATTTTTTATTATTGTTATTTTCATTGTATTATTTATAATACAAGCTCCCTCAGCAAAGTATAGGTATTTTCCACTCATTCTACCACTTTGGCAGAGTGTTTCTTACAACTTAAAACAATTGATTTTACTTATCTTTTTATCTTAACAAATTTGTTGTACATAAATGGCAACAGAAAAGAGAATCCTTTTGGTAACAGTTCAAAACACAAACTGTGCACTGGGACCCACAAAGGCCACAGGTACTGAGCATTATTTCTATTGCACAGTAATTCTGTCAATAAACAGACACTAAATGTGAAAAATCTTCTGTTTTTATTTTGACACCTTTTGTGTTTGTCCTGGAGCAATACACAATATAAGCAAGTGTCAAAGAACAATTACTCTAAACCTCTGTATTCTGCTGCTGACCTTAGCAAAAGCCAATTTCAAAAGTGAAATCAAAGTGTAGCTGAATACGTTTCAAGAAATGCATTCACTTCCAAATACTAAGAACTTTGCCCAAAGGACAAGAAATTACACTAATTAACATGGTTTAGGTATATTTTGATGTAGTTTATCCTGAGTAGAGACAGCTAATTTCAGGACTCCCAAGCTACTTAGTAAACAAAGCTAGAACAAAAGTTTTTAAACACATTGAACCAAGGAATATATAATCCTCATTATGAAAAAGATGTTTCAAGGCACAAGTCAGTAGAAAATTTGTATCTTTAATTTGACTGACAAGGATTTACTCAAAGTAAATCAGTACTCATTCTCTGCTGTCTTTAAATCTTGAATCCTGACAGTAGGTAACATTTATCTATGATCTACGACACCAAGAAGAATGAAGACTATTATTTGGCTCTCTACAGAAGGTCTCACTGGGAGAGAAATAGATCTCCAAAACCTCTCTCCTGAAAATTTTCTAATTGCTGAATCAAGCATTTTATTATTTTTTTTTTTTACTTTCTTTTACCTGAAGCTCTGAACGATAGCAACATGATGTCAGGAGTTGCAAATACATATATGCAGAATAGAGAATCTCCTCACCTAGAAAAACAGTTAGAAATTGAGTTAATAACAATGCAGGACAGACTGTGATAGTCAGGCACTGGGTATGGCTGGACATGCACCCTGACCAGCAGCTTGCTTACACTAGACTGATCCCTTCTGTCCTTTTTTCCCCATGTTTGTCCCTCCACAAATCACTGTGATCTCTTTTCTTTTCCCACCTTGGGTTCCCCTCTCCAAATATGCCATCATGAGTTTTGTACAGTCCCAAGAAGATCTTTCCTTGTATCCCATAGAGATTTCCATAGCCCTAGGCAGTAACCCCTCTCAATCTGTCAGGGGATTTGGGGAACCTGCCCCATTATCTCAGTGGGCATCACACACAGACCATGGGGCTGTTGGCTCACCTTGGACTGCTCTGGGAGAAGCCAAGTCATGGTGCCTCATTTCTCTGGTTAGATTATTGGGGCTCCTCCACCTGCCATTGGTCTTCTCTGCTCCTCTGTTTTTGTGGAGAAGAGTCTTTTATCATATAACCTAACAAATTAGACTTTCCCTGAAAATAAAAATAAAAAAGTCACGTCCACCTACTGATGAGACAGAACACGTTTAGAAGCTGAAAGCACTAGATGGCAGCAGTGCTTAACTCATATAATTTGGATCCAAAAGTAGGAGAGCAGCCACCCACACTCAGCAATACAATGGAGTTTCTATGTATTTCCCATGGCACCTGAGGCACGAACTAAAGAAAATGTAGATAAATCTCACAAAACTGTTGATAAAATGCCAGTGAATACAGAAGGCAATAGCAGAATCAAGAGATTTTCCAACTTCATGCCAATGTAAAACAGGAATAGTAGTAATATGACATGACGTAACAATTTAGTAGTAACTATTGAATGCATTTTTCAATGTCAGAGACAAAAATATTGCAGAACTGGAATACAGTGCTCCTAAATTAAACCCTGCATACAGACAAGAAAAAATACAAAGTGCCTAGACTCAAAGAACCCCATGAAATACTGGTTCTATGGGGACATTCTTGGGACAGGGTGCTCTCTACCCTCCTTCATACCTAGATAAATACTCACTTCCACTCTCTTTTCATGCCTGTTCCCACGTCCATCATCGTTTTTTTCAATCTTTTTGCTTCATCACATTTTCCTGTGATCCATTTCAAGGCCTTCTTGCTTTTCATGTTAACTTGACCTCAGCTGTCTCCAGTTCTTTGCATTTCCCTGTATTTTAAGCTTGCCTTATGTACCCTGCACTCCCTGACCTATCAGATGCTTCTTTGTGTTTACCCTCTGCTTCTCACGACATCTCCTTATTGCCTTCACCTTGCTTGCCTGGATAGACAGCTGCTTTATTTCAGAATGGTTGTCCTAGTTTTAACATTGTTTGACAGAAGTACTGCTTCCCCTAAAAGTTTAAAGCTCCCAAGTTTTTTTTTTTTTTTTTTTTTTTTGTTTGTTTGTTTTAGATTTTTTTTTCTTTTTTCTTTCTTCCCTTCTGAGGTTTATGTCACTTCAAGCATGTACATAATTCTGTCCCATCATCTACCTCCCACTTCCATTTGGTTGGGCGATGTCACCCCTCTCCCCTCTGCCTGCCTACCCTGGCAGCACCAGCACTACCCTGTTGCTGCTGAAGAGAAGGAGGAAGACACATGAGAAACCCCACAGTGCCAAGGACTGCCAACATCTGTGCAATTAATGGCAATTAGTGGTTATTTTTGATAAGGCTTAAACTCCAGATGGTTGAAGTGTCTTAAGACCTACTGAAAAAGTGTGATTGTGGAGCTTTTTGTTCAGACAATGATAGAGAAAGTCCACGAGGAAACCTTGCTGCTGGAGAAATACTCTGATGAAAGCAGCTCCTCTTCATTCAAGAACTCATCTCCTCAGCACATCCCCACCCCGATCCAGCCAGACTCTGTCCCTGTCCAGGGTCCCCTGGGCAGGGCACCCCTCAGCAGCAGCTGCCTCTGCCACATGCGGCTAGTGACAGAGAAACCTCACCGGGAGGGGAGGAGCCGGCTGCCACCATGTTCTGCACAGCCCCCACTGCCACTTGTCCCAGCCCTTCAGCACGGCCCTCAGCCCTCCAGGAGCCAGGGACATGGTGCTTTAGCTTTGGTGGGCACTGGTGGCCAGGTTGTGGCTCTGCTCATAGGGCAGCAGGGACACCTTGGATTGCAGCCACATGTAGCTGGCATACGCGATACTTTTTGGCCTCACAGTGACATTGATGAGAAGAACCTATATGAGCTACTACAGTGCCAGCCCCACCATCCTGCAGCACCCCCATGAAGGGTTTGGCTCTAAGAGGCAGCCAAGGGTATCCACACACCTGGGGAAGGATGTCTTCATCAGCATGGATGCTTCTGAGAGCAGCCTCTCCCCGCTCCCCATCCCAGAAGAACTTAAGGCCAAAGAAGCTGCCATCAGCACCATCACCTGTGCGCACACAGTCACGATAGCTATCAATGGTCACATTTACCTGTACTTCAAGAGCCTTGACAGATGGATCCCACCAGCAGGAGTCACTTCCCCTGTGTTTGAACACTCATACACACATTGCTGCTACTTGGGGGCAGACTCCCAGTGCAAGGAGCTCAGCTGGACCCTTTTTGCTTATGACACCAGGTGCTCAGTCTCCAACAGTCGCATCTTTGTTTCAAAGGATGGGAGTTACACATTTACATCTATCAAGAGCAAAATAAGACAGCAAAGAGCACTGTTTGGGGTTTACAACTTCATCTCCCTTGCCATGACCGGCTTGCTTATCAGCAGAACTGGAGAGGATGAGGCAGGGAAGGTAGCAGCAGGGACCAATTTCAGATTCAATGGCACCATGAACAGACATATGTCCAGCCATACCTCTCCCATCTTTCACCTGCTGCCCACAGGCACCAATAAGCTTTGGAATATCCAGAATCTTGTCCCAAGGAGTTTAATCATTCTCTGGACAACAAATGTTTTATTTATATCCTTCCACGATCCTGCTAGATCATGGAAGAAAGTGGCCGTCCTGCCTTCAAAGAAGTTTCAAAGTACTACTTTTCCTGACAGTGGTTTCCTCCTTGTAACTGCAGGTGTCTCCCAAATTGTAGCCTTGACCCAGAACGGACATCTCCTGTGGCAGCATCATGCTAGTGACAAGCCTGATGCATGTTGCCATGGATGAGAACATGGATGTGAAAAACAGGTATCATTTGAAGAAAGAGGGTGGTTGACCATGCTCAGGCCTGTAATCAGCAATTTTTCTCAGCTGTATGACCAAGAAATGCAAACTTGACTTGAAGTTAGCAGTCTGGAAATCTCAGCAGTCCTGCACTGTGGAGATCCTCACGGGAAAGTTTGGGAACAATACCTATTACACTGACATGCATAGAAATATGACTTTGAAAACTCTATTTGTGCCCAAGACTGACAAGATGTTCATTCACTTGGTGACAGGCAGCAATTCACATGTGCTGGCTTTCAGTGCAAATATAATAGAAATTGGACTTATATGTGACAGAAACATCCAATAACTCTTGCATATAATTTTGGAGCAGCAGAACGTCTCTTCTTGTGCATAGGCTGACTTCTGTGATGGCATATGTGATGGAGAGACGTCTACTGTCACTGTGGATATCCCTGACAATATCATTGGCTATACTGATATGGCTCCCACAACTGCACTTACTGCAGCGCCCTGCCCACCTACAGGAAACAGCACTGAGAAGTAAATTCAGTTATACAAACAGCCAAAAATATATGACTCACAGTTTCTTGCCAGAGAAAATGCACAGCCAAACAATCTAAGGAGCAAAGCTTTACAAATCTGGGATGCCCTCTCCTGATACATTACAAAAATCTTCAGGCATCAGGTCTTGAGTTATGGGAAGATAGTAAGTACCAGAAGCATATCTCTGCCAACTTTATGTTTGAAATACACAGAATGCATAACTATGATTATCTTTGGACTGCATATGATGCAAAGTGCTTCTCTCAGACTCAGAATTGGACTTCTTTGCTGGAAGAACAGTCCATATACTGCATGGTCCAAAAGAAACTATATGGGCTGTAAGAATAGAAGTGCAGCTGAGTTAAAGTGGCCCTCCATCAAGCATCCCATTCTTCATAAAGATTAAAATAAGAACATTTTCCCTCCATATAATGGTCTATACATCTTTAAAGCCAGTGTAGTGGCTACATTGTATAGGTATTATGATTTATCTGTAACCTCATTATATAAACATGGTGCTTTTTCCACGAGCTATCTAAGCTTTTGGACAGCACTGTCAGGCATTCTGATTTTATTTTTGATTTTGACAAGATACTGCCTACCCTATTTATCACTAAAAACTGAATGCCAAAAAATGCCAAAAAGTCAAAGTATTTTCACTGCAATTTTTGAAAGCCTCTAGGAGAGCTAATTGCAGAAGTTCTTTTGTTTGGGAAAGTTTTTTGATATTAAAAAAATCTGATGGGGAAACTAACCCAGTGTCCTCTTCCTAATTATAAAATGAAATTTTTTATATTTTGAAGTTGTAAAAAAAAAGTTCATTTCACAATGGTTTTAACTTGTTAACCAGTTTTCCCCATTTTTTCCCCCCATTTATAATTCTAAACTTATCACTGACCATGTGTGGCTAGAGACAGTATAATTTATTTTTTTTTTCAAGCATATAATTTCAGAAACATGACAGTTTAATTTTAGGAAATTTTAATTTTAGGAAAAAACTTTTACATCAAGTGGACTGAAGATAATTTTTTGTTAGTAAGAATGAAGACTGTGACAAAGACCAATTCTTCCAAATTTCCAAATGTGAAGTTGTAAACAAAACATACAAAGAGCACAGCTTAGCACAGCTTTTCACTCCTGATGAGTAGCAGAACACCACCTAATAACTGTACTGTGAAAGACCAACATTCTCTAGAATTTCTAAATCCATCATATGGATGGACTTGGGTATTTAAATTAAATTGGTAGGCATTTTCCTTGTAGGATACTGTCTACACTCAGTACCGTAATAGCAAAAAAAAGTTAGTTTCTATATAGATCAGACAATTACTGTGAATCCTGTGCATTTGCAATATATGGCTTACTTTTTGGTATTTATTGCTAGTTAAAACCTTACTCTATTATACTGAACATTTAAACAAGATTTAAATAATACAGTTTAAGACAAAGACATTATAAATGCGTTTCCATCACAAGAAATTCAGATTTTAATTTAGTAATTTTAGATTTTAATTTAAATATTGGAATTCCCTCTCAAGCTTCAGAAGTGATATAAAACATAAAAGCCACCAACTACATGGCCTGATGTTCCCACCATTCTCAAACCATCCTTTCAGAAGTGTTGTGTGCCTTCTAAGTCATATTCAGGGCCTACGTGTATTGAAGACGTTAGAAAACCGTATTATTCCAGATACTCATTGCACAGAATCGTAACCTGTCAATGCAGCATTTCAACAAATCTTGGCAAAGCAGCCTGGAACTAGCTGAATTCTCACATCATTTGCTTCCCCATAGCATAGGATGTTAGAAGGGCACACTCCTAAATATGGAATAGATGACAGAAATTCACCCACCTTGTTCCAGGACCATGCTAGTTGGTGACACAGCACAAAAAAAATAAATTAGGATTTACGTACACAAAGGTGTGTAACTACTCCTATGTTTTACTTGATGCAAGTCTGATTTTCTCATTTTGAACATGGTAGAGAATTTGTGAAACTGTACATTTTTACTGAATTTAGAGATTTTGATCTCTTTGGTCAGCTCCATGCTTTACACAGAACATGATCTATACAACTGACAATGCTGCATGAAGGAACTGATGCTGATTTGGAAATAAAGCACTTTGGTTTGTGGTTTAATGTTTACAATAGAGTCATTCCGCAGACACATCATAACAGTCTTTTCTAACATGCTTTAAAGAGTTGGACTCAGATACCACCCTTCCATCGTTGTTTTAGAATATGACAAGTTGAGAATCTCAGTTTTTTTAAGCAGCATGCTGGGAAAGAGAAAAAAAGGGAGATTTCAATGAAGGGCGAAAAGAAAGCAAATGCTTTGTTGTTGGTGGCTTTTTTTTTTTTTTAAAGCAACATGATATTATATCAACAGCATAATCAAAGTCTGGTTTATTTGTAGGGTTGAAACAGCTTAGAATGCTGAGTTTTCTGAGTTTTGCTTAGTTGAGAACTCCTTGGGAACAGTTGCTATGCACAGGAAAAAAAAAATCTCATGTCTACATAAACAGACATAGAAAAGCATCTCATAAGTATATGATGAAGAGGCTGCTAATTTTGCCCATACTGAATAAAACATTCCTCCATCTCCTTAAGCCTCCTGCTCACCCTGTTCCTATAAGCATTGAGAAACATGAAGGGTTGATCTACATATGGTAGTTCTTTCAAGCCAAGCTACATGATCTGTGACAGTTTCTTTGTTTTAAAAACCTAGATATACACCAGTAGAAACATCAAGGACTGGTTTACTTAATCTAAAAGTTAGGATCATTAAAAAAAACTATGCCAGGCAGCAGTTAATTGAGTCAGCAGTAAGGCTACTCTTTACAACAGTGGAACTTCCAAGTCACGAGATATTTATTAGCAGTTTATTTTGACATGCTGAAAGTCAGTTAAATTCTGACTCATATGTCACGAAACTCACGTGGAAACATCCTCTGTCTGAATAATGCGACTTCTGCCACTCAAGTATTCAAAGAAGTGCTGAAAACACATCAGATGTGACTTACTACTTAGTGGCCTACAGCAGGATAGCTGGCTGGCATAAATAACATTTTCACTCCTAAAAAGATTGCCAAGACAGAGCACTCATGACATAGTGCAATGCCAAGAAAAATTTAGCAAGTGTAGCCTTGAAAGCTGCCCAACAGCAGAAAAGAACTCTGCCCCGGAAGCAGCACATTTGTTTTATAATATTCAACTATTCTGTTAATACATCAGCATAGTCATTAAGTATTACTATGAAAGGCCACGTGCTGTGAATGAATTCAAAGACTTTTCAGGAATTTAAGTCCTGGAAACAGACATACAGTAGTGCTGCATAAAAGGTGTCAAAAAAAAAAAAAAAAGCTTCTGAAGGCAGATTTACTGTTTCATAAGTCAGTGTTGTTCTGTGATGGAATTTCCTTCAGCCACATGACACAGCAGACAGAAGTCTTCTGTTTCTCCTTGTACTCAGATAATCCACCATAAACCACATCTCCTAACTCTATGCTGGTTTTGCTGCACTCGATTACTTCGCAGCCTTCTCTACGGTCAGCAGCTACTACTCAAATTAAAAATCCTCACCACATACTAACTGATATTCCCCAGGTAGCTGAATCCTGAGACTTGCTCCCAGAAATACCATGTGAGAACTCAAAAGACAAATATAGCAACCTCTGCAATTTTCCATGTATACCAACACTACACATGACAAGATAGAAATTTCAGAGCAAAAAGGACTAGAATGAACATATTCTAATGTACACAACTGAATTTATATACAAAATCAGCACTAGTAGGTCGCCAAAGCTGTATAAAAAGGAAGGAAAAACAATTAAAGGCAGCAGTCCATACAGTGAATATGGTGTATGTTTTATTCTATTTACAGTACATTTGTTATAAATATAATACATTTCTTGAAAATCTTGAGTAGATTTTTTTTTAAAACAGATCAATTGTTTTAGTTACATAATAAAGCAAGTGACAATTTAAATGACAATCTCATGGTTGTGAAATAGTGCATTCTGTGCTGAGATGAATGAGAAAAAAATACTCAAACTGGTTGAAGAAATTATTTTTTAAACACCATAGGTGGGGCTTGTATGTAAACCTTGACAGGTCATCAGCTTTCATAAACATGAAAACTCAAAACAAAGTTTTATACTAAAGAATTGAGGAACAGATTGGAGATACCCTATTGAACTTCACAGTAAGGTTGGGATTTATCATGACTAATGGCTTTAGACAGGAAAAAGCCAGTGATGGTTTCTTCCTGAACCATATCCTAATACAGCCACAAATATTAAACACACCATGCTGGAAGTTGTAACAGCAGTCAAGCTGCGTTTTTGACAGGGCATAGGACATACAAATATGTTCAGATTTGGAGTTAAAGATTATTTTGTGTTATGAATATCTTAATTACCGGAGAAGAAATACATTATAAAAGGATAAACGAATTTTCAGTCCAACGTGCGTTGCATTGAGAAACAAATTGACAAGTAGTCTGAATATTTTGCTATTTTCTTTCCTACACAATCTCTAGTAACAAGTTAGATGTTTGAGGTGCTATTTCAAAAAACTGCAGCAAAATGTCAACCAGCAATATAAGAAAAGAATCCCATTTATTTTGTCTTTTAGTATGATTTTTCAGAAGTGGTCAGATATTATTAATAATAATCAGTGCAGGCATGGAGTTCTGCTGACTCGTTTCAAACAAAGTAACTTGGTCCGCTAGCTTGGCAAATACTCTGGGGGTTCCAAGATTATAGACACCTGTATGAACAAAGCAAGCTTTTAGCTGCAAGCTATAGACTTCCTGGCTTTTCAGTTGAAGCTTGTACTGTGTTTGCCCAAGCCACGTAAAAGATCCATGGATTTCTAGTGCTTCTGGGCTGAAAAAAAAGGTAACAGGAGTTATTTCTTCGCATTTCAGACATTAGCAGTTTACATGAACCCTTCAATTTGAAGCTTTCCCAAAACTTCCGAACGCAGTGTGTTCACAATCAGCCCCTTACAAATATGCTCATTTATGCTTTCTGAAAACTAACCGAAAACCAGGAATTGGACAACTAAGTTCCTACTCTGGCAGTCTTTAGATGCTAGAGTGCGAACCGTTGGTCTTCTTCGGAATCTTAGAAGTTGCTGGGTCTTTTTCATTACTTGCCTATAATATTTTCCCTTAAATCACTGCATTCCTCAAATACTTCATTGTTCCACCCTCCCAACCTTATCATTAAGAGGTTATGATTTTTCTAGGAAGACAAGCCTAGATTTTGAAAGGCAATAGCAATCAAAGATACAGACAGAAGCGTGCTTAACATTTAACCAAGATGCTAAACACAGTTTCAAGATGTTTGTTTTCAGCATGTTTGTCCTCTTTCCCACCATGCATACCACGACATCACCTTAGGGATCCATTAAGATACTCAACGCCCACTCATCGGGTCCATTTAACTGAGTCCTCTTTACTTCTTTCCAAATACCTTTTTACTGCTCTGAGACTCACATGAACTTTTACAACTATTCTTCCTTTGGCTTAGATGGACCAGTTTCTTTAAAACACTTAATATATTCTTAATACATTAAGTTCTAAATATATTGCACACCATACACAAAACTTGATATATCTATTTGTAATTATAAATTCCAGTGTACTGCCAGCTTTTATAGAACCATGACATAACAATAGCCTAGATAACAAGATACCAATTGTCAGTTTTTAAAAAGTCATCAGACATCAACAGAAATAGTTAACATGGATATACACAGGCACTGCAGTAATTTGGTGGTTACGGTGGAGGGAGGTGGTTTGGTATTTTGCTTTTTTTATTTTTTTTAAATAAGTGTCAAGGCATGTAACTGCAATACCCAGTCAGACTGGGTCTTATAATGCTTTAAGAGAGCAACCACCTCATGAAAACAAAGAAGTTCAGTGAATAGCTTTCCAGTTTTAACCAATAAATTGAAGACTTTATCCTTCTAATCTTTGTTTCTGAACCCGTGTGTTAAGCTCTGGGTTTTTAATTTCTTGTTTACCACGTAAGACAGTCCATTGGCAAGAAGCAAGCATTCCCCATAAACAAGTCCTCAATGTCTCTCAATCCGTCATGTCATCTCCCTCCCTACCCCCTCCCCCAAGATCATTCAAATCAAGAGTCCCACAGGTTTATTTTGTGGTAAATCAAGGTAAATCAGGTAGCATTGTATCTAGGATTAGGGTTCACATGAATTTTACACGAGTTAAACTGCCTTTTATTAACAGAAATGAAAACTAACAATACCTCAGTACTACTGAATTCAATCTATCCCACTGAAATATCTAAAACTTTTAGAAACAATTCACAAAATGTTTCCCCAGTGTAGTATTCTTACATAGTACTCCAATTCTAGCTGAAAAGCCAGTCATAAGAATACATGTAAGCTGGTAAAATACTAGGGGAAATCTTAGAACCTTAGGTATTTTTATGACAACATTTTATACTAGATCACATTACAGCATAAACTATTCAAGTTTATACTTCAAAAGTTGTTTTCTACAAATGACTTGATATTTTAAAAATGAAAAAAGCAACCTGTTTAGTAATGGAAGTTTGCTAAAGCCAGTATTCTGCAAGTTTAAGAATGTTTCCACTTTTTTTCCAGAAAAGGTCTGCAAAGTTTAATTTAACTACTTGGCCCTCTCTTAGATACAGCCAAAAGCAAAACAAAAATTGATACGTGACTGAAGACAGACATTTGACTGTATGAAGCCTAGATCACCTTGCATTCTTCTATTGAAGCCACTATTATAAAGATCTTGTTCTAGATATTCAGTGTAGTTAAACTGCAAAACTTCCTAAAACTAGGAAGCAATCTCAGGAAATGTTTTGATTAACATCCATGCATTACCTTGTTGTTTTATGCCGCAAATCAATCATCACATCTACAACAGCCTGGGAACAATTGGAAAGTAGGAGAGTGACAGGTACCAGACAGAGGCTGCAAAGACAAATAGTTTCACAGCAATTAAAAAAAGTATAATTAAAGACTATCTAGAATAAGATTTAAGTAGTCAAAAGAAATTTCAGGTCATGCAAAATTAACATGTAGTTGTCTATTATACAACAGTCTGAGACAGTGTACATAATACAATCACTTAGTGTCAGTAACTCTACTCAATGTAAAAAAACTATCAAGCCAATTAAGCCAATTCTGTTCGGATCATTTCCATTTTAGGAGAGTCAAGCATTTTTGCAGGTTTCAACTAATTCACCCTAGTAGTCGTCTATTTGACAGGTTAATTTTGAGATTCTTCCAGGAGCCCAAGCAATCTAGACCATTATCATCTTTATTTTTGACATAAGTCTGAACAATGGCTGATCTTGACAAGTCATATACTGTAGACATAGCAATTCTTTTAATTTAAGAGTACTGTAGCTTTGCTGAGCTCCTCAGAGCAGTTACGCTGTTTCCTCCTTTGACACCCACCAAAATGCACACAAAGGCACCAGAGTATTTATTTTGTTTTCAGTAAGTTACCAGTTAACATTAAAACTGCAAACTGTGATATTACAGCCTGTTTTTTCTACTCTAAACTTCCATTTTACTTATGTATTACCTAAGCAGCAAGTTTAGGAACTCAGCAAGATTTCATGCTGTTTTGTCTTCTGTACTATAATCCACATTGCATCTCTCAACAGGATTTACATCAAATTAACAATATTTCAAAAGGTTCTGCAGAAAGCATTCCACTAACCTTTTTTGATGAAAAGAATGACTGAAAGACTCTGGGTAATGAAGACTCGTCTTGATAAGACTGGAAAGCTGCTCTGGTGTTGGTCTTGCAGGTCCTGGTGTACTTTCTGGTCGAAAAAACTTTAAGAGAGCCATTTCCGGTAACTCCTGAAACAAATTCAGAATGACATTTAAAACATTGGCATGAAACACCATGTAACACAGTAAATCCAGTCACAGAAGTTACAAGTTTTTATTATGAACTCTAATTCCAGGGACATGCCTACAGCTTAATTATTCCAATTTTTGTATTTAAGCATTCTAAGTAAGGAAATGATATGGTTATCAGTTACCTTCTTTTGAGAGAGATTTCACAGTTGACTGTGAAAAAACTATCTGTGCAAGTTTCACAAAAGCAGGCTAGTGTTGTGGTAATTTGATGCATTTTGGTTTTGGTTTTGTTTTCTTTTATTTTCTTTTATTTCTATTATTTGAAGAAAAAGGGACAGCATTTAGTTCCCTAATTCAGAAGCTGTAACTAGAAAAAAAAACCATCACCTACCCTGGGAAGTTCACAACAGAAAAGCCAATAACCAAGTTTCCCAGAACAGATCCAAAGTAAAGCAAACAAGTTTATGGAAAACATGCTAACAGTGACAGGAGGATTTGAAAACACAGAATATCTTAAGAATTGTATAGCAAGCTCTTGTAGACACAGAAGTTGCCTTTCCTTGTCCCCAGCTGAAAGCCCAAGTAAAGCACTGTCATTACTTGGGATTCATCCTAACATTACAAGCAGAATCAATCTCTGAAGCAGAAGAAATCAGATGACAAAGATGCAATACCAAATGAGACAATCTGGCTACATTTGGTCGAGCATTACAGTAATGCTGAACTCTGATCAACATTTAATCTGTTTTGCAAGCAGGATTTATTGAGGCAGGGGCTACCTTCTTCATTGTCTTAAGAAACTATTCTACAAAAGTCCACCTCTAGAAAAAATAGATTTTACAGCAATAAATGTGACTACTTAAAGTGAGGAAAGATTTAAACACAAATAAGACAGTACACTGCGCAAAGTAATACTTTTCATTTAAGGATGGGGAATTATACCTTCTAAGTTGAACAGAAATACTAAAGGCAATAAAACCTGACTCAAACATACTCACGGGGCTCAGTGAAATCTGCAAGCATTCTGCAATCTGTAAACATCAATGTTATCCTCTGATTTCCCAGATAAGCCAGGTTTTTTTTGGTGGTTTTTTTTCCCCCCTTTCTTCTTGGAAGTACAAGTAGCTTTCTTAAAATATATTTCATTGTTACTGCGTAGTCTCTCTCCCCCCAAATTACTTTAAGCCCTGAATGAATTTATTAGTTCCACCCTAACCTTATATGTACCTATTTTGATGGAACTTGACAGCATGAAAAACACCAGCCTTTGAGAGTTCGAATTATAGTTTTTCATTTGAATGTATCTCAAATTATAACAACCTCTTTGACCATACACCAATATCCTACATACTGTAGTTTGCCCTAGAGTTAATTACCTGTTCCAAGTCCTCCCAATCAGAACTCCCGAGTATTTTTTTAAAACCCTACAAAAGACAAATACGAAGATTTATCTCTACAAATAGACAAAAACATCATGAAATGCAGCAGGAACATTTACTGGTGAAAGTGCAGTATACTAGTAATATTTCAAATCTCTATTTCTAACACTACACCTCTATTGAAGGACTGGAAGATAGCAAGATTAACAGTTTACCATAACAGGGCTAAATTTTAATTCCAGTCACGCTCTAGGTGTCAGATTCAGCTAAAGACATTCATTTCATTCATTTCTTCATTCAGCTGCTCAAGTCTTTTTTTTTTTTTTTTTTTTCCAATCTATCTGTAACAAGGGCTGTATGATATTTAGCACGATTCTCTTACTTAATGCTTCAGGAGGGAATTAAACACTTACAAATGGTAACCAAGAAGATCTGCATGCAGATCATGGAGCTACCTAGAGATATCTAGTAAGAAATGCCAAGTTTAAAGATGCATTAAACTCCTTCCCTACCCTGGAGTTTCAGAAATTGAATCAAAACTACCAAAAAAAGAAACCCATACTCACTTGGGTACCTGTACCCTCCCCTTCAAGAATATGCACCAAACAGATAATAGCCTCAAGTCACACTTAAAGCAAAACAAGACCAAAAATTAAATGAGTGGTATTTTGTTGCTCAAATTCTAGAACACCAACCCAAATGGAGTTTTGCCTTTTTAAAGTTCTGAGACCTAAAGTCAGCTTGTTGACCCATTATAGTTCTTTGTAAAGCCTCTGTGGGCCACAGTACACAGCAAGCACCGTGTGTTCCATACAAGAAGGCCACAACGACATTCAGCATGCTCCCTTTAAATAATAGTTTAGGCGCAATTTGAAGATCTCAACATTATAACAGTAGCAATATAGACAAGCTCGAACGGAGCGGATTTCATCATAGAAAGAGTTTGGAAGAATTGAACTTGACAGTTACAGCAGAACCTTTTTTCCCCTGCCAAGTACTATAGCTGCATTTAAGTTCGACTTTAAGTTGGACTTTTTTTTTAATGGAAACATTCAATAGATAGCAGCAACAGAACTGCACTGCTCCCACATGTGCCTTCCAATAGCTTCGAACTGTACGACTGGTACTAGAAAAGCTGTTTCTGTTAATAGAAACCTTTTTACTGTCCAAAGTCATCTACAAAGGTCAGCTTAAAACATATACCTATAAACACAAGCTTACTGTTCCAACTAGAATAATCTTCATAACTTTGCTATTTATTCTGTAATTATTAAAAAAAAAGGACCATTAGAGTGAGGTTTTTTGCTTCTTTGAAACAAAGAAGTGTATTATCCCTAGTTACACTTCTGAAATTGTGTACTATTCACACCAGTTTTTGATTTCTCCTGAAACTGCACTAATAAACTAATTACAGCTAGAAAACTCAAAGTTTACACACTGATCAACATAGCTTTTGCATTATATGATACGTGTAATAGATAGGTCTGCCCATAATAAATCCTTTAACTTTAAAAGGCACTTTTGAAGTACGAAGTCCTTCCTTTCCATCAGATGGGCAGAAACTACGGTATCCTTACAAGCAACCATTAAATTTTTTCTTTTAAGGAGTTTTGGACAACTTAAAGTTTTCAAGTTCAGAGACAATCTTCCCAATGATTGGGTCAACGTGCTCTTAAAGATATTAGAAAAAAATAAAAGAGTGCCATTTTTAAATCTCAGTTTTAAACTGATTTTCCTTACCACATGATTTGTCTATATTCACCCTAACTCCCGAGTTACATCGATATTAAGAAGCAGCGCTACCAAAAGCGATCATCTCTGAAGTTTCATCCATGCCCTAAGTATTTCATGGAGTTTCCTTTGGGCTAGCACTAGTCCGATCCACAGAACTGAAATAGCAACCCAGAAGCACATCTTGCACAGTCCTGGAATGTACGCAGATTATTCCTCTCTGGAAGAAATCTATAAGCTTGTGCATTACAGGACCCCTCCACAATAAAAGGAGAGAGCCATACATGGGAACAGAATCACTTAAAGTATGCTTGATTTAAGGCACTCATACATACATAACCTCACGTAAACAAGTTAGAACTAAATCACGCTCATAAGCTAAGACGTTCCACAAGTATGGGTGCTAGTAGTGTAAGATGATGATGAAATTCTAAAGTGCTAAGTCTCTACTAGGCTGCTCCTCATCTTTAGTCAGGGTCAAGTCTCTGTTAATCAAAATTACAGCAAACACCCCAGCCTGTAATGCTACTTCAACCCCACTATATTGACTGCACTGTACTTTTGCTTCAGAACCTTTCTGCTTGAATTGACTGGATTAGGAAAAAAAAATAGGAGAAAAAAATAGAAAGTAGTATTGAGCAACAGCCCTAGCTGAGAATGGACGTTTGAAGAAATCTGAAGTTACTCTATCCTTTAAGTTATGGTAAAGAACTCAAGTGGCAGAATAGCTGTATTTTAGATGCAGTCATATTTTGACCTTCATTTAATACAGCTGAATTTCTGAAAACAGACTTCAAAAGAGAAACAGACTCCCTAGCAGTATTGCTGTCAAAAAAAGACATTATCTACAAGTACCAGTTAGTTTTTATTAGTGAGGGTCTTACTTTGCCTAGGCCACATACCATGTTGCACCTCTGAGTTTCTGATTCAGCAAAAAGCTGTATTTAGCAGTTTTTTTCTTACCTTTTGCAAAAGTTTTTTCCCCCCCCCCTCAAAGTACGTGTGATGGAAAGGACAGGTAGATAAACATTTTCTGCACTGTTCAGAGAGCTTTCTATACGACATATAAAAACATTCCTCTATATAAAACTATTTATATACTTATATATAAATATATAAAAAACAGTCCTCTATATAAAAACTTTCCTCTGGTTTAACAGAATCAGTATTCGTTAAACGTTCTGTCAGCATTGTGTTCCAATTCTGAAGTTCTAGAAGATGCAAGTAGCTCCTCACATCACCTGACATACCTACTGTGTCCAGCAACCTATGCTCAAAAACATTTAATCACCTACTCAATTTTGCAGATAAAAACATCGTAGTGTAAACAAAAAGTCTCTCTACAGTGACAGAAAACCAGTAAGCTTCAAAGATGTAGTTATCACTGCCTTGTTTATAATGACAAAAGTTTAACGTCTGTAATTATATATTGAACACACATGGGAATAGAGTAAAGCATGTGCATTTGAGCTTTCAAATAAAGTTCATATAGAATTTCACTTTTTCTCTTTTTTTATAGAGAAGGTATAGAGAAATTTTAGCCAGAAACATTTTAAGCGTTCCCTTAACCACATTATCCTGTATTTTGTGGAAACCATACTTTTTTTTAAATCAAATGTTTTGCCAAGTTATGTTGCTGTGCTACAGGAATAATCGCATCCTGTTGTCTGTTCCACAATGAACCAAATGGAAGTAACCTGTCCTTGCATTTCGGTCAGAAGACTTAACATTTTAGCTGAGAAACCTTAAGATGACTTATGTATCAGCACACGCAATTACCAATCTATTGAGAAACATGTCAATGAATACATATCCAGCGCTTCTCTAATGCGGACCTTTACTGAAGCTTTGTTTCTCTGACAAGTCATTCAAGTTTGAACAACTCCAAACACAACCCTTTAAGGCTAGCAAAGAATTATTCAGTCAGTAACTGACAAAGCAGAGGTCAGCAAGTACAGAGAAGTTAATCCCACCCCCACCCCCTCCCCCCAAGAGCAAGCTATCCAAATTTATTTAATGCAATTATTTGAAGAATTCCATTAAGATTGGAATCACTTGGAGTTTACTTTAAAATAAATTAATAATACAAAACAAAGTGGGAGGGGGTACAGTTTTATTCATGTTTTCTAGAAGTCTGTGAAATTGTTCTTTGTTGGGAGTTGCTGTATTGCCAGAAGCAACAGTTTCGTTGGTGGTTACAACACCATGAAACAGAAGCAGTTCAAGTAAAGAGGAAAAAAAGCCACTCAAAAAGCAACAAGCAGAAACACAGCAAGAAATGCAGGGAGTGGAGCAGATTCTTGCATCCTAGGTGACCACCTTTTGAAATCTGCATACATCTACTTTCCAGAACTGAGTAGCATTTACTGGTGGTAGAAAGCATGCATCTCCATCTCCCTCTGCTGTCTAGTCGACAGAAAACAGCTAAATGCTATACTGTCAGCCCAAGTCACTCAAACTGCCTAGTTTCCAACCCTGTTGATGACTTATACAAAATAAACACAGATTTACACAGAAACTATATGACTGTTGCAAATCCAGAAACTACGTACTGAAAACATAATGGCACAAGTACTGTTTGACTTCGTGATTTCCTCCACCCCATTTCACTGCTTGTGTAACTTTAACTAAAGAGCAACATATTTTAAACAGAATATGCAAGCCTTAACTAACAGATGAAGTATATTATTTTCCCTGCATAGCCTCATTTAATCCTATTTTGGGGGATTTTTTGGTATTCTTTAATTCTTAACTTCATTCGCTCCACATATTTAACTGCTGCAAAGTCTGTGTTCATTTAACTTGTCACAGAGGACAATCAACTGATCAGAAGTAGCCAGCATGGGTTTATAAAAGGCAGGTCCTGCTTGATTAACCTGACCTCCTTCTGAGGCAAGATGACCTAATAAGCAGATAAGGACAAGACTGCGGATGTTACCTGGATTTTGGTAACACGTTTGACATTGTTTCCTATAGTTTCTCTGGAAGAACATGGTTGTTCATGGCTTGGACAGGTGTACAGTTCTTTGGGTGAAGAACTGGCCGAAGAGTCGCAGTGCATAGGAGTTCAATCTGGCTGATGGCCAGTCATCAGTAGTGCTCTCCAGGGCTCAGTTTTAGGGACAGTTTTGCTTAACATTTTCATCAAAATTTTGGTGAGGGGATTGAGGGTACCCTCAGTAAGTTTCCAGATGATACCAAGTTAGGCAGGCCTGTTGATCTGCTTGAATGTAAGGGAAGCTTTGCAGAGGGTTCTCAATAGGCTAAATCAACATGGATCCCAGTCATGACATTCAACAGGGCTTGGTGCTGGGTTCTGCACCCAGGTCATAACAACCCCAAGCAGTGGTACAGGCTTGGGAAAGAATGGCTAGTTGCCTGGCAAAAAAGGACCTGGGGGGTGCTTGTCAAGCTGAACATGAGCCAGCAGTGTGCCCAGCTGGCCAAGGCAGCCAAAGGCATCCTGACCCATACAAAAAAAAAAAAAAAAAGCGTGGCCAGTAGGACCAGGGAAGTAATTGGACCCCTGCACAGGGCACCAATGAGACCACACTTCAAATACTGTTTGGTTTAGGGCCCCTCACTACAATAAGGGTGTTGACTTGCTCCAGTGTATGCAGAGAAGCGCACTGAAGCTGGTGAAGGGAGCACAAAACAAGGCTTATAAGGAGCAACCATGGGAACCGGGGTTTAGTGTGGACAACAGCAGGCTGAGGGGAGACCTCATTCCTCTCCACAACTACCTTAAAGGAGGCTGTAATAAGGAGGGTGTCCATCTCTTTTCTCAAATAACAGCATGTGAGGAAACTGTCTCAAATTGCACAAGGGGAGGTTTATATTTCTTCGTGGACAGGGTGGTCTAGCTTTGGAACAGGCCACCCATAGGAGTAGTGGAGGTATTCAAGAGACATATGGACACCAAAGGACAGGGTAGGGATTCCGTACGTCAGGCTCACAGTTGGGCTTGATCATGAAGGTCTTTCCCAACCTTCGAACTCAGAGTTTGTCTTCTCTTCTCACAATATAAAATTGTATGTGAGCATACAAAGTCTCTCCTTCTGCCATCCTGAAATTACAGGCTCTTAAAGTCCAATTTCAACCTGAGCTTTGGTTACCATGAAGACAGAGGAGTTAAGCATTTATTAAAAACAAACCCCTATTCTTAAACTAGATTTCAATAGCATGACAGTAGATAGATTTCTGCTCCTGCAGAACAGAATGGTTCAAAAGAAGCTCTGAGAATTTGTTCATTAAGAAGGTACATACAATCAATGTAGCATCTATTTGTAGTTGTAACAAAAATATTGATGAGAATACAGCCTCTAATCTTTAAGAGGGTAGCATGCATTCCTCAAAACAAGTTGTGATCATTTTTGTTTAGCTTGAAACAACTGAACTCAATGCAAACATCTAGTGTTCTGATACAGTCAACAAAAAATGAAAACCCCTATACCTAGCATGTCTAATGTTTGATGATATGTTTATTTTAGGATGCAGATGCAATTCATTCCTACTTCTCTCCCCATCCATTTGCTAGAACAAGACCTCAATGAGATCAAGGAGCAAAGTCAACAGCATTTTCTCTTGGAACTTCAGATGTTTACAGTATGATCTACTGTTCTACATACAACTTTAAAATACAGGACAGAATATTAGAATGGGAAGTAGTCAGACTAATAAAGCATAATATTGTACACCATAACTTCAGTCCACACATGCAGAGGCTTCTGTTATTTTTGCAAGAGAAGCTTTTTCAGAAGTTTGGGTTTAGTTTTCTGATTCTTCAGTGAGAATGAACAGCAGCCGGTTTAGATCAAACTTATGTCCCTTCTGATCTATTTAAATTTCATAGCATAAAAGGACTAAATGGCAAAGTCTTACTGATGTAAAATACTTACAGGCTTATGAACCAAAGCCAAATGCACAGCTTCAGATATCCAAGCAATTCACTATTTGTGCTATAACAATCTCTATAGAAAGTCATATTTGTCTTAATGCTTTCTTACCGGAGAAGAGTAAGAGGGCTCACTAAAAGCTGTATATGTAATGCAATGTTGGTAAAAACAAAGAAACCAGCACCAAAGCAAGAAGGAACGGCATTGTACTGGTCAACAGAAAACTAAATAATTATGGTTTTTATTTTACACATTAGCCACTTTCATACACAAATTGTATCTGTCATACACATGTTTTTATGCAAACCTAACTCTCATAACTGTTACTGTTTGTGTACCAAGAGACAAATTTCTTGCAGATGTTATTTTCTTTGTATAACCACACAGGCTATAAAATTTGAAAATGAATTATTAGTTTATATATTCAAATAAATATTTCTATGTCTAACTAATTTCCCCAGAGTTTCTGCTTTTGTTTTTAAAATTTTACAATAAAGGCCTTCACTTAGTTGTGTGTAGTAGAATTCACAAAGTTTTTATCCTGTTAACACTTCATTACTTAGTTTTACCTTTGACTTAATCCATTAATAAGCTGCTAGATGTAGTCTGAAATACCACAGAACAGTTTACAAAACAACATAGCTGTACCTCACTGAGGTCTTATATTAGATTTTACAAAAAGCACACAAAATGATTCCACTTCCATTTACAAGAAAATAGATCACATACAGTTTGAGAAAGAAGCAATTGCAAACGAAAGTTTCATAGTAGATTACCTGCTTCTGAGGAAACGAAAAAGCCTCCTTCCCAACTGTGTTAAGAGCAATATGATGCTGACCTTCCAAAATAAGCTGCTTATTGTCTTCCACAACATATGCCTACAAAATACAGAGCAGAGACCACAGACATTAGCAGACCAAAATATATATGTTAAGCTTTATAGTCAACATTCTCTCCTTAACTAGAAGATGTTTTGTCAAAAACCTAAATACTAACTTGACTTACATATTTATGTTTATGCTTTAAACTTTGCAAGCACAGACAACAACTGTGGTTCACACTGCTAATTGCCACTACTTAAGATTTGCATTCTGGTAAATTGGGTCTTCCTCTTCAAAGCAGACGGGGTCACTCTTACAGATCTATGATAAAAGCAAGCATTATGAAAACTTAAAATGTATGTTTTGTTAAATTTTCTCTTTAAAAAAAAAAAAAAAGAGCTGATAAGAACTGGGTGCATCTAGGACAGCATAAAACCATTTAAGTGATTTACTACAAGTATTAGGACTGTTTTGTTTACTTACCACTTTTTTAGTTCATTAGTCTGGTTTTAAAAAGTTACATCTGCAAGTTTTGTACAAGTATGCTGGAAAGTTCAGGATGCCACATTATTTTCTACATGTTAAAACTCAGTCAAATTCCAGAGAGCTTACAACTATACGTACCTTCCACAGTACAACGACATTCAAGTCCACTTCACTGCATCTTTGTACCAATCTGACTGCCTCATCAAATGATTGTTTCACAGCCCTCTGAGATCCATGAGTATGAGATTGCACATGTGTTTTTTTTAATTCAGAGGATAAGCTTTGAAAAAGAAAGTCTGCACAAGGACTAGCTGAACTTATTATCTGGAAGATGAAAGAAAGTGCTCTCAGGAAAAGATGCAAGCTGTTACACGTTTCTCTAACAGAACTTATCATTGTAGTATTTCAGTTCCATGCTCAAACAACCTCTTGTAAATATGTAGCATACGTCATTTTGGTTACAATACTTGCTCTTTTTACAGACATCAACACTACATAGTGAAGCTTCCAAAGCAACATACGGGAACAGAGCTACAGATCACTGGTCTAAAATCGTAAGTACTGAACTTAGAAATAAGGTCTTTGATTATTACCAGACAGCCTACCAAGATATAATCAAGTGTGGAGGAGAGAGCTGGAGTGTCTCCTCTGAACTAACATATACGCAAATCACTATTGCTTTATTAATAGTGATTAGTATTTTGACTAATTATTAGGTTAATAATAAGATTCTTCCAGTTAATTACCCTAACTGCTAGTTAGGAACGTACACGTTACTAGCAAAAATTAGAGATTGCATAGCATGTTCCACCTGTTTTACAGGTACAGAAGTACTGTGCTGTTTGTCAAGTTTGGAAAAGCTTAGCATAAGCTATGACAAATATCAAAAGCTTGTTAAGGAAGTGATGGTTAAGACAGACATCAATGATGCCTGGACAAACATGATAAATAAGACTACCTCCATTTAAAAAAAAAGTGTTAGACATTTGAGAATACTCTCTTGCAGAGATGCTTATTTTTTTCATCAGCAGAATACTTATATCCAAGGAGAAAAACTGCTTTTTGAAGTAACTGTCTAGAAGGGAAAGAACCCTTCCCACAGGCCAAGTGGAGAATATTTTCTTACAAGAAAGCGCAAGTTCATGAAGCCTATCCAGATTTTCAGTCATAAATTGAGTATATGTCTATACATCTATTAGAGAAATGGCATTGAGTAGCTTTTCTTTGGCTTTTAAAAGCCAGGTGCATACATGGAAAATACAATCTCAACATAAAACAAGCAACCTAGTACTAACATCCAACTAACCAAATTCACTATCCTAGTGTAATTTCTGATCCAATACAGTGTCTTATTTTCTCAGGTTTTGGAAAAATATTCCATGTACCAAGATCATTTTTAAACTGATTCTTCTTCAGACATTTGTATGCTTAAACAGAGTAATAGGATGGGGTAGCCTGTAATTTTAACCATCTTTCAAGAAATCAGAGAAATAGACTCCCTGAATTGATTGCAAGCTAAATTACTGGTTTTGAAATTTCAGTACCTACATTCATTAGAGGTTTCCACCGTTTACAATAATCTGGAGTTAGAATTTTTAACTTATCTTTGTGAAAAGATAAAAAAAAAAAAAAGCAATAGGATAAGTAAAAAAGGATTTCACTAGGCTACTCGCAAAGACAAAATATGCAGTTGTACCAGTTAACTTACCTGCTCATTTCCAAAGACAATATCGGCAAATGTGTAGTTTTCTAAGGGATAAAAAGAGAAGGCGTTATTTCAGCATCACAGAGTCAACTGCAGTATACAACATCCCAACTGTATTCCCCTTCAGAAGTGTATTCCCCTTCAGAAGTGTTACCTCATTCAAAAGAGAACCTACCTTCTGAGTTTTTGCATCTTACTGCTTTAAAGCACAGCTTTGCTTTCTCTCTGCTAGCAAGTTTAGTATCTGAAAGAAAAAATTGCAAGATTTTTTCCCCTCAGCATAATCACATAGGATCACACATTAGCCATAAGTCAGCCTTTGAACTTCACAAATAAAACCACACTGACACTTACATAGCATGTCTGAACAAGCAGAAAGTAAAGATGACCTTCTGCTAACCCATTCCACTTACTTGTTTATCACAAAACAAGCTTTACTATGTAAAGCAGATAAAGAGAAAGAAGGAACAGAAGGTAAAATCACATCCTTCAATACTAATGCAAGAGGAAGATTTGTCTAGATTTACTTTAAATATATAAAGCATAGGCATGCATGTAAAGATAGCACATCAGATACAGTAATAGATGTCTATTTTCTTGGGTTGCCTTTTCAAAAATTATTAGGTTATATTAGCTCAGGCAGGATACACAGCACTAGCAATTCCGGTATATTTCTAATAACTGAATAGAGCATTTGTGAAATATTCTGTTGATTACACTGATATAAACAAACAAAAAATGCCATGAGACATTTTTCTTGTAAGGCAAGTTATCAACCAACTTAAACATGGATTTCTCCACAAAACTTAAAATAATTTACCTGTAAATTAAGACCATTTTTTTAAGACCATTTTTTAATTAATGAAAGTTAAAAAACATTTCACTTGAAAGGAACACAAAAACACCTATAGCTGGGTTAATCTGAAATGCAAGTTCAATTTCTTAGAAGCTTAATTTTCTCATCAGGCAGAAGCTGGACTTGCTATCCTTTTGGTACTAAGGATACACACCTTTGTCTTCAGAGATGTTAACAGATTTTTGAAGCTTCCAGTGTTTGCTATTACTCGAAACTTGAACTATATGAAATTCTTTAACACCAGCCTCACTCTAAGAAAGAGACAAAAATAATGTCAAATAAGACCAGTCATACTTGTAATGTTCTTCATTGCACAGTAAGCATTCATCACAAAGTGGTATTGTTGAAATCTTCATTTTACTCCTCATTCACACCATCTGCAATACAGTACTAAGGAGACAAGAACAGACTGAAGACCCACTGTAATATAAAACAGTCCCAGCTCCCAGGAACTTCAAATTCCAGTAAGCAAAGCTATAAGAAGATGAAAAAAATCCTATGGAAAAACTCCCATGAGGTGGCATTTTAGAATAACATGACTATAATAAAACCTAGACTTGTTTAAACTCCAGTGCAGACCACTGTCCAGAAGGGGACTTAATTTCTAAGATTACTTCAAGATTCTTAGAAAAAACAAACCCCAGAAATTCAACAACTCTTAAAATTACGTGTATATATACACATGATGGAAAGTAGCTTTTGGGATCGTCTTCTCTATTGGAAAGAATGAAATGACAGTGGAAAGTTAACTTTTACACAATATCATCTGTAAACTGACTGAGTGCTTTGTACACTTCCTCCTCCTCAAAGAACGCTGGCAATATTCACCTTAATATCTGAAGAACTACACACTTAACATGAAATGACAAATCAGCTCCAAAGTTCTTTGTGATTCCACTACCATTTAAGTGTCCAGGAATTCTAATAAGCAGAGGATTTGATTTCCTGGCCTTGTTGTTGAAAAAAATGAGAGCAGCTTTAACATTTGCTTTGCTAAGCCAACAGACATATCTGCATTTGGATTGTGCTTCCAAAAATGTGAGAGTTTATTAATGAATGCGGACACAGAAACTTCCTTCAGATTATCACTAATTCTGTCGGGGGTGTAGCACAGAGAAGGAACACAGGTTGTCTCATTCAGGAAGTCGCAAGCATTAGGAACTTCCATGAATTTGGAATAAGTCTTCCAAAAGGAACTTGAAGACGAATTCAAAATCACATACATTTAACGTAGAGGTGGTTCTAGCAGATATCCACAGCTAGTTTTGAGTCATAACTTACTTACTGTTAGTACTTTCTTTCCAACATTAATTGAAAAGTCTAAATATGCAAGGCTTACTTAATATTTCCAGTCAGAGTGCTAGTATAAAAGCTCTCAATTAAATATTGGTTCTACTGGAGATGTTTACATGTCTGCTGAGCTTAAGAGTAGTACTGTCATTAAAAGAAAAAGAACTTACAGTATTGATATTTTCTACATCCACAAACACCAACATGTTGTCCCCTCTGCCTTCATCATCTTCAAGTGCATTACTTCTGCAGACAGTAGCTCGAATATGTAGAGATCGACTAGTACAAATAACTGCAGTGTGCCTTAATACTCTATGACTAGAAATGGAAGAAAAAACATTTTGAAGAACCAGGACTGCCATCCATAGCTTCTCAACAAGTCTAGCTTTTACATTTCTCTTCAATATCAAGCTATTAAACAATTTATTCCCTTCAACAACCAAAAAGGCATTTTTCTTTTCAACATATCATTTTGATAGGATGCTAAACAACCATGCTGCAATGGGTAGGCACTGTTCAAACAGTTTCTTATCCAGTTCAAAATACCAGAAAAAAGTTCAGAAGTTACCATGACAAAAAAAAATACTTTGTTAATATTTCTTATAAGACAAGTGGCATAATGAAAGCAAACAGGCATTTATTGGCAGAGGGATGCAATTTAACATCACCACATGCTTTGGAAATACAGTTTTTCAGCAAGTAAACCATAAAAGGCCCACTAGTGGATCACACCTCCTGCACAAACACTTACTGAAACACCACCACATTCAACAAATTCCCATGAACTGGGAATTAAAGGGTACATTTACATGAGTTGTAGTTTGATTTTCAAGAACATGCTGTTGATCTGCTCTTGACAGTCTTCAACTTACTTTGCTTTGGTTTACAGGATGAAAAAGTCTCAGAAGCCAAGCTCACTTGCTCTTTCTCAGAACTAGCCTGAAAAACAATGTCAGCTTGTGGCTGGAGCTTAAGTCCATGGGACTAGAGCTCACCTAAGGTACCATCATCCTTAATATCTACCATATGGAGGCAACTCCTCAGCCCTGATGCTACAGATGCATTCCTCCTAGCCTGCACTGCTACTTAATGAAGGCTGAGATGCACTTCTCCAGACAAATCAATGTAGCACATATCTCCTTGATGAAATTCTCCCCCACAAAATAACATTTATCAAGTCCACAAACAGATTTCTTACTGGACTGAAAACTAAATCTAGATAAAGCCTATTAAAACTTTCTGCTCTAGCTTTGAACTTTAACAGTTGTAAAATAATGTTGTAAGCACAGTACTTATAAAATAGTGAAAGACAGCTTGTAGGGGCAGGAGGTGAAGAGAATAGACAGTCTTCATAGTGAAGCTTTAGTAAACCAATAAATTCAGAAATGCCTTCCTAAAGGCTGATACCTTCACTTTCTGAGCAAAGGCATATCTACCCCAGAATCTTTGAAAAACAGGTTTCTCAAAATAAGTTCTCCTGAGCCGCCTTAGCTTAGGAAACATGTGGGACTTTAAAATAAGCAATAGTAAAATTAAAGTTAAAAATGCTATTGTTAGTCTCTAGTATCAAACTCAACTGTTCATCGTCCCAGGAATGCTCCAAAGAAGAGCTATACAACAGCATGCAAGTCAAACTTGGTATTTAGCCCCTTGTATCATAATACAAGCACTAGCCACATTTTAATTAGGAAAAAAAAAATCTTTGGTTTAAAGCAGACTTTTTCTGTAAAGTACAGAAAAAAAGTCATGAAGCTTTTCTTCTATCTCACAGAGTGATGTGCTCCCAGAAACCCAAACTACGAACAGCGTCTGTATTAAACAGTTCCATTAACTCTCCCTCTGTTAAGAAATATTGGCACTCTGATGGAAAAAGTATAGGCTATATAGTTTCACATGAAAATTGCATCATACAGTAAAATTACTGCTTAGAACAGCCAATAATAGGCCACATATATCTTCACGGCAATTCAGAGAACTTCAGTAGGTTTTAAATTTATGCTTATGGTGTTTATTATTAACAGCCTAGTAAGTAGGAGAAAAAGGTAGATAGCTTACCACATTTTTGAGTGTCTTTTAACACTTTCGTAGTAAAATAAAAAGTTTATTTCATGAACACCTTCTTCATCCGGTCCTCGTAACCACATTGGCAGCTGCACTGATGCCCCAGGAAGAAGCACTGAGTCAGGAAGTGGGACATGTATTACCTCAGGCTGACCTCCAGTGCCAACCCCAAAGTCTGCAGAAGAAGCTGAAGATAGCAGTGCTGTACGCACAGAGGTAGGATCTGTCACAACAGTCTTGTAAGCACTACAGTTTTCAGAAGCTGAAGGACTTAGTGGCGTTAGAACTGCAGTATTTCCACCAAAAGTAAAAAACTCTGGATGTTTGGACACAACCTTCAGCGCAGTAAGAGGACACTTGCTTACATTCACGAATTCCACATATGCTTTTCTGATTTCTCCACAGAGAAGCCCTGTAGGAAAGTTTATAAAGAACACCTGTATTGGAGAGAACAGGAGGAGAAAAAACTGAACACTGAGTAAAGTTATGAATGATCTTAAAAAAATCTAATATTTAAACTACAGAGTGCTGTCATTAGCCAGATAAGAGTACTTCAATAGCACTAGGAAGAAAAGCTACCACTTCTATTAACCAACGAACTTGTAGTATTCTAGATAAAGAACGGCAAACAAAAACACCTATTTGACTCTTCCCTACCTATAGTTATAATTTGGCTACAAAAGCTGTTGCTAACTAAAAACTCAAAAGGGAGCATGACAATTTCAGAATTATATTAATTTGGAGGCTTCGAGTCTCCTTTGGAAAACAAAACAAATTATGACCTGTCAGTGCCAAATTTAACTGGAAAAACATAAACAAAGTTTAAGACTTCATTGTTGCAATTATATTTATAGTTCTAGATTCAGCAATTTGCTCAAAATTACTAGTAGAAAAAGCTACATACCTCCAACAAAGGCATTTCTTCTGTAATAATGGGATCTAAACGTCGATCAGGTCCATACTTAATAGATGTTTTTTCTTCTTTTGTGTTATTAAGTCGAGGCCCCTGGATTTCTAAGTCTTGTCGTCCTCGTACAGATAACCCATTGGAGACAAACTTTCCTGAAACAGTTTTAAAAAGTTTTTTTTTTTAAAGCAACTCTTTGTAGAAAGTAATCTGAACTTCCCTTCCCAATCTTACACATCATTTTGATTTTTGCTACTGTGAACATGCAGTGTTCACTTATTAAGCAGTGTCACTGACAAAGAAATATTCGGTTTATTGTGACACAGAATTCATTGCTATTGCAAGTTCTGACAGCCAGCAAGTTCTATCCATTTAGGTTTTGCCCTTTAAGTTATACTTCAATTCTTTAAAGTTCTGGCAGTAAAGAGAATAGGGATACCAGACTGGCTGGGAAAGTGGGAAAGGGTATTGAGTGAAGGTGATCCATTTCATTTCTGCCAAGCTAGGGAAAAGTTGCTCAGAACACTTTCTTCCTTCAAAAACAGGCCACCAAAACGATTTTTATTTCAAAGTCTTTTCCACAAATTTCCAATTCATAGATAGTTAACTAAGCTTATTTCTTTTAGACATTTGCAAGTACGTACTTTAATCCCCACTTAATTCAAGAACTAAATTTTCCCTGTGGGAGACAGTTTCAGATGAATGAAACAACAAAACAGATTAATGAACATGCAATTAAGGAATTTATATGTTAATATAAAGGAAAGACAAGCAAAAAAGTCAAGATAAGTAAATCTATATCAGCTAAATTTGTATTTGGGAATCTGTACCAAGATGTTTAGTGCAACACAAAGAAGTTAAAAGAAAGTAAAACAATGAACAAAAATAAATGGTAAAGGAGTCAATAAATTTGTTATAGACGCCATAGATAGAATTTATGAATTTAAGGGTTTCAGAATTTCTAAAGATTTGAAAAGAATGTAAGAACAGGTTTTGCAGAAGTTACTTCCTTTTTTATGGTAATAATATAGGTGCCAATTCATTATCTCCCCATTCCAGTTATTTCCAGTTTCTATATCTTTACTTAAAGAAAGGCCTTACATTGTCAAAACATTGAACGCTTTTTTACTCAATGGAATTCACAACTCCCCCTTCCAGACACACACACTTGAAGGAATAATACACTTACCTTCCTGTAATCCAATAGAAGGATCTATCCCATCTAATGTCACAGTACCCTGAACAGTGCCAAGATTATAAACGACTCCCAGAATATGTAGCTCCCCTGTTTGATGGGGAAAGAGCTTTAGTCTTGCCTGTGGAGATATGTTAAATTTTTGGTGTTGTTGCTACTAAGTAAGTAATATTACATTTAAATGTCCAATTACTAAAGACACTCATAGCTACATTTACTTCACAGTTGCATTAGATATAACTATATATAGTAACTACAGGCCATTCACTGGAAAGTACTTGTTACATAAGAAAAGAATACTAAATTGTAACCAAACTTAACTTGAACAGAGGCACAATCTCAGAATTCTTAAGATTTGAAGGGACCACTGGAGGTCTTCTTGCCTGACAACCCTGCTCAAGCCTGAAGATGCTTGCCCAAGGACCTCTTCCAGTTAGGTTTGGAATGTCTCTGAGGGAGACTCCACAACCTCTCTGGGCTGCCTGTGCCAATGCTCCATCACCCACACAGTAAGCTCTGCTTCCAGATGTTCAGACAGAACATTTCATGTTTCAGTATGTGCCCATTGCATCTTGTCCTATCTCACTCTCCTTTCAGTTACTTATACACACTGATGAGATCTAAAAGATCCAGTTCTTCACACACAGTAACATTTCCTCTAAGTTTGAGCTCAGGTTGTAACATGGCTGAACTCCATCCTATCCCAAAGGGTTTTTTTTTCTTTTTTTTTTTTTTTTAGAATAGTCTTATCAATGTTATATAAAGTGGTACTTACCACTTTTGTCTCCTCGCTATTAATTAGAAATTCTGCTATTGCTTCGGTTCCTATCATATCATCATCGCATTTTCCCTGAAAAAGAAGGCAGACCTTCTCAGATATTACTCCTAGACAGAAAGATTGCCTATATATAGTATATATAATACTATATATACTATTTCTTGCAGCTTTCCTAGTGTTCAGGGACAAAAAACACATTCCAGTTTACAGACTTAAAAATTGGCAGTGTTGCATGCCCATCCTCTTGGATTTTCTGAATTCCCTTTCCCCACACCTTCCGCCTTTCAAATCTAAACAGGTTTTTTTGTTTGTTTGTTTTAAAAAAAAAGAGCTGTTTTCACACTCTTAAACTTCAAAAAATTAAATTTCCAAACTTATAACTCCTTAACTGTAACTGCCTATTTTGGGTTGGAAAAAGATAACGCTTTCCTTACCGGCTCTTTTGCTTCATCATGTTTAGCACTGAAGTCTTTGGGTTGAAATTTCCACAGCAATGAAAGGTCAGTCAACAAAAGTGGAACTTTCAGTGGGTTTCGGAAAGAGACTTCTACAGTTATTGGTTCTATTAAAGAAGTACAAGAAAATTATGACAACAGCCTACCCCCATCATTCTGAAGGCTCACTTAACTCAGAAGGCCAAAACAATAAAAAAATTGGTTTAAATCTACAACAGAGCAGAAAACACTGTACAAATTCATTTCAGAAATAAGTGAGCTAACTGTATAAATCTCAGCTTTACCTTCTACCACAGCAAGGGGAAATCTGGAGTTATCTGAATAGCGATTTAAGCAGAACTGCGTTGGTTGAAAGTTTGCAGGTACTATTCCTTTGTTGATCACAGAAACAACCTGCTCCTCAAGTTCCTTCCACTGTTGTGATGACTCCGAGTCATACTCCTGATCCAGACTTACATGTGTTGCTGCCTGCTTTTCACCTAATAAGAGTAAGGCAATCTTAGAAAGTGACAACATTCGGCATACAACTGCAGAGGGCTGCACTGGCAATTTGGTAAGCAATGTTAAAAAGATTCAGTTCTCAGTCAATTAATCAACCAATCAGCAGATTGCCAAAGACTTCGTTGTGGGGAGCTGGGGTCAGCCTCTTCTCACAGATAACTAGCAATAGAACTAGAGGCAAAGGCCTCAAGTTGCCCCAGGGGAGGGCTAGGTTGGAAATTAGGAGATGTTTCTTCTCAGAAAGAGCAGTCAGGCATTGGAATGGGTCGTCCAGAGCACTGATGGTATCACCATCCGTGAGGATTTTTAAGGAAAGGTTGGACCTGGTGCTTAGGGACATGGTTTTGTGGATGATATTGGTAGTATGGGGATAGTTGGACCAGATGACCTTGGAGGTCTTTTCCAATCTAAATGATCATATGATTCTGAAATGCACGCGTAGAAGATACCAAGGACTGAGAACGCTTTTACGCGCAAATATTGGAATTCTATGATTTTAGCATGCTATATATTATACTCAGCAGTACAGACCCAGTTTAAATAAGAATTTTCACTCAACATGCTTTCCATTCACGAATCAGTGTTTCAAACATCACCTTAGAGAAAACTGTAAAGATAATTTCTAGCTCTGACACTAGCATCTAGAATTTACTAAAGCATTTAAATCCCTTTCATGAAGTTCATTACAGACTTACACTGAAACTTTCAAGCTATGAAAGCTAATGAAACTCAGTACAACTGCCTTTAAGGATTTCATATTCAGACTCCTTGTATAGATATGTTTAGAGAGCAGGTGCTAAGCTGAAGCTTTTCTTTTTGAAATCCAACCTCAGAAGTTATCTTGCTACATTTTTATGTAACAATGATTTTTAAGAAGAGAAGTTGCATAGGTTTTAGTTCCATAAAAAAAAAATAATAATTTTAAGCTGTTTACATAAAGCTTTCTAACCTTCTGCTGGTCTTCGATCATGCCCAAAGAAAATACGGGTTGCTGAACTGTTAATATATGGTAAAGGAAGCTGTGGTAAAGGACCATCAGGTGACAGCTGGGTTACATTCTAGAGTAAAGGAAGAAAAGAATCATTATCAAAGTGCATAATATATATGCTGCATGTTACTAATGTTTGAATGATAAGGAGACCAAGTTTTAAGCATTCAACACTTGAATTATTATTAAATATGAAATGAGTCATTTCAATCAACTGTTCTGAGAGCTCATTCTGTCTCAGTTTTAGGTAGTATTTTCTCTCAATAAGATCTTAAAGTCCATGAAGTCTATAGAAAAAAGTTAAACAAAATCTCCATTGTGTAATCTAACCAGTGGTGTGACTGCATGGCTGTTGCCAGCTTTATTATGATGCAAGGCCTAACTCAGAATTTGATAAGCTACATTCACTACACCACCACTATTTGATAGACTTTCACCACACTGTGGATTCAAACACCAGTCTCAAAAAAAGGTCTAACATAAAATAGCAAATACTACAATCATTCTGCTTTTAAGCTTTAGAGAACACTAAGCAACTGGAAGACCGCAAGTTGTGTGGAGATATCAGCACTAAAACACCCTGTAACATACACTCATCCGTGTAAATCCGTTAAGTAAATAAACTTCCGTTAGGACGTTTAAATTAACATCCGTTAAGTAAATGAACTTAACACACACACACCAGATGCAGCGAATTTGCTTTTTGAAGCCTAAAGTAAAACATAAGCATATCAACTAGAAAAAACAAGCCTGGAACAATGCAGGTGTGACAGAAAATCATTCAGTAATATACATGTAATAAAAAATTACCATTAATGAAATTGCTGACCGCTTCAGGAATTAAAAGAAAATCATTTACCTTATAAACATAAAGATACTCTCTTAGAAAAGCTCCTTGCTGAGCTGGAGGTTGTTTACTATCATTGATCAAAATATGCCTGAATGCAGACACAGCATTATCAAGCTGACGAAGCGTAAAGGACTGGCGACCAATAGTGAAGTTAATATGATCTTCTGCAAGAGACCAGCCTTTCCCCTTGTAAACCTGCATGGCTTGACAGTAGCAACGCAAGGCATGTTTTTTCTGAAAGAAAAATAAAAAGATTATTTCTCAGATAGACCCATTAACCAAGCACTGCAACTGTAATACCAGGAAGATTGAACAGCAAGTTCTTTACCACAATCCCCACTATATTAAGCATAACAACATTTGCAGAACTGTACCTCATAGAACATGGTCAGCATTAATCTAAACACTATTTCCGTGTTGGCTCCTACAGTGCAGTGCCTAGCTTGCAGATAAAGTTCACGTTCTCCAATATCAGTAACAGGCAGTAGGGTTAGAAAACAAGAGAAGACTAGTTTTAAAAATACTGTTCTACATTACTTTTGAACTGACTGCAGGAGCTTGTAGAGGCCTATTAGCAAGCCTTAGAGTAAACTACATTTATTACATCTCACTCTAGTAACTGAATCTTCATGCCACGTCTCCACTTAATTGTTCAGTAAAAAAAAAAAAAGATGCTTAGGACAAAATTCACACCAAGTAAAGCAACAAACAGCCCCTAGAGTACATGCAGGACAAAATTACCAATAGCATCAGCCAATGGGAAATATATGTTTTACTCCCAATGACCTCTACAGCTCCTTAACTGGATACATCAGGACCTGGGCATTCAATCCCAAGTCTACATACTGAACATTTTCATAGGTATTCACTATACAGGCAAGTCACAGCTTCTCAAAACATTCCCTTATTTACAGCATTAATGGGAATTAATCCAAGATAAGTTCAAATAAGCATGGCAACAACAGCAGAGGACAAGCAGTAACAGCCTAGCATCAGGATATTTTAATATGGTAATATTTAGTATTGCAGTATGTAACTGAGCAGCCTGGCTGAGTTTTCAGTAGTTTTTTAATATTTTGGTGCTTATAATGATACTGAAAAAAATAGCCTATGTTTACTGTAACACTGAAAAGCATTTCCTGGAAAACAGAATCTTTACAAGAATTAAACAAGCTGTTACCTGAATATTGACTCAAAGCATTACAAAACTTATGCAGTTTCCCAGGCAGAAGAATGAGATTTTAAAAAAATTAAAATAGAAAAAAATGATCAGCAGCTAGTTATCAGCAGCACTGTCAGAACTACAGATAAAGAAGCTACTGCAAGAATAGAACAAAGTGGGAGAATACTCTTATTATTTTTGCCGGAGGGGAAGAAGGGGGAGGTCTGAAAACACCTCTATACACATACAGTTTTGTTTCAAATGTAGATCTGATGCCTAGGTTCTCCTGTATTATTGACTTGAAATACAAGTTGTATTGATGCCTTGTATCACAGGTTTGCAGCTTTTAAGTAAAAAGAAATCGACTATTTGTGGACAACCCCATAACTGAATTCCAGTGGTTAACCTCAACAGAAATCAAACAAGATGTCCATAGAGTCTACTGCACAACTGAGACACATAAAGCACTTGATTCGTGTCCAAATTGAGTTTTATCACAGAGTTAGAGCTGCCTGCCCAGGAATGTGAGTGGAAGTAGAATTAGTTTGTAGTGGTTTAATTGGTAGAATTGATCCATAACCAGATTCTAAGGTTTGTCTTGTACTATTCATACACTTAAAACTCCACTGAAAAGTATCCTGCTTTAGCTGTATATTTAAGCTTCGTATTATTCTAATAGCATTTAACAAAATTAACTTCCGCAACTCACACATCTCAAGAATAAAAATAGTTCCTTACACAACAAAATACAACTCTTTATTTGGGGATAAAATTGAGACTAAGAAATGAGAAAGGCATTACTGAATTTCAAGCCAGTGATCTTCAATATTACTTACAATACAAATATCATAGAATCATAGAATCATAGAATATCCTGAGTTGGAAGGGACCCTTAAGGACCATCAAGTCCAACTCTTGACACCGCACAGGTCTACCCAAAAGTTCAGACCATGTGCCTAAGTGCACAGTCCAATCTCTTCTTAAATTCAGACAGGCTCGGTGCAGTGACCACTTCCCTGGGGAGCCTGCTCCAGTGAATATAAAAGACCAAGGCAGGAATCATTCTCAGAAGATCACTGAGTTCAACACTTCTAACACAAAACTATCAGAAGCTCCATGTCTTTTACCTAACTAATAATCTGAATGGCATGTTAAATGTGTTAAGTATCAAATACTTATCATATTTTCCATCTGGAAAGATAAGACTTACCTGTCCTGCTTTACTAAACCTGTGTCCTGCTAATATCATATGAAATGCAAACTTCCTAACCATGGGACTTTTCATGTTTATAAAGCAGTGTGCTGCCTGCTCCAACAGAAGTGCACTACGAAGATCCGAATCCTATTAAAAAGGGAGAAGGAGAATTAGCCTCAAAATCAAATATGAATGTAACTGTAACAGTAGCTTGTTTTAATGCTAACAGGAAAAAGATGTAACATTGCTGTAAAGTTGAAAAGTTAAATGCAAACATTGTATGTATGAACACAAAAATAAATGAAGACTAGAAGTATTTTTCACTGTCACATGCATAGTGATAAACAAATAGTGATCACAAAAAGTGCTGTTAACAATCACCTGCCTCCATCCCCATTTATCAACCAGCTCCAGTGTGGATTAATATAAATATGTTCTGTCACTTCAGTTACTCAGGCTATGAAGGACTCTATCCTTTTTCCTCCCTCTCTCCCTTTATTTCAGATAATTTTATTAAGCCTCAAAATAAAAAATAAGACTAAGGGAAAATAAAGGAAATGTAGCTTATTGAATTTAGATCACAAGAACCAGAATGCTTTCCTTACAGTATACAATTCCTTACTATTATCCTCTTCTCATGCCAAGACAGCTACATTACTTCAAGCAATAAGAACAGAATCTGTTTGATTTTACCACCACTCAAGTCTGTTATCAGTAGCGTCTAAGTATGTGCCTGGACTACAAATATACTCTGGGACAATTTCACAGTATCCTATATTTTCCTTGCAACTGGCAAAAGACAATGAACGTATACTACATATAATTTCAAGAAATATGATCGCACACAGCCACTAGTATTTAAATGTAAGTAACTTACACTGCTCACATAGAAATTTGGTTCCAAGTTTAAGGTAAAAGGGCAAGAATGAAGCTATAAAGACACTTGAGAGAATAACTTATGAAACTAAGTAAATTTATTCCATGCTTAATAAATTCCAGAAATTCTCGGAAGCATCAAATTTGGTGCAGCTTGCTACAAAGCTAGAACTAACTGCTAGATAGACTTTCCTCCAAGCTACACAGCTTGAGAAAGTGTGAAACAGATGTAATACCAGTAACAGTTTAGCAGACCCTTTCTGGGCTGTTAAGAACTAGTTCCATGCCTAATTTAAACCAATTAGTATTACCAAAGTGTTCAGGCTAGCTTTCACTTACCCAGTAAGCTTCTAATGATTCATAGCAGCTAAGCTGCAGTTATGGCTTCATTGCTTAAACTACTGAGAACTTCTGATTATATGAGAGATAGTATTCATCACAGCTCTGGCAAGCCATGCTAGTATTTTTAACCCACAAGTTCTTAAATTCAAAATATAACACACAAAAGCTGAGCAGATATTAAAGAAAACTAATTCCAAAGCCGAAGACAACAAATGCACATTTAGCAGCTGTTTAAAGAAATCAAGTAAGTCACCTGACTTGAAAGAAAAAAATCAAGTACTTGTTTTTTCACTTGCAGCATAAACAGCTTTCTTCACTTCAAGCTTTAATTGGCCATTTGCCATCATTGGATAGGAAGTACCCCAGGATAAAAAGCAGTGTCACCTAAAAGCACTTCAGTAAGTACACAAGTAGAGGGAGGACATGAGTGGAATAAACTAGCATTTTACCTCACTGGTTAAACGAATCAGAAGAGCAGCTGCTTCTGAATATTTGCTTTGACTTTTTAAGATTTCAGCACTGAGAAGTACACAGCGTTCAGCTAGAACCATGTTCCTAAAGCAAAAACAAATATATTGAATATTTATTGAAAAGAAACATCAGAAAACTTTTCACCTCAAGTCTGTCAAGTTTCCTCCACATTACAGACTGGTGTTATTTATCCTTTTTGAATTTAAAAAAGGATAAAAGGATAAGTGTCAACCTGTTTTGTAAGGGAAGAACTTGTACCATTAAGTGTCTCATCTTCCTATAACAGCAGCTTTTTTAAGTCAAAGCTAGAAAACCTTTGAGTACATCATATTTATAAAACACTAACTAAAATAATGCAACTGACAACTAGATCTGAAAAACAAGAAGTCCAACTATCAGAAACAAATTTAATAAGTACTCTGTTAAGAACAGCATGCATGTCGTTCCTAGATGAGCTAACGTAACTTACTCTTTAAACAGGTTATCAACTTCTGATCTTTCAGTTACCTGCCACTGTCTGCAGGAAGAATGTTAAGCTACCAACTAATTCATCTTTCATAGGATCACCATGAAAGTAAACAACATACTTGCAGATATCTCGGTAAGTCTGAATTGCTGTTTCCATATAATGAGCAGGGTAAGGTCTAGGAGCTCCAGGCTGAAGAAAAGCTGATACTGCTGCCATTTCCTACGAGGAAAAGTCAGTACTGTCACTGCAGATGTTTTCAACACGTTGAAAATTTCCAAACACTGATGAACACATCTCAACAGCTACTGTCTCAAAATATGCATGTAATCAGTTACTGGCATATAAGAATGCACCGTACACACTGTAACTGATAGAAGGTTTAATAAAATAGCTTACTTAAATAAAATAGTTTACTTAACAGCTCTGCTTTTAATTAACTAAACAGCAGCAAAAGTTATACACATTCACACAACTGTTCAGTTGATAGCACACCTCAACAGTATGCAGCAATGATGATTCAGTACTGCTTTACAAGTCTAAGAGGCGAATTATCTACTGCAGGAATATTTCTGATCAAATTTGTATTTATTCTAAATTGTACAGCACCATATTTAGTGATATATTTGCCAGGAAGTCAAGACTAATTATTACAGGATATACTATTAAGTTGCTTCTGACCCACTTGAGTTATTAGACAAGTTTAAAGACCCATTTTGCTAGAGGTTACACTATAAGCATTCTCCTTTCTGTGTTTTAGATTTTAAGAATTGAGTCTCCTATTTTTATTCATGCTTTTATTCCCTTCGTAAAACAGCAGCCAACAGCTTTGAGAATACTTTAGGACTTGCCGAAGATATGCAGTAAGTTTGTCAAGACCATTACAAATTTGGATGTGGAGAGATTGTGTTTTGTTACTTCCAGACATATTAGAAATTATAGTGAAAAAGTCATAGGATATTTAGAATGTGAAGTACCAACCAGCGCTCCAGCTGCATAAAGCATTGCCTGATCATTTAAGAAGTCTTTCTTTGCTGTATGGTAACAGCTATATGCAAGCTCATAGTGTTGCACCAAAAAGCACAAGTCTGCCATTTTCCGGATTTGAAGTTCTGGTGCTTCTGGTGGATACCTGTAAGTACAAACACTTCAATTTAAAGCCCTGATTTCAATATATAGAGCATAACATATTTCATTCTCATCTTAATTTCTGTTCAGAGAGAAGGAATATAATCTGCATTACTTTCAACATTACCAAAAAACAACTTACTAAGAAAAGTGAAGCTGCTTCCTTTCTGCCATGTGTAACGTGGTTTCGCAGCCTACTTTCTGATTAACAAGATTCACTATCCCACTAATATTCAAAGAAAGCATTCCTCTGAATGAAATACTGAAACAAGTATGCAGCTATCACTGAAGCTGCTCACTATGATTAACTGCTAGAGCTAAAGAAACCTGTAGGAGAAGGAAAAATAAGACTTTACAGACTGTTCACCTAGCTGTAGTTATTTATCCCCACTACTCTTCAACAAAGAATTTTAGAAAAACTATGCCTTATGCCAAAACACAAAGCAATTTTCTGTCTTCTGCTAGTATCAGTAACTTTTGGTCAGTCAGTATATACTAATCTTTAGTGCAAATTCAGTATGTTTTCACACACATTTGTTTGTGAGAAGCAAACCATACTCACAAATTCAAAATAGAAAATTGAAATGAAGAACAGCTTGATTATGAGCCATCAGACAATTAAGACAAACAACACAAATATAAAGCTATAAACAAGGCAGAGTGCTTTGCATGATTCCTCCACCAATCAAAGCCTTCTATGGTACTGCTGATTTAGTTCACTTTGAGGAATACCGTTAATAAACATGGGCTTCCACCCCAAGAAAGAGGTACATTTTTATTTTGATTCAGAGGTAATGACTGAAATAACTTACAGCAAACCAGAAGTATTCTTCAGTTCATTTATACTTTTCTCTGGAACCTTACTGCCACTAAACCATTTCTTAGTAGCAGAAAATAATGATCGACTCAAGCCTTTCCTGGATATTAACTGCAAAAAAAAAAAACAAATTAGAGTGCTAGACTGCAAAGGATATGAATAAGTTACACCCAACTACAGATCCAAGCTCCATTAATAATTCCCAAATTCTATTTTTTTCAAGAAAACAGAAGAAAAAAGCAAAAAACCACACATCATTGGAGTGCATCACTGACATACATCGTAATCCATATTTAATGAACTTCAGCTGTCTAAAACTGTCTATTGCTGCTGTAAAATTTCAGGTATATCAATCTAGAAAAAAAAAAGTCTGATGCATTTGTTTGAATACAGAGCACCTATTTCCTGGTATATTTCAAGAGAGAGCATTCTCCCTATCACCATGGGAAGCATCACCACATTGTAACACTTTTGCAGTGTCAAGTGTGCTAGTTATACCTGCAAGCAAGGTTACACCTTGTTATTCTTTCAGGAAGTCCCACAAATGAGATGTTCTCCACAGAGAATTACCATTCCTCCAGATCTAAGAAAAGCTACATCTCTTTTTAAAGGTAGCGTAAAAAAAATTTTTTTTTTAAATGCATTAGGAATATTTTACTACATTCCTAGCCATAAGGTTACACTTTATTTAACCATAAAGCTTTCCTAACATAAACACAGTCAGCATATACTATGTTCCAGAAGTCTAATCAGGGAGACTGTGCTCCTCACAGCATACTGTATTACTCTCAACAACCCTCTACTAAAAACTATAGCCTAATTGGACAATTCAGCTAAAAGACAGCTCAGATAACAGACTGATATTTGGGTCCATGTCAACTGCTAAATCCAGTAATTTGATTACACTTAAGTCAGTCTCTTCAGCTCTTTAAGACACATAGAATTGAAATACTTTTCTCTTAAAAGATCTTACTGAGAGAAAAAAATTTAATGCATGCCCATGACTTGAAATAGGCATGAAGTTAAATAGCATACTTCCAAAGAATACTTTGGAAGAAAGAGACAAATACTTGGCTGCAAAAACTGCTTATATCAGAACAGAAGTGCATGATTTAAGATGTCCATGCATTCCTTTCCTTGCCAAGAAGCAGCAATTGAAGCGTCCAGCTTTTCTGGAGACACATATTGACAAAGATACATTTCTTAGCTTTAGTGGTGCATTCAAGTATTAAGAAAGTACATTTTGTTCTCCATGCTAGAAGCATCCAGTAAAAGCCTAACAAAGATTTTAGGAGCAAAGGGTTATCTCTGACAGGCTTTCACCAAGCCTTTGTACTGAAGTTTTATTGACACAGGTGTTGGATTTTGGTGTGTGTGTTTTTTTTGTTTTAAGGACAAATGGAGCCAAAAGGCTTCTCTTAAATTTGCTTACAGCTTTCAGTAAAATTATTGAATCACTAGATGCACAGGGAAGTACTAATTTCAGAACAGACTGTTGAGTAACTGGATTTATACCACAACTGTTTTTGACTAAGAGTATGTAAGAGTGAACTGACCTGATCGTTGAGTTGCCGTATTGTCTTCTCTATATGTGGCAAAAGCCCCCTAAATGTAAATTCCTGTATAAATTGCCTAATTCGATCATGGTCTGTGAGTGTTAAACAAGCACCATGAGGCATTCCAGAGTTCAATTTCTTTGACTCCTGCAGTGATGTAGTAGCCTTCAAATAATCAGTGCTATCCAAACTGCCGCTGGGATGATCCAGTTGTAAGGGATGAGTCTTGAAGTTGTTTGACAGACCATCTATTAAGAGATTGAAACATGAAAATCCTTGTATGAAGTTATTGAAATATTTATGGTTTTAAGTGTTATTTTTCTTAACCTTAATATTTTCCTTATTATTTCCTCTGTTAGGCAGAGCTATTCAGCCATTCTGCACTACAGATCAGTATCAGCAGAGAACTATGTGATTATTATGTCACTCATTAAATTAAAGTTCAGGAAGTCTTAAGAAACGCAACATGCCTCAGAAAGTATGTTTTCAGTTCTAGCCTAGAGTGCAAACAATTCCCAAATACGCTGATTAGTATCAAAAGTACAGAAGCAAAACAATGAAACAATAAGTTTAAGTCAAATATTCATGAAAAGATGGAAATGCATCAATTGATGCAGTGGACAACATGGATCCAATTATTCTTTTCTATTTCTAGGGTTAAAAGCTGTAGTTCTCCATGCCTTTCTGAGAAATCATGATGAAAAAGAACCTCCTCTGAAGTCACCTTACTTCAATAAGAAGGGTAACTACTTTTGCATCTAGCTAGCCAATCTACATCAAGACACCTACTCACTCAGATTTTAATAATCCTCAAATTTATAATCTCCTTCCATTATATCAGTTTGCTTCCTCTGGGCCTTGCTAGCTCTAAGCAAAGCTGAGCTGTGAAAGCAAATTATTAATTGTCAGAGTTTAGTGACAACAGTCTTAAAGACAAGCCTAAAACTTCAATACCCATCTCATTACAGACACACTCTCCAGTTAATATCAGTCTAATAAATCAACACCATGTTTTCATTTATTGACATACAGTTACTACCTTTGAGCATTGAGGAAATTACTTATAATCTCCTAACAAAACACAAAGTTTATAATTACTAACTTTTTTCCAATCTCAGTTTATGGGCTACCTAATATTTATCCTATACCTTGATTAAGTTTGAGGTAAAGTTCCATAAATCTACAATGTATTAAAATTAATTTTTAAAATATTCATGAGTTTTAAACCAATATAGTTAACAATTAACATAGCAGTATATATAATGTCACAGCAGAACCTGCCCAGCATTCAAAGAATTACTATCACAGACAAGGCAGCTCTATAAAAGCTATCACACCAGAAGTTTGATGAAAGCTATATAAATACCTTTAATTTCATTATCTAAGCCATCCGATATCAAGTGATCGGTACTCTTGTTTGAAATGACAGCATAAGAACAGTCTTCATAGCAATCCTACCGGAAGGGAAAGTTAGCACTTTAAGAATAATACAACACACACACAAAAACCAGTCAACGGTAATTGTTAACTTTATAGCAGTTAACTAGATTAGGAAAGTGCATTCAACTAATGTTCATATATATTCACTGAAACATGTTTTGAGCCTTTAAGGTCCCACCCTATTGTAAAGATGAAACTTATAATCACCAACAGATGAAGCAAGCTGCTTCTGGTTTGCTCAAAATAGCTTCACGGTCAACTAAAGCAAGCAGTTCCAGCAGCTGATTGGAACTCTTACACAGCAATGCCCACAGCCGTAAAAATATGCTCCCTAAAGCAACTCCTGGACAAACTCAGAAAACCTACAGTGTGGAATAGTTGACATGGAACAAAAAATAAAAAAATAAAGATTAACTAGTTTATGGTGGAACATTACTCACTGCTCCTCTTAACAGCTTACAGAATATGAATAGCTTTGATTTTCCAATGCCAGCTAGATTTGGTAAAGAACTATGATTCCACAGACATCTTTTAATCAGATACTGTTAGAACTGCAGGGCAGTCAAAAGTAAGTTCAAGAAGGCATGTTTTTTGGTCTTGAAGTCAAAAATAGACATTCATGGCAAACAGAACCCAAAACTCTGAACATACACTATCATTTGCTATCTAAGCAGATTACAGGCTATACTTGACTGCAAGAAATTACCACAAAAAAATAGCCATATTGTTTAGTGAACTACATGGACCTGTAAATAGAAACATTCTGGAAGTGACGAAAATTAGTCAAAATGAAGGTAAAAGGTTACTACAAAAAAGACTTCTGCTTTATGCATTGCAGGCAACCTCAGGAATCCACTATTTCCATGTTCCTTTCAGTCTAGCACTTCTGTACTTCTTAGAGTCACTAAGTACCACAGAGGACAGCTCTCTGAAAAAGGACTCACCTAATGCCCTCACAAAAAAGGCAGGTTAAAAAAGTGAAATCTTACATAACTGCCTTAATTTCTTCTACCTACTAGCTTTTTTTTGCTTGTTTGTTTTTTTAACACTATAATACCTGGTTTTGGATAGTGTTTTTCTGAAGGTATTGGCTCCAAGGATCTGGTATCTGTTCATCTGTTCCTCTGTTAGACACCCGAGAATTTATTTTCAGCAAATAGCAACCCTGAGTTCCATACCTCTGCTTCATCTCTTCATAAATGGAGTCAGCTCTGAAAAAAACACAGCAACATTATTTGATATTAAATCAATTCTAGGTGTTTACCACAGCAAATTATTCTAGACTATTACACGTATAGTTTAAGAAGAAAAAAAATTTAAAGTGGTGTTTTATGCAAGAGTTAAACCAACTATCTCTGACAAATTACTCAGTGAGCTAGCAAAGAAAGCTTCTACTTCAAGAACCTGGGACTGATTCTTTTTATTTTATGTGAACACAATAAGTAGATTTAAAATACTAAATGAAGTTTGCCTTGATAATTGCATAGTGGTTAATACATTCTGTCATATGCCTAATCTCAACAGTAATTTAGAATTGCAAGCATTTCAGTCGAAAAGTTTATCTCTAAGTTCACTGAAAACAGAAGACCCACCTTTGCTCTTCTCCTGTGCTTACATCATGCAGTAACACGTAGTATTTGAGCGTGTTTGGTATAAACCATTTTGGATACATATATTCACTACTATGCTGAATTCTATGTTGTTCTTGAGACAGCTTCAGAAATTGCTCCACAGGCTCCGGTTCACTAGAAGAAACTACAAGCATACCTAAATTCATGTTAAGGACATTTACCAAGAGCCCAGGAACAGCCACTGACGATAAAATAAGCAGCATATAAACACTTCACTCATTCTGTTCTAAGCCCATAAACTATACTGCCATAAAAGTGCAACTAGAACTTGGCCTAAGTCTCAATAAAAAAAAAAAAACACACTATTTAAACAGTCAAGTAACTGTTAACATCTTTAAAATGAAACAGTAACTAGTTCCAGTTCTGAAACTAAACCCAAGTTTAACTTGACATATAACAGCTAGTAGTTCATTATATTTCAAATCCAGGTCCCATATGAAATTTTTTTTGTAGAGATATAGCTGAAGTTCACTTCAATGCTCACTTTGAAATGTTCAAAGAGTTGGAACTTCCTTTTTAGGGCATCACCTGCGCAACAACAGCCAGTGTTCATAAACACAGCAACACCTACTAAGTAAAAAACAGATGTGTTCTTTTACCTCAATGCAACTCCATTATCATTAATGAGGAACAACCTGCTCTGCCACATGTATTCACCAAATTAAATAAGAGAGGCCAGAAAGCAAGTTGTACTTCACACTACCGCAAAGGCCAGATTCAATATTTTGTCAAATTAATTCTGTACAAGATTCTGTCAAATCTTATACAGAGGTATACCATGCTGAAATTGTGAATTAGTTAAATGTTAGAAACAAAGTATTATGAAACCTGCAGCCTTATCTTTATTGTGAAGCTTAACACCAGCTACACCATGAAACAGTGTATATTTTTTATTTTTCCTGCAGGCAAACAAGTCAAGATTAAGTCACAGCAACAGAAACACTGAAAGCATTTAGGCATCTTTCCAGACTTCTTTTTGTCCAAAACAGCTAAGAGTCCACTGTTTTTTCAACACACCCTTCCCAGCCTCCCTCATCCATCTGCTACAAAAGCTATAAAGGCTGCAGGTGCATCCCAACCACACAAGCTCTGTTGTGCTTGAGGACCTAAAGAGTTATGGCAGAAATTCACTCATCTTAAAGTGTTACACATATTAGCTCAGAGTTCAGTTTGAAGTGTGGCTTTTACTACAGAGAAAACCTGGACCCCTTACAAAATTAGTCTGTATAGTTGGACATATTGAAAAGGGTACATTTCAAAGCACTGTGGCAAAAAGTTGTTCCAAAGTTTCCTGCATTACATTTCTGCAGCCATCTGTAATAGTCTCCACCAAAGATGTCTGTAATGCTCAAAGGATACATGCAACATAGTGGTTTAAGAACTCATGATCTGATGCAGGCATGGACTGAAGAAAGCACTCTCTGTAAGACTCAAACCAAGGAGTAGTAGCTGAAACACAAAATAAGACCAAATTTAAGTATTTAGCCAAACCACCGTTTAGTCATTTATAAAAAGGAAATACAAAATACTATGCCTAAACTCTGACAAGATTTGCATGGGACAGAAAGGAAGGGGAAACAGTCTAAAATGAAATCAAAAATATACACAAGTAGGAGAAACACTTGGAATTAAATCCTGTGAAACTGAATAGCATCTTAAGCACCAACTTCTTCAGTATTTCAGGCTCACATATTCAGTCCTTGTTAAAGAACCTTAACACCCCTCTAAAACCACAGAGGCTTAGGAAAGCAAAAAAAAAAAAGTTATTCTGATGATCACTATATTTGTCTTGGCTAGGAATGTAACAATTGACTGAGAAGTAAAAGTAATTTTTGACTATGCAAAGGAACTAAGGATTACCAAAACCCTAACCTGCCAGTTTTTTGCAAGGTGTTGTAAATTGGCTTGACAGTAGTCCCCCTCCTCCTCTCTACTAAATAAATAAAAACAGCAACAGTTCATTGTTAGCTGGCCAAGCAGAGAACCAAAAAGCTGAAATCTCAGATCTAAGTTGTGCCATTAATGCCTTATAATGTTAACCTGTCATGTTCAAATGGCCTTTTACAAGGGGGACTTTAACATTTAAGAGTATCAAGTCAAAGGAAGCCAAGCATGTTTGGGACATACAAATAACATGTGAATTTAATCTTGTCTCTTTCCACAACAACAATCTAGCCAATTGTTCTCCTTTCAAGCCTGTTTTATGCCATCTCAATTCTGCAACTCCTTCGCCTAAGTTGAAAAAAAGACCAGATAAAAGTTAATCCATTTTTAATAACTAGGTTTCACAATGAGCAGTTAGAACCCTGAGTAAACTCACCTGCAAACTAGAAAACAGTAACTGGTACCAAAAATGCATTAATAAGGTATTGAAGGTATGCTTTCCACATACAGCCCCAGTACATTCCTTGATTTGATTCGTGTAACAAGTTCTAAAGCTTTGTTAGCCTCCCCCTGCCACCTCCCAAACCCTTGATTTCCTAGCCAACTTCAACAAACTGAGTTTAATTTGTACATTGGAATTCTCTTGTAGTGCGTTTAGTTAATGCTTTTCATTTAATCTTACATTGTCTGGCCATCTTATATCAGCTTCATCCACACAAGGGTCAGACACACTACACATCTGAACTCAGTCTAGTAGTCAGCACATCTAACTTCATAAAAAGATCAATAGAAGGCAAACAGCTAGCTTTTGACTACAGTCTTTCTAACCAACTGCTCTTTGAACACTCATTTATGGCGTGAACAATCATTTGGCTTTAACTAAGGCTAACAAGTATATATATTCCAGCTATTTAAATAAAAGGAAAACAGATTATTATTAAAAACAAACCACAACAAAGTGATAAATACAAATTTCACACATATAACAAAGCTTTATAATAATTCAGGTTCAAGTTCAACAATGTTAAACTATTACAGTAAAAACATTAAGTTGATTTTACTTTGAAGCTCTATTCTCAGTTTTCTATTTCTGTTGAACCCAAGCAAACAAGTTAAAGTCTGACACATCCACAAACAAGAACGAACTGCATCTATTTTTCACCCCCTCTGTCTAGTAAGAACCTTGAAGTGCCTATAAAGGCAACTGACTTTCCTGAGCACAGACACAACAAACTTCACAGTCCTAAAACGTTTCTGAGTGAATACTGTTAAATCATTCACATTCAAAATTTAAATAAACATACACCACATTCAAAACAAAAACAGTGCCCAAGAAAAATTTCAAATGTAACATATATAAGTTTCATATATAATACAAGTTTCAGCAGTGTATAGCAACACTGTCATTTAGGAACCTGTATGCTCTGCATTTTTCCAGTGTATGTTTATAGGTTGCTAATTAAGAAGAACTGAAGTTTAAATAACTTGCTACCATGTTCAGAAATTGATACTTTCTGTTCATACATAACAGCTTAAGAATAAGAAGTCTGCTTCATTAGGCTTTGTACTTTTTAGCTACCTCACTAAGATGAATTCCACAAATACCAGTATGCTAGTACCTTCAGAAAGTATTTAGCAGCACCTGAATGGACACCACAAAAGGACAGTTAACTATTAACTGAAGGCATAAGCTTTGCTAATGTTTAAAACTGAAGAACATTAGAACTTGGCTACTTTACAGTGAATCTCTATGTTGTGGTCTACAAATTGAGAGGTCAACAGCCAATGCATTTTGGAAGCAACAGATCTTAAAAGACATGCTACAAAGTGTTTTGTTTTTAAGTCATACACCAGAAAAAGTGTCAATATGGCAGAATCACATGAGCTCTAGTACAGTTAACTCTTCAGTTTCAATTGAAGGAGTGCCGCTGTCCCATGAAAGGAAATTCTAGGAAGAAGTAGGAAAGTATTTGCATTTGGAATACAGAACAGTGATAGCAGATGTTCCCATAGGATCAAACAAGACAGTGCTTTTACAGCATCAGACCATTCCCCTGCCCCAGCTAGGCACTTATTGGACTCCATGGAAAGACCAAACAATTTAGGTTAACAGCAGTAGAAATGCAACTGAAAGAAAAAAAAAATCAAAACCACCACCACCACAATTTTATTTATTTATTTTTTATTATTTTAGGGGAAAAAATGGAGGAATGCACATCTACGCCAAGAGAGGTGCTAAACAGTTGTAGAAGATGGTAAGGAAAGGTGGATGGAGCACATGGAAAAAGGAATAAAGGGCAACTTGGCAAATTGGCACCAACCACAAAAAAAAAATACCTGAATAAAACGTGGATGTGTTCAGTTCCATCAGTGTCTCTTTCCAATTACTGTACCAAGGAACACTAGCCTTAACTGAGCGATCTGACAGAAAAAACATGGTATTATTATACTAAAAAGGGTCAGGTGCAAACACTATTGGCTTTTACTGTCTGGTAGCATGAAGTAGAAAACCTGTACCATGCATGCCCATAGTAGACTGAAGGCATCTGATTTCAGACAACCCCTGTCAGGCCACATTTCACAACGTACTTTAATAGAACCCAGTATTTATTTCTGATTCCACCCAAATTCTAGGCCTGAATAACGTAAGTCTATGAAGCAGTAGAAAATTAGAATTCTATATAAATATATTCCTATTTTTCTAGTTGGAGTATGCCACTAATTTGTGAGATTTCTCAGCCTGTAGTAATGAACTACAACTGAACTGAAGAGGTCCACTGCTGAAAACAATTGCTCCAACATTATCCCTTGTATCTGTCATATTCCTGTATTGCTGTACACCAGAGTTAGCGTCATGCCCTAAACAGTCACAGCAGTGATCCAGCTGAAAGCTATTTGGAAGAAAAATGCAAGTCCTTTAGTAGGATCACTTTCCCCCACACACACACACAACTACACTGGAGAGGCATACATGGCTGAAGGCAAGTACCCTTCCAGTAATCAAAGAGGTCCATCAGCACAAGAAGATGATGGAATTATGAATGCAACTATTAACAAGTGTAACAAAGAATGATTGTAACCAATTAAAACCATTCACTACAGCAGTCCCTGAACTTCTCTGAAAAAGAGCAGTATCGTGATCCCAGTGTTGGTAATACCCATGCATAGTTTTCTCAAGCCCTCTCTTTATATATTCCTCCCAAATATATTGCATCATTCAAGATCAAGGAAATATGTTTCAGTATTGCCACCCTAAAAAAATAATTTACCAAAAAAAAGCAGCGCATTTAAAGAGATCAGTATATTTTACATTTTCATGCAAAAATATATATACACACACGTGTGTTTTTAAGGCCAGGAAAGAATGCTTCCATCATTTTTTAATAAAATGCTCTAACAAGGTAGAAAAAATTTTTAGGAAACATTCAAAGTTTTTCTAAGTAGAAGAACTCTACCTGACAAGATAGAGACTTCCATACATCCTCCTACAGTATAATGGGATTCAAATTTCACGATCGAGGACACTGTGTTCGTATTTTGTGCTAAAATCTTAAGAAGGTGTACCACAGAACTAAGAAATTATCACGTGCTTCTGTCCTTGTGCACAACATTAAATAGATTATACTCCCTCCTCTGTCAACCAAGCACACACCCAGTTTGAACAGAAATAAGAACCTAACCATTGAGACAGAACACAGTCATGTGAGAATTATCACATCTGAGGCTCCAGAAGCAAATAAGGAAAACAAAAGGAGATCTATTTGCTTCCAAAACTACAAATAATCATAAGAACACAGTAGTTTCTTATGGTTTCAGAAGGAACCTTAAAGGTCCCCCAGTGCCAAACCCCTGCCATGGGCAGTGACATCTCCCACTAAACCAGGTTGCCCAAAGCCCCATCCAGCCTGGCCTTGAACACTTCCATGGATGGGACATCCACAGCTTCTCTGGTTTGAGGAAGTCACTGTTACCCATTCTCTTCCTCCCCCCACTTCTGTAATAGTTCTAAGGGCCTCAGTTTAGAACATTCACTTTATTAGATGACCCCAAGAAAGCAGAATGGCTTTAATCTCTAGAATTCAAACAGACTTTCCAACCCAAAAAAAAGTTTCCATATTAAAATAGCTAGCAAATAAACCAGTTTCTCAGATGAGAATGGGCACAGAAACTGAAAGAGGCTACAGCTTGCAGCAGAAGCTCAAAAATTAGAGTTTTCAGGGTCAAATCTTTTCCTTTACTACTGATGTTTCACATCCAGTTGAGGATGCAGCTTGCAAGCTAGAAATCGCAGATGTAGAATTACACATTTTTCAATATCAACGTTAAAAAATATACTATGACATCAGCTACTAATCCTCATGAATTTTTCATAGAAAGTATACAGAAACCCTGTCCTTCCCTATAACAGACCCAAATTCCCTACTGCACATCTAACTACGTAAAATAAATTACTCGTGTTTAAATAGGGCAATGCATACATGGTTTGAATTAAGTATGTACTCAAAGGCTTTAATAGATTAGGGTCTTAATTGGGAGGAGTTTAATCTTCTCAGCTCTCAAGATCAGTTCTCAATTAGCATTATTCAGTGTCTTTACTCTAGAGATTGGAAAGAAGTCATTGTTAGAAGGTTCTAGTCACTGTGACAGTAAAATATGAAGCACTGAGTTTCATGGCAAAAAAAAAAAAAATAAGAGACTTGCACATTGTTCCCAAAGATCTCCTTATCCTTCAAGTGTTTACAGTGACTTTATGAACTCTATGCATTAAGCAAAAAGAGACAAACACAAGACAGGAGGACTAACTTTAAAGTAAACCCATACTTTAGTACCAACAGTACTCGTATTTATCCAAGCAAGGGTACCAAGTTAGTGTCTCAATTATGACATAGGAAAACCTCTAATCTGATAAGGTAATCATAAAACCAAAGAAAGAGTATTTTCAATTTTAAAATAATATGATGCTTTAACAGAAGTTCGCAAGAACCACAACACTGGGGAACAAATTTAAAGTTATGAGTTATAGTTGCATTAGTTTTGTTTTTTATAAAATGCTAGAAGAATATTTACTAATTTAAGTTTCAGTACAACAACGACTCAAAACCAATCAACCCTCAGATCAACTTCAATACATGTCACAAACTTGATATCAAGGTTAGGAACCTTACAGTAAATTCCAGCTTAAATTACAGGAAAATACAGTTACATACCGCTAATGTTGAGATCATAATCCCCAGCGGTGATCACGTTAGCTACCAGTCCTTCAGCAGGCTGACTGACGGATACCACTTCATTCAGAAGCTTTCGAATGGCAGCGGGCTGAGGTGGGTGAGTAATAATGTTGTTGACAGCAATCTTCAAATTTTTAATTATATGAAGCTGATTATTGGGATCTCTCATGTGAACTAAAAAAAAAAAAAAAAAAAGAGGCTTTGTTGAGAAGTATAACAGAGTTAAAATAGTTACCATAATTACTATTTCTCCAGACTTCCTTCTTTAAAGGTTATGTACTTCATTAAACCCCATCCATTAATTTTATATTTCAGTCCATAATATTAGAGTATCAAAAAAGAGGGGGGGAGGGTTATTTCATGTTCAGCATTAAGCTCACCTAGGTAGACACGTGAAAATATAAGCAGGATCTTAGTTTAGAAAAAATACCCACTCTAAGTAAGAAGGTACCCATAAGATCTGTAGCCTACACTGCTGCACACCCTCTTCCTTGAGAAATATGCTGAACTTCTACTGAAAGCCCATAGGAACTCCACATGGAAGGCACATTATCTTTCACATTCCTAAGATTGACAGAAAAATCTAGCACACAATAACAGCATTTAGGAAACTCAACTTTTTTTTTTAGGATGAACTAATTGTTCATCCTAACAAATGTACCCTTTCATTTTTAACACTAAAGTGTGATCACCTTAACTTGAAGAAATGGTTTTTAAATTCACCTGTTCTCCAAAAGACACCACGCAACTGATTTAACAGAACATTACTGAAAGCTATATTTCTCAAGTGATAAGCTATTTTTAGCTGATTAACCAAAAAAGTCGACGTTAATAACACCTGCATGTCTGAATCACTTTTAAATCCTTGTTTGAAAACAGAAAGAAATCTTATGAACACAAAACACTGATTTCAGAATTACGCGTAAGTATACCTGGATTATTGCAGGCAGCCTCAAAAACAAAATCCTGACAATGCGGTTCATACCATATGGAGATCATGTTTATGACAGAACTACAAATAGCTGACAAGTGTTTAAGTTGGCACAAAGGTTGCTTATTTACAGAAAGTAGACACCAATACATACAATACTCAAAAAAAGCAACAGATGCAATATTAAGATGAGCCTTTAAAATGATGATACCAACCTTATGTTATTAGCGCACAGTGGTTTATGCTGACTTGGGATATTTATCCCCAAAAATGATTTCCCTCTCTACCAACTCCTCCAAGAAAGCCATCAAAAAGAAAACACTGAGAATGAAACAGTCCCAAGACCACAGCCTAAGAGCTGGGGAGGAAAGAAAGGGAGGGACATGATGAGGGGGTAGGGTAGGAGAAAGTTCAGCAACTTCTCAGTCTTCTGAAAAGCAAAAAGTTATTCATCATAAGTAAATAAACAGAAGGGTGGACCACTACAGATAAGTGTAAAAGTTAAAAGGTCTAGCTCTTCATAGCCCAATCACTTTTAGGGAAAGAATCACTCTTTTGTATCTTACAGATAATTTTACCAGAAGCAATAATTTGAGCTTTAAATGACTCGTAAATACAGAGTTCCAGTTGTAGAACTGTAGGGTTCATTCCCCCCCCTTCCCCCAACTCATCAGATGAGGTGAATTTTCAACCCTTAAATTACTAACCCTACAGCTACAGAATTACTGAAAAGATCAAATGCAAGAGGAAGTCGCAGGGACAACCAACTTAGAGAACAATTTGTTTTCCCATTGCAGCTATAACAAAACTCATCCTCGCTGTCTCTCCTAAAATATAATAGCCATAATAATAAAAACATGCACGTTTCCATCCAGGATGTAGATGACATTTTTGGCATAGATGCAATCCTAAGGGCTGACACAAAGGACATATTTGGAACCACAAAATTTCAGCCTTTTTTTTTTTTAAGTAAAAAAAAAAAAAAAAAAAAGTATTTTCCCCAAAGCAGAAGTGGTGCGTACCAGAACATCCTCCCAATAAGAAGATGAGGATATTCAAACTCTGACTAAGACGCTTATGAACAGTGAATTCCTAACAAACTAAACTCAAATAAACAAAGTGTAATAAAAGCTATCTCAAAGTGACACATGCTAGTTGAAGCATACTCAAATTCTCCTACCATAGCAGCACTAGTTCAGATAGTATTTTTAAATTATATCAAAGGAATGGGATGCAATGTTAAAGAAAACATATATTGTATAGGTAACTTAAATTAGCCAGCAAATGTTAGTAACAAACACAGTAGTTAAAGACCATGACGAAAGACGTTTGGGGGCCTTGTTTTTGTTTTCCTGTGAAGTCAAAACTTCACTGGGAGAATAAAGTTGTCTTGATTTCTCCTTCAATAACAGTAAGTGACTTAATTATCAAAGTCAAAACTCTGATAGCTACACTGGAGAATTCTGAAAGTGCAGTGAGGACTTCTTAACATCACAACCTTAGACTGTAAAGGTATTTTTGGCTATGTCAACATTAGCAAGTCATTCAGAGACAGAAGTCGATCAATAGATTAGCTCTGATTAGTACTTAGTGCAGAGGCCCCCTGCACCTACATCATGTTTGTGGGGTTCTCCCCGAAGTTAGATGTAATCTGGTCTCCAGTTTTCTTCTCCATTAAGGAAACTGGTGCTAAGTCTGAAGACATCAAAACAATCATGAACCGTAAGACACAGTTTTGGAGAAAGGTGTGCGCACACACGTTCTGTTGTAGAATGATCAGATCGTTAATAATGCCACTCCTTTTATTGGGCATAAAAATGTGACCACAGAAAAAAATGTAATGCTAAGTCTAGCCAAATTTATTATCTCACAAAAAATGTACAGTTTCCAGAGTCTGGTGCATGGGATTCAGTTAACAGTGCCACTATGCTGTGACTGTTAATGCAACACCATGTACAAACTGCCACAGACGGGTTTCCCTGTCACAGAGCTCCTGGTATTCCAGAGCTACGGGAATTGTTCACTGCTACACTAACTTCACAGAAACTTTATTGCACTTAATGAGTCTTCTGCCTCAAGAAAATGACTACTACCACTTTGCTTACCCTCACACACACTGGCTCTCGTTGCAAGAAGTTACTTACAGCACACAGGAATGCATTTTCCATGAAGCTAGCAGAGGAAGTCACGCTTGGAGTGAAGAGCTGCAGTCAAGCTCAGTGTGCTGAATCAGAACACCCCGAGCAGGGTAGCCACACACCCACCGTGCTGAGCTTCAACTTCTCAGTTCTCCAAACCTGGGCCAGGTTTTGAAAAGGGCAGTTCAGACTGTCAGTTAGGCAGCCTGGAAAGACCAGCAAGGATGCCCCTTCTCAAAGATTCCTCATGACAGCCACAGGTGTGAAATTAGGAAATGAAAACAGTATCGTGGGGATTTGGATGCAGTCCACAGGCATGTTTATTTATACAGTTACACTACAGAACTTACAGAATACCTATCACAGAAACATCAGAAATCATGATGAGATCATTAAGTGGCAGAGCTTTCCTGCCATTTATCAGAAGAATACTAAAATCCAGTCAGTATCAGTCTCTCAAGTAACAAAAATCAATGTCCTTGGGTGTACTGAGGGACGGAGTCTAAACTTTAGCTGTAACCAACTCCTTTAAAGAGTAAAACTTTCAAAACAGGATGAAGGAATAGCTTGATTTATAAATACTGACACACTACGGCACAGAGCTCTGCATTTACACAGGAAACACCAAGAAAGATTCAGGTTTGACAGCTCCTTAATTGTTACAACAGTCAGACAAGACTTTATTATTGAGGAACAACAAAACTAAGCATTCTTCATCAGAACTGATGCTTCATTTTGAATAGCCTGCCTGGTTAGTTTTCTAGATGCACTGCCTTCTGCCAAAGAACCTAAGATGATGTTTAAGACATATCAGCAGTTTCAGAACTCCAAGGACTGAAACTTCTGCATTTAATATTTATATCTGTTCTGCAGTCTCACATGATTCGTGAGAGTTACCAGACAAGGAAAAATAGCTATAGAGAAGTCACTGCTAAACGCATTTTTATACATTTTGAAGGATCGCCGCAAATTAAGGTAGATTTTCACACACACTAGCTTTCAAGTTGTTGCCACTCACTCAACAATGCAGAATATTTAGCTCAAGTGACAGTACAAGTTTCAGTTTCTTACACTGCTTTCTCAACACAAGAAAGAAGTCCTTCTGAGCCAAGTGTCTGCCAGAAACCAAATTTGACAAATGCCACTGCATCACTATGCTGATGAGCAGACCTGCAGCTCTGTTCTGACAAGCAGTGAATTGAAAAGCACGGCTTCAAGTTATTACCTGCAACATTTTAGGTGCTACAGTAAAAGACCCCAATCATTTTTCCAGTGGTCAATTCCCAGTTTTACTGTTTTCCATGGTTATTTTTTTTTATCTATGCTATGTAATCAGTTCAGTGCTCCCCCTCATTGTGGCAAGTCTTGCTCATAGAAGCACTGAGAAAAAAAAGAGATGTATACTCAACAGGACAGACGAAAGGAGGCAGGGTTTCGTGACGTTAGCTGTCATTTCAGCTGTGTGACTTTCAATATCTAGACAGCTTACAAACAGCCTTACCCCGAGAGAAGCTAAAGCAGGAGCTCCAGGTACAGGCACCAGGCAGACCCCAGCCGGGGAGAGCTGGCTTTACACACACCCTCCTTCCTCCCTGACCTCCTGCTTCACGGCGCCTCGGGGAGAAGCCCAACTTCCCGAACCCCACGGAGCAGAAGGGAACAGCCGCAGGCAGCCGGGGCAAACCCAGGGAAGGGGAAAAAAAGGATGAAGAAAAGGGGAAAAGGGGGCAGGGGGTTGCGTCCTCGCCTCCCCCCGGCCTGCAGGGAGCGGCCCCGCCTTCCCCACCCCCCCCCCCCACGGGTACCGACCTTCGGAGGTGAGGCGGCAGAAGGGCTTGAGCAGCTCGGCGAAGCCCAGGTTGTTCCTGCGGGCCAGGCGCTCCGCCTCCTCGCTGCACAGCGCGGCCACCAAGGGCACGAACGAGTCCTGGAGGAACTCCTGCACCGACTGCACGCACTGGGCCATCGCCGCCGAGCGCCGCGGCGACACCCAGCCCCGCCACCTCCCTCCCCCAGGCCCCGCTGGCTTCTCCTCGTCCTCCTCGTTGTCCTCTCCCTCGTCGCTGTCGTTGTCGTTGTCGCTGTCGGCCCGCTGGGGGCTCAGCAGCAGGCGCCCAGCGCCGCCGCCGCCGCCATGTCGCGCCCCTCAGGTAGCGCCCGCTCCCGGCGGCCCCCGCGCCCGCTCATGTGATTGGCCCGGAGGGGCGGGGCCGGGGCGGGCCGGGGGAGCGGAGGGGAGGGGGCGGGGGGTGCTGCGCATGCGCGGGGGATTGGTGTGCTCCGGGGTGGGGGGGGTGGGGGGGGTGGGGGGCCGGTACCAACCGTCGCTGCCAACCGTTGGGCGGCGTGAGGGGGCAGCCCCCGCGCACCGGCGTAAATAAATAAATAAATAAAGGCACGAGCCCCTCCTTCACGCCAAATAAATAAATGCGTACATAAATAAATAAAAAGGACCCGCCCCTCACGCCAAATAAATAAATAAATAAATAAATAAAAGACTAGTTAAGGCGTAAAGAGTTGTTTGGGGTTTGGCTAGCGGGCCTGTCGCTGCTCGGCTGAACGCACGAAGCGAACATTGAGTGGGCATTTTGCCCGTGGTCCTGTACAAAGTTCTGCTGATTTCAGCCCAAATAAACTGTGACAGGGGAGGGTCAGGCTGGTGGTTAGGGAAAGGGTCTGCACCCAGAGGGTGGTCAGGCACTGGGACAGGCTCCCCAGGGCAGGGGTCACAGCACTGAGCCTGCCAGAGTTCAAGAATCATTTGGGCAATGCTCTCAGACACAGGGTCTGGTTTTGGGTGGTGCTGTGTGGAGCCAGGAGTTGGACTCAATGATCCTTGTGGGTCCCTTCCACCTCAGGGTATTCTACAATTCTGTGGTTTTGAATTTGTAACCTGCATAAGGACATGGCATGGAAGGGAGGCAACAGTGCTGAGCAGTGATAATTAAGAACGAGTAATCGCAATAGTAGGGTTAGGTTTTAACGTGCTGTCAGGGACTTGTCAAGACCACAGAAAAAGCCCTATGGTGTTTGGAAAGCAATGCTGAGCAGACTATAATAGATTATGATTTCAGTACTCAGGTTTGGAAATCACTTGCTGGTTTCTGTGCACTTGACAGGCCTGCCAAGAGGTAGAAAGTTGCTATAAAGTGAAGCAGGTACAAGAGACAGAGCCAGTCCTGATGGAAGATTTATAGCACAAGATTGTTCCTTCCTAATCACAAATGCCAGAGAGATCTTGTATCACTTAAGTTCAGAGGGAGACTGCACATCGTGTTTTCATACGCATGATTTACAAAGTCGTAAGAACCCAAGCCTCATTAAAGTGTAAGATCCTTTAAAAAAAAATAAAAAGAGGATGTGGTTATTTCTGTAGTTGATACTACGGAATGAGTGCATCCTGATTGAAAAATAAATAAATAAATAAAACTTGGAAAAAGAATATCTAATTGTCTTCCCTAACAGATTCAGTAATTTGGAAATTTGTGTTAACTTATCTATCTACACCAGTTGGGTCAGCTACTTCCTCTGTGGATGAAAAATTAGTTTTTAATTCAATGATTCTATGTAGGCAGTAAAAAAAAAAAAAAAATGTAATAGGCCAGATTACTCACTGTTTTCCAGGCTTGAATCCTGGGAATGTTACCCAAAAGCTACTCGGTGCTGCAGAAAAAAATATTTTGGCTTTGACAGATACTAGAACAAGTGGAAGGCCAACATTCTCCAAATATTTATGGCTTGTCCACATCTGTAAATTCCACAGTGATATTCAAAAGTAATGTTTCCAGAGATAAAATATGACCTCCAGACGGACACTTTGAAACACTGGTGCTTTTCCCCCATTCCACTTAATCTGTTACTTCAGAACAGTGCATGGATTACATCTTGTAGATTGAAGTGGATCAGAAGAAGTCCCAATCCTGATCACAAATAATTTGATATTAAAAGCTATTTTAAATTTTTGAACATCTCAGTGTCTTTCTTCAGTCTCACGGTCTGTGTTATGGTAATAAAAGTTTTATGTTTTCCCAGGGCTTAGAACCATTGATTCGGCCTCTGACTTGTCTGCTCTGCTACCAAAGGATAAACAACCCCATCCTCAATGGACACAGTAGCTCAGGGTGTTGTATCCCAGATCTGGTGCTAAAAATAGTCTACTCAAAGAGGATTCAAATAACATTATCTTTATTTACAAGGCAGAAGGTACATTAGAAAGAATATAATATATCATCTCTAATTACATATATCATTCCAAAGCCTGGCAATAACAAAACAATCACAATCACTAAAACAGAAAAAAATATCCACTGTTTCAATTGAAAAAAAAAAAAAACTTGGACTTAGAAGTGTATAGCCTCTACTCTTCTGTGGTGTTTTGCTTCTGACAGGAGTGTGTTTTGACTCCCTTGAGCTAGAAGCATTCTGAGCTTGGAATTTCTTTGATTCCTTTGTGCAGATGACAAAGCCAGACATTAGGAACTTTCTGCTGCACTGAGTTGCTGCTGAGGAAGATTTTTTTAAAGGTTTAAAGGCTTATTTTGTTTTGGGTTAGGTTTGGGTTTAGTGCTTTTTGTTTGTTTGTTTGTTTTGTTTTGTTTTGCCTGTTAATAAAAGGATACTTGTGTTATCATGTAGGTTTAACATAGAGAACAAAGAATATAGAATTGCAAATGCTGCAATCTGTAGCTGAGTCCAATGCTCTCATTTGTCATTTTTCAAATACAGAACAGGTCTATGTTCCTATAAGTTTGTTACGGGTTTAACCATACCCTTGAATGTTTGCATCATGGACTCCCAACTCCCAGCAAACTTAAAGGCCAAATTTGAGTTTTTGCCCAGTTCAGACTTCTGCAGAGCTATAGAAGTGGTATTTCACACACATTTGTGGTTTTTTGTTTGTTTGTTTGTTTGTTTGTTCGTTTGTTTTTTCTGTTCTGAAGGAAGATTTTACACAGCAAGGCAGTAAGAACAGTGGCACAGCCTCAAGTATGTTCCAGCCCTGTGGTGTCTGTAACACTGCTCCCAGCTTGCACCCAGGCAACCTTCTGACGCTCACATGTGCAGGCTAAAGAAGGTCAGATCTTCAGCTACAGTGGTTAATAAGAAAGGTTTACCCTGCCTTACCTGAGGGAGAGTTATAAAGAAGAGCAGATGATGTTAGACAGTCAATCTCCAGCACTTCTGAATCAATTGGGCACTCTCCTGTCCCAGCTCAAGGATCACAACACCTTTCTTGGGCATGGGATGGGAATGTGTGATAATGCAATTCTCCTTCCAGGCATGATGATACCAGATCTTTCTGTGAGCAACTCCCATCACCTAGAGAGATAAAGGAAGAGCTGGTAGCACTTGATAGTCCTGATCTGGGGTTGGATTTCCAAGGTAATGGCTCTCTAGAACCTCCTCTTTGTTCCCAGGGGAAGGCATCTACCACTCCCTGTCTCAGCCAGGATTAACAGCAATCTCTGCAGTATTGCAGAGATTTTAAACTAAGAGCCCCTTTTTGTTAACAGATGTAAGTCTAAAAAAGACTCGATAAGAATTAATTTAACTTTTTAATATAAACATAAGGTTTGCACATTATCAAAGGAGAGAGGCAGATGAAAAGAGGACAGGAAGGAAAGCGAGCAGGTCCAAACCCAGCACTGGGGATGGTGGCTCCACTCACGACAGCACTGAGGGACAGATATAATGCTCCTCACTTTGCTCTTACAAGTTAGTGAAGAGGATGCTCTCCCCAGACACACACACTCTTCACACTCTTTCCTTCTCTTTGAAGGAAAGCTCTCAGAGCTTCCTTTGAAGGAATGCTCTTAGACACTTTTATCTTTAGTAAGTCTCCCTTGCTATAAGATTCTCTGAACTGTAATTGAAAAATGTTCCAGATTTTGAAGGGCCCTTAGCCAGGGGAATTCCTGGGGATATAGCTCCTATTTGATGAAACTGAGAGTTATTGATGTTAACAAGGATGAACTAAAGAACAGATTCTTCATGTTTAGGTACCATTTGAACTAATTTCCACAAATCAATTCCCTTTTTGCACTCTACATGTAAGTGTCCCTGTGGCACTTAGTCATGTGCAAAACCCTACACTTAATATGGCCCCATATCAACATGTATGCCGGTGAATAAGGGTAGTACACAGCTTGGAAATGAAGGTGGTGAGAGGTATGTGCCATGTGGGCATGAGGCAAGCTGTGGTTATACCTCAGATATTTTATATCAATGTCTTATGCCTAAGATAAATTCACATCAAGATCTTCTAATATTAAAGGAAAAAGAATATATTTTTCCTTGCTATGCGTTGGAAATAAACAGTATTTTCCGTATACCATAAAGATCTCATTTGTATATTATGCTATATAGCAAAATACTAAATAACATGACCAGAAACTTTTCAGTGTAGTTTGAAAAAAAAAAATACATTGAACTAGACCCTAGCATGCCATATGTGAGAAATGATATACTTAAGGGTACTTCAGATAAAGTAAATCAGGCGATTTAGCAAGCAAGTCCAATCAGGCAACTGGGATGGGAGCTGGGGCTCATCCAGCTGAGGTGTTGATCCCTGCAAAAGCTGGGGCAGAGGCCAGCACCCCAGCACCCGTGGTTCTTGCATGCACACACAAAGGCATGTGAATTGTCATGCAAAATCATGTCTTCACATCAGAGAGTCTATAGATAAAAAGATGGGACAAGATGGGAGATAGATATAAGACATAGACACAAATGATGTAAGTATAGAGGTGAGACAGGGAGGAAGCAGTAAAGTGTTTTGGTTTTGTTTCTGTTTTTTTTTTTTTTTTTTTTTTTTTTTTTTGTGGTTGGTTGGTTGGTTGGCTTGGCTTTGTGTGTGTTTTTGTTTGTTTGTTGCTTCAAGACAAAGTAGAAGTACAAATATTAGCCAGCCTGCAGCAATCACCATCATTAAGCCAGCTTCCCACTGTGTGAGAGGTAACAGCTTTATAGATGCGTCTTCGTGAGCGTGAATTTTAAAAATAATATTCCAGCCTCATTTTCTCTTCAGGAAGGAGGCAATGTGCAGCGTGTACAGGGTCCCAGATTTGTGCCAGACCCACAGGACAAAAATTAAGTTTGACACACTGTGTCAAAAAGCAGAAGAGCAGAATTTAGAAGCAGTAATTTCCCTGAGTTATACTGTAGCTTTTAATGTAGTCAGTTTTGACTCTGATTTAAGACCAGATACGGTATCTCTAGCAAATGGATTGTTGCTACTGAAGTCCACAGAAAAGCTGAAAATTTTCATGGAACTTGCACAAGTTATGTTGTTAAAAGATTTGAGATGCTAAATTTATAAATGTTTTGCTATTCAGTTAAAATTTAATATTTTGAGTCAAATGGCAAAGTGCTTAATGCAGAGGAGAAGATATCTTAATAGTAAATTTTCTCATCGATTCTCTGACAAGAGAATGGAGTCACATTTTTGTCAAACTATTTTTTTATTCAAATATATTTTATAATTTTGATTTTCTATATATTTTAGTAATTACTTCTGGAGACATAAGGAGAAAATGAAGTCCAAATGAGTTGGACTTGATGATCCTTATGGGTCCCTTCCAAATTGGGATATTTTTTGTCTGTATGATTCTATGAAAATTATCCAAACAGTAGATTCTCACTTAGCAGTCAACAATCTTCTGCATAACAAAGAGTATTTTTCCTAGGTATTTTGTTACATAAATAAAGTGCTACGTACTGCACAATCATACAATAATAATAAAAGCCTTGGGACAATAATAGCAGAGTTTTCTATTGTTTGCCAGATGTTACTCCTGGGGATAAACTATTTGAGATTTCCTCTCTTTTGTACAATTAGATTCGCCTGTCTTTCCAGAAACAAATTTCTTTTCACCACGTTACAAAAAAATATATATATATATATAAAATAGACCAAACAAACCAAAAGGACTAAATAAACGTTTCCTCATCATTAAAAAACAAGCAAACAAACAATAAGCTCAGTCTTTGGAGTTGTGGTACAGATTTTGACTGTAAAACATATTTTAATACACTGCAAATAGTCACAGAAAGGCCATCTGAGGATTACTAGAATTTAATAGTCATAACAGTCAGGTAGATGCAATTCATCTATCATACCACAGGAGGACTGAGGAGAAAGAATTAAAAAAAAAAAAAAAAAAAAAAAAAAAAAAAAAAAACCTACTTTGTACAACCTATTGTACACACAAATGTATGACAAGTAATATTTTCAAATCAACATTTTGATATTCAGGTTCTAATTAACAGTATTTCAAGTACCCTGCTTAGACTCTGTGACTATAAAATGTCACTGCTGGGAAAAAGAATTGAAGAGCAGGAGAATAGGGAAAGATAAACACTTGGGAGAGGTTTTTCATACAAAGGGCATGATGCAAAATTATATTGGAAAAGATTCCTTTAGGTTCCACGTTCCTTTCATTTTCTGTGCCTGGAGAGTTCAGAGAAAGCTAGGAACAGTCCAAATAGCATGTAAAACCTTTGAGTTTTACCCAGTTTAATAATTTTTTCAACCCTAGTTCCTGCTGAACAAAATCAAAAATAAAAATAACTACAGGGTGTTTCTGTTTATCTTAGGAGCCACCATGTGGATATCTACTTAAGAAGTAGATTCACAAAGTAATTCAAGCCAACTTAGGCCTGCCTGCCAAAAAAAAAAAAAAAAAAGGAAAAAAGAAAGTGAGTCCACCCTCCACAGCTGCCTAGCTGCACTCCTCTTTGTACCTCCATAAATCTGGCACTGTTTCTCAAATGGACATTTAATCAGCAGGAGTAATGAACTAAGAGATCTAAAAATTAATCCTGTTTTTAAAAAGTGGTCCAGCTTACCACTTGACCGAAGAATCTGTACCAAGAGAAGAAAGGGGCAGTGACTCTGGGCAGGAGCTGGGACCAGCCCTTTCCAAGGATGTTTGGGCTATGAGTGATTTAAGCAATCTGCAAAGTCACCCTGCAGTTGATGAAATATTCCTTAGACAGCATAAAGTGGATATGCAGAGATAATACATAGAATATGACTTGTTGTTATATTAACAATATAATAGTAACAACACAATATAATATAATAATAATAATACAATATAATAATAATAATACAATATAATATATTTATAATATAAATGTTGTTCAAATTCTGTTGATGCACTCTCATCTGAAGCATAAAATAGTTAATTCTGACTTGAATTAAACCAGGAATCTCTGAATTTAGTACAAGTATGATTTTGTCTCCATTATTTGTCTCTTGGAAAGAGACGGAAGGCAAGGAAACAAAGTCAAAATCCCACTTCAGCAGCTTCCAGATAGCACAATACCTATAAGAGAGCCATCCTCACTGGTAAGAACTGTGACTGAATAGGTAATTATAATTTTTCTCTTCAAAAAAAAAGGGAAAACGGAGGAAGGAAAGGTGTGCTAGGTTGAGTCTGACAGTGCTAGCTCCCAATTGGACAGCTATAATCTCTATTTGGACAGTCTGTAATCTCTATTTCTTCCACTTCTTGTGTCCTGTACTAAAGTAAAGTCCAAACATTCCCAGCATTTCTAAACAGCATGCTTCAGTTTCTACATTTAGTAATGCCATTTAATTGGAAAAGCTGTTTCCCATTACAGCATAAATTATACACTGAAAGCATGATATTTACAAGTCAAAATAGAAGCTTTTTAAAAATTGAACATTTCATCTGACCCGAGACAAAGTTGTTTTCTCCCTGAAAAGATGCCAGTTAGTAGGATATTTCCAATTTTCAACTTCTGTTCCAGTCTAAGTTGAAAAAAGAGAACTAATAGAGTCATTTATTGAGGAACAGAAATTCCAGTAACCTGTTAGATCTGCACCTACTCTACTTCACCAAATTCATCACATACTCCTGAGCTAAGACTGCCCTTTGCTTTGAAATGGGGCATTCTGTAACACAAGTTAAAATCCAGAAGTTTTCCATGGTCAAAACTGAGAGGCTCACAAACACACCTCTTGCAATTACAGGCAGGTCCAAGATGATTGCAGAACCCAACTGCAAAGAGATGTGTTGTCTCTAATTAGAGTGTGGTCTATGTGGCTTCACACCTTTAAAATTATGTAAAAGGCTTTGCAATAGCTTGCTTCCCATTTGCTTCCTGCTCATACTGCCTCTGAGGCCTCCTTTCTCTCAAACCTGTTTTCCAAAAGCATGGCTTGATGCAGCATGCTGTCTAGGCTCTTCAGCTAACCCTGGCTCAGACCTGCTGTTCCCCTGCTTTTCAGGGGAATTTTCTTAGGGCAAAATGTGGTGGAAATACTGAAAATTGAATGTTCACTCAAGCATACGTTCTATCATGGAGAAAGAAAAAAAAAAATAATAAAAAAATAATAAATGACTTCTTCAAATTGATTGGGAAAGCAGTGACTGTTACAGATCAGGGAGCAACCTTGGAAGCTAAGCCAGCATGGATTGCTAGCTTATAATGAAACAACAAAAAATAAAAAAATAAAAATCAATGTACAAAGTTGGATCTGGAAGTGTGATACTGCCAGGAAAAAGTATTGGACCCAAATCTCAGTTAGATTAAATGAGCAGAGCAGAGCAAGAGTTTCAGGCTAAAGAAAGATTAAACCTGAAGGAAGGTTCATGTGGCTGAAGTGGGAAGTTTGGTGATGATGTGTAGAAGCCACAGCTACAGAGAAGATCAGATAAAAGGAACTGAAATACTCAAAATACTAATGGAGACTTTTGAAGTTATTTGGCTTTCAGTAGGCTATTTTTTATATGTCAATAATCAGAAATAAATTCCAGATACTGTTTTTTTGTTTGTTTGTTTTGTTTTGTTTTGTTTTTCATTTTCACTTTTCCATGAAAGAAGCATGGAAACTAAGTAATTTCATAAACTAATAAAATATTTTAGTCTTTCTTCTAAAATGCTAGCAATTAAAAATATCTGTACAAGGGTTTTCCCTGGGGAAACTGTACAGTACTTCAAGATACCTGCACATATTAGAGATTACACAATTATTTTATAAAAGCAGATTCATGGCAACACATGCTGTCATCTGGCAGTATGTGTCTACTCTAATTGATCTTACTCAATTACTTAATTTTATGACTCACCCCAGGAAAGGTTAAGACATTAATGTTTTTGAAAGCTATGATGAATAATATCACTGTTGGAGATTACTTTCTCATATAATAGCTTCATTAAAAGTAGGTAAATAGATGAAGAGTCATCTGTAAGAAAGCTCACTGAAACTGAAACTCATATTTCAAGGCAACAGCACTGCTGTCTTCCGTATGTGGATTTTCTACTATCTCCCTTTTGGGAGTGGAAAATACTTGTGTCATTTTGACTTGCACAAATGACAGGAAACTCAAGTGAGGAAATCCTCTACAATTTTAGCATTTTTTTATTATGACAGGAAATGAGGAGGAAAGGCAGTTCAGTGGGCTCCTTCTAGGCCAGTCAACAAACACCCATTGTTGTACCTGAACATGTATTTTCAATTGTAAGACCATGATTTATGTGTGGGTGGGAAAATGTTCTGCGGTTCAGGAGCAGTGTTCACTACATGCATGTCCACATTATACAATGGGAAGTTCGTTGCAGAGCTGGTGTTCTGGAACAGCCTCCATGTATCCAATCCCCATCTATTGTCCCCATGTACATAGTGCAGTTTTACACAGATGATCCATGGGCATGTCCTATCTGAAGCATGGTAATTCTTGACAGAAGGGACTGTGAAGCTACATTAACAGCCCAAGACAGAAAAATGTGTAGCGTTTTAACATGCAGTCTGGTGAGGTTTTGATATTTCCAGTTCTTCCCTGTCAAAGTTATGCTTATATACCTTCAGAGGAGACAATGTGCTGCAAATATCATGGCTTTGGTAGCCATTATTGTTGTCACACTAGCAGGTAGAGCTCAGCATCTTCAAGCTATTGCCTACTAGAGCATCCTCATCTTAAGCTGTGACCATATCTGAGTGAGATATAGGAGGCGACACATGTCTCATCAGGGCAGCTTTGTGGTCACATGGAGGTGCTAGAAAGGGCAAGCACTGCCTGACCTAGGACCTCCCCCTGCTCTCTTGGCAGACCTTTTTCTGGTGGTAAGGATCATTTTCATTTCTCATGGAAGCTTTACTGTACACATCCTCCCTGCCTGCAGGAGGGGTAAACTGATGTAGGGTTTGCTGCAGTCCTCCTCTCCTCCTGCTCAGGATTTTACAGTGTCTCCTCTGCAGTCTACCCTCTGTGGGACAGACTATTTTAGGTTATGTTTGGGTTTTTCCACTGTTTTCTTAATCATCCCTTTCAATGCCTGCTCTGAGATTTGCTAAAAACAAGACATCAGGCCTGAGGGAATGAGAGAAAACAGACAGATTTATCTACACACAGAGAAGATGATATTGTTTAACTTCTTAAGGGAACCAGCCTAAAATCTCATGAATGAACAACATTGTCCCTCGGCAGCTAGCACTCTCCTCTCCAGAATATTTACTTTAATGATGCTCAAAGACCTCAAAAACAACAAAAAAATTACAAATATTGGATTTTTATGTCTGAGTACAAAAAGCTGTCTGATATGAATCAATAAATATCCAACTTTGCCCTACGTGAACAGTGATGTAATTTATTTCAAATTGTGTGAAAAGTGCACAGCACTCAGATAAACATCAGCTATGCCGAAAGGTTTAGTTCCATCTCTTTATTAAGAAAAAAAAAAAAAAAAGCAAGTTGCACTAAACGGAGGTTCATTCACTTGTCCTTCACTTAGAGCAGTGAATCTAATGCAATAAATATAATCATTTTCCACTTTTTCTGTCTGCTATCCCCATTAGAGCTTATCTGCTTTCATTGATAGTAGTGCTACCAGGGAAGCGCATGCTGCTTCTCCACCCTGCTGCTCCATTGTGTTTGGCCCTGACTTACTCTTCTAGAAATAGAGTATACGAGCATGCACTTGGCTATTTTAGAATGCAATTTCTTTGAATGGGTCCAATTTAGCCTGGAAACCAGATTATACTCTTCATTGTCCACTGTCATCTGTGCTTTTGACTCTGCAAACAGTCACTTGATGATTTTATATTTGTCTCCAGATTATTCATAAAAATACTATCCAAAATCAGGTATGTATGTTTTTGACACTACTTTGTAAGACCTATCATATAGTATTTCTTATTTCCTATGCACCTTATTAATATTATACAATACTAATTCATTTTAGTTTGACGGGCATGAAATACCAAGTTAAATAATCTACAGAAGTATCTTACATCTGCATAGTCACCAAAATCAATTATTTTTGTAAGTTCAGCAAAGAACAACCTCAGTTCAGCTGACAAGACCAATTTCTAGAACTATGTTAGAGGGCATTTATTTTTATTGACTGAACTTCTTCTTTTACATTTTATAACCATTGAGGTCAACCACATCAAGTTGGGCACAGGCTCCCGAGTTTTGGGTGATTTTGGGTGGTCCTGTGCGGAGACAGGAGCTGGATGCCATGATCCTTGTCGGTCCCTTCCAACACAGAATATTCTGTGATTCTGTAATTCTGTGTCATTTGAGTTCAACTTTGGAGGATTTCCATTGTATGCTCAGAATTCTTAACAATAATTATCAGCACGACAGAAATCTCCTCAGCCAAATCTTCTAGGATTGTTGTCTGAAAGGTAACTGTGCCCTCTTTTTACCGTATTTATTCCTAATAAATGTGGTTTAACACTTGCCTTGTCATTACAGACTGGGAAATTACACAATATTCTGATCAGATATAAATACATCATTCTACTCCTTACCAAGTGCCATAGTTAACCATTGAACACTTTCTGTATCATTAGCACTATCCTGTTAATCTAACACCAAGCCTTAACTGCTGTTTTACTTTATTATTTTTTTTTTCATATTTTAGATTTCCTTCATTTTCCCTACTTTTACTAGGCTTGAATTTTCTTTGGCTTCATTTGGTAATTTTTATTGCCATATTTATGATTGCTATCTACTTCTAATTGTTGTCTTTACTTCCTTTTACAGAAAGACCTTTTAATAAAATAGTGCTTTTTAATATTTAAAATATTGATGTACACTTACCACACAATAAAATCTTCTGATACACACTCTGGCTTTTGTTAATATAGCTAAGTTTCTCCTCATACATTATTGGATTTTCATATTTCTTAACTAATATTTTTTTGCAGGTAACTAATCATGCAGACATAGACATTTATCTGTATGCAATATCTAAACAAATACATACACATAGGTAATGACTACTCAGCTGTAAACATGCGCACATGTAAAAGAGCTTGGCTGAGTCTGCACTCTATCTGCCCTTGTTTGATGTAATTGGTTGTGACCACTGGTCTTCAGGCAAGAACAAGCTTCCAGCCTTGCGATCATTCCATCTTTACCCACCACACTCAGGTCTATGTGCAGGGTACCTATTTTGTGCTGGAAAATTATTGACAGTAATTCCTGAAAACTCTAATGCAGTCTTACCACTGTCTTCATGAGACTTCCATTCTCCATAAGTCAATGATGACAACACCGTTTTTATTTTCACATATCATTGACAAGCACTTAAGGGCTTATTTGCTTTTTTTTATGCCCTTTAAAAAAAGCATTTTGCTTTTATCCTTCATGATTTAATGTTTTCCATACATTATTCATATTTACATTGTCAGACTGTAAATTCATGTGTGATTTACCAGAAAAACTACAGTTTTAGTCCCTGATTGATTTTCTTTCATAGCTTTAGTACTTAATTATCGTACAGCAGTTAGTGACATTTTATCACATTGTATTATTAATGCAGTGTTAGAAATTAAACTTGGGTATAACTGAGATCTAACTCTTAACCAAGTAACAACAAAAATAACCCAACAACAGACAAGAGTGGAGTTCAGCCAATGGCAAGGTGTTACAATTTTCCTCGTGTTTTATTTGATGCTAAAGATAAACAGTAACTGACAAAGGAAATTCATTGATTTGATTCTGGCTGACAAGATTTCACATATGCTGGAACATACTTTGTTGCAGTTTCTGTAAAAATACGTAGTGTTTTTTGATTTTTGTTAATGCTGTTGTTTTACCTAAGACAAAATACAATTCTTCTTACATTTGCTTTTATTGCTCATCAGTAGGTACCATACGAGTAAATAGAAAATGCACAGGAAATATTGCTATCCTTCTGCTGCCGTTACATATTTGATTTGGCAAGTTAATAACATGACTGTCAAAGCTGTTTATATTTAAATGTTCAGTGGAGATAATCATCACTGTAGATTCTGGGTCCAGAAAAGGGTGATATCTTCCTTCAGAAGCAAATCTGTGATGGAAATTTCCATGAAAATCACTTGACAGAAGATTACGAGTTTTACTGCAGGCCAGACACAAACCGAAAGATACTGAACATGCAGATGCTTTCATCTTGGAGTTGCCAAATCTACTGCCTTTCCTTTTTTATTTCTTACTCAAAAGTGGGTCATACTTGATTTTGCTTCAGTAAAAAATATTTAAGTTACAGAAAATGCATTAGATAGTGGAAAATATACAATTATCCTGAGACATGCACAGATGTCTTCAGTCAGTCTTTCTAACTGAGTAATATTCAGATTTGCTCAATATTTAGATTTCCTTAATATTAAAAACAATAATTTTTCATAATAGATAACACTGCCCCAAAGATACTGGAATACATTCTAACTGTCCTTAATATAGCATGTACAACTTTTAGCCAAATGAGAAAAACCTAGAGAGATTCCAATTAATTTATTTGCATTACCAAATGTGTTACAAATTTTCCAATACTTGTAGAAATAACTGGGAATACTACTACTGTTCTTGAAGTGTTCACATAACTGGGGACACCTAAAAGAAATCTGGTTTAATTTAGCTCATCACAGGCAAAAATAACCTGTTTCTTTAGTAGGTTGCTTTGACAGTTGTATTAAGGCCACTGTGTGATGTTTGTAGGTGTTCAGCTCCTACCAGGATTTTCTCCTGGGTCTTTCAAAGTCATCCAGCAGTCATTTCCACCAAGAGTAGAAAAGCTCCATGCATGGGGACACATCTGTGAGAGAACATGGCAAGAATAATCACAGCTTAGTTTCTACAGCTCAGCACTCCATCACCACTTTAGCTTCCACTGAAATTAATCCACTGATGGGGAATGTGGGCTCATGTCCATTGGCTAGCAATCGCTAACACAAGGATATGCCTCATGGCTTCCATTGCCCTATGTTATTTGCCACAGACATCCTCAGTGTCACTATCACTAGAATACCAGGTGAAGAAAGAGGATGCAAACAGGTAAAACAGAAAATCAAGGCCTTTCATAACCTTTATTAAAAGAGACTATATTTTTTAGCCATCAAGTATTTCCCTATCTTTTTTTTTCTTTGACAATGGTACTAGAGGGTCCATCATGCTAGCAACAATCAGTTTGGACCATTGCTGTCCACATCTGAGACAATGCCATCTCCAATGCTAATGGAACTTTGTTTTAGATAGTAACAGCTGTCCGATTTATCAGTCTTGAGATAAACTTCTGCTGCCTACCACTATTTCAAGAAAATTGTGGATTACACTTGTGCTTAATTAGTAGTTAATATAGCATCACTGCAAGCTTCCTAATTCAGAAAAAGTCACAGCATCACAGAATGAGGTTGGAGGAGACCTCTGGAAGTCACCTGCTCCACCACCCCGCCCAAGCAGGGCCACCCCAAGCAGGTGGCCCAGGCCCATGTCCAGGCAGCTTTGGAAGATCTCCAAAGTGATCATCAAAAAGATCAAGAAGATCCACAGCCTGTCTGGGCAACCTGTGCCCGTGCTCCATCACCCACACATAAAGTGCTTCCTGGTGTTCAGAGCGAGCTTCCTCTCCTGTGTGCCAATTTGTGCCCATGGCCTCTTGCCCTGGCACTGGCCACCTCTGAACAGAGCCTGGCTCCATCCTCTTGTCACCATCCCTTCAGTTATTCACAAACCTCGATGAGATTCCCCCGAGCCTCCTGTTCTCCAGGCTGAGTTTTCCCAGCTCTCTCAGCCTCTCCTTAAAGGAGAGGTGCTCCAGTCCCTTAAAAAATTATCATTTTGTAAATGCGCACCACAAGGAGTTACAACAAACACACTGGGCCTATTTCATTTTGACACTTGCTACACTAAAAAACTCAAGACCTAAGACCTTCAGTGACTTCAAGACACATCAGAACTTCAAGATCTCAGTGTCCTGCCCATAACAGGAGACTAATCACGCAGTCATATGCAGGTAGTAAAAGGATGAGCCATCTCTCCTTGGCACCACCGCTGCTCTGGGTGGTGCTGAGCCGGGGCTGTGGAGCTCTTGCTCCATGCTTCGACATCAGCAGGGTGGGCTGGAGTGCAGCGGGCACAACACCAGCCCTGCAGCCTCCAGCCCACCCTGGGTATCCCCAGGTATGCCTGGTTTGGGTGAGGCAGATTTTCTCTGAGGTAACAGGGCCATTTGGGGCCAGTGGTAGGGAAATGATTTGAAGTGCAGACACCTGGACTGGATAGAGAGGCCTGAGGAAAAAATAAATAAATAATGGAAGGAGATGGGGAAAAACCTACTTTGAATCAACCAGGTAATTGTTGTCATAGGTAATTTCCAGATATGTAAGGGTAATAACACTGCACGCTTGCCTATGAGGACAGAGCAGAGGTAAGCAGCTCTGGATTTAACATTGAATTACATTGAGCAAGTTGTGTTTGCTTCTCTGCTGACTGCAGAGAGAAGGTGCACCCATACATTTTTCCTGTTAAATGCCAAGAAATAAGTCTAGATTCATCCAGGTAAGTGTTATTTGCTTAAGGTCTTCCCTCCATTCAGCATTGGTGAGGCCACACCTGGAGTGTGTGGAGGTCCAGTTCTGGGCTCCCCAGTACAAGAGAGACATGGAGCCACTGGGGTGAGTCCAGTGAGGAGCCATGAAGATGAGGAAGGCACTGGAGCACCTCTCCCATGAGGACAGGCTGAGAGCAGAGACTGTCCAGACTGGAGAAATGTTGGGTTGGGGATCTCATCAGTGTCTATAAATATCTGAAGGGAGGCTGCAAAGGGGATGGAGCCAGGCTCTTGTCAGCAGAATCATCTGCTACTGACTCCCTTTACAGTCGTGGCCTCTGGCACAGACATCCTTCTGGTGATAATAACAGTCAGAAGTTAGGCTTAAGCCAGTGTTTAGGAATAATTTCCAAAAATTGTAACAAGCATCCTACTGTGTTCCTGTGCCCTTTCTTGTTTTCCAGGGCCACTTGTTTGTGCCAGAAATTACAGGCAACTTTGCAGAGTTCCTTCTATATAGAAATGCAGCTTAAAAAACAGCACCTTTTCCACTATTCATCTGGGAAGACTTGCTTTTACTATTTATTCCAGCCACAGTTCCTGGAAAATTATGTGCTTCTGGGCAGAGACATGCACACATCTGTGTGCCTAGAAATGCAGCTATTTACAACACCCTCAGTATCTTCAAGAACTAGTGTATTAGCTTTTGTTGGATTTGAGAAGTGTCCATGAAGCCTCTAACTAGAGCCTTGAGTCAGTTATTTGGAGGCCATACAGAAGGGGAAAAAGTGGGGCTTTATAGTTCAGGGGAAATATCCTGAGAGGCTCAGTTTTAATTTTTCTTCATGAACTGTTTTTTTGTATTATTATTATTTATTTAATTATTTATTTATTTACCTCTAGGTATGCAATGAGCAAATACATTAGAGAGATACACTGGGTTAAAGGTGGAAAATTTTTCGTTGGTGGTGCTGAAATTCATTCTAATTGTTTTTACAGTCAATAGAATAAATCACTGACTAATAATAAAAGACTGTGTGTATAGTACATGGATGTAAGTGTTCTTCATCTTTCCTTGTATCCTTTACATTACTTTTTTTTTTTTTCATGTTTTAAGGGGAGGATGAACAAATTGACAAGGGTAATCTGATTTTGTTTTGTGACATTAAAAGGGGAAAGCCATCAGACAGCATGAGTGAACCTTGTACAGGGTATTTAGAGAAGACTATTTCATTTGGCGGAAAACAAGGAAACCTTTTCAACCCCGTCTAAAGTACAGGACTAATCCAAGTTAAAACCTGCCCATGGGCAAACCATGTATAACAATTCAGTTTATCCTTGGACAGAGAGCATGTTGGGTCCTGGCTGTACTCTCTTTGCACTTTGTGTAATCATTTATACTCCTGTGAGGTAACTGCAAAATACCACCTTCTGTCTGACTTGGTATTTGACAGGGCTCCATGGAGCTATTTGAAGAAGGCTTCCAAAGAAGAGCTCACATCTGGAATCCTCCTGGAAATGGATCACAGGCTGTTAGACATGTTAGAAATGCTGTTGTAGACTTCACTGGCAGACAAGCTTTGGAAAGCTGTTTTATAGTGGCTCTAGGTTTTGCCTCAGCTTCCAGCTTCACTTCTCTGCTGGAGTGGCTGTCTACACAGCAGGGCTGGCAGGAGGAAGGCAGACTTGTGACTGTGCAGCTCTAGTGCAAAGATCAGCATTTTAGCTTTAACTGCGAAAGCAGGTGGACTTGCACTAAAACACCAAACTGAGTAGGAGTATCAGAGAGAGAAGCACTTGAAACCTTTTGCTGCTTTGGAAGATGGGGAGAGGTGACAGAAGGTGGGTGATCTTCAGCACAGGGGCAGCACAGGCAGGTGAGAGTGGCGGCATCTTAAATTGACTCAACATGACCACTGGTACTGGCTAGTTTGTGTACGTGGCAAATGGGCACAGTGATTTATGGCTTTAGGTGTCTGCCTTCTGAAAGCTATTGCATTTAAATCTTCAAGCAGAACTACCTAAACAGGAGATGTTCCTGCTTTTTACTTTTTAACCTGGTTCTGTGCAATGCCAACATCTTACTGGAGCACACGTGAAGAATTATCGCAGAGGTATAAGGACTTCTGCCACCACCCTGCTCATCTGCTCATTGATCCCACACTCATCCAGGTTGAACAATGTGCTCGCTGCTGGTTGCAGTCTGACATAATAGCATCTTCCAGCTCTGCCAAAGCCAGGGCAGCTGGCAGTCAATGTGCATGCTTGCCTTTGTCCTTCCATGCAGCCCCAGGCTGCGACAGTCCCTGAGACCCCTCTGATGCCTATCTTGACTTGATACAAATCACCTTGACAATTACTGCAAGAATTGTCTCCTGTCCCATTAGCACTGAGGCTCTCCAATGGTGCTCAGATAGTGAAAAAGCAGTAATGTCTTAAATCTCTACAGGAGGACTTGCCAAAGCTCATCTGTCATGTCCATAACTTACAAAAAGCTTTCTAAAAGCAGCTGCAGTAACCAGTTCCACAGCCGCTGCAGGAACAATACCTGGAGTTTTCTTAACAGCATTTCATAAGAAGAACAAATATCCTGTAATGTTACACTGGGATTGTCATTATGTGGTGAAAATTTTTGATTTGTTTTTATATATACTCAATGATTTTAAGCGTGTTTTGGGGTGACTATCACATTTGGTTTTGTTTCTTTCTATATAGATTCTGTCACTCCTTTATTTCTATAAGTTTAAAGAATAATGCATGGACATGCCCTTACTGCCATGTTTAATATCCTTCTGAAAAATTTCCAGCTCCTGATAGTGCCAAGAAAATGAAGAAGATATACCAAAATTGCTCCCAATATCAAACACTGGTTTGCAACCTTGAACTAATTACTAAATAATTCCAGAGATTTACCCATGCACAAGAACCAAACATTATTATGACTCCTTTTAAAGCAAGTCTAAACAGAGAATCTCCACCAGCATGATGACGGAAGAATAAATGTTGTGATTTTTGCTAGACTTACCAAGATCCTTATCTAAAAGTGCTCTAAAGCATACTGCCAATGCCACTGCAAATATTAAGCTCAAGCCTAAACTTACAGGAAATGAATCTTCTTGACTCCATTAGCTTGGCTGGAGAAAGGGCAAATGGCTTTTTTTAATACTCCAATTGCCCAATTGTAAAAATCCTGAATCTGCTAAAATTGGGAATCTGCTAAAATTGGGAATAATGATATAGAATGTTGTGATTATTTTTTAATTTATTATTTTTATTCCTACCTTTCTGTAAAGCTACCTACACTGAGCCTTTTCTCTTAAGGCCTGTGAAACTTCATTTACTCATGCAAACAAAGTTGAAAATGCTGCTCTTTGAACTGGGAAATAACACGTTCATCAAAATGAGGTGCAGACCAGAAATGTAAAGATGACTTTGTGGTGAAGGACAGGGCATATATCAATAGGAAAAACAGTTAACTGAGATTTAATTCACACTCTTATTTTTTATGCCTGGGCTCTTTTGTGGGAGGAGATTGTGCAGCTTACATCTTACTTCCTCTTACTTTTTTTTTTTCTCTGACTGGATTCATGTCTGGCTTTTATCATTTCCTTTGTCTTGCTAACTGCGAAACAATACCCTTCAATCTTTCTTGTCTGTCAGCAGCAGTGTGAAAATAATGCAAAACGTAAACCAGCAAGTAAACATGAGAACTTCAGGAAGACTATTTCTAGGGTTGTGGGGAATAACAGAGAGCATAAGGAAAGCAGCAAAAATGGGGGGTTTGTTTGTTTGTTTTGTTATTAACACTGTTGGTTCTTTACCATGGATTTTGTAACAGGGAAAGATTTGTTTAAAACTAACAATGAAATGCATGAACTCCAATACCTTTCAACAGTAGTTAAATACTGACTTTGCTTTCAATGCTTTAAAAATCAGGTTTGGCAGAAGCACACAAATGTAACAGGGGGGTTAGGATAGTGCTGAGCCCTGTATCGCTTAGCTGAGCTTCTCTGTACTTGGTAGAGTTTGAGCACTGCTTTTCACCGGTCACTGGTAGAGTATAACAAGTGACCTGAGTATGGATATTTGCAGTGGTTCATAATCTTTATTATGGCTGCAGAAAGTGTTGACTGTATTTCTTGGGTAAAACCAACAGTGAGGCCACTAAGGTATGTTGAAATGGAGAGTGCATTTAATAGCATCAAGGTATCTCTGTGTATTGTTTCTGATATTTGGCAGACTACCCTTGGCAAATGCTCATGTGTTGTCTCAGACATATCAGCGCAGGGACTGCTGTTTTGGTATAAACCTAATTTCATTTGCAGTTTCCGCGTGGAGAATGGAAACTGCAATTAAGTGACTGAGGCAAGAGCATGTTTCATTCTGCTGCATCTGGAGTCAGAATGATCATCTGTAGTGAGGAGATGGCACAAGCATGTGGGTCAGGGTTATTTGAAATTTCTTCATTGAGATTCAGCAAGGCCATTCATTAATGTTTAAAGGTTATGAATATAGAATAACAATATTATACTTAGTATTTATTATCTCAGCAAGGTGAGTATGTATAATTTCATATTGTTTCTCTTCATGGGAAATACCTCATGACTGTGTTTCAAAGATTTGTTATATAGAAGTTCTGAGTTAAAGGAAACAGGAGAGCTTGTAGCAGCAGCAATGAAAAGCTTCACTGAGGTCAGAACTGGGCCTTTGCTTTGGAAAACTTTTGGTTTTAATGGAGTTGGTCTAGATTTTCACCATTAAAAACAGAAGATGTGAAACGGGAGCTCTCAACAAACTAGAAAGGTATCCCTACTGCCTCCCAGATTTAATTCCAAAATATTAAGGGCCAATGTAAGGAACAAATAAAATCACCACAAACTAAAAATTATTTCTGTCTAACTCCCTTTAGCCTCTTAAACTGAATGCTATTATCATAAAATATATTTGAATAAAACTGAACCAATAGCATAATGCTTGAGGAATTGCAGTAGTAGAAGGAAATGAATATTCTTCCCTAGGTACAGCCACAATAATGCTTTGAACCAAAAAAACATTCAGAGCAATACATGAAGAGTGCATGGTATAAAACTTAACAAGCTGCTGCTTCTCATTTCTTTGGTATGTCTGAGTAAAATTAGAGCTCATTGGAGAACTTGTGAACAATGTATAGAAAAATATGGACCTGTACAGGAGCTTGGAGATGCTGTAACAAGATGATGACATTGCAAAAGTGCTTTTGAGTTTATTATCCCAATTTAGTAAAGTCAAACTGGCAGAAGAATTCTCTAATTTTTTATTTAATTTTTATTAGAACCTATTTTTGTTTTGTAGAATTCAAGATGAACTACTAGTATTTTAAAATCATAATACTTAAATGGTATATAAAATGGATGATATTTCTAGCATATGATCACAAAACAATACATTTTGTTTGCAGTTGTTACGTTTTTCTTCATAGAACTTAGCTCCGTGTGACCTGTTTTGTAGAAACAACCGTGTTTTGGCAAGTGAAGTAGCTTTTTGTTATTTTTCTTGGGGAGAAATAGGTTTGCTTTCAAAAAGTCCTTGAAAATGTTAGTTATTTCCAGAATGAATAAGACATTAATAACGTCAATGCAGTTGGTTCACTTCTAATAATCCATTCCTCAGAAGTAGCTTTCAGGTATAACCACTGTTAGTAAGCAAAATAGTGAGAGATTGGTGGAATTCCCTAAAGAAGACTGACAGCTTTTCTTATTTACATATTTACAGCATACATTTTTATAAAACATATTTATATATATTTATATACACACATTTATGTCGAAAGTTCAGATTTTCTGTCCCATTCATTCTCTTTCAGGGTAGGACCTGTTAGAGCAGGTCAGACATGTAACAATCCTAGACTGATTGAGGTCTTGAAGTTCAAAGGGCTTTAGTTTTGTCTATTAAATATTAGGAGCAATTTTGACATCATCATTAAACTGTTTTTCTGATTTACAGAATTTAAAGTCCTTATATTTTTTTGTTATTTGAATTCTTAAATGACACTTTATTTAGGTTGCTAGCTAAGAAAACATATCTGCTCTTCAGTTACTGCTCTTTTGATACTCAGAAAATCTTGAGGTTTTATCTGCACAGATTTTGCAATTTCAGTAACCTGAAAACTGTGCCTCCACCAAGAAACAAAACCGTATTTTGTACAGAAAATAATGTAGAAATCCTCTGCGAGGAAGTGTTGATGCTTAATGTGGGCTCCTGAGAATTGGTAGTTTGGTCACACATGCTCCGAGTGTATCACAGCAATTAAATGATGCATTTATCAAATGTCTATAGTTGTAGCATTCAGTATTTTCACCCATTCTTTCCTAATGTCATGAATGTTCAGAATGCTTTTTTGGATCAACATCCTAACATGCTGGCACAGTGTACATTAGCAAAGCTGACCTTTTGCTAGCACAGCATACGTCACACCTAGCTACATGTCATACACCCATGCTACATTTTAGCGATGGCAAAAGAAGTGTATAATGATGTCTTGCCAAAGAAGTCTAAACACATTTGTTATTACTTGTACTACTAAAAATGTATCTTGTATCTGCTGCCACAAACACTATCCTACCTCTTATTTCCAGATATTCTTGTTCTTTATGCCAGTGTGACATAGATGAGGATGATCTAATGGATCTTTGTCTCACTGCACATCAGAAAGGAGAGCAGTGGTAATGTGCATATTTAGATATTTTACTGTATTAACATGCTAAACTGATTAATTCTAGCAACCATTACTGATAGGAGAAAATAGACAAGCATAAAATATATTAATTACTTAATCCTTTTACACAGTGCAGGAAAACCACACCTATCTTTTCCCTTTCCCCTGCTGTCACAGACAAGCGTGGATGCACATAATATTTAAAATATTTACTTACAGCCAATACAATGAGTATTATTAGCTACAGTGACTTGTTTGCTTTAAAATCACGTGTGTGCTATTTCTCTCTAGTGACCTAACTCAGTTTCCTGTGCAGCATTTGCTGTGTATTCTAATCTGGGTTTTGGGGTTATAATTTGAGAATTTGAGAATTTGAGAACTGCTTAAGTATGCAGTCTTTCATAGTTTTTTTTTATTATTATTATTATTTTTTTAAGGTTAAGATAGCTTCACATAAATAGCTTAATTCTGAATGTTTATGAAGGTTGAAAGGTCTTATTGTGACTGTCTTTGTAGGATTGAGGCCAACTGAGTGTACAGACTCATCTCAACAAGCATGTGGGTTATTTTTTACTAATTTATTATTGGGATGATAAACAAATGGATGATAAACAAATGGATAAACAAATGGTTTGGGTGACAAACAAATGTTGTTTGGTATAAAACAAAAGTATTTGCATGTCTAATCTCTTGTTAGCTAGAGGAAGTAAATACATTAACCATAAAATGTAGAGACCAGCAATCCCTGGGATGTCTGGAGGCACAAATTACACAGCTGAGTTTAGCATAATTGATGTTGACCTGAAAGTGCATTGTCCCTAGCAGTATTCACGTTGCTCAGAGAATGCCATTTGGCCATAACAGACCCACTTATTTTACATTTGTGTTTTTTAAACACTGACTTGTTCTTTTGTAAGAACTCCAAGATGGAAATTGAATACTTCCTTCCATTTATTTAGAGTGTTGTCCAATTTATTGTTTGACACCTGGGACAGATCCAAGTAATTTCAGCAGAAATTTTATAAGGCATCTTCAACCAAAATATATATTCCATTATGAAGGCTACATAGTGAGTCTTCATATTTTGAAGCTACTGGGCTTCATTTCCGTATGTATATCTTACCTTTTGCAAACAAGAGGTCATGAAAAGTACCGAGCAGGTAACTGCACCATGAAGTCAAAAAGTGTGGCAGATGCTTACAGAGATAGCATAGTCAGGTACTCACAGATACCAAGATATGGTTTCTGTCCTCTGTTCTGTTGTTGCCTAATGGTGTGGCAAGGCAAAGGTTCTTGATTATCTCATTTCTTAAACAAGTATGAATATTACTTGTGTTTATAAAGTATTTGGAGATCCTCAAATGAAGCCCTACACAGTTGAAATGAAACTTGTTTAAACAATCCATTTGTATTCTGTAAGAACCAAAGATGACACAGTTGTACTTGAATTAAGAAAGGAGTTTCAGCTGTTGGCTGCATGGGCTGTAAGATAGAAAATGCATCACAAGCATTAACATGCTCTTAGAATTTCTAAAGGATATTAGTTAATGCTTCCCTATATTTGTGTTTGATACTCATGTAAACAAAATGCCAAAGGAAGAGATAAATATTTTATTTTAAAATGAGGCAAAAGCATTAAATAAAATGATGTCCAAGTGGAGGGCAGAGGTGAAGAACCTTTTTAATACTTTGAACCTATAATTAAAGCACATAACAGAAGCAGAACTATGTATGATAGCATTTTAATGATAGCTCGTATTACTTGAGTATTTATTTATATACACAATAATATAACATGCATCACCAAATTGGACTCTAACAAATAGTGTTAGCATTGTTTGCTTTTGCAGAATCACTTAATTCATCTGTTTCTGTAGCTGACATTCTCATTTATTTCAAGTTGCATAATGATTTGTCTTGCTCTGTGTTTTATTGCTTACGCCTACAGAGCAGAAAGTTAGACAGTAAACTTTGAACATGAATGTAAACCCATTGACACCAGTATTTTGTTGACTGGTAACCCAAACAGTCAAAATGAAATATATTAAAACATTAATTAGGAGTATCTTGATTTTCAATATAATATCCCTTTATTCTTTATTTCTAAACAGTGTCAGAGTAGTTCTGTTTGCAAGTGTGCTAGATGGGTCATTCTCAGAATATGTGTGTGTCAATACTCTAAGCAGCACATAAGGAGTACTGAATAGCAGTGGAAGAACATGTTCTGTAGATAAAAAGTGAAAATAACATTTATCCTTTTGCAATGCAATGCTGGAGGTAGATGAACAGTTTTTCAGATGCTATAGTACTAAACAAATCAGAACACACAAACACACACACACACACACACAAAAAAAAAAAGCAAAACAGTATCAGACATACTACCTACTGTCAAGAACAGCATTACTGACCCTGTAAGCATGCACGCATGTTTCCATTTCCAGCATATGAAAGATAAGGCTCACAACTTGCAAGGTAAGTAAGTGAAAGACATCTTGAAAGAATAGCAAGGAGTGAATATTATGTTCACGATTGGAAAATAGAAATCCATTCAAGATATCAACGGGGTAATAAGACTATAAGATTAATAACACTCTTTTTATATGTGCACTTTAACATAGTAACTTTCACAGATGCAGTTGACCTGTAAGAAATTAAAATTCATGTTCATGCACAGAAGCATGTATAGTGATTAAAGTAGCTCAGCGGTAATATGTTAACAAGGAAAAGCCTGGCAGGCTTTAGGTCCTTGCAAGTTCTTCTTGAAATCAGAAAGGGACTCTTTCTGGGCAGAGAAAGATTCAACATTTCATGAGGTTGAGAAATTTATTTCCCTTTCCCTTTGAGAACTGTCCTTGGGTGTGAAAACTTCCTAGTCAGAAAGATGGACAGTGCTGCTCCAAAGCATGAAATTTGTGGGAACATTTGAGTAGTTACTTAAAAAAAATATATAAAAAAATATGTTCTGCTAGAAGCAAAGTAGTCAGATTGATTAGTATATAAATTATTGGACTTACAGCTTCTACATATCTCAAAAAAATGTATGGAGAATTCTTTGTATGTAGGAATTAAGTTCCCTCTGGAGGAATGTTCTTTTTAATTTTGTCAGAGGCTGCAAGCATTCTTTGTAGGTAGTGATAGACAGCTGGCAAAAGAAAAGGATTTGCACATGGCACCTCCTGATCACTGTGCAGCTACACAGTTTTCTCTTTCCCCTCCTGCTTATATGTCTTATCTCTGACAGCTCCCACAGAACTCCAGATAGCTGCCCTTTTCATACTGACAAGGAGATGCACTGTTGCAGCAGCAACATTGCCAGGAAAGCAAAGAAAATAACAGTTACACAAAGCAACAACTATACAAAAAGTAGTTGTACAAAGTTGTAAAACAGCTGTGCAAAGGTGGTCTAAAACATACCTTTTCAGTGAGAGTTGCCCCCAGCAAACTGCAAAATTTTATGAGCAATTCTATAAGTTTTCACTGTCAAAATTTCATTTCACAAACACGCTTTATCTTGAGGAATAAAAAGTTGGCAGGACCATTGATTTCATTTAATCTAAAAATTCTGATTTAAAATGCTTTCCTTCAAATAAATGTGTTTCATAAACTTCAGCTGCCTGATTTCTTTTTACATGTTGTCTACGTCAATGGCAAAAACTACGTAAGATTTACAAGGCTGGTGCCATGCTATATATCGCTCCATGGCATACTAGTTGTCTACTCCAAGGTCACAGCTTTATTAAAGGATTGAGATTTACAATAATGTTAGCAGCAGCATGAATGCCTTCAGACACGTCTTCCTGTGGTTTACTTCTCTGAGGTCACCAGCACAATTTCTCTCCCTGCCAAAAGCTACTGATCAATAAATACTGCGGTCTCCTGAACAAAGTTCAAATGGACCTATCATGTTCCTTTAGTAATAAATCTTTGCTTTTGTTTAACACCTGCCTTCAGAGAACGTAACCCTCTTTACCTGTGGTAATTAATTTACCTTCACATCAGACTTATTTGGTGATTAAAAGCTGTTCCCCTTTTACAAATTGAGGAATTGAGGCCTGATGACACGCTTACCTGAAGTCCTACAGGGAACCTGAAAAGGCTGGGAGGCCCACGGCTGTGTGGAAGCCTCACCTGCTGAGGCTGAAGGCCGTGCTACCTCCCTCCCAGCAAATAACACATGGCAGCTCTGTAGTGCCTAAACTGGGCCTTCTATAACTCTTCCTGTTTAATGTAGCTTCATGGCATGAGTAAGGCCTATCTCAATTTGGTTATGCAGCTGTGTACAGCCCAAACAGGTGCACAGAGACATATAAAAAGTGTTCTGCAGGCTTTTTACCACTCAAGGTGTAGTCGGATGTCTTCTTCTGGCTGTTCTTACACTACCGAAGAGGTCACTGCCACCAACTGCTGTTTCCTCTGGTTCCCTCTTTCCTCTCCAAGCCATGGGCCCAGATGACAAGGGGGGCATCGCCTCTTACTGCTGATGACCAAAAGATACAACATAAATAGCTCCGATGGATGTCTGAAGCCTAAATTGTTTTGAAGAGCTGGAGGCATATGTGAACCACAAGGCTTAGTGTTTTGTACTCTCTCTTCCCTAAAAATTTAATCACGGGCTAGAGAGAGCTCCTAACTAGCAATTTCTTCTAGACATCTACTTGTGGTAGAGACAGCTGCAGTCCCAAGGAGAAAAGGAACATGAAGGTGAAGGAAACATTTATCTTCAGCCCAGAGAGACCAGGCCCAACCTGAATCTTAGTTTTATTACAAATTAATATAATATCTACAAATTAATATATTCTCAAACAAATACAATCTCTATGAATCTGTTTCTTTTTAAAGCATTGCCAGCATTTTGTTTGCTTTTTATCTGCCAAGAGGAGGTTTATGTTTCAGAGGAGGTCAATGCTAGATGGGCTTAGCAGGTCCAAAGTCTTCTCAATACAGAGTAATTTGTTGGCATAGTTGTATCACTATAATTATATTCTTACAACTTGTTATTGTGGAATAAAAGCGTGCAGTCATACTGCTGGCTTACTGCTAGAAGTTTCTGTCAGTATGATTCAGTAAGTAGAAATTGTGACCTAAATATTACTAATGCCAGTAAAACTACACATAGAAATATGGCTAGTGTTAGTAAATCTACCTATCTCTCTCTCTATATATATTGTACTTGCCATTTATTTTTTTCCTATCACAAGAAATTAATTCTTAGACATAACACAGCTTTTTTATTTATTGATTGATTTATTTATTTTTTATAATGATGGGTATGTGTATATGGAAAGCACTCCATACACGAAGTAAAGTATCACAGAAAGTAACTAATTTTGGGTTATCCTGATGGTCTTTCTTGCTCAAAACTAAAGAGCTGATGTGTTTCTCGTGCTGGATGACATCCAGATGGCCACAGTGAGGGGTCAGGTGCCTTCCTGAATAGCCTGTGTGAGGTCGCATGGGGCCACCTCTATAGGCCATCTTCTGAACCTTGTTCTGCAGCTGATGCTGCTGGCGCAGTCACCTCAGCACTAGGCAGTGTGTTCCACCAGCAATGCCTTACAGCGGAGCAAAGGGCACACGCATAGTTTTTGTTTTGCGTAGGCTACGAGTTTCGTTAGGCAGAGGTATTAGCAAAAGCCAGCTTTGTCAATATACAATGCTGAACCAGCTGCAGAACATTCAATACCTCAAGAGTTTCCTAACGCAAAGTCCCAAATTTATTAGTGCTAGTCAGCATAACTGGAAAGCGTTCACCTAGTTAATAATTGAAGCTCCTGAATGTTATGACATGGATGAAATGTCTGCACTTAGCTGGGTTGGCTGTGGGTTTTTATTATCTCCCGGAGACTCAGGGTGCCCATACAAGACCTGCAGCGCTTCCCCTCGCTACTTGGGGGGCCAGCATTCGCTTTATGCTTTTCCACACCGCTGTTTGCAGCCGCACCGTACTCAAAACAGGGGTGAGGACAGGAACATGAAGCTCGCAGCACCCCAGGGGCCCAAACCCACGGCCACAGAGGGGCCCGGCGGAGCCCCCTGGCGGCGGGCACAGCCCCGCGGCCGGGGGCAGCGGCTCCGAGCCGCCCTTCGCCACCACAGCCCGGGCACCAGGCGGGGGGGGAGCCGTACTCCCTGGGGACATGGGCACCGTCCCCAAGCCCGGGGCCGGGAAGCGCGGGGCGAGAGGTGAAGGGTGAAGGGGCGGCCGTGCCGTGCCGTGCCGTGCCGGGCGGAGCGGAGCGGAGCGGAGCGGGGCGAGGCGAGGCGGCCCCGCCGTGTCACAAGAGTCCCGCCGGGCCGGGAGGCGATCGCCATGGAAACCCAGGCCCGCCCCAGGCCCCGGTCCCGCCCCTGTCCCCCGGGCGAAGCCGTGGTGGCGGCGGCGGCGGCGGCAGCAGCGGGGCCTGGGCGCAGCGTGGAGCCCGGCCGGGGGAGCCGCGGCTGAGCCGCCCGCAGGCTGCGCGGCGGGGGCGAGGGCGAGGGCGAGGGCGGCGGCTGCAGCGCGGGCAGCGGCGGGGAGCGGCGCGGCCGGGGGGCGGGCAGCGAGCGCTGAGGGGCGGCGGCGGCGGCGGCGGCGGCGCTTCCCGAGCCGGGCCCGGGCCGTGTCGGGCCCGTCCCTGTCCCCGTTCCCGTCCCCGTTCCGCCGCCGCCCACCTGGCGCCAGGTGCCCGCCCGCCATCTTCTGGTGGCCCCGCGGGGGGCGCCGCGGGGGGTCGGGGGGTGCTGGCTCCTGGCCCCCCCCGCAGCGCGCTGCGAGGCCCCGGCGCCTCGCCATGGCCGGGGAGGCGGCCGCGCAGCGCTTCGACGAGGATGATTTCTACTGTCCCGTGTGCCAGGAGGTGTTCAAAACGCCCGTGAGGACCGCCAACTGCCAGCATGTGTGGGTATCGCCGCGCTTTATTTCCCTGCCCTCCTTCTTTCCCTCCCCCCCCACCACCTCCAGCCCGGTTTTCAGGCAGCGCCCCGAGGTGAGGCAGGTTGACAAGGGCTCGGTGCGAGGCTGGCTCCTGCTGAGGTGTCCCCAGCACTTCTGGGCTTTGTTTGTGCCGCCCCCCGTTCGCTTTCCCGACGGGAGCGTGGGTCAGCTATTCCCTCTTTCCCTTCGTCCGTTCCCAGTGGAAATCCATGCCTTCCTAGAGGAACGTTTAATCACAATTTACTCCTCTACTTAACCATACAGGTTACATACAGTAGAAAGGCAAGATACCCTTGATAGTTGGTGTACAAGGCTTCGCGAAGAAGCCTGAGGAAAAACGCAGAAGTGAACGAACTGAAATCTTTGGGAAAACTACAGAAACGAGGCTTGGCGGTGTTTTTGGCTCCACTTAAGGACAATAAACAGGAATTAACTATGATAAGATTTTCCAGTGTCACGTGCCTGCTGCACCATTTAATATCTCATTAATGATCAATCCAGTGTACAGCTCGGGAGCACTAGACAGAAAATAGTAAGATCTTTACCTGAAATTCATTGCCAGCTTCCCCTAATTTCTATATACTTCTTTGTAAGCACTGTTCATTTTTCTTATGTCTATCTTCTAAAGATTTTTGTTCAGTAGTCTGCGATGTATCGCTTTTTTTGCTAATAATCACTCATTTCTTCTGAAGGACAAATATCTAACTTTTTTCACTTTGCTAATCTGTGTTTGTGGTAACTTTTCAATTTAGATTTTGCAGGAAGTGCTTCTTGACAGCTATCAGAGAAAGTGGAACACATTGTCCTCTCTGCCGGGGGAGTGTGACTAAAAAAGAAAGATCTTATCCCAAAAGGGCTCTAGATGTTGAAAACAATATGAAGAAAGCTTCTGGGGGCTGTAGATGCTGTGAGAAGCAGGTAGAGTAAAACTTTACAAAAAGTTGAATAACCTTGTTCTTATTTTTAAACAGACACACTTGTACTGTGTGCTTTTCATGTCTGGGAGCTAAAAAAAAAAAAAAAGCCTGTAGTAGTTTGGACTTAGTTTTATTTGGCTTGTATATATGAGGCACGCGATGCCTACCATTAGCTACCTGTTAGGTATGCTTAACATGTAAACTGAAAGAAGATCTTGTATTGTCTACAGTGACTTTCTGAGTGGGGTGCCAGTTTTTCCTCCAAAACAATGAGAAAACTGGATATAGCTATAAAACTGGCAAAATAAAAGTTAGGTGACTGAAAATGAAAGTTAGAAATGTATGGAAAACCTCAGACACTTTCAGTAGGGAAATGAAAGTGCATAGGGTTACTTCAAAACTTAATCAAGTTGTGTTTTTTGTTTGTAATTTAATTCTGTACATAACATACAATCATGTGGATGTTTCTCCCTGCACCACAGAACATTAGTCCGTTTATTTTGTGATGGGGGCATTATCATCAGAACTTTGGGTGAAATCCTGACCCCACTGAAATCTAGAATAATCTGCCTTCTGCTATAACCGGATCCAGGATTTTAGTGACCCATTTTATTTACATCAGATTTCACCCGATCCAGGTAGTCTTTATGTTAGTTGGGTTTCAGCTGGGACTTGGGTCTGCCAGTATGTAAAGGTAGGCTTTTTGCTTTGTTCCACCTGATATGTCCAGATGGAACAACTGGGAGAAAAAAACAGTAACAAGTTGGTAAATCAAGAGGAAGAATGAAGCAGATCTTCAGAAGAATTTTAATGAAATTTAGGCACAGGCTCATGAGATGTGGTCTTGTTCAGCTTGTAAACCTGTAAGCATTTCTGAGAGTGCTGCTGGACCTGAGATTCTGATTTAGGCCATATCCAGTGCAGCTTTGTTCTGACAAAATCTAGGCAATTCATTACTGTCTTACTTGCATCTAAAGTGGATAGGCAGCTATAAGCTGTTGTTCATCTACCTCCATTTATGTTGTGTTTTTTTTTCTTTCTTCTTAAGTAGAAAACTTGTATATTGTCAGAACACACCTAATGCAAAAAGATTTCGCTCTGAATAGAGTAACAGTGGTCCAGAGAAGACAAGGAGCGGTGGTGCTGACATCCTCAGGGCCCCTCCCTACAGTGGCTCATCAGTAATTGATCTTGGATGTGAGAGGTGTAGTTCCCATGGTTTTGTTTCAGTCAAGTGGAGTTCACTCACATCTTGCACTCCTGAGAGAGCTTTCTCAGTTGTCTGGCTGTAGAGGGTTTGGGGAGTGGAAACATTCTCCAGTCTCACAGTGATAGAAGCTCTATAGGAAAAAAAGGAGTTGAAGATCTTATGCGAGGGAGGAAAATGTTCATCCTGAGAGTGGAGGCACAAGTTAAGAGTTCTTGCTGCATATCATGTCTAAATAATCCCTGCATGCATTGCTTTCTGTTGGCAGAATTCTCTTCCTTCTGTCCCTGGATTATTCAGTATAATATGAATAATTTGGCATTTCATTTACAGGTTAGATTTTCATGGATGAGACAGCATTATAAAACGTGTAAGAAGTATCAGGATGAATATGGTGTTTCTTCTATTATTCCAAACTTACAGATTTCCCAAGATTCAACAGGGAACAGGTAATCAGGGTATTTTATGTATAACTATGCATCTTTCTTCCCCCCAAAGGAATTTTTTTTTTTTCCCCAGGACATGTTTTCTTTTAGTAATAATTATTTTCTGTTATATTACACTTCAAAAAATTACAGTTTTTCCAGATGTTTTTCTTTACTCAGCACACAGGAGAAAACCTTTCTACATGATGGCTTGGAATGTCTTTTAGGGGCTCTTTAAAAAACAAACAACAAAAACATGTAGTATTTCCAACTTACTTTCCTTGCTTTGACAGCATTTGAGCAGCTTGCTTTGCAACAGATCTGATAATATCTAGCCCCAAGGAAGTTCCCTTCTTTTATTCCCCCCTCCCTTTTCATAAGTCTGTTTTAGTGGTTATCCTGTTTCAAAACACTACTGTGCAAGCTTTTGTTTTCAGGTTGAATTTGTTTTGAACAGATCTCTTATGAGAGGTATAAGGAATGCCAGCATGTTATACACCATAAAATCAAATGCCATTTACCACTTTGCTTTCAGACAGTAAAGCTAAAGAGCTTTCTTCCTCATACCTTCTGGCTGATGCGCTTTTTTTTTTTTTTTTTGGGGGGGGGGAGAAGGGACAGTGGGAGGGAGGTTTTTTGAAGACCATTTTTACATACTAGTTTCATGGAGTTTTTATTGCATGTAGCTTGTGCTTTATTTACTGTGTGTATTGACATCCTCTTTTTAGCACACTGAACTTCTGTGTGTTTGGTTTTCAATCCACCAGTATACTGAAAGCAGAAGTTCAAACTGTTACCAGAACTAGTTGTAGCAATGTTTAACTGTAGCTTCTGGATACTGTTATACAATTATTGATTATGCCACTGTAGAATACCTTTGCCTGTAACATTATAGAAGTACGAAAAATGTACTGTGACCAGATTTGTGATCATAAATATTCATGTTCTTAGGGTGGTCGGTATATCTGAGCAGCTTCTTCTGGCATAACTTGAGGTGCATATATGGTTAAATGTACTTTATAAAATGTTCCTGTTTGTCACTCTTATTTTAGGAAATTGATATTGTGCACCACATGAGGAAATTTTTCTTGCTGTAGTTGAAAATTTTAAATGACTTGGACAAACACGTGATAGTTAAATGATTATTTACATAGCCATAAGTCAAAAAACTTATAAAATGCTATCTGTCTTATGCTGTTATAGTTCAAAATGCCTTTTGAGTTATGTGGCTGTAAACTCCACTACCATTCATGTTGACTAAATGCTTATTTTATGGTATACCAATTTCCTATAAAATTATATGGTAGTCCACTAAGGGTCACCATGGTAACTAGATACTGAGACATGCTTTGATCCAAAAGAAAAGTTGTAGAAGTTAACATATGTGCCATTTTGTGTTTTGCCTTGAAATTCATGGGACTATACATGGATGTATATGGATATGGATATATATATATATTACTAAATATATATATAACTATATATTACCATGTATATATTTATTACTACCTAGTAGTCAATACGTAATAAATACATAATAAATAAATAAATATTATTAATACTACGTGGTAATAAATATATAAATATAGTAATAAGTATATAACTACATATAATAAATTAATATATAACTATATATTACTATGCTATTACTAAATTTTAAGAAATCTTGATAGTGGAGGACAATAATAACCTAACTTTTTTTTTTTATTTCACATAAAGTAGCAGGAACGATTCAATATCTGATAACGGAGGGATGGCTAATAATCAAATACTTCAAGGAGATACAAGGTAGGCTGCTTTTTTTTTGATAGTTAATATTACAACAGATCCATACAATCAGTGTAAGCTTCTACTAACTAAAAAAAATAAGCTACAGAAAAAAAAAAATCAAAAACCTTTTGTTTCTTCTTCATTTGCATCCATATACCGGAATTTTTCAGTACTTTCCTGAAGGATTTGAACTAAAAGATATTACCAGTAAGTAAGAACAGGATGCAGTTGCAATGCAAAAAAAAAAAAAAAAAAAAAGTATTCTCTGAAGTCCAAGTTTCAAAAGAATGCATTTAGATGTACAAGTAATAAATTTGATTTAAATTTGCAGTTTGGAAGTATCAGTGGAGCTCCGTTAGGTCCAGAGTTATGTTATTAATGGCATTTTTTTGTTGTTGATTTGTCATTATTTTCCCAAGTTCTTATAACAGATGAGTTAAGCTTTTCATAACACTATTTCCAAAACATTTTTTTTTGCTGTTTAATGCTGTGTATTTTTGTTTACAGTGGACATCCAACCTTCAAATGCCCCCTGTGTCAGGAAGCCAATTTTACCAGGCAGCGCTTGTTGGATCACTGTAATAATAGACATCTTTATCAGATAGTTCCTGTTGTAAGTAGTCACCCCCCCCCCCCTTTTAAAATATATTTTTACTAATGTTTAATGCTTTAATACTTTGCTACTTTCATTTTAATTATGTGAAAATTAATTTAAGTGTGCAGTAACTAGTCTGTATCTACACAGGTTGCTGTAGTCTTCAGAAAAACACTGTATTTTACTACAGTGTGTTTAAACTCAAACACTTGGCCATCTTCTGGTCATTTTTAAGACATTTCTCACATGACTGCCTCATTTATCTCAAGTTGAAACAAACTCAGTTTCTAAGCTTGACATTAGTTCCTTTTCACTTAGTAATTCAGATCTGTTTTTACAGAATCTCATTTGTAACATAGTTATTGTTTCATGTGAAACCTACAGTTACTTGGGAAGTAATCTAAGGCTACTTAGGTTATCAGGAGTGGAGGAGAAAAATCTGTTTGGTTTTCCAGTCTTCTCATCTGTTTAGGAACTGTTGTTTTTTCTTTTCACCTACTTGGTCATCTCAGCCCTATGAAAATCCTTCCAAACAATAAGTAGGATTCAGTGATTGCTTAAAATTTAGTAAAGAAAGTAATGGAAATTGGCAAAGGGAGTGACAGACAGAAGTAATAATCCTTCACTTCTTAGAGAAACACTAACAAATTTGGCAAGCTGAAATTTAATTTTTGAATGTTACACTATTGAGGAAAGGATCACATCAAACTATATTTTCTGTAAACAATTTTACTGTATTTTGATAGTGGATGAGTAATAGTCTAGTTATTCCTATAGAACATGTTTTTAATGCATTCTGCATTACCAGTAACTTTTTTTTTTTTTTTAACTCTTCTCTTTTTCTCCCAAATTCAGATCTGTCCTATTTGTGTATCTCTTCCTTGGGCAGATGCTAACCAGGTCACCAGAAATCTTGTTAGCCATCTAAATCTGAGACACCAGTTTGACTATGGAGAATTTGTGGTAAGCTTTCTTGGCTTTGATATGTCTGGGAACAAATAGTAACTTTTTTTTTTTTTTTTTTCTCTAGAAATACAAATGTCAATTAAATTTCTTAAGAGCAGTAACACACTATGCTGCTGCTCTGGGCAGAAGTCTGAAATAGGCCTGTCTGTTGTTAACTTTGTGCTGTCTGCATGGAATGCTATTGGGAGTAGGTGTTGTCAACAGTTAAGCTATGCTCCAAACTGGTCACTTAAGTGTTTAGCTTAGTGTTCTCAGTCTGAACTATTTGTTCTTTTAAAACAGTCTCTTGCTTCTGAGGGAATCATAGATGCTACTCTGTTTTATTGACATTTTGTAGCTATTGTGGCAGAAGTGGCTAAACCATTGTTCTCAGGACTTAAAAGTGCAGCTTTACAAGCTGCTGTGCTGCTACAGCCTCTCTTCCAATATGTTGTGAGAGGGGCTGCATCATGAAAAAGAGACGTGACATTAAATCACTGGTCTGGTTGCCTTCTTTCAGGGCTCACTTGGAGTAAGGGGCCTTGGAGTAGTTGCAAAACTACATAAGCAGATTGTTAGTCACTGGGCTGATAGTAAGTCAAGCCAGCCAGATGAGTCCTCCATGTGGGATCAGGTCTCTGGAGAGTTCAAGCTGTAGTTTCTAGAGTATTTAACAGACTTTGGGGTGCACTGCTTTAGCCTTGTGTGGGATAAACATCGTAGTTGAGGCATAGGCACCCTCACAGGTTAATGAACACAAAGATAAGGTATGTTCTTTGTGTTGAGTGATCTGTGACAAAGATAAGAAGAGCTTGGAGATTGACTTGGGACTGGGCTCTTCAACATGAGTGCATCTTGCTTGGTTGAGGATATAGAACTGGTGGTTGGAATTATGGTTTGAGGAAGCTGCCAGAATTGCACTAAAAAGGTGTATTACTCTGGCATATTAACATCTTGGAATACAGCTCTCCAAAAGTAGCAGGGTTAACCACCCATCTTTTGTGATACAGGTTTGCTTTCTCAATTTAAGCAGTATATTCTTCACAACCTGTGATTACTGTTGTCTGGGGATCACATTTAGTGTTTATTAATGGAGAAGGTTATTGCTTGTTGGAAACCCTGGTATAAGAATTGTATGACACAGTCAGCTTTCCTGAGCTGACTCTTCTGCAATGTAATTGAGCCAGGAAAAGAAGATGGACCCTTCTGTTTAATGAGCCTTGTCCCAGTCATCTGATTCTTCTCCTGTCTCGTGGATCTTGTACTTACTTGATTAAATAAAAGGTACTGTGCAACATAAACAGTCAAGTACCACCAAGTATCACATGCCAATTCCTGTGTTAAACTGTGGAAAATGAATGATTAAAGTAAAGACTCTGGTGCATCTTGAGTATTTGAATATTTGAGTATTTTGATGATGTTTTCATTTTGTTTAGAATCTTCAGCTTGATGAAGAAGCCCAATACCAAAACGCAGTTCAAGAATCCTGTCATGTGAACTTTTAAAGTATAGGCCCCCTTCATCTTACTGACTGAGAGAAAAAAAAATGCATTAATTCTGTTGGTAATCTGAAGCATATATTAATAAAAATAGAATCCAGTAACTAGTTTTCAGGCTTAATTTTTCCACGCCGATAAGGACTTTTCGTAAGTGATTTTACTAAAACTCAAACTAGACATTTTTACTGAGATCTGTCCCTGTGGAATTAGGGACCTTTTTGGAACATCTCACAGTTGTCATGATTGTCTTTAACTTTTACTACTCTGTTAATTACACAGTTTCTTATGTTAATGACAGATATTTTAACTGACCAGTAACAATTTGAAAACAGCATGTTGGAAAGCGATGCAAAGATGCTCTGTTGCACTGTTGAATTTTTTTTAAGTTCATTTTTCATCTACTAAGATAGCTGTGAGATAATAATTTTTTCTTCTTCCTGCCTAAGGACAAAGTTTTATTTGATGTTGTGGTTTGTTTTTTACCATTGCTATGTAAATGAAAATAATGCCAATGTAAGAAATCAGAATACTTGTTTTGCGTAGATCAGCAGTGCAGAGGAGGTTTCTTTCACTTTCACTGAGAAAGAATGATGCCATTGCCTGGGAATAATTACATCTGTGTTTTCCCTTTTTGAGCATAACTAAAGTAGGACACTTACTTAGTAAACTGGATGAAGAGTTTTCTCTGTACTCCCAACTATTCCTGAAGACCGTCCTCCTGATATATTGGGTTTGCTTCTGTCCTGCCTTTCTTGGGAGACTGTGTAAGTAGAGAACTAATTGGCTTCAGACCTACCAGTGCTCAGAAATGAACTTGTTTATTTTGGTAAAACTGATGAGAACTTCAACACCTACTGCATCCAAAGACTTGAAAAAACAGTTGAGAAGAAAAACTTCTTTTAAAATAATTACCAACATATTCCTATTCTAGATAACCATAACCCCAGCAAGACAGTTATTAAAATCAGAGGAAAAAAATTACCTAGGCAATTTTGAATTTAAATAGAAAATCGATTTTTTTAAATAATGTTCAGATATTTAATACTGATGGGAGGAATGGGAAATAAAGCTGCACAGATAACTTTTTTTGAGATTCAGACAGAGAGAGTTCTGAATATGTACCTTTTAGGAGTGACTCTTCATGTTGCATTACTATCATCCATTGGCAAACTGTTGTTCTTATGTGTACTGCAAATGTGGTGAAGAGCATACCCAGTAATTTTTCTGGTCTAGTTAATGAGTTATATGTAATAATATCAGTAGTGCAGCAGAAGTACATTCTGCTTCTTGTACCCTCTCTCCCATTTGCTCTCCAAGGTTTTGATTATTCTTTAAATACTAGAACATTTCTTATTCTGTTAAGGTTGAAATGCCTCATTCTACAATGTAATGGGTTTCAAAACTGAACCCTAGTTATAGTATGTTGAGTGTTGGAATTAAAACGCTAATACACTGTAACTTGAAATTTCTATCTTCTATTTTCAAAAAGTCTAAAACATCACTGAAGGAATCATAGCTGGCTAAAATACAGCTAAAATCAGCTATTTCAGAGATCCCTTTTATAAAACATGAGTGGTATTTTTTTACTGTCTTGATATGATATTTTGACAAAAGGCCAGAATTCGATCTGGTGCTCCACCTTTCTTGTTTGCCTTCGTATTCCTATCTGAGTGTTCTCACTCTGTAAGCTCTAGTGCTTGTTCTGACCACATACTGTTTTGGTGTGGTTTTCTCCAAATGTGATCTAACTGAAAAGTTTTAGATTTTTTTTTCTCTGTTCCTCTATAAAGCTAGCTGTGAAATAGCGTCCTTAAACAGAAAGAAATTTCAAGGTAGCCTGATACTAAAGTTGTAATTTTTAAAGATAAAATGACCGTGGTGTTTGGTTTTTATTGCTGCATAAATGTTCTAAGGGATTTAATAGTTATATTAAACTTTTTTTAGATTCAGTGAAATATTTATCTGATCTGGCAAAAAATGCGTGTAGCCAATACAGATTCAGAACACCTCTTGGACACTGGAACTAGTTATTTCTGTTACTTGAACATAACCTTGAGAATTGCAAATATATTTACATCTACTTTAAAACTCTGGGAAAACATGTTTTTCTATAGCAATAATTAGTTGTCACTCGGTGAAGAGTTGCTGAAGTAGCATTTTGGTCATGTTTAAATGCTGAAAGACTCAAATGCACATTTTAAAGCACCAAAAGGCTACAAACAAAATATAAAAAACTTGCAAACTGTTTATCCTCTTTATTTGTGTATACTAAGATCTGTACTGGTAGGCGTTGCCTTGCTTAATGTTTTATACTTCTAATATGAAGATATTGCATCCAGTACATTCACTAGGTAAGCGTTTAATGAAAATGAACCATCTAATTAAATATGCTGCTGCTGGTCATGATCTTTCTCACTGAAACTTAAAACGTGCACAAAAAAGCTGTGTATTTGTAATAGGTCATGCTTATACTCAGAACATAAAAAACCTTTACTGGGACATTGCTGTTGAACAATGTTTTTCATGTTCATGTTGCCTTGTGTATGGTTTCAATATGCTACATTATGTTGGAATTTTACCTTCTGTTTTTTTTCGATTAAAGTTATTTTATTTTCTATTTGTCTCTTTGTTGCATAATAAAGATGATCATTTCCTTTGGCACTACTTCTTCCTTTCCAGATGCTTTCTAAACTTCAGTTAATTGTCATTCATATGCCTTCATAGTATGTTGCTTGAACTAATGAGTTTGGCCTTGGCTCATGATCCTCTCATGAGCTGACAAGCTACCTTAAATCACATCATAAGATATTTCCACGAAGCAAAAATGATGATAGGTTGGACAAAACTGTTACTCATGCATCTTTTCCTCCCTCTCATATTAGTATGTTGCTGTCCCATGTGATGTTAACAGAAAAATAACCTCCTAAAAGAAGGAAAGATGTACGTAACGCTTGGCACTGGTAGCAAACCTTGTTATCTGAAAGTAGATTTACTGAAAAGAGTTAATGTTTTTCTTAGGAACGACTCGTTGATAGGTTTGGGCTGGCTGACTTACTGGACCAGCTTGGTGGCATGCAGGTGGTTTATCCTTCTGCCCCTGTATTTTTGAGCAGAAAAACTTGGTTATTTTTTGTGTTTTTACATTCTAGGATCATACACATGATAAGATGGTTAAGACGTTTGAATTAATATCTTATTTTGAATGATAGAATATGGCAAAATACATACCTTTTAGTTTTTATTAGTTTATTGTTTGTTCTCCTTAGAATGTAGTTTTGTGAGCTCTAAACAGATTATTGTACCACCTAAATCTGGTTATAAGCCCTTTGCTAGAGATTCCATTTAATTTTCTTTTACTGTAGCAAAGTATATTTCATTATGTAGAGAGAATGTACTCCATTGTGTTTAGCTCTCATTGGCAGCACGTTCATAATAGGATAAGTGAGCTCTGTAGAACTCCTCCTTGTCCTGCTCTAGTCCTAAATCAGGACTTCATTCCTGAGGAGAGAAGGGATCAGTTGTGTACCCAGGTTGTCTTCTGACAGGTCGTCAGGGCTAGCATGTATTCTGTGCTTGGAAGGCATTTTTCAGTCCCCTCTTCAGATGTTGAGACCAGTGATACTTGAACACGAGTGTGCTATAAATATTTCTATAGTATTTTTTAATATCCTGTGTTTTATGCCGAAACACACACATGAATTCATGGATCTTTAATGCACATGCTCTTTGCTGGGCCTTGTAAATGCTATGCACTTTGTGAAATGACACTAGAACCTGCAGCCAAAGTTGTTTTATTGCAGACAAGCAGAGCTACAAGGATATCTTGCAATAGGAACCTCTAAGTTCAACGAGCAGAGGTGTAAAGTCCTGCACCTGTGGGGGGAACCATCCCTTGCACACATAAAGGCTGGCGGCCACCAACCTCGAAAACACTTTGCTCAAAAAGATCTGGGATTTCTGGTGAACACCAAGTTGAACAGGAGCCAGCAATGCGCCCTTGCAGCAAAGAAGGCTAACGGTATCCTGAGCTGCATCAGGCAACGCCTGGCCAGCGGGTCGAGGGAGGTGATCCTTCCCTTCTCAGCACTGGTGAGGCCACACAGGGAGCACTTTGTCCAGTTCTGGGCTCCCCAGTCCAAGACACAGACATACTGGAAAGTGCAACAAAGGGCTGTGAAGGTACTGAAGGGCCTGGAGCACTTCTGTGTGGAGAGGCTGAGAGAGCTGGGTGGGACTGCTCAGCCTGGAGAAGAGGAGGCTCAGGGGGGAGCCTCCCCCCTAAGTGTCTTATCAGTGTCTGTAAATACCTGAAAGGAGGTGCCAAGAGGATGGAGGCTCTGTTCAGCAGTGCCCAGTGCCAGGACAAGAGGCCATGGGCACAAACTGGCCCACAGGAGGCCCCCTCTGAACACCAGGCAGCACTTCTTTATGTGTGGGTGATGGAGCACTGGCACAGGTTGCCCAGAGAGGCTGTGGATCTCCTCCTTGGAGATCATCCAAAGCCACCTGGACACGGGCCTGGGCACCCTGCTCTGGGTGGCCCTGCCCAGACCAGGTGATCCCCAGAGGTCCCCTCCAGCCTCTGCCATTTCTGTGAAAAGCATCTTCAAGGTTCTTCTAGAATTGTAGGAAATTAGCAATGAAAGGACAGAAACACTATATAGTTTTTTCTCAGTAAGGAACACATTTAAACTCACTTTTAAAAAGCTCTTCGATGTCCTGTTACATGTATAATTGAATACATGTCGAAGACAAAATTCAGGACCTCTACTATAAAAAGGCTTTGCAATAGTGTTAAAACTGCCACTTCCCAGTGAATTACCAGGCTCTGGTTGACTTTTTTTTTGGAGTGTTACTGTGCTTAAACTGTAAGGCTGCTCTGGAAAGGGCCACTCTTTACCTCTTCATTTTCCCTCCCCAAGCAGCATTGTTCTGTCTGTAACACTTCCCCCCACTCACTCCCCTTTCCCAGTTCTATAGCATTTTTTCTGTGGACAGGAAAGAGCTTTAAAAAAAAAAAAATTAAAATAAATATTCATATGTTTACTCCCCACCCCCCAAAGATGTTAGACTGAAAGAAAAAAAAATCATCACTGTTAAATACATTCCACAGAAATCACCTAATTCCATTTTAAATCTTTGTAGGAAATTGTATACGTTCGAGATGCGTTCCTCAACTCCATGAAGCTGCAGGTCATTGCCCAGGGCTTAGTGACAAAATACTGTTCGTATGAATTTGCTTAAACTTGTGGGAACACTTAGTCACCGGGAAAAGCATTCCTCACTATTACTTTATATTCTCTTTCTGTGTTCTTGGATGTCTCTCTTTCTCTTTTACTCCCTCTATGTCTTTCCCTGCAGCAACTCTCTGAAGTTTTCCCCATGTCAGTATTCCTCCCACTCTCCTTTCTGTCTCTTAAAGTAATCAACAATTAAATAGCTAAGATTATATTACTTAGCTACTGAGCGTTGTCTCATATTCTGTATACTTTATAAGTACCTGTGGCTCTACCCTCAGTATCCTGGGGCTGATGTCTGCCTCAGGGGTAAATAGAGTATCTAGCAAACTCGACATCAATACCTCCCAGAGTTAGCCTGCTACATTTACTGCTACGGCTGGAGCTTTTATTTCTCAAAATGTGTTTGCAGTTTGAAAGACTCAGAAAGTCTTACCAGTCAGATTTGATATTCAAAGTTGTCGGTCCTGTCCCCTCATCATGCTAAAAGTATTTGCTTTGTTGTTCTCCTTGGGGGGGGGGGCGGGGGTAGGTGGTGATATCTTTTTAGATTAGGATTAAGTTTAAAATCAAAGCATCTCATGCAGACCAGCTCATTCCCCATAGCAGGCACTTGTTTTTCAAAAGAACTTGAACTGGATTTTGTGTTTCTGCAGGTACGGACCAAAGAAAATAAGAAGATAGCCCCTGCTCAGGCAGGGCCACCCAGAGCAGGGTGCCCAGGCCCATGTCCAGGTGGCTTTGGAAGATCTCCAAGGAAGGAGATCCACAGCCTCTCTGGGCAACCTGTGCCATTGCTCCATCACTCACACATTAAGCAGTGCTGCCTGGTGTTCAGAGGGGGCCTCCTGTGGGCCAGTTTGTGCCCATGGCCTCTTGTCCTGGCACTGGGCACCACTGAACAGAGCCTGGCTCCATCCTCTTGGAACCTTCCTTCACATATTTACAGACACTGATGAGCTCCCCCTGAGCCTCCTCTTCTCCAGGCTGAGCACTTCCAGCCTCTCTTCACAGGAGAGGTGCTCCAAGCCCTTCACCAGGCCCTTCTCCAGGGTAGCTGTTGAAGCTGCGGTGCCACAGAAGGTGCAATTTATGTGCCGCTTCAGTTGTGAGACTGTTCAAACTTCAATAGCTTCTTTTATGAATTTTTCTTCTTTCATATTTCAAGCCACAAGAGGGCACTGAATATTTTTGAGTTGTCTCTGAGTAAGTGTAGGATTTAACGATGCTAATTCACTAAGTAGCTGTACTCCTAGACACTTTTAGATAAATTTCTATCCAGACATTTCATAAAACATAATAAATCTTTTACACATTTTAGGGGCTGAGAGGCTTTCTGTAGATTGGAATGATTCCACTAAGAATATTTTGAATTTACTTGAAATCCTGCAACTCATAAAGTGTGTTTCATCACCTGGACAAGTAAGCTGTACTCACCCAGGACAGTGCCCTGGGAAGAACTGAGTGCTCCCCAGGTGACAAGTGGACACAGAAAGTAGCGTGGTCATGCAAGCTCTTCCCTTGCAAGTCCCCTCCTTCCCCGAATGCCTTTTTTAGAGGTGTTTAAAATGAAAGTGTTGTAGTAGTGCAGCCAGGAATCACAAGGGGGCATCTGAGGACTGTTGCTTTCTGTGCTAATGAGCAATATCGCTGATTTTTGACTCCTTGCTTTATTAAACTGCACCCATGCCATCGACCTCGCCCATCACACCTGGGCTGAGCTGCTCACAACTGCTGCGGTGGCCAGGTGCAGGGAGGCTTCGATACCCCCTTGCACTACTTAGGCCTGGTAAGCTGCTCTCTGCCTGCATGCTCAATAGTTTGGGTTTGCCACAGGCCTCCGGAGTGAAGAGAAAAATTCTCCCAGCCACGTCTCACAGTCTGCCATCTGAAAGAGAGCAAAATATCCCTGGAGTGGTCTCCCCGAGCGGCGTGATGTTTCATGGCCAGCTCCAGCCACTGTAGGGCTGCACGCAACTCACTGTTTGCTTCGCACGGTAACATCATTTGTGCTTACCTTAAAACGCACGTGTGTGAAAACATGTCAGATGTGGCTCATGAAATGGTGTACACCCAAGCTTCATCTGGGTGCTTTTTAATGTCCTATTTCCCCTGTAGCTAAGTAGTGGGAGGAAGCTGAAGGTTTGTTTCATGTTCTCGGTAACTCTTAATGAAAGCAAACATTGTATTTCATAGAATCATAGGAAGGTTTGGGTCAGAAGAGACCTTAAAGACCACCTGGTTTCAACCCCCTGCCATCGGCAGGGACACCTCCCACCAGACCAGGCTGCCCAACGCTCCATCCAGCCTGGCCTTGAACACCTCCAGGGATGGGGCATCCACAGCTTCTCTGGGCAGCCTGTGCCAGGTTTGCTCCCCTGCAAGAAGACAGAACACCTGTATTTGGTATCTGTTGTAATTTTCACTTTCTTACATTTATTTCCATTAGACACCTGCTGGGTTTGTAGACATTGGAGTTTCTTAACTTGAAATACCTATGTCTTCAACTTGAAACATTTTGGATTTGGATGAAGGTCTCTTATCTTGCAGGTTTATCTGACAGCCCTTATCTTTATTGGTACTTGTGCCTCGTCAGCCAAGGAGATAGCTTTTCAGTGTTATCCCCTTTCATGAGTTTAAGTGAAAAAGTGAAGCTAATTTGTGTGAGATAACACAGGAAGTTTGAGATGGGGCAAGGAACAATCTGCTATCTGAGGGTAATAGACCATTTGAATATCCTCCTGCTCTTTAACAATAGCTCTACAAGCACTGCTAAATGCTCTACAAGCCAGCAATTTTTAAGATAACTTAATTAATTCATATCACTTAAGTTCACACTGAAACCCACAGTCAGTCAAGTTTCACCCAAATGTCAATAAGCAGCCACAAATCACAGTTGTTCACTGAGCAGTATACTGATAGCAAAATTATCAAAGCATCTGTGCTGAAACACAGATCAACAAAACTAACCAAGTATAAAACGGCCTATCAAAAATGCTCGAAAATCTCTGTCCATCTAGAGCTGTTTTTTATTGTTTTTATGGTTCTTTGTAGTTAGCTGAGATTGCATTTGGAAATTAAGTTCCTTTGGCTTTATAAATAGCACCTGCAAGCAAAATAGGACTTTTTATAGCTCTCCTGTACTTCACTTATTTTTTTTTTCCAGTATGTCCACCAGCATTACTGTCTGTTCCTGGGTTCTTACTCCCAGATACAGCTTTACTAAGCAGTCTAAAGCAGGTGCAGCTTTCCATCTGCACTGGGCAAACAACGCCTGGTGAATGTTGCTTATTCTGCAACAAGGCAGCAGGATAAGGACTGCAGGATTACCATTACTACCTGTGGTTCAATAGTGCCCACCTGTGATGGTGCTGCCCTGCAGACACCAGGAGTCACTGCCTGTCCAAGGGAATGTGCAGCTTGCTCTGTGATGATGCCCATCTGCCTGCTGATAGAGATCCAAGAGGTCACTGCAGGACTTCTGCAGCAACCTCCACATTGATTTCTGATGTCTTTCCTTGTCACTGCTTGTACTACCAGCACAGGAGCATGTGGGTCTATGGGGCAAAATCTAATTGACTAGAATCAACCAGACCTTCTCATTCTGTTTTCTTTCTTTTCCTCAAATACAGAGCTTCTAGTCAGTGGACACTACCTGCAGATTAAAATAGGATGGAAACAACATCCTTTGAATCCACAGTTCCCCGACTGTGTCAAGAAAGGATATGTGTTACTTTTGGCTGTTATATGTCCTGGTAATTGTAGAAGAAATTCATAATGTAAGACTGCCATTCTTCTTACATATCTGAAAACTCACACCACCTATTCAAATAAGTTTCACTATCCCTCATTAATTCTTCTGAGTAATACTCAGTTACTTCCTACTGTGGACCTCGGTCTTAGAAGTATGATACAGCACATAGTGCTTTTCATCTTTAAAGTAAAATACAGAGTCATGTAGCAAAACTCTTATGTAAAATAAGGGGTAGGTATATTGCCTGAACACAGGAAGTCAATGATAAAGCAAGGTGTTTGTCATTGTAGAGAACATGGTCACAAAAGTAGATAAGCTCCATAGAAAAGATTTTGCCAATTAGATTAAAAAACAACAACAAACAAACAAACAAAACCTTCATGAAGACTTCCCACTTATTACCATTGTCTCAGCATGTATTAAAAATCCATTAAAAAGCATGTATTAAAAATCCATTTAGCTACTTTACATTGTCAGAACTTCTGACTTAGAATTTCACACACTCTGTTGTTCACCTATTGTTTAACTATCTATTGTGTCTTGTTTTATTATACTAGATAACTGGTTGACAATCTGAATGAACTGTAAGAAAAACATATATATGGGCTGTATAACAATGCAGAGTTAGCTGCATTGGTTAACTGTGTGCAATGGTTAACTTTGTCTGTGCCTTCTCTCTTTCATGTTACCATACGCCAATTCCAACACTTTGTAATGTTTTCTTTGGGTAGCACACTTTTTATCCAGTCCTCCAAGCAGATTCATCATGACATAGAGGTTTATTGAGCCCTTCTTTGTGACCAGAAAATCATCCTTGCATCTCCTATTGTAAAGAGGTTGGTGTGAGGTCTCAGTGCTGGTTGATGCATCTTACAGGTGGGGATGTGGGAACAGAAAGCAGACTGTCTTGATTAGTTACATGTAGGAGGTACCAAAGAAGTAGAAAAACAGTCTTCTAGGCTTTTTTCCAACACTGTGACCAAAGCAAAAACTGTTTTTTTTTTTTTTTTTTTTTTTTTTTTTTGAGTTCATTACAAGGCATCTATAAGGTACTATAATCAAGGAATAATGGCGGTAGTCTTTTACTTTGGATCAGAAGTGTATTTTTTTAAACAAGTATCATAATCATCCTCACCATACTTTAGTTCACATCACAAAGCAGTGTAGGAGCATACAAACTGAATTCCTTTGGTCTGAAACTAAACCAGAATATGTGCTTCAAATCCTTGCTTAATACAGTCCAGTTGCCACCACTGAATTGCAATCCTTGAGATCAGATCAGAGCTCGGCTGGAGTAAAACCCTTTGAAATGTGTACAGCATAGATGCCAGGTTCTTAGCACCAAATCCTTCGATTTAGAAATCTGTTCCAGTTGATTCAAAGTGGTTGTTACTATAGCCATAGCCAGTATAACCTACAGAGCCTCCAGAAGGGGAATTACTGGCTTCACCCAGCAGCTGCAGAAGGCAGCAGGCAGAATTCAAGGACTGCTGAACTTGAAAAAAAAAAAAAAAAAAAAAAAGCTTTTTAGCCTTCCAGGTACTACTGATCTGATAACAACTGACAGTGTCATTGTTGGTGGCTAGAGAACTACAATATTTAGTATTAATTTTTGTAGAAAAAAAAAAGCTAATCCTGTAAGAACAATGATAACAACTGCTGCTTCCCAGTGAATCAACAGTGTAATAAGCATGGATCTGGGCAGCTAAAAACTGGCTTGGCTTGGCAATTGCTTGCGATCAACCAGTTGTTTCTTATCAGTTCTGATACTAGTGATGCTAGTATGAGAAATTTTTATATAATCATGTGAAATTCTTTTTTTTTTTTTTTTTTCATTTACATTACAAAATCTAAATGCCATTTTAGTTTTCATGAAATTCTAGCCAGATAGCTGTTCTGGGAAAATAAACAGCTAGCCAAGTTGATCATACAATAACTACAAGTACCTAAAATTTAAGCATAAGAAGGAACTTAAGTGGCAATTTCAGCCCTCCCTGTCTGTTAGTAGAGAGGAGAGAAGAATGAAGTTGGAATAAGCTAAAACTGCAAGCAGTGACAATGGTGATAGGACAATAGCTATAGCAACATTAAAAAAATATATATTAATTTGTAAGGAATTTTTACATAAAGACAGGAGAATGCCACCACCTGATTTACTGACAAGTACAGTGTCTCACATTTATCAACAATAGAAACAGCATTTCCTTTTCTGAAAGCAAGATTCTGAAACCATGTTACTGGCAGATTTTTTTACATGCACACATTTACCATTTTCACTTTCTGTCACAAACCACATAATTCATATATTAAAGATTTCCCTGCCAAGTGTCTTACTAGCTTTTAGCTTTTCTGAGTGTTTTAGTGCCAGCTTTATTCAGAGACATGTAATGGTGGGAAGGCACCTCTGGAGATTGCCGTGACCCCCCCACTCAAAGCAGGGTCACCTACGGCAGGATGCTCGGGGCTGTGGCCATCTGGGTCTTGAATATCTTCAAGGATGGAGGCTCTGCAACCTCTCTTGGCAACTTGTTCCAGTGTTTGATAATCCATATAATTAAAAAAAAAAAAAAAGAAAAAAGTTTTCTTATGTTTAAATGTAATTTTCTGTATTTCTGTTTGTGCCCATTTCCTCTGTATTTCCATTTTCTTGTGTTCATTTCCTCCCATATTTCAGTTTGTGCCTGATAGGTGTTCTCACAGCAGTGATTAAAAATAATTAAAGAATATGCTAGTTGCCTTGATGTACTTATGATGGACTTAATCTTTAAAACAACGTAGAGGGAGGCAAGTTAATCATTGATGAAAGGACAAAGGTTTTGATTTATGATATTTGTCATCTTAAGTACCAAGTTGGTCTCAAATTCTGTCAATGCACCTGCTTGCTGACTGGATAACAACATGGACTGGATTTCTGTGCCTGTGCTCCTAACGTGGCTTCTCCTGCAAGTGGTCTGGAGCCAGGTAAGAAAACAAATCCATATCCTTTATATGCTCAAGTAAATGATGCAGCTTGAGGTGAGATTGAGAGGAAAAGACTTAAGTATGGCTGTTGCAAAATAAGAATTCTGTTGTCTTTTGTGTGGAGCAGGAGAAGATTTCTGTTTCCTTGGGATCCTAGAGCTGCTGTTTTTTATAGGCTTCGCTATACATTGGAAGAGCCAATTTGCACTCCCCATTTGAGCAAAATTTCCATTAGCATTCAAAGTAGTCTTACCAGAATGGTAAGTCCAGAGTTAGAGCCAAGATAAGTATTAAAACTTATTTTTGCTACTCCATATCTGAATAGAAATACAGTGTGCATTTTTTTTTTTTTTTATTTTATCTACAACACAATATATTTTGTATTGAAATTGATGCATTTTTAGCTGCTGGATTTGCTTTTTAAAGACCGCTCTCTGTTCCTCCAGTCTAGCTAAACTACTTAATGCCAAAAGATAACAATGACAACTTTGAGATTTTGTATTTCCTGTCTTTTGTAGAGAAGGTAGTATTTTGCTGATCTTGTGATAATTCATTGTAGAGGCCAGGTGTTTTGGTGATACATAATCAATTAGTTTGGACAACAAAAAACAGTGGGTTTTTGTAAGCTCATTTCTGCTGTTAATAGCTTCAGGGTAATTTACAGAGTAAGATGTTCCATTAAGTGGAATAATCTTATCTATTTTAATTTATGCAACTTAACTGTCTGATTTTGTGAATCCAGCTCCAATATCTTGCTGTGGCGGTCACATATTCTTCCTCTCCATTAACAGATGTTCATATATCTCCCTAAGTCAAGAGTTTAACTCCAAAATCCCAAATTACATAGTTCCCTGTATTTCCCACTACCTGAGTCCTACACTTCTATTTCCCCACTCATCACAACTCCTTCTTCCCCTGTTCCCAAACCTTTGGACACTCAACCCTCAGCCTTGTTTAGATTCCTCTGAAGGCCTTTGTAAAGCATATAAGAGGCAGTGCAGACTGATACCAAGATCTACAAGCTATCACATCAAGCTGACTCCTAATACCCAGTTCCTCTGTGAGACAGGAGCTTAATATCACCAAGGCTACTTACTTATTTTACATGTTCATTATAGCCAGGAAGAGCTCCTTTTGTATTTCTGGATGCCAATACTATAAATTATATAGTCTGAAGAAAACACTAGTAAGTTAGGACGTCTTGTCCAAACTAGCTGACCATATCCCACCTGAAATCTGTGGTGAGACCAGGAAATTTTCATCAGGTGATTCATCACAACTTTGACTAGAAGCTCAGTGAGGTACATCATCTTTTAGACATGCCAGGACATCATGGTGGTGCCATGCCTATTTTCAGGAGAGATGAATTATATATACAATTACCCATTTATTTCTCCACTGATTACATGTCTAATTTTAATGACTAAAATAGGTGAGGTGTTTTTCCCAGCTGTTCAAGATGCACTTGAATTATTAAACACTTAAATGTGCTGACAAGCCATGGTTTGACCCACCTTTAAAGTAACTTAATTCACATGAATCATGTTGTTTGCCAAAGTTAGGGAAAAATATTATAAATGTTCAGAAAAAAATGTTCTGGGTAGATTTAAAAGTAACATTGGTTAGACTAAATTATATTCCTCTTTGGTAAACCTGAGTTACTGTAACCTCCTGTATGCAACTGTGAACTGTGAATCTGTTTTTTGTTCACAACATTTTCAGAGACTAGAAATTCATCGTATAGGTCTCAGTTGTCATGCTGGTGCTGAGACTGAAGCTGTTACTACTCGAACAAGTAATACACAGATATTCCTTTGGGAACTGAGTGTTTTGCTGTTCGGATTCACATGCCTAAAGACCTAATTTTGTTCAGAAACAAGTAGAAAGGAATGATGAAAGGAATTCCTTCTGCGTAAAACATTCAGCAACAGTTTTCAGATATGGGGGACCAGCCTGGATTTCAGCTGATTGCTGAATGTGGTATTCACATTCAGTAATGGACTCATACTTTGGTTTATGCACCATAAATACCACTGGGCTTAGCTACAGTTACTTCAGTTTATGAGCTTTGGCTGCAGACAGAGGAGCTTCTCCATGAGCTAGCCAGTTTTTATCTTTAGAGCAATTAAGTTTTCTGATTAGCAGATATGGGAACATTGTAGCTTGTAATTATTGAAACTGTAAAAATATTTTCTCCCTGTTAATGGTTAAAAGGTTATTCAATACATATGGCCATGATCTGATACGACCTCCGTCAACAATCTTTAGCAGAAAAGACCACAATGTGTTTTAATTTTTTAATATTGCAAAGTTTACTTCTCAATGTTTTTCTTTCACATTACCTGGAAATCTGTATGAGTGGGAGTTTAAAAGCAAATAAATTGCTCAAAGCATGCATGACACATTTTGCTTGCATACTTTCAGCTTGTTTTACAAGCTTCAGTTTCATTTAAAATCTCAAATACATGGATTAGATACTGTCTTACAGATATCTTGTGATAAAGGAACATAATGATAGGATATGAATGCAATAGAATTTCAGGATGTAAGAGGCATCTATTGACATTACATATTTATGGGTGATTTGTCTGGAAAATGTATTTTGGTTTATTGAACTGTATCCATATGTATTTACATGATTATTCTTTTGTTAAAGTCACTGTCCTTATTTCTCATGTGTCAGTGTAAACCCGAATAATACCAATTAACTCAGTGAAATATGAGATCAAATATCAATCCTTCAGCATTTGTGCTTTTGCATTTGCACAACTCTAGCAAGGGTTTTACAATGGACTCATTCACTTTTCCATGATGACACTAGGTTTTTAAGAGTCAGGTATGTTGAAACCTACCAAAATCTGAAACAACCCAAAACTGTGAGGTACTTGTTCTCTAATAACGTGGATGCTTCAGGAGAAATTGGGTTAGGAAACAGATTCTACTCAATGGTTTCTGGAACTGACACATTCAGGTAAAAAATCTTAAACTTCTAAATTATAGCCTCCAGTTGGTTAGCCAAAAAAAATGTTTTTCCACCCTTAGGCAATCAAAATAAATGATTAAAATCTGAGAAAAATGGTGAAGCAACAATTTGAAATCATTTTAGTTCAGATGAGTCAAAAGGATAAAATGAGATTTCAGGCTTTTGTATTTGCAGTAATTTTTATGCCATTTACTGACATTTTTACAAGACAGTCATTTCAGATTGAAAAAGGAATCTTTCATTAAAAAGCCAAAACAGGACATTCTGGCAATTTCAATGCTTTCTTCCTGAACATTCCCAAATGAAAAAAAAAAAAAAAATCATTGAAATTATTTTTTTTTTCTGCATTTGGTTACTGTTTTTATATGAATCAAATCAGTTTTAGGGCCCTCAGTTATGTTTGCCTTCAAAATTGTTCCTATCATTATGTGCCAAAATTCATGTCAAAATGAACACATGTATTTAAATCTCTCTTGAATATTCTGGCACTACAGTTTTCTTATCCACTATACAGATGGAAGAACTGACCAAAATTTAATGTTTTTGTGAACTACATGGACTTGATTTTTGAAGTTTTTCAATATTCTGAGCTTGTACTGCTCATTGCTTTTAATGGAGGCTGCAGATATATATCACACTGGAAAAATACATTCTAAAAAGATGTTACATGCAAAATACATATAGGAAAGGTAGCAAATTATTTATACAGAGAAAGAAATCAGTCAGGAGTAAGGGGTCAAACTATAGCAAAAAATGAATGTAAAAATCCCACCCTGCTATATAGAACTGCAGTTATAACTTACTATTTGATGTATCCACAACCTATATTGTCAGGTCTTAAAATTTAAGAGTGTTGTTCATTTTCAGTTTGTGAACTTCTTTTCAAACATACAAATATAAGAGTTTTGATGAGAAACAGGAAAACCCACCCAGCAAGAACCGTTTCGAGAGTTTATTCATGATCTTACCACCTGCATGAGGAATAGTTGAATAGTGTTGTGTTAAAGAGTCCAAAACAAAGCATTTAGTCCAAGAAAAGAATATCAATTATATTCCATGGGCATGGTAAGGCAAAATGAATGCTGTATGTTTATCTCACTGTGGTCTTGCTGCAATATGGAGCTTGGATTTTGCACGTTGCAGGAACAGTCTTTAAGTTGGTATTTCTCAAGGCACTGAAGACTTGCTGCATGGTGCTGGACCACTCACCCCCAAATTCAGCTTTACAATGGAATTCTAGGCATAACTTCCACAGGTTCTGTACAGGACCTGACTAACAGCAGTATTTGATTTCATAGAAGTAATAGGTTGAGAAAACTTCACAGGATCAGTACTGGGTGACTTGCTTTTTGGGCAACCTGGAGTGAGGAGAGTGCAAAGCTGTCACAAGCAAATGAGCATCTCCAGTCAAATGAGAAGATGGTCTGATCAGCCCAATACAAAGCATGGGTTAAGTACTGTTAAGAGCATAAAACTTATACTGTTATACTCAAACTGTTGAGAGAGTAATAGTTGCATTTCATTGTGTACCTTTCTAATAATACCTTTTTTTTTTTTTTTTTTTCTTCCCTCTCCCCAGCCTGCTACAGAGACTATTGGTGAGTTCTGCTTACAGATCTATTTGTATGCATAGGAGGCAGTCAAAAAAAAACAGCTGGTCATAAACATCACTAGGACAGATGCAGATTTATAATTACTGTTATTGTTATTGCATTGATTTTCACACATCATAAAGAAAACAGCAAGGGCTAACATCCTACCTCACTTGTCTTTTTCTTTTTCAGAAATAGACGTAGATGGAGGAATTGATCAAGACATCTTTGACATCAATGAAGGTTTTTTTTTTTAATTCATTTTCTCTTTAATTTTTTTTTTTTTTTTTTTTTTTGGGGGGGGGGGGGGCAGCTATAGATCAATAGAATAACTGTATGTTAATCTCCTCTTCCCTTTAGCTTTAGGACTAGACCTTTTTGAGGGAGACATCAAACTTGATGGGGTGAGTTCAAATATATATATGAAACAAGAACTGTGTCATCAACTTATGCAATGTAAAGTGTTAGTAGCATGAAAGTGATTGATGCATCCTGCTCATACTAACTGTAAATACTGTTTATGTTACAATAAGCTGAAAATGTTTGGGGATAGATTTCTACAAATGTCATAGACAATGAAGGATTTGGGTGCATTTGCAGAAACATTATCCAGAATAAGGTCAGTCTAGCCATTACTCATTATTATTAGCATTGTGTTTTCTTCACTGTGGTTTTCATATTTTTACTTTTAAGATATTCAGCAGCACAGATCACATCCAGACAGGGTTATATAAAAGATTCTTAATTTATGTGCACAATATTTATTATAAGCCAATTAACTTTACAGACCAGTGCTGCAAAACCTTCATCATATAAGTAGATTCACCAAAGCCATTGGAAAATTAGATCTGTGAGTAATACCACATTTTAAATCATCTGCCCCATATCCCTGTCCAATCAATAACATCAAAAGTATTTGCATAGCTAGTCATATCTCAAAAATACCTAGTGAAAACACCACAATTGTCTTATACCCCTAAAAGGGGTAGAGTTTTCCTCTCCCTTTTGGTGAACTGCTTCTGCCCAGGCATATCAATGGAAGCAAAGAAAGCACTGGTTAAGGGCACAGGAACAAGCCCTTGCATTATGAAAAATTAGAGAGTTATTGATGTCTGTGCTCATTTCAGGACTTTAGATCTTAATGCTTCCCACAGGACCTAAAGTTCTGCTCAAATGTATCAAAATCTCAGGAAATCTGTATGGAGAAAATGCTGCAGAAATCAGAGTCATTGGTAGAAGAGAGTAAAAGGACTTTAAACCCGAGTCATAGACCTCCGAGTGATCTGTCAAACTTTTTGGATTCTTTGATTCCTTATATGTCTAAAATGGACTTGTAAGAGACATAATGCATGCTTTGCATTAGCATTTTGCATTAGCACTGTTTTCGTCTTGGATTATAGATCAGTTTGTACTGAAAACTGCATGCCTATTTTCTTTCTCATATGCAGGAGCGAAACTCTATCATTGGTGACAACTATCGGTGGCCCCACGTTATCCCCTATGTCCTTGATGATAGCCTGGGTACAGTATTTGCTCTTGACAATGTGTTTAAGTCATGTTGATTGAAATGTTAAATACAGGTCAGCAAAGATCTGTGGCATCCTTTCCTCTTCCCACTGCCATGCTGTAAGTCTAGAGCAGGGCATTTCCCACTGCAGGATTAGGCCTCTGTATGCACCAGCAGGATATATCATCTTGGTCTTTGTGCTGGGGTCCCACCTCCTTTCTTAACCTGGATGCTTCTTAACCTGCCATAACCCAGCAGATTGGTTTGCTTTGAAGGCATGTGTCTAAGACATGAAACTGTACTAAGCAGAGGAAATAAAATGGCACTGAAGATCTGTTTAAAGCCAGAAAGCTCACTTGGTCATTTATATCACTTAGAGCACTGATGGCATCTTGGTATTCTGGCCTGCAATGAAGTTTGCAATGACACATTTATGAGCACCCTACTGTGGGGCCTGGCACACATCACAAGATGGAGACCCTGGTCTCCATCCCTTCACTTCCACCCAGCTGTGGCATTGCATGGCAGAGGTGAGTGGTGAGATAGGGAGTACGAGTCCTTGTTGTATACCAGGTGAGGAGACTGTGCCCTCACTACATAGTGTGGGGTCATCCTTCTGGTCTATGTCAGAAAAAAAAATAAATCACCCACCCTCAGCTTAGGTTAGGAGCTAAAACACTGAGGGGTTTGAAACCATGCAAGGTGCTCAGAGGAGATAAGCAAGACACAAAGTAAGCATGTTCAAGGCCTGGGGAGATTCCTTGACAGATATGTAGCTTGCAGTTTGCATGAGGTGAAATCCAATGTCTTCGTTCACTGTTTATTTAACACTTGCTCAGATAAATCTCAGCAAAGTGAGAGAATTTACAAAATTAAGATCCACGTGCTATGATGTATTATATATCCAACATATCATATTTTATACTGAAGTACCAAAGCAAAATTACAGAGAAACAAACCAGGAAAAAGATAAAATGCCACAACAGACTAATTTATGGTTTTTAGGTTCCTACTCAGGTCCTAATCTAGCAAAAAGCTTGGCTATTTTAATCAAAGATTGCTGAAGCAATATCCACCCTTAGGACTTGCTCTATATGGGTAGCAGGACAAACCAATTGGCTCAGTATTGACAAGAACTCTGTTTGCTTTGCAGAAATGAATGCTAAGGGACTCATCCTCAAGGCATTTGAACAGTATCGACTCAAAACCTGTATTGATTTCAAACCTTGGGAAGGAGAGGAGAATTATATATCTGTGTTCAAAGGAAGTGGGTAAGAGGAATAATATGATTGTAATCCTTTTTGGCTACAGAATGTTTTGATGACCAATATTCACTATAAAACTCATCTGATTGCTATTTTCTAGTTTTGTTGTGTCCTATTACTAGTTTCCTTTCCTTTCCTTTCCTTTCCTTTCCTTTCCTTTCCTTTCCTTTCCTTTCCTTTCCTTTCCTTTCCTTTCCTTTCCTTTCCTTTCCTTTCCTTTCCTTTCCTTTCCTTTCCTTTCTTTTTTTTTTTTTTCTTTTCTTTTTTAACTTGAAATCATAGTAGCATCCAAAACAGGTATTACCTTGGTGGTAATTAACAATTTCTGGCTGATGTTTATTTCTAAATACAAGAAGTAATTAAGTCCTTAAAGAGGTAATTTTCTTGGCATGACAAAAGATCTGAGACAAGCCAATTACTTTCTTGACTGATCTTTGACTATATGGACTGTCACTTTCACATGGCCATAAAAAGCATGCCTTAGTTTTTTTTTAAAAAATAAATATTCCCAGTGGAAATGTGATAGTTTTAACTGTGGGACAACAAATTTGTTTCACTATTACAAATGGAATTGCATTTGAACAATGTCAGGTCTGCATTCATATATTTTTAAATGCTGCACAACATTGAGACATTTTATGGAGATTTCAGTTTATTTACCTATTTGATCAATAGTTATGCAATTTCACCTCAAGTTTTACAAAATAAGATTCTAGAAAAGGTGTCAAAATTGTATCCACTTTCTCAGTTTCTAAGATAGTCTCCACCAAATAGTGCAACAGAACAAATATATTCCCCAAGTAATGCTGGAATATTTCTCTCATGTTAGAAAAGAGAACAGGGAAATCCTGATAGCCTTGTGAGGAAATTTACTTTCAGAAAATAATTTCCTGATACAAGAATGCATTCATAAATGGGAAAAGGTTTTCTGATAATTGAAACATTTCCCATTCCCTTTATCTCATTCTGAGATATTTGTAGCAGATAATTGTTTCAAAATTTCTTCAGTCTCTGTCTCTTTACATTTTCTACTCTTTGCGCTATGCACGTGACATTGAAACTCAACCCTAAAAGATGTATAAACAGAGATTTGGGAAGCAATGTGTTTTCCCTGTTTAATTACTCTTTAAGCCAAATGGAAAACTCATGTAGCTAAACTCTAGAGTTCTTTGTCACATAAATCACACATTTTCTAGTAATTGTACATGAAAAAAAAAAAAAAAAAAAAGAACCACAATATTTAGCCTATGGCAATTCAGAAACTTCTGCACTATGGTTCATTTATTAACTTATTATTTATTTCCTATTAGAAGTAAATGAGTCATGGTGATTAAAACAAGTCACATTATTTGGGTAACGTGTCTTGCCTTCTTGCCTGGCGTGTTGCTTGCCCTGAAATGATTCTATTATCTCAGTTATCACAGTTATCATAGCACTAAAATTATCCATGGTCACCATACTTTTTACAAGCCTGAAGCTAAATCTGCAGACTCCTGAAAATGGCTGTCCAGTTTCAGTGACCTAGCTTTGGGCTGTACAAAGAAATTACCAGAACAAACCCTGTATTAACTGCCTTACATTTCATTCCATTCCTATGGTCTGGTATGGACAATTTAAAGAATACATGAAACAACCCATTTCCACTCTGCCATTCCTACTTTTTTTTTTTTTTTTTGTCTCCCCTGGCTGCACGCTGAAGAACTCAGTCCAGAGGGTACAGCACACATAGAAGCACAAAGGTCCTGGCAACCACAGTTAGATTCATAAAGCTTTATTGCACCAACAAAAAGATGATAAATTATTTTCACCTTTCTGATCTGGCTTGCATCTATGAAAAGTACAGAAGGTGGTGAGGAAACTTTCCTAGTACATCACAAAATCCCCTTATGGATTATCTTTTTGAATTCAAATGAAGTCAGCCACAAAGGAAACCACTTGTCATTTTGTTGTCTGCCCTGTATAAAAACAATCCTGCAGTCTCTGGTATATATACACAGTGTCATCAAACCCTACATAAAAAGCCCTCCCCTTGTCTACATAGTTTATCTAACATATGGTAGCATGTGGCTACCACTTCTATTATGTTTACAGATTTATATATTTATATCACTAAGCAAGTAGAGTTATATGTAAGGTTTTCTATCATACAGTCTGTCAACTCATCCCTCTATTCAGGTCTATGCATTTGCAGCAGAGGTTAGACTATGGATCTATTTAAAGATCTTTTCTTTCTTCCTTCCCTGTGGTAAGCAAAATACATGAGGAAAGCTTGTGAATGACAGAAATGCAGGAGCATCAGATGTGGCATGTACCCACAAAGCTCACATAACCATCTGGAAAATTGCAATGGATGTGACATTTCTACTCTTCTCATGAAAAACAGGACTTATTCAGCAAGAAAACTAGCACGGTTTGGTCAAATGATTAGCAGACCAGGGAGGATCAACCCTTGTCTCTAGTATTTCCAGATGGGAAATCAGGTTTTCATGGAGCTGTCCTAGGAGTTCACTTCAGCTCTTTGCCACTGTGGCACAGGACAAAGGAACCCATACGAAAGGGGATTGATACAGATGGTAACCATCTGTAAGAAGCTAACCAGCTTGCTGCTGGTAAGTCAAAGAGTCTGTGTGCTGACCTGGTGATCTGTGATGCTACAGGTAGTCATTTGCTAGGAGGACGTTGGTGTAAAAATGTGCCTGGAATAACTGATACTAATAATTTGTAGACAGTATCATCACTCTTGATGGCATGTATCACCTTATCACGTGTCTTCCAAAAAGCAGGCTGGTGATATTAGTGTGATCAGTTATATCCATGCTCTTCTAGCAACTAGCAGTGCAGAAAGCATCAAATTGGTGAAACAGGCTCTAACAAGCATGGAGAAACTGGCATTTTCCACCATTTTCTCCCTTCCTAAAGACATCGCTCCCATGGGGCGGCCCCAGGTGTCCCTTGTCCCACTTGCATGGTTTTATTCTCAGCACTGAGTGATGCAGAGTGCACATTTACTCCTGTGGTTGCAGAATGATGGTGGTGTAAGCATTTGGCAGACTGAAGGCAAGGCGATACTGCATCCTCTGGTGTTTGGATGCTGATATCAACAGGTGTCCAGGATGTGCTTGTAGCCTGCTGTGCTCTGCACAGCAGCTGCAAAGCCAGAGGTGTCTGCTTTGGTATAAAGTGGGCCCAGAACTATAATGGACTTCTTAGACTTTCGCACAATCAGAAAAAAATACATAATCAATATGAGGCCATGTTCAAGGGAAGCCAGTGAAATTATGTATGCTGTATATGCTCCCTCCCAGGCCTCGTGCTGTGATTTTAATGAGTAATCAATAGCTAAGGCCTGTGCTGGTTTGTGGAAAGAGAAATCCTGTAGAGTATTTTGCACTAATAAGTTGCAGGTTCCTACAGTGCCTGGTGTGCTTGCTTTTTACATTTCTGGGGTGATGGGACTGCAAATTCTATGGTGTATTTTGTGCCCTATTAATTTTATGGACTTCATTGGGTAGGTGTTGATTTATTTGCTGCGTAAAATATCAATTTAAATGTGTTTGCTAGTTTGTGGACATGGGGTGCCATTTTATTGGCTTGTGCAGATAGCTCACAGATTTATTTATTTTTTTATTCCTTAATAAAAACTTCTAGCATAGCTGTGGTTTTGCACTGTTTTGCGAGTGTGTGTCACCAACAAGTGCCCTAGCACCACCTCTCACAAATAGCAGGAAAGAAAAGAGGTTATGCAAAGCCCTGTCACACCCACCAGCCTTTCAGAAGTGCAATCCCCTGGGGTGGACCTGGCTTGACAGTCGCAACACTAAAGCAGAAGGCCAGCACAATGTGGAGAGGCAGCTGCAATGGCAGGGGTGAGAAGTGACATGGCCATGGTTTGCTTGGCTATAAGGCAGGCCCAAAGTGTGCCTGCAGTCAGTTGTGGTGGTCCAGCTTAGTAGCAGCAACTTGGTAATTTGCAGATTTACTGCAAATTGTTTTAAATCACGTTGCCATAGTCTTTGATGATTGTCCTTGTTGCTTTTTTTCTGTTACAAGTAGTTAGGCTTTTTTTTTTTTTTTTTTTTCTTTTTTTTTTTTCTGCTGCTAAAGAAAACCCATTAAAAGCATTCCAGACAGAGTGGGAGAACTACTTATTCATTGAAGCAGAGCTAAGTGTGGGAGGAAGGGATCCAGTAAGGAAAAGATCAATGAAAAAGTGCTCACTGTAGAAAATGTAACTTTAGCACTCAAAATGTACCTGTTGAACAGACTGAATCTGGAGTTCGTGTGGCACAGGGGTGGCACGTGCTTCACAGATCTATCTTCAATTTTATTTCCACATTAGTTGCTGGTCCTCGGTGGGAAACCGCCAGGTGGGCTTGCAGCAGCTCTCGATCGGAGAGAACTGTGACAGGATTGGGACCATTCAGCACGAGTTCCTTCATGCGCTGGGCTTCTGGCACGAGCAGTCGCGGTCTGACCGGGATGACTACGTGTCCATCATCTGGGACAGGATTCAGTCCGGTCAGTCACTCCCATGGGTTCCCATTTGGGTTCTGGTGTGATGCATTTTGGGTGTGGAACATCTCTTCCTGCCTTCATACCATGGCTGAAATATTTTCCCACCTTGACTTATTTTTCAAGGCCAGCATATCAAGAAATTAAATGTCAAGTGGCATCTGTCTGGGACAGACAGCCTCATTTGTTGTTGCTGTGGTTATTACTCATGTCACGGCAGTTCCCAGGGTCCTAACCAGAGATTTGAGGCCTACTGTGCTAAATGCCATACAGGCAAGCAACAGAGAAAGTAATTTCATTTGTTTGATACCATAAAATCGCTATTAGTGAGTGTAACCAAAACCAGCAGAAAATCTGGAGGGAAGGGGTTGTCTTTTCTCTTTCTCCCCTGCTTATGTGTCCGGGGAGGGCATGCAGCCTGGAGAGACCCTTTTTAGGTTCCCATCATGCAAGCTGTTATTTCGGCAACACAGCTCCCTGTTACAAGCACATTGTGGCCCATTTGGCACAAGCCAGCCTGTGGTACAGGGTTCCTTAGGGCTGTGATCGATGCCTGCTTCTTCAGCACACCACAATCCTCTGTGGCTTCCAGACAGCTTTGAAAACAAGCCTGAGCCTGGACATGGTGCTGGCTTGGCTCAGGCACACTCAGAGGACTTGCAAGCCCATCAATGTTTATGAGTAGCTTCATGGTGAAAAGATTTCTGATAGGAAAGATCCTTCCTTCATGCAGCAGAAGTCATCATGTTACATTCCAGTGGTTGAAAAGGGAAGCTAAATAAATCTAGGCTAGGAATAATATAGTTTTACAGAGTAAATACAAGCAAATGATTACCAAAATTCACTTGGGAGATTCTCTGACACTTAAAGTATGTACACCAAACTTGGTCATCTTCAGCAATAAACAATTTTTCCTTTTATTTTTCCCATTCAGGTAAAGAACATAATTTCAATAAATATGATGATAAAACATCAGACTCCCTGAACGTTCCCTATGACTATACGTCTGTGATGCACTATAGCCAAACTGCATTCAGGAACGGGACTGAACCAACAATTGTAACGAACATACCAGACTTCATGGATGTAATAGGGCAGCGAATGGATTTCAGCGATTATGATCTCCAGAAACTGAATCGCCTGTACAATTGCTGTAGGTTTCTCTATTTCCTTTAAATTCTTTGCTTCTGGTAGTTGAAAGAAATAAGGGTGATACCTACATGCTGGACTCATCCAGCCACAAGTAAAAGATATGCAAACATATTTGGAGAAGTGAATTGTGTTAAAAACACCAGAAATAACGGTACAGCTAGAAATAACGTAGCCCTCCTGTGGAAACACTGCTGTGTAGCTGAGTTTTCTGTGCAGTTCTATTTGACCTTTAGTTAAAAACCAGCTTCTCTCAGCAGCTAATTTTGTTCATCCCTTTGGTGGCTGTTTAAAATATGTGCTTCTGAACAAAGGTTTTTTTTTTTTTCTTCACCCCCGTTATTCCACAGCTGTTGTTCAGACAGCATACAGAAATGAGTGTCTTTGCTGTGGCTCTCATACCTACTCATCTCTCATGCAGTCTGTGAGACAGAATATGTGTCCATGCAAACAGCTTATGGATGCTGTTACGAAGAAAATGTGAGCATTGAAAATTTTTGGTCTTAGTTTCAAATCAGCCCCTTAGAAAAGTGGTCAAAAGAGTGGTTTTGCTTGCATGGGACTTCTTTTAGAAAGTTGAGTGGAATATAATTCCACTGGGGAATATAATTCTGAATGTGTGAAAAAATTCTATATTGGGGAATATAATTCTGAATTGTGACTGCATCAGTTGTGCCTTGGCACTCAGATTAGAACATTTACTTCATTACCTCAGTATACTGAGAAGTGAGTGAGGTCTTGCAATTACAATTTAAACCTCAAACTGATACTTTAAATATTAATCAAACCAGTTAATTAAAACAGTATACTTTTATGAGTATATGGTTCTGATGGAAATATTTCTGTTCACATGGGTCTAAACCAAACACACACTTACACGCAGCCTTAGCTTCCAGCACTTGACGCACAGTCAATTAGCTCTTACGTAAGTGCTTAAAGCTAAGGATGTCTTTAATAGCAGACAGGGTCCTTCTTACTCTCTATTAATCTTATATGCTTTCCATCATTCTCACATATTATGTAAAAGCTTCATGACATTATGTCCTGGTTTCAGTTATAAACTGAAACCAAGACACATTATAACTTTATTCTTAAACAAAAATCACATTTCCTTAGTGAAAGAAGCCCCATACATGCTGGAACTAGTGACAAAACTCCCACCACCTTCAGGGCAATCAGGATTTGCCCTTCTCCCTGTTCTGTCCCTTAGCATAGTATAGGGTGTCTGATATTCACAGAGCCATAAGTGGTCTTCAGATCAGCCACTGTTTGCTCAAGTGGCCCTTGTGCCATGGAAGACAGGTTCTTCATGGGTCCCAGCTCTCACCCACCCAGCTGCTAAACTGATACTTTCAAGTTAGAGGAAAGATCAAGAATGTTTTCCCAGAGGAATCAAAAGATTGCTTTTTTTGCTGAGCAGGATTTTAGGAAAACTTTAAGCTGAATTCCTGATAAATGCCTTTGAGGATAGGAATTTATATTAAAAATCGAAAATTTGGTTCTTAAACTGAAACAAACAAACAAAACACAACAACCTACAACCAACAGCATAAATATTCCTGACTAGTACTTTAGTTCTGCTCTGGTTTCTTCTTCAGGACATATGATAAAGATATATTTCAGAATGTTTTCCCTTTCTAGCATATTAAGTAACAGAAAAGATCATGACATTCCTCAGCCACTGGAAGCTAGGACTCATCCCCCCATGTACTGTCTTCCAGTCCAGCCTTTCACTAAACAGTGAGAAAGTATCTGTGTTTTAGTGCAGTTGTCGTTCAAAAAAACCCTTCTCCTGTGTCATTAATTAATCTAAGAAATGGATCAAATGCTGTTGGGTCTTGCTTTTCTCTCTTCTTGTCCTTCAATGCCATGCCAGCCAGCATTTTTTAATTAGTTAGGGTACAGCTTTCCTGTTTGGGCAAACTGGTTTCATGTTTTGATTTCAAAGAGTTCTTTCATTTAATAATTCCCAATTGTTCTTACTTTCTTGCTGACACCCTTGCTGGTTTTTTATTTATTTTCCTCCTCCAACCTTCAATATAACATTTACTGTGAAAACCTCCTTCCCCCCCCCCCCTTTTTTTACAGCGTTGTATAAATACTGTATCTTAAAAAGTACCAGTTAACAACACTCCTGATAGCCTTGCTATCTTACAGAGTATTGTTAGCTTTCTATGAGGACAGTACAAAATAGCTCAGTACAATGTTAATTGTCAAATGCTTTGAGTTCCTGAACATTAGATGTATGAATACTGATGGTATCTGAAGCCACTGATTATTTTGTGTTTGCACTTCTTAGTCTGTCTCTGCTCTTGACTTTGAATATCTTGTACTAAATGTGTGCCGTGTAACAGAGATTCACACTTTCATTTATTTATTTTTTTAATATTATAGCCTCCTCCCTAAGTTTCATGGACACGTGCAGTTTTGAACTTGAAAACATCTGTGGCATGATTCAAAGTTCAGATGATAGCAGTGATTGGCAGCGTTTGTCTCAGGTTCCTACTGGGCCTCATACTGATCATACTAACATGGGAGAGTGCGAAGGTATGAAAAAACACTGTTCTTATCTCTCTGGGAAGTTTTTTTCTGCAAAGGCAAGTGAATTGACTTTGCTCTTGGCCTTGTTCTGTGTTTATTAGTTGACAGACTACAGTTAACTTTTGAACCAAGCAATATAAAACTATATAGTTAGGGACACCATGTGACACATTCTGTTTTCTGCTTATTAGAGAAGATTCAATGCTCTTATCTCTTTTGCTCTGTTCTTTAGTCTTAGTGTCACATCCTCAGAAGAGAATTATGTAAAGTGTCCTATGGTACAGGCACATCAGAAAGACTGCTGCTTTTCTGAATAATTGCTCAGTAAATTTTTGGAAAGGATTGGGATTTAGAAATTACATATATTATCAGGGCTCAGCTGAGCAATCCACAGAGAATCATAGAATCATAGAATCACTGAATGTCCTGAGGTGGAAGGGACCCACAAGGATCACTGAGTCCAACTCCTGGTCCACACAGGACCACCCAAAACCAGACCATGTGTCTGAGAGCATTGTCCAAATGCTTCTTGAGCTCCAGCAGGCTCAGTGCCATGACCACTGCCCTGGGGAGCCTGTCCCAGTGCCCGACCACCCTCTGGGTGCAGAACCTTTCCCTAACCCCCAGCCTGACCCTCCCCTGTCCCAGCTCCATGCCATTCCCTCGGGTCCTGTCGCTGTTCCCAGAGAGCAGAGCTCAGCGCCTGCCCCTCCGCTCCCCTTGTGAGGGAGCTGCAGGCTGCCACGAGGCCTCCCCTCAGCCTGCTCTGCTCGGGGCTGAAAAGAATGTACCAGTTATTTCCTAACTTGTCAAATAAAACTGTGAGTTAGGAGCATAAACCAGTCCTCCAGAGAGAATGTCAACTGTGAATCACTGGCTCTGGGTGAACAGTTAAATGAGAGCACCCAAGTTTTGAGTACAAATTTCTAGAGACAGACCAAAAAAAAAAAAAAAAAAAAAAAAAAAAAGTTTGAAGAACAGTTCTGCCTCCGAAGAACATGAACGAGTAATAGCCCTTGGTCAGAAGATTTGTACAGGATCTAGCTTACCATAACCCTAACTTTACTGTCTTGTAGCATTGTTACAATATGATGTTAACACTACACGTGTACCAAGGAAAATTTTGTTTTCACTCCCCTCTACCATTCATTTCTCATTTAATTTTGACAGGTTCGGGCTACTTCATGCATTTCAATACCAGTGCTGTCACACAGGGAAGCACAGCTTTCCTGGAGAGCCGGATTCTGTATCCCAAAAGAGGCTTTCAGTGCTTGCAATTCTATTTCTATAACAGTGGAAATGAAAGCGATCTGCTCCGTGTCTGGGTCAGGGAGTATTCTTCAGCCGATCCAAATGGTACTTTGAGATTCATTGAACAGATAAAAGGTATGGAATAAAGTTTCATTTTGGTTTAATCTATACTCGGTATCCTTTTCAAAGTTTGGGAGAAAATATTGTATCAAAGTGACTCATCTAGTTTTATTCTTTTGCTTCTTCTCTGACTATGTAATTGAAGCTCTGCTGGTGAAATTATACTTGATGGATCCTCAGTCAACCATTTTCCTATAATATAATCAATTACAACAAATTACAAACTCTTGCATTATGAAGATAGTTTTCTCACCAAAATAGCTAAAATTCCATGAGCAGTCATTTTGACTGTTATAGAATTGCTGGTATCAATAGCAACAGATGAAGTTGGTCATTAGACTAAATTACAATGAATAAGAAAGAAGTAATAAAGAAATGGAAAGTATAAGTGCCCTGGAATACCTAACGTACAAAGATTAAAAAAAAAAAAAAAAAGTAAAATTCAGCTTACTTTTAAAGCATGGTTTGGAGTGACTTATCTGAAATACAGAATCATAGTATCATTTTAGATCATTTTAGTTGGAAAAGATCCATAAGATCATCAAGTCCAACCATCACCTAGCACTACCAAGTCCACCACTAAAGCATGTCCTTAAGTGCCATATCCAAGTCTCTTAAATACTTCCAGGGATGGCGAGTCTACCACCTCCTTGGGTGGCAGACCATGATTTTCACTATATTTTGAAGAAAATCAAGTTCTTGAAGTTTTAGGTGCCTATGGTCTTCAAAATGAGCAACAGATGTCAGTTAATGGATAAGAGGTCCTTAAGCTTAATCCAAAGTCACCTTTTGATTAAACCATATTCTCTGATATTTCACTATTATTTGATCTCCACTACAGCTACAACTAATTCAGTCTGTTAGTTACACACAGGTCTTGGGGAACTCTTTTGCACAGTAGATATAAAGTCTGCTTCTTCTGCCTCTTTCTGTGCCTTTAGGCTCAGCTACTACTCATACCTGTTTACAAACCCCAGTTTTTGCTGTTCTGCAGCAGCTTTGGTTGCCTTCAGCCAGGAGCAGGGCAGGCAATGGGGGCAGGACATTTTACACTGCACTAGCTGTTTTGCTCATTGAACATGAGTCAGAAACACCAGTCGTGCATATAATCCGTGCACTTCAAATAGGTGTTACTTAGTGCAGAAGAAAATGTGATGGAAAATAGCGGGGTGTTTTGTTCTTATTTCTGGGTTTATTTTTTCTCCTCCTAATTAAAACAACAATAATGAAAAACAGCAAAAAAATGAGATTCGTATCGGAGATGAATTATATTGTGTTTAGAACTGTTAGGAAAGTGAAGTATGAGTTCTGTACTTGGGATTGGCACTGCCTAGTCCAGAAATGTAGCTGAAAACCTCACCTTCCATTCAGGTGAACAGAAACCAGTCAGCAAAAGACATTATTTTGCTGCATGTACTATTAACAAAGGATGTCCTACTTTCACTTCTTTCACTTGCCTTAAAAGGCCTGTGTGCAGAAGTCTTTGCTGCTGTGCAAACTGGTCTTGCAGTCAAGTGGGATTTACTAGTGCAGGTACTTCTGGACACACCATCAGATTTGCACTGAGGTTTTATCACATGAAGTAGGTTTTACAATTGCCTGGCTCTAATTTGAACTTAATATCATTTGATGGGTGAATACTGATTCTGCAGAGGCAAATTTCCAGCAAGCTATTTAAATATTAAAAAAAAAAAAAAAAAAAAAAAAAGTAATAATGAATGAACAAATCTTGCAGTTCTAGGTACCAAGAATCCTCTGCAGCTTTTTTTTTTTTTTTTTTTTTTTGATTGATTGATATCTGTTGTTATTCATTTATTTAAATATATTTGGCTCTGATTTTTTTCTTTACAATACTACAGGTGACACTTTATAAATTTAATTATCACAACATTTGGACTAATTTAATGTAATGCTTTTTAATAATATAAAAGAAAAAGCAGTCTGAAGACATTACCATTGTTTTCACTCTAACTAAAGAGCTGCTAAGCATAATAAATCTGGTGAAAAAATGAAATTAAAAAAAGTAACATCTAGAAGAAAAATGTTCCATCACTTCAGCACCAGTGGAACTGAAGAATTCATACATAGCATGGGGATAGACTCTCTAGACCCATACAGTGTTTGATTGTACTGCTTACTTAGAAATCCCCACTCTCGTTTTTCAGGTGCACCTGCAAATTACTGGCAGCTCCATCACGTTTCTTTGAATGTCACAAGTAAATTCCGGGTGGTGTTTGAAGGTGTGAGAGGAACTGGCTTGTCAAATGGAGGCCTCTCTATTGATGACATCAACTTGTCAGAAACCCAGTGTCCTCACCACGTCTGGCATATCAGAAATTTCACTCATCTCCTCAACACGAGTCCTGCAGGGACAGCAGGACGAATATACAGTCCACCTTTTTACTCTAGTAAAGGATATGCTTTTCAGGTCAGCTTGTATGTAAATGGTACCGCTGATAGCCCATTTAATTTAGCAATCTACTTGCATTTGATTTCTGGAGCAAATGATGATCAGTTGCAATGGCCCTGTGCATGGCAACAAGGTACCATGATTCTGCTTGACCAGCATCCTGATATTCGTCATCGGATGTCAAACCAAAGAAGTATAACAACAGACCCTCAGAAATTATCAGGTTAGTTGAATTCAGATGTGCTATCCAATACATTTAAAACACAGCCAAAAGATAAGGAGTCAAATTTTCTCTTTGTGTAAATTAGTTCAGCTTTTTTAGCTTCTGGAATGGATCATTTCCTTGCAGCAGCAATACAATTGATCCACAGGCAAGAAAAATTTGAACATGTAAGTAGGTTAAGCTGGGACCCTCGGTTTTGAAGTAGATTCACATAAAAAAGAGATGGGTCATCCAAGCCTAACAGTTTTTTCATATGCTCCATGAAGATGCATTTGCATCTGCTTTAATGATAATGCAAATCTTCCAGAAGGCTTGAAGAGAAAAATACTGCATTAACAATATGCACAGTTGATAGCAGATGAAAGTTTAGCCATTAAACACATCACCTCCCTCCTTGCAAAAGAAACTGGTGTCAGCGCAAATCCAGAAACCAGATGGTCAAAGTACTGATTCATATTACATAATCTGCACTTGGTTGAGGTGTGACAAGATAAGGAGCAATTGCCCACAATAACTTTGGAAGGAGGCAGTTTAGGTAAAGGTGTAGCTCTGAGAAATGTTAGGAAACTCTATAAAGAGAGATATTAAATTAAAGCCACATATTCAGCACTGGATAAAGATTGAATTTAAGCCAAAATGACTTTCTGCATCAATATAAGGATTTTGCCAAAAGAAACCACCTCCACCCCTGAATTAGTTTCCTGGTAATTCTGACTACAATATTCATAAAGGAAGGAATGCACTAAAATTTCTGTTTCTTGGAATTATTTGAAAAATAATAAGCCATAGATGACATTCATTATTCTCTGACACTGTTTCTACATTAAAACAATGTGGGTAAACTAGAAAGACTAAATGACCTCCCCCTGATCACACCAGGTTCCCCACAGATGGTTTGCATTTTCCCCGTGCTCTCTGCTGTTATGGCCACAGCTCTCAGCCCTTTTTGATGCTGTGGATTTGCAGTCTGTTTGTGCTCTGCCTCTCACCCCTTGTTTATTTATGTATTGCTTCTAGCCCCAGATTCCCGAGATAAACCTTGTAACTCTTACCCTTTCTCTAACCAGTAGACCTACTGGGGCAAGCAGTTTGATCTCCTTGTCATATACTTAGACAATCATGCTCAGCTTTGAGATTTTAGATTTAAGGTCTGATGAAGACCTTAAATGTCTGGGACATCAGCAGCTTGTGACCACTTGTGTTGTTCAAGGACCCTCTGTCCTCCATCCACATCAGCAGATGCTTTTTTTTATTTTATTTTTTTAGAATCACTGAATTAATACATTTTACAGATGACTCATGTGCTACTCATCTTCTTGCCCACTATACTTGAAATGGACTAAAAGAAAAAATAACACAATAGGTTTTCAACCAGCACTCCAGTAACTTCATCTCCAGCAGGCTCTTTTCTCAATACCTCAGACCAACCCACTGAAAAACTTAATTTCCTTGTGTGTCTCATCCATGTGGAATCTCAAACAAAAAAATCTACAAATTGTAGGCAGTTCCAGCATTGTTTCTACTCCTTGAGTTTCAGGTAATTTATTCTCATCTCCCTCTTCATGACATCCATGAGCAGAACAGGCAAAATAGGGGATGGTTTGTCTTGAGTGTTGAGAGAGGACTTACTACTACTTTGCAGCAGAGATTAACTGAGAAGGAAAGAACCCTCTTGAGAAAAAAATCCAGAGTGATCACACTCTTTTTATTTATTTATTTATTTTTTTTTTTTTTCTTCTTTTCAGGGTCTTCAAATTATTTTTGGGATAGGCCAGATAAAGTGGGATCAGCAGCTTTCTTTCCCAATGGAACTGCATTCATGAGAGGTCCAGGAAGTGGAACAAGTGCATTCTTAACTCATCAGAGACTCAGAAGTCGCAAGTTTATTAAAGAAGACAGTATTTATATTCTTTTAACAATGGAAGGTATGTGAACATTAATGGTAACTGATATTCTTAATAATATAGAAGATACACAGTGTCACATACTAACTAGTCACAAGTACTGTAGATATAAATACATTATGTACTTTACACATGAGCAATTTTGGTGCTTCTTATGTATCTAAAGTCAAATCATGTGTAAATAAATGTGTGGGTAGCTACATCCTTTTTCTAATCCATTATCTCATGTGTAGGTTGAAATCTAAGTGTATAAAATGATGCTACTCCTGTGCAATTATTTTGAATAGAGTACTTTAAATAAGATTGTCTGTTTAAAAAATTAAAGAAATCAGGACATTTCCAAAATACATCATGCTCTTGAAAGTTAAGACTTTTTATCCATTATACTAGAGGAAGATGTAGGGTAGTTCGCAGGATCTCTGCTCTTTATTATTAGAACTTACAATTAAAATAAGAAGGAAAAAAAAAAAAACAAACAAAAGAAAAAAAAAGAAAAAAAACACATAAAGTAAATGCCTTGTTTCTTGTGTTTTCTCATGCAGATATATCACATCTAGTATCAACTCAGCCAAGTGTTTCACCAACCTTTGTCACGAATACTTCCACTGCCAACACTGTTAGACCTACCACCACCACCACCACCACCAAGCCCACCACCACCACCACCACCACAGCTAAGCCTACCACCACCAAAACATCCATCCCAACAACCTCTGGCAGCCAGACCGAGGAGCCAGACATAGATACTCCAGACTCCTGTCCAGACAACCCATGTAAAAATGACGGTGTCTGCGTTATTGTAGATAGAAAAGCAGTGTGCAGGTAAATGTTTTTATTCACTCAAATACAATTTTAGTAATGAAAGCTTCTAGACAGACAGCTAATTAAAAATATATATATTCAAAATCTATTACTGCAAGAGACTTATGACCAGTTTGGGCAACAAAGTTCCTATCCCTAACATTTGACCATTTTGATGTACTTTGTTTGACTTTTCTGTAAATTATATTTATAATGTACTTCTTATTTTGAGTGTTATGTTAGTCCAATGTTATAAAATGGACTGCACTTCTCCTCAGAAGTCTATAGCAAAATCAGGAGTTCAATATAAATACACTTGAAACAAAATAGCATTTGTATCAGGAGAAAGTATTTTTAATATCTCTCAGGCAGTGTAAGTAAAATAACTTTATTTTAAAATTTTATTCAGAAATATTGTGTAGAGCAAATTATGACAACAAATTAACCAATTCTAGTTGCTTGCCTTTTAAACCAGTGATGAAGGCTGAGTACCAAAATGCTTGTTTACCCTGCAAGAAAATGAATAGCAACTTTTATTTAATCCTCCATGGATTCATTTATGCAACCCACCTGGCTGATTAGCATTGTTCCTGCTCTCAGAGAAACTCTAAGACTGAAGATAGTAACAACATGCTGTGAAGCAGTGCCAAGGCAGGTAGACTGGGGGAGTGCTGTGAGGCAAATGTCTAAAGGCCAAGAGCAACAAGAGCTGGTATGACTCACTGTTATATCTCCCCATTTAGGAACCTTTTAAAAAACAATTCTGTAAAGGGGCTTGTGCAACACATCAGAAACAGGTCATGAGTGTGAGAAAATGTCAAGAAGCTGTTCCAAGAAGACAAAAAAAAAAAAAAAATCTGAACTTTATGCTTGATTTTAGAATTTTCTGACATCTGTGGTCTGTTTGAAGCTCAAGTGCCTATGTATCCTACATGCCATGCTGGAGAAATGTGTGACCAGCAGTCACTTTATGCTCTAGTTTTCTACTGGAAAACTGGAGGGGATGTGATAATAACTCTCTTTAAGCCTGATCACATAAAGTCCAATGGAGTCATTTTCAGGGCTGAGCATATAGTTCTGAATAAATGATTTAGACAGACAACGGAAAAACAATAACATAAAGAACAATAAAGGGTTAGAAAGATGTGAATTCATGTGTGAATTCAGCAGTACTGCACATATATTTTTTCAGTTACATCACTGGGAGCTTCACATGCTCATGATAAAAAGTTTCAGAGCTGAAGGTGATACTGAGTGAGGTGAAGGACTCAAGGCTTGGAGGCTGTGTTTAGTACAAAACCAGAAGATTGCTAGAATGTTAATCTTGCCTTCTTTAGGGGAAGGCAGAGACAGCTCACACGTTCTTAGAAAACAAGCCCCTTCTGGCAATGAGAAAGTCTGATCAGAACTTACCACATCTACTGACAGAGAAGTACTGAGCAGGGAGAGGGCAATGTGATGGGTCAGTCTTAGAAAGGGGGAATTCCTGCACCTAAATTTTGCTTCAGTTACTATTGATGATGCAGAGTCTGGCCTGTGGTCTTGACCCCATTTATCTTGCAAGTTCGAATTGCTGCATAAGGTGAGTTGAGAATTAAGAAGGCAAAGATCATAAGAGGAATCAGGAGGATGAGATTTCGTGGAGGGTGGTAGATGTGACCTGATGGGATAAGAGCAGTTTCAAGCTTCTGGACCAGTTTCCCTTGGAGTTTATTCAACTACTACCTATAAAGGTTTTCTTAACTGACTGAGTGATAGATAGAAGGGCTTTGTGTAAAAGCTGAGCGTGCCAAAAGGCAGAATTGCATCTGGATAGGAGGGCAATTAGTATGGTGAAAGCAAATATTACAGTGGTAATATAGTGGTCCTAGTGACAGGTATCAGTTTCATGGAGCGGAAAATGAGCTTTCTATCAGCAGAAGTGCTATAAACTTAAAGGAAAAGGAAGCAGATGAGTGCACTGAGTGATCCACAGGGCTTGTCTGTTGGTAGCAAAAGAAGACCATTCTGTAGCAACAGCTCTGTAGATCAGCTGTGGCCAAGCCTGAAAAAGATAAAAAATAAAATAAAGTAAAATAAAACAGGCTGAAGCTTAGGCTTTCCAGCAAAGGCTGTCTTTGTCTTGTAGAAGAGATGACCTGTAAAACAGTGGGAAGCTGAAGAAAGGGCACAGTCTATCCAGATACGTAATCTGGATATTATTTGGGATATAGAAACAGTGCATCAGATATGCAATATTTTAGGTAGTCTTTTCATATCTTCATTCTTTAAGTGAAGCCACGCATTTGTTCTTTTACTTTCTAGATGTCCAGCAGGGGACAACTGGTGGTACATGGGAGAAAAGTGTGAAAGGAAAGGCTCAACTCAAGAAAACACTATAATTGCTGTTTCTTCAAGCATAACTGTATTTGTTGTTATGCTTATTGTCACTATCACAACTGCGGTTTGCCTTAAAAAGAAATACATCAAAGGAAAGGAAAAAGTAGAGAACCTGGCTCTAGAAGAAGAAGAAGTAAGTGCTTTGCCTTTTCAACAAAGATGATATATATATTTATTAAAAGTAAACAGTCAAATTCAGTAAAATGTAAACTGGAGTATGTCACATTTTTGAAGTCTGAAGACTCCAGTTTAGGAATTAAAGAGCTCTACTAAGTGCTACTAATTTTTCAAACACCAAAAAGCCACTTAATTCAAAACTCCTCCTCCACCCCCACCAATCTTACTGCCCTGATGGGAGCCTACATCGAGTGGGAGATTGTGAACAAATGTATTCATTTTCAGCTTGTGACTAAATTATGTCTTTCACTTAGTGAACTAGTATTTCATCTATTACTGCATTTTCTACTAAAGATATCCCCTAAAAACACCTTGATGTAACAGTAAAAGAAACCAACTCCAAATGCCAAAACAAAGATGCAAATTAATATCAATTTCCTTATTCAATGGACATTCTGTATGCAAGGAACAATGTAGCCATGGAAATCATGGCTTAAGAACAGGTAAAAATAAAGACAGCAGGTTAAAAAATGACTGGATCAGAAGTGAATAAGACATTCAGACTGGTTTTAATAGGAAGTTACATAAAGTCTCAGGCATCCAGACCCCTAGTTTAAACACTGACTTAGTCTTGGAAATAGCAAGAATGACATATCTTAGAGGGTCTTACAGGGCCCAGGAGAAATTTTGTAAGCAAATTGATGAAGAATAGCCTTCCAGAGATCAATTTGAATTTTGTCCTAACATTGTTCATATGATGTCCTGTTGAAGTACAGTATCTCTTTGGAATGCCAGATACTGTACTGTTAATTTATGTCTTCCAAAAAATTATTTCATTTGCTTTGAAAGTAATATTATACACATACTTCCCTTCCCTATGTACTTGTCTTTTAAGATGTGTTGTTTTTTTTTCCTATTTAGAATAAAACATCCTTCTGAAAATAATTCAAACAAGCATCAAAGACACAAGATGAAGATCACTGAAAAACCCCAACTATGTCATCATTCTTTCTGTTGTTTTAATCTCAGCCATCATGATAAAGGTTTGTAAAGTCTGGAAGATAATGCATCATCTGGATAAAATACTGGGCTAATGCCAGTGAAACTTCTGATGTTGTGTGTTGTTGCCATGCAATGGAGAAAGATATAAATGTGTTTTGTGATATGCCTGTCTTGTCCTTTAAGTCTATCTGAACATGAAGGAAGCATGTTAAACTGTGTCCTGACTTTGAATCTACACAGTAAAGTCCAAGTTTGCCATCTAGAGTTGCCCATCATAAAAGGGAACTGGGCTCTGTGATCAAGGGACACCCAGGAGTACTAAGTTCTGCTACAGTTGTCAGCAGTGAGAGAGTGTGGGGGGTGTGAGAACATCTGTTTCACGAAGTCATTTGGTTTTGATCTACCAAATAAAATAAATAAATAAATAAAAAGAAGTAATGAGGAAAGTGCTACATTAACCGCACAGACACACAAACACAGGAGACAATAATGAGGACTCAGAACTCTTCAGCCACCGATTGATGGGCCATTGAAGGAACTACTCAAGCATAGTCCTGAAGAATGTGAACCTGAACTATAAATAACAGCTGATAAGAAGGGGGAAACACACTTTGCATGAGTATTATGGTTTATTTGAGGCTTCTTGGGATATTGGCTATCAGAAGTGGATTATTGTGGGTTTATGTAAAACTTGTTATGGGACATTTAAGGGAAGGACAAAAGGGTCCAAAGGAAAGGAGAGGATCATGATGGATCAGAGAGGTATACATGTGAGAAAATGGTGCCAGCAACTGCAGAGACCAGCATACAAAAGAGATCTGTGTGTCAACAACTGGAGGTGAGATCACAGGTCTTAGGGCACATGAGTCTGGATGCTAGCATGCGGAGGGATGGCAATGCAAGAAGTCTGTGTGCCACTTAATGGGGGACTGTGGGCTGCAGAGCTTGGAGGTCTGAAATGCCAGTGATTGGAGGGACTGGTGTGTGTGTGTCAAAATGTCGGAGCGCCAGCAGCTGGAGCCGAGGCCATGGGAACCATGGGTGTAGGTCTAGGTGGCAGCAACCAGAGAGCCTGGGGTGCATTTGAGGGTGTAAGAAGCCTTAAGTGCTAGCAACTAGAGACCTGTGCTTTATTTCCTCATTTAATTCAAGCCTTTATTTGTGTGTGTATAATTAGTTAGCAAACCTCAAGCTGGACTAGCTGGCGAGCAGGAGGAAATGCACATCTGGAAAGACTTTTAGTGTGAGCCGGTGGTTAGGTTAGGGAGCCCAGGGTTCAGACGTGGATATTAGGCAGACTAAGAGCTGCTGCCTACACTGCTCTGTGTGTGTTGCAGTCTGTGAGGCCAGCTGCATTAGGGATATGCCTGTATGTGTACTATGTGTCTTGGATGCACGGTACCCTTGCTACAGGCAGACCTGCCAGCTGGAAGAGGAGCTGCATCCCTGGGACTAGGATGGAGAGATCATCTGGGTCTGGGACTGCTCCTCGCTGGGCACAGCATCCAGGCAGGAGGGGTCCCAGGTCTGATGAATTTGTTGGCTCCCTTAGCACCCTTAAAATGGGTGGTCTGCAATTCAGGTGGGGGTTTGAGAACAGGGCAGGCTTGGAAATGGAAGGGACAGAGGAAGCAAATTGTTCTTTCCAAGGATATTTTCAGGGTAAGATAGCAGTCACCATGGACAAAGATCATCACACTTGCAGCAGTTTGGAAGGGACTCCAAGAGACAGGAGTGCTAGTGATAGAAATGTCAGGTCACACCAGATGGTTGGTAGACTGGTATGTGAATATGTTCACATTTAAAGGTCAGCAGCTACTTTGATTCCCCAGAATGGATGTTGATTATCATAACATTTATTGTGTAATTTACCCTAACTCTGGGCAAGAGCAGTTAAAATATGTGGAATATATGGAGCTAGTCTTCCTCTGAATGCTACTGCACAATACAAAGCAACAAATTGTATGGTTCTGTACTGACATTACTTTTCTAGTCCTCTGATTAATATTCTGTGAAAAGTAGTTATATTTTAAGCTTTCATAGCTGGTTGTATTAGCTTTTGTTGGAACCCAAAGATTCATGAAAACAGTCAGACAAAATTAACAAAGATTTGTCAGAGCTGACAAACATCCTGGATAGGGAGATACCCTACTATAGCTGTCTTAAAATAACTTTCCTATTTTGACATGTCTTCATCAGCAGTTTTCATGCAAATAATTCTCCAAATGTGCCTTCAATTAAGATATGCACATAGATTTACATGGAGTTAAGAAGACACAAATGAGACTGTTCATAAATTCAACCCTGGCTAAAATACTTAGCATTATAAACAGTGAGCATTTCATCATTTCAAACACGAAGTACTGGATTTGTGACTGCAGAGACTGTTTGATTTTTTTTGGAATCCAAATTATATGAAGTAGCATAAATACTACCTGAATTGTAAAGGCTTTAGTGCTGTCACGAGAAGAAAGCTTAATACATAGAACAATACATTACAACACGCTGTCTAAGATACAAATTCCATAGAGTATATCCTGAAATGGTGAACTTCCATGGAAAAAAAGAAAAAAGAAAAAAAAAAAAAAGAACATTAATCTTCTGCTTATTCATTTCAAACAGGAATCAGTGAAGAGCACAAGCTGAAACTGAATCTCAAAGTCCAAATAATAACAATTCACTTTTCACTTATTTTCTGTGCAGATTCCGTAGAGCCAAAAAGGACTGACATTTTATTAATGGCATTAACTGAGCTAAGGGTTTAATCAGACTCTGATTTTTGTGAAAAAGAAAGAAGTCTAAAAATATGCAAAAGAAAAATACATTTTTTTTCTCACTTCCAGTGCAGAAAAACTACTCAGGAAGTCTTGTATCAGATTCAGCGTTGCATTTCTTTGTATATCAGAAAAGTTATACTACTAGCTCAAGTTCCTGAACACAGAATTGTTTCTTACAAAAGCTGTAGCACAACTGAATTACAGTAATGGCATTTTCTGTGAAGAAAAGTGAGACATTAAAAATCCATATAAGTGGTTCAGCTGGACTCTTCTTTAAGAGCTGATGTTTTACTTGGATTTGTGATTTAACTGGTTGACATTACCATATCCCAGTAGAGGTCACCACATGTAAAAACAAGATTCACCAGCCTGTGTCATAATGCCCTCCTCTGGAACTGACTTCTGTGCTTTACGGAGACTTTGCCTACATGGTTATTAGGTCTGTGTTTATTATTTCTAATGTAACAGCTTAAGTTTGGAGACATACATATGGCCCCTTTATAGATGACATGGACATTTACCACAGCTCAGGTACTATGTTAGCCAGTTGGAAAGCCATCCATGGGGTAGCAGCCCTTTGCAGAAAGACTGCGTGTTTATTTTTCCTAAAGCAGATTAATTCACAGAATCTTTATTGTAACCTTCTCTTTATGAAAACAATGAGATGATAGATACCAATATGGTGCCAAACCCCACCAGCATTAAGGCTCCATAAAATTCCACTTCTTTTTTTTCACATCCTTCTCACACTTTGATGATTCAGGTTAAATTTTTTAACAAGGAATTGCTCTGCCTGTGTCCCTGGAGCCATGCAAAGCAGACACACTCCACTCTCTACCCATCAGGACTTGTGTAAAAGTCTACTGCTGGGCTCTCATCATGTATTTGAGCTGTGGATGTTGATGTCCTAGGTTGACCACCTTGCTCCTGTTCCTCATTCAAGTACAGGTCTCAGCTGGTACCCAGTGATGAACCCCCTAGCAGAGACCCCAGCTTAAAGGAATGGTAGCTTCTCTGCTCTTTTCTGCTCCTCCTGCTCTGGGCTCGGGGCTGTCAGCACAGCCGGAGCCAGCAGAGTATATCCATGTTGTACTTTGAGCTGTGTTTGTGACTCATCCCCCAGTGTGGAGTCTATCAGGAGTTACAGCATGAGCTTAGAAATAAATAAATATACAAATACATACATTTCTAGTCAGTGGTTCAGGTTTAGAGGGGAAAAAAACATGCATACATATACACACACAAAAGCAAAGGTAGGTTGCTCTATCTACTCGTCCGTCTTCAAGGATCTCAGCATTGCAGAAAATCTAGTCATGCTACCTAATATCAGTGCAAAGCATTATGCACAGCCTCCTATTCCCGTTACAGGCAAACCAGGCCAATTTCAGTGCTATTTGCATCACACAGATGGATTGGCTTGCTCAGTTTAGCTTTTGCACTAGTAAAGAAAACTGAATCATAATGCTCTGGCTGGCACTGCCCTGCCTAAATGCAGAAAAGGGACTGATCCTAGACACAAGTTATCTTATGTCAGCTAGGAATTTCAGGTGTCTAGCACCACACTTATCAGGTAGTCGAGGTTCCAGGATGCAGGGCTGGAGTCAGGAGGTGTCATTTTTTTAGGTGCAGACTGCCTTGTGATATCAGAACAGAGAAGTGGTATTTCTCCATTTTTTTCGCTGTTAGAGCTCAGGGACTTATCCTAAGACACAGATGCTATCCATCTGTTAAAAACAAACAAACAAACAAACAAAAAAACCTTTGATTTTCTTAAATATAAGCTGAAGTCTCCTATCTACTTGGACTGCACTTTCAGCCTATCTGTCTTTACTGCCAATAGCACAGACAGTCAGGTATCAAAAGAAGACAACTGCCAAGCAACCTGCCTTTTCTGAACAGTCATCCTGTCAATTGCTGTTTCTTAAGTCTAGAGTGGTTGCTTAGAGACTTTTGTAGCATTTGATGCAGCAATGGCAAAATATCTGTATTATGCTCTGATTGTATTTGGAAATTATGAAGAAATTAAATATATGATGATCTCATTTTCCCACTTCTATCAATTTCATATTCTAGTTTATTACAAAAAGAGAGAGCTAAAGTCAAGCATTAGTAGTTCCCTTTGTGCAAGGAGATTAGGAATTCTTTGCAGCAGACATATTCCATGTGGCTGCTATCCTTGTCCTCTCCTCTTTCTGAGAATCAACAGAATGAGCTGGGTAAAAATAACTATTACCACGCCAATTCAGACTGATCAACCCACCTACACACTAATAATTTGCTGGAGCACACACAAATCGGTCTCCTTTGTGTTAAAATTCTTCAAAATCATCCCTGGTGCCTTCTTTGTCTATTTTCCTTATTTCTTTTTCAAAAATCATGTTTTAATTTTGTTTTGCCAGTCAAGCTCATTACTTACGCCAAGCACACTGTAGCTGGTATCAAAAAGGTTGCAGACAGGTTTTCATTTTCACTTGCTCGTAATTCCTAAACTCCCTCCAATTGGGATGAAATGTTCTGTGCTTGATCTCTGCCTTTGACTTCACCTTCTGTGAAGACAAAATAATGTCAAAGATGTTTAACTTGAATGTCTGGAACTTAAAAGAACAAAACCAAACTTCACTGTTTCCCAAGGTTGCAGTGCTTAATCATACAATACATAAACATTATTGCTCTTCCAGTGAAATACTCATGGGAAAAATGTAGTTGTGTGCTCTTTATCAGATTTGAATCTTATCTCTGAACAATTTGATGGAACATTTTGATTAACATCTTAATGATAGCATTTCTGCTGAGAGGCTACTAATATGTAACTAGAACCAGCCATCTTGTTCTGCTAGAGCTCTGTGTGTGCATTTGTCCTTGATTTTTTTTTTTTTTTTTTATTTTAGCACCATCTGGATCCATGTCATCTATGCTGGAATTAAAAAAAAAAAAAAATCTCAAATCCTGTTAGCAACACGTCTCCCTCTTCATCTGTGATTGCTTTTTTTTCATACATTTCATCATGTTGTGAACACCAGAGCTTGGCTGCAGCTTTCACTCATGTAAATGATGTTTGCTCATTCAGAACAGAGAGTGATGAGTTACACAAAATAACGTCAGGACTTCAGCTCAGTTTGTTAAGCAAGCTGTTATTTTATTAAGCCTGGTAGTTATTACGTTGTTTGGTAAACTTCAGTTTATTAATTGTGGTAAGAGTTTCTGTTGCCACTTGGAAAAGTCAGACTGCTACTTTTATGCCTTCTTCCCTAGCAAAGATTTGTCTGTGTAAGGTGGAATTAAGGAGAGGAGCAGAAAATGAGTGTATCTATTACCTCAGCTGGGTAAAGGGTCATCTCTGCAGGCACTTCTGACAACTGCAGGTTTGCCTTGGCCGAAAGAATAGTGATCATGCTTAAGGTTTGGCATCTGTGATTGCATGGATGTGGAAAAAGAAAAGCCACTGGGAAAAGAAAATATGTTTTTTCTTAAGTGAAAAAGAGAGAGACAGAGAAAGACAGACATTGAGAAAGAGAGAGAGAGAGAGGATAAAATTAAGATAGCAACCCACCACTGTGGGTCACTGCCTGGTAGTTTATGGGCCACTTCTCCCAAGCAGACGCTGTCTTGCACTGTGGAGCACAAACAGTTCCTGCTACTCAGGAGCCTGCTGGTTTGGTCCCCTTTCCATAAGTTCCCACCTCACAGCAATTGACACTATGCACCTCCATTTTAAACCCATTTCCATTAGCTTCTAGCAAAGCACACCTCTCAGGCTTGCAGGCACCACGGCTCGAAGGCTGCACTGGTACAAGCATCACAAAAACATATTTCATCCTTGGAAGCTGCAAGACTGAAGAAAAACTTGGAAGCCTAACACCTTCCAAGGCCTCTGCTGAGGAGAAAGCCAGTGGTGGCACCCTGTGCTGCCAGCTCTGCTGGCCTTGAGAAGCACCCTTTCCTCCGCAGGCTGCTGCAGGGGCAGATATAAATATTTGTCCTCTGTGGGAGGAAAGCCACCATCCCGCTCCTACTCCCCCTTGCCAGACCCTGAGCTGTCCGCCTTTCTTGGCCGTGTCCCTGAGTGGTCACACAGGCAGCCCTGCGTGGGTTGCCATCAGCCCTCCTCTGCTGCCCACAGCCCTGCCCACAACAGGCAGGCAGAGCACCAGTGTGCAGCCGCCTTCCCCCCGAGAATGGAGCCTGAACTTTGGAACAGATTTGAATTTCTGAGAAATACAAATTGCCACAGACGCGTTCATTTTGAATGCAGTCCCAGCAACCTCAAAGGTACTTCTGAACTGAGCTGTGGGGAAAGGAGGAACAGAGGTTTACTTACCTTTTTTTCCCCCAAGGTGATCGGGATGAGCACAAGAATAGCTTTGAATACACGAGCAGGCTGGGATTCAGATGAGCAAGATCCAGACCTTTGTGCTAGCAGAGCTGTATAAACGCCTTCATTTAACTACAGTCCTGCCCTGGTGCCCAGACGTGGTGGTGCCACTTGCTTTTCTAAGTGCATGTCAGATCACTCTCAGACTGGCTGTGGATGGACTTGCACATTTGCTTTTTGTCTTGCTTCCCACAGCATCTCAGCGACCTGGTGGAATAGGGCTGGGCTAAAAATGACATTTTTTTTTGCTCCATTCCACAGCTATTCTTTGGCTGTAAAATCCTTTCATCTTCCTTAATAGGGTGGCACTGGGACTATTTCAAGGCGTTACACAAAATACCAAGGACACGCTGCCAGAGAATAGCCAACAAGTTTAGCATCCAGGTCTGGTCTGGTGACATCTGAGACTGAGCCCAGCTATAACTTTCCTTCGTTGGGGCAGAAACACCACTGTGGGTGTAGCAAACCCATCCCTACAGCAGCAGCAGCCCAGGTTTTCCCTGGGCAGCATCTCCATAGGAAGGGATGGGCACTCTGGTGGCACCAAGACAGGTTCATGGTGCAGGAGCCAAAGTGTGCAGCCATCAGTGTGGGGCCTGGAACACAACAGGAGGGCTGTAGAGCTCAAAAGGCAGAAAGTTTGCTATCTTTGGAAATGCAAGGCTGAGCATCAGTTTCTTAATCAGCAGTTACAGCTGCTGTCAACTGCCTTCCTGGGGACCCCCTGCTCCCGGTGGAAGCGATTTAGGGAATATGTTGCCATGCAAAGATCACCTCTTAAAGGGGAACAAAAAGCTCTTCGCCATCCCTCAATTGCAGGGTCAAGGCCTTTTGCACACTAGTCTCAGAGCACTGCAAAAATGGAATAGCCTAGTAAGCGGTAGAGAAATCCTTTCCTTTCTTTGCTACCATTTTATTCAGCATATATGTGAATGATTATTTTCTGCTGAATGGCTTGTGGAGTATCCATGAGTGCACCATTTATTTCTCTTATGTCATTAAATATTGCAACATGTTCTCCCTCCCCACTGTGTTAGGTTTTTGTCACAAGAGATGCTGCAAGCATTTGAAATATAAGCAGGCACCAATGAAGTCAAAATATGTTTTGCATGTTTTCACCCTACCAATAGTCACTGTGTGCAAAGAGGCCACGAACTCCTGAGGGCCTGGGTAGTATCAGATGGAGCCACACATTAGCAGGACTCCTGCTGCCAAAGGTCTTGTCCCAGCTGCAGCAGGGCTGTTTATCTTCAAACCTGAAGCTCTGGTGATGTTTAACAACCCAGCATGCCCTATGCAAACACACAGGAAGCTATTATGGAGAGGGAAACATTGTGGGTCCCAGCAGATGGGGCCCTGAATCCTCTCCATGGATGTGCAAAAGAGACACAAATGGGAGGAGCATCCCAGTCAGGGACTGCAGGATGCAGGCCCAGACCTCTCAGCTGGGAGTGAGGGGCAATCATCATCCACTTGCTGATGATGGCAGGGGCTAAACACTCCAATAAACATGAATCAGGACATTCAAGCTCTGGAAGGAATGGACTTGAATGAGATAAATGTTCTTTCACTTACAAAGTATTTTTGCAATTAATTGTCCAAGTGTCCCTGGGAAAAGGGAAATCAGTTTCCTCAATTTATTGGAAAGACAGCTAAGTCAGGACTATTTGGAGATGTAAGTAAGAGCTCAGAGCAACTCAGATTGAGAAAAGGCAACGCACCAGTGCCTGGTTGTGCATTTGATCCTTGCTGCCCCAGCAATGCCTTTCAGCCCAGGCATGCCTGCACAAGCAGGGACATGGCCCTGGCTGGCCCTGAAACACTTCTTGCCCCTTGTCACTAAACCCCAATGGCCAGTGGCTCTGTCCCTGCTGATGGGTCAGGGGATGCTAACCCTGGTCCTGCAAACTCCAGAGGAGTTTGATGCAACCAGCATGCAGTTATCAAGGCAGCCAACATCGACAAGCTACCACTAGATATTTGTCATAAGCATTTTTTTACTTAGTGTTTCTAACCACCCTCCTGCAAGGAGTTATATGACTCTGAAAGTGTTGTAAGAACATCATTAGTATTAGGTGAGAGCTGAATGTTGAGATGGATACTGAGAAGTGGCAGAGTTTTTCTGTTTTTCAAGTAACAAAGATCAAAACTTCTGAAGTTTAAAGCATTCACTTAAACCTTGTTAATAAAACATTATTGGTACTTCTTTTTTTTTTTTAAAAAAAAAAAAACAACAAAAAAAAAATTTGCAGCCTTTTATTTCATATGTTATTTGAAAACACAGCTTCCATATAAACATCATGAGGTATAATTTTCAACTCCAGCTGAACTTCAGAACAGAAGAAAATTGCAAACAAATTAAATCAGCACCTTTCATTACTGCAGGTGCAGGAGCCTGCCAGGCTCCACCAGGATCTCCAAAACCACAGGTTCAGGCCATTGGAAGTAGACAAAGTATTACAGAGATACATGCTTGAGCCTTAAAGTTCCCAAAGCTGAAAGGCTCTTGTAAGAAATCCTTTGCATTTAGAGTTTAAGTTTTAGTTTGTTTTCCCATCATTTCCTCCCCAGAATGCTCCCAATTTTTAACAAACTTGAAAATCTTGCACTGCTGATTAGTTTCTAAATTGCATTAGCTAATGGTAGGGTTACACCAACACTACTGGAGTATAAGAAATATTACAGTTGCTCAATTTGGCCTCATACTAAAAAAAAAGGAAAGAAGGAGAAGCTGGCATTTCTAAGATAAAGAATATAAACATATATTTAAAAGGACCACAGCTGCTTTCTTAAGTATTTATATTACTACACTATTTTTATGTAACTACCACCCCTCTAGACATCACTGCAATACAGGTAGGTAGTACAGACTTCCTCAGAACCTGCTGTCTCAATAAATTGGAGAGAAATGCTTTCTATAAAACTATACTTTTCAAGTTCTTGCTTCAAAATCCTCCCAGAATAATATTTTTACCCTCTTTTTTCTTTAAGATCTCATTCCAAATTTTGAAGAGGTATGTCGGTGTCCAATCCAACACTCTGTTTTATTAAGGGATGAGCTTTTGGCTTTATTAAGCTTTACTAGATAGTCCTTTGGATTACAATGCCCAGCATGTCATTGGGTGCCAGTCTATAAATGTGGCTCTCTGCACACTATTTTTGGAGACATGGCAAGGTAATTCAGGCACTCAGTGAGCTCTTTTGACATGAAGTCATTGGGTAACAACAGATCATGGCAATTTCTGTCTGTACTGACATGTCTAAAATGTAGTGCAGAGTGGATAAAGAGTTGTTTCAGTGCTACCAGTAGGTCAGCATGTAAGTTGTTCTCTTCAAGAGAGAAAGGGGGTATTCAAATAGAGGATTTTGGTTTAGGTTTCTCCCTTTGTAAAGCAAGTTCTCAGAAATTTGACTGAATCTCAGTAGAACTTGATTTCTGCAGGGAAGCCAGTACATCTGCCAGAAGTTTCTCTGTTAGCAGGTTAGCATTGACAGGTTAATGTAACTCAATTATGAGTACTGAACACAAAGCATTTAGAAATGAAGTCACAACTGAACAGCCAACATGCCTACAAGTGACAGAAGCAGAACAGTTCCATCAACTTGAGCAATAAACCAAAGCCCATTCGTGAAAGCAGTGGGTGTCTTGCCCGAATAAACAGTGCAGGATTAGACTCTATTGCACTTCATGCCAACACTAGCTGGAAACATAGAACAGATGTCAAGTAAATAGGGAAGTGTGGGACAAAACAGAAATAATTGTAAAAATGTGCCCAAGGATAAAATAAATTGATCCTAAGACACTAACAAACATTCTTGTATGAGACAAAATGAGTCTTTGTACTGGTTTGGCTTTTATTTTCTTGCTAATATTGCATAACAGAACTACACTGGCATGATGAGGAGGGGGGATAATAAAATAACTTATCAATGCACTATTAACTCTACATGCTCTTACCTAATAATAAGATATTGATGTCTCCTTTAATGCGTGTCCCATTGTTGAGAACTTTCTCATTACCCTGAAGTAGCATACACAAAATAGCTTTTTTAATATACTCATGGCCATGAATGTTTGGTGCTAAAGACTTGCTTAAATGGTCAAAGATATCCTATTTAAGAAACAGCAAACACTTACATTGCACATTACCAACATTAGAGTGGAATCTCATTATCCATTAGCTGATATTAGTGCAATTTATAACTTACTTTAGTCTGAGCTTTGCAGAATTTCTTGATCTTTGCCACATCATCAGCTGAGAATGTGGGTGCTATTTCTTTGCTCATCAGTTTGATATTATTAGCCAGCATTATTGTCCCGGGTATTTTCCTTCGGATTAAGAGAAATGTCATGAGATTAACTATTATATAGGTTAACTATTAAATAAATACTGGACCATTGTTTTCATGACACCGAAAGCTGCTTAGGAAAGAGAATGTACAAGTGGAATCAAATTCAAAGAAATTATTAGGTTTATCCATTTTACTATGGCTTAGCAAGTGAAATACACACTAAAAGAGGATTTAATGAAGTTTCGACATCAGAATTCAAAAGAACCAGAACGATGCAGCACAACTGCAGAGTACAAGCGATTTCCTTCCTTCTGTACCCCTAAATGCTAGCAGATTGGTTATCTGTATTCGGTGAAGCATGGGACATCCCACCAAAGGATGTATTTTGGAGTTAGGGTTAACTTTGAGGGAATGAGAGAAGACAACTGATTTTTTTGTTTTGTTTGCAAAAGGTTGATCGGGCTGCTGGGCTTTGTCAGACGCTTTCCTAAACACTGATTGGAGAAGTCTGGTAAAACCCGCAGGGTGAGAAAAAAATAATCATCTTGGAAATTTAATTTGTAAAACAGAAAACAGGGAAATGCCACCAATGGCACCTCAGCTTCTGCTTTGTGAAACCATCATCCTGCTCGGGCACTGAGCTTGAGGGACCTGGCTCTTGGCATCCAGGTTGTCCCAGCCAGACCCAGCACGTCACCCTTTCGAACAGGAACCAAGCCCTGTTTCTGGCTACAAAACATATGGGGTCTTTGTGAGTGGGTCCTTAAGAGAAAACTCTCAACATTTTTTGGTAATAATTGACCTATTTGACACCATGGTCCTCATGGAAAGCTGCTTTGCTGACATGCCCACCTGCGGTGCCATCCGGCAGTGCCTTGGGAAGGGCTGGTCGGCCAAAAGCACCTGCACTCAAGGAGATATTTGTGATCGTGTATTCCTCCTGCACATTCTCCTAAATAAATTTAAAGTCAGTACCTTCCATGCAGTCTGTGCAATGTGGTAAGCAGATCTGGTTGCTCTTGGGATAGGTGATATTCGGATATTTCCCTGCTTGTGTCAACGAGGGCGGATGTCGGTTCCCATAGTTGTGGTCACACATATGGCGAGGAAAGGAGCAGAGCACATGATGGCATTTCAGCTGCCTGTGTTGTTATTTCCATGCCTACATTACCCTGATCTGGAACTCACCCCAGGAACAAAATGGTCCCAAGCCTGTAGGATGCCCTCCCACAGGGACAAATGCCAACTCCCTTCTTCTGGGTAGGACCAGCGGCAGCAGCAGCGCAGATGGAAAGCGCCACACCAACACTCGTTGATTAAAAACCCCGACAAGTGGTGCATATTGCCTTTACACAGCTGAGAGAAAAAACACAGACGGAGCTACAACAAAGCTTAAATCCAAAATAATTACATTTTGTCACAATTCCTTCCACACGGCCCAAGCTACCAAGGAAGCGAGCTGCTGGCGTAGGAGGAGAGACATGATTTGCTCCACAGCTTCTTTCAATCCCAACACGACCATTTCCAAATGTTTGAAATAGGGAGAGACTAAATCTTTTAATGCTCTCTGAAAAGCAATCAGCTCACCGAATGCATCATTCAACAGCCTCCAATATAAAATAATTAAACCATGAAAAGCTGCTACAGTAATCTTACTTTAAAATCCTAAATTCCTTTACATTTTGAGGATCTGATGGCATTGAGCACAGTCAGGCACAGGCAGCCAGCTTCTCCCCACTCAGCTACACACACCTCTTCCACTCCCTGAGCAGAGACAGCTTAACTTTATGAAGATTTGTTGTTGCAGCAGAACTATCCAGGAGATACAGCTAAATCCAAATTCATTTTGTTTCCAGCCAAATTAGATTTTGACGCAGGTCGCCAGAAGCTAATCTTTCATCTCTATTTTTCATACGTGAAAATGAAAAAAAAAAAATCAGATTCAAAAGCATTTATCATACTAAATAGAATTAAATCAAATGGAGAATTGCATGAAGAAGCTCAGTTAAAACAATCAAATTAAAAAGCCCTTTACCTGTGTGAATGTAATCTTTGATTTCTTAGAAGAGAAAAAAACATTATTAAGCAAACTTGAAAGGGAGGCTGGATCAGCCCTTTCCTGTTCCCCTGCTCTTGAACTGTCAGTCTGTCTTCACAAACAGATTTTGCTTCCTGTCTGTCAGGCAGGTTCACTTGCTTGCTTTCACACACTAGAAAAACTCGTGTTTTCAGTATTGCAGAAGTGGTCGAGCTGCACAGCAAGTAGCAGGCAAGCAGCATTTGATTTTTTATTCATGCATTTCTTTTACTTACATGCATATGCACACATACGTTCAGGTGCACACACATACACACACCTGCAGTCAGCAATGCAACACAGCTTTAGCAGAAAATGAGCTAATCAGGGGCCAGCCAGCTTTTATTGATGCTCTGACTTTTAAAGAGCTCTCATGTCAAACAGCTTGTGGTAAGTATTAAAAATTAAGAACTTGCAAAGCCTTCTAGACAAAAACTATTTAAAACGATATCAGAAATAATATTTCAGCAAAATTGAAGGAATTATAATCCATTTTTTTCAAAAAAAAAAAAAAATCCGAATCTTTCATTACATCAATTAAAATGCATTTATGAACTTGGCTTGCGGCAAAATGGAGAGCAATAAACAGTGGCTGCTATGGAGAATGGCTCTCTGGAAACAATTTTCCTGATGTATAACACAGGCCTAAGAGGTTCAATAACGTCTTGGGTCAGAATTTGCTGATGAACATTGTTTCAGCTTCTTGGCTGGAATCCCCTTTAGCTTCAAAAGATCCTATTTCATTTCAGGGTGAATTTTGTCAGAGGAAACTCATGCAGAAAGTTTGGTTTCACAAACAACTTGAGAAGTGCTGAGGTTGGGGTCTAGGACAACGTTTATGTTGATCCTTGTATTTGGGACATTTCCTTCAGAACCACATGAATAAGTGGGTATAAAGCACCTCTCTTGAGAACCGGGAGGGCTTTTTTCTCCCCAGTCATACAATCATAGAATCATCTAGTTTGGAAAATACCTTCAAGATCATCCAAACATCAACCTGACCTACTGAGTCCCAGCACTAAACCATGTCCCTTAGTGCTATGTCCATGCGTCTCGGGCTGGGCCTCCATTGCTTCTCCTAGGCTTGTTTTTCTTCTGTGTGGGGGTCCTTTGCACTCAGAGGTGGCAGTGTGGCAGAGAGGTCTCTCATCCCTCTTAGGAAGTTCCTCCTCACTGCTGGTCTGCCACACTTCAAACATAAGACTTTCCAAAAGAAATTGCAAAGTTGCACCTTGTATATGGAAGTCCATGGCTCCAGGAAGGTTCTGGATCAGCCTCGCGGATTCAGGCATAAGAATAAGAACCTGAGGCCTAAATATAACCTTTTCATTTATGTTTTGTCCTTTAATTTTTCTATTTAAAACCGTCAGTTGGAATGATATCAATTTTCATGGGTCATCTATATGGTTTTACTTCAGGTAGATATTTTTTCTTGTAAAAACACTGGTTTAAGGAAATATGAACACAAGCTATTTGGCCAAGTTACAAAAATCAAATTCCAGCTGCTAGCTATCAAAGATAAATGAAGTGATATGTGCTTGTGAAACTGAACACCATGCAGCTAGATGGTAGCAGGGGACGACTCGATATTCCCCAGAGTGGGGAAAAAACAAACTGCTTTCAGGGCGGTAGGAGCAAAAATATCATGCCATATAGCAGGCTTGGGGATGGGTTGATTTTTTACATGAAGAACTGGGAAAGAAGTACTTTTTTTTTTTTTTTTTTTTTTTTACTGTTTTGTATTGTTTTGTTGCTCTCCCAGTTAGAGGGCTTTGTATGCTTGGTCCACTGCACTCCTGCAGAGGTTCAGTTTCCAAGCCCTAGCTTTTGGCACTGCACAAGCAGATCAGATTGAGCTCTGTTAAGCTCAAAGCTCAGTTCATGGGGAGATCACACTTTCTTCTTTCAAGAAAAATAAAATAAAGCTGTAAAGCTGTATTAGAGAAGAATCAAAAGAATAAACAATATGTGCCTAAGATTTTTTTTTTTTCCAGGAAGGAAGGAATGGTTATTGCAAAGCTTACTGGATAGGTAAGAGAAGACTGCTTAACTGCCATTGCCTTTCATTTCAGGAAAGAGAAGAGACAAACATTCAAGTAATCAATAGTAAGGCAAGAGGACATCCATGATGTAGATGTAGATATGCTAGTCCCTATTGCAGTCCCACCAATTTGCTAACAAAGGGAGAAATGCTAATCCAGTACAATTTTCCAAACTGTTTGAGGAACAAGAATATACCCTTTGTCTTCAGGAGGAACCTGGATGGGAGGCTACAAGGATGGCCCATGCTTTGCCTGCCAGGAACAGAAGCTGTCTGGCACTAGCATTTGTGATCATTTTTATCTGTCAGATGTTTCTCCCGTTTGCAGATCTGCAGTTAAACAAATAAGGATAGCCAAGATATATGCAGTTCTTCAGGGCTCTGCCAGTGTCAACCCATTAGAGTTTCCTCCTGCTTTCTGTTTGCATGAACCCACTGGAAACCCGGCCCTGGCATCCTGCCTCACTGACCCCTGTATTCATTAAGAATAATTGTTGCTGCTGTGTAATGGAACAGCAGCAGCACAATTAAAACAGATCCTTCTTGTGGCAGCGCATTTATGGGATTGGCAATGAGTCCTGATGAGTTCCCTGACCCCATCTGTCTTTTTCCACCACCCCTACTGCAGGTTTCATCTCCCGGCAGCCGTGTGCTGGTCTGACCCTGCGTGGCACGTACAAGTAATACATGAAGCAAGAGCACGCTTCCCTCCACTTCCTTGCCACCTCCTCAGACTTGGCATATATCATTTTTTCTTCTTCCTCCCGGTTTTCTGTTCTTTTGTTCTTCTTCCTCCTACCCCAGACTCCCTCAGAGGAATGGTTTTCATTTAATCCAAGAGTGTTTGGCACTAGATTTCTTTTGTCCCGCCTGCGAGTCAAGGGCATTTTGAGGTCTCGTTGAGCAATACATAAGGACTTGGGTCATATTTCTATTGCTCACATCGTGGTGGCCTGGATGCCCATCTTGAGCTTTCTACCTTTGAATTTCACAGTGAGAATGGGGAGAAAGACACCCTTCTGTCAAACCCACTCTTCATATCAGTTTTTCACTGCGTTGAGTGAAAATGGGTAGCAATGCTTTATCTTGGCAAATGATAAGCACTGGTTCCTGGCAACTGAATAAAAATATAAATACTGACGACGTTCAACAAAAACTGGCCTTATTTGAACATAGAGGGGGAAGAAAAAAAAAAAAAAAAGGAGAAAAGGAATATATTAAAATTAATCTTGACTTTTTGAGCATCCACCGGAGTTGCCATTTCAATGCCCACCATACAGGCAGAGGCAGCATTTAGCAAGGGATCCCAAGGGAATCCCTAAAACCCATGCTGGAGTGAGAGCAAGGCTGCCAGGGAGCTGGTCCAGCAGCACCAAGGGCCTGGGCAAAACCACCTAATGGCAGCCGCCCGGGCAGCCCAGATTTTCTGCTGTTCATTCAGCAGCTGCAAATCCCACCATCTGCTCGTGGCATGGAAGAACCATAGAATGGCTTGGGTTGGAAGGGACCTCAAAGATCACCTATTTCCAACCCCCCTGCCATGGGCAGGGACGCCACCACTAGGTCAGGTGGGTCAAGAAGCAGAATTAAGGATCGCTGTGTCCATGCTTGCAGCTATCAGTCGCACAGGAGAAGGCAGTTGTGTAGGCTGCGGGCATCTGGAGGTATGCAGCATCTTCGTACCAGGGCAACAGAGCATGATGATGTGTGTCCCAGGCTGGCGATGACCTGAGGGAGCACAGTCAGACACAGAAAGGCACTTGAGCCTCTAGTCATGGCGTGGTATGATGGGACGGCTGGCTCCTGCCACATCCTGAAGGCCACAGCATCACAGCTCAAGGATAGGAGCCCCTGCAAGAGGGACAATGGGTTAACTGTTCTCCTGAGAGACCTAGAGGAGGTTTACTTAGCGAGTGTGCTGTACCAAGAGGGGAGGTATGCCCACAGGTGTTAAGCTTGCACTTCCCCAAAGGAAGAGGGCCACATTTTCAGGTCGCTCCCCAGCCTACAATCCCAACTGGTATATACAGGTAGACACAGTGATGAGAGGCAGACAGGAGATTGGCATCAGGGCTGATGACAGCCGTAACACACGTACACAGAAAATGCCTCCCTCCGAACAGCACTTTCCTGACAGGGAGACGGCCACATCTTGCAGCGGGTAGTCTTTCTACTTCATGCACCGAACACTTCCCATCAGACCCTTTCACACAAGCCTGGAGCAAACTGGTGGCAGCATTAAAAAATCTAAATATTTTCCTTCCCCCTCTTCAGAGATGTGTCCTAGACAGCTTTGCTCTTGGTGAGCAAAGAGGTTTTAGTTGACTTCCGAAAGCAGTTCTGCCTCCCGCCCCCACACTGCGCGCATCCTGCCTCCACACATGCTGCTCGCCTGTCCCAGATGTGAAGGTTGGAGGCAAGCAGACCCCATCTGTCTCAAATCTGAGGGCAACCACCGTGGCAGATCCTGCCCTGCTTTATTTCTCATAAACATATATTAACGGGTCCCACCACAAAACCCTCCACAACTACCGCTGTGCTGGAGAAAACTTTTCTTTTGGCCTAGCATCAGTGAGCTTTGTGCCGAAGGGGAATTTGGCACGACAAGCAGCTTATCCGCACGACACATGGATGGCTGTGGAATTGACGTTTTCCCCTGTTGCTGATATTGGAGGAAACATAAACAGGCAACCTAGAGGAGAACATTGCTTTTTCTCTAATTCTCTCCCCAGCCAATACATGATTTAGAGACCATGCAAATCAGAAATACTTGTACATGGTCTCATGCTTAAAAGCGTATCCAAACTACAAATGAATACATTTTCTAAAATATAGATAATAGACCGAGGGCTCAGGAAAATACTGTTTTAGGTGAGTGTCTGCTAGAAACAGGAAAGCTGTGTGGCAACAAATTCTTCGGGGAATGCACAGCTCTTCTTGATGCGCAGGGGATCAAGTGAAATTAAAAGACAGGGAAAACCAGCGATGCGTCCTGAGAGGTTACACACAGAAGCCTGATTGCACTTCTCAGTTGCCCCCATCCTACTTTGTGAACTCAGTGTTTGAGAAGCGGTTATTTCTGACTTACATTGAGATGAGCAGGAGGATAAGCCAGTGAAATTACTGAAGGAAAAACCACCATTTTATGTAGCATGTGCAACCCAAATGATTTAGTATAACAAACTCAGTACACGTTTAAAGTATCATGAAAATAGTGTCTTTAATATACAGTTTATATACTTACAATACACGGTTTAAATTTGTTCATATACATTACAGGGATATTTATTTGCACCTGGTTTAAATAATAATCTGCCTTCAGCCTTACACAAAAGCCCAAAACAGCACAGAATTCCACAAAAACCATGCTTTGTTTTATAACGGAAATGTACTAAGCTGAAGTTTTGGGGCTTTCTCTTTTCTTTTTGTTCTTTTTTTTTTTTTCTTTTTTTTCCCAAATGTTACTTTTTTGACCTACCCAAAGTGAATCTAAAGAACTAAGAACTAACAGATAATTTTAATATAATTCAGAAGATTGTCCAAGTCAAGAGAATCACTCTGCAGATTTTTGCTCTGAGAATTTGGTTATTATGCACAGAAACGGCGAAGTCTGAGCAACTTCCAGATTATCAGAAGCTTAAGACATAACAAACAAAGAGTCACTTATTGCTAGGTCTCGACAAGGGGCCTGAATTTCCTTACTGCCCTGACATCCCTAACACCGCAAATAAAATGGACAACCCCTTGCTTCGATTAAGATTTCATTCGTACCTTCCAGTTCGCACACGGAAATGCTGCAGCTTGCAGAGCATCAAAGAAACAAGACAGGAGAGCAGGGCTAAAGCCCTTGTCCTTCCCCAGATGGCTGGTGCTTGGATTTTAGGCAGCCTGGCCCATGGGCACCCCACCGGGAACTTACAGCCTCCACTCTCCCCCTGCACACAAGAAACTGGTGCCAGCAGGCTTTATGTAGCGGGGAGGCAGTCGAGGAGTTGATTCAAGAAGAAGACAGAGGAGAAAACACTTCAAGTATTTACAGACAGAATGAAAATATGCTGTTTTTGAAACAGTATTGCTATTTACACTGTTTTTCTTGAAGCTGTTGTGGAATAAAGTCAATTAAAATGGCAAATAAAACTGTTGTTTTGAAAAAAAAAAGTGCGATACACATTTATTTCAAACCCTTGCTTCTAGCTGCAAGAACACCTCAAAACACATTTTCCTTCTAATTTTGATGGACCAAATGTTTTCTGTCTCTAAATTTCTAGCCGTAGGCAATTTGCACAACACAGCAAGAATGCAAATAGGCATTTTGAGTTGATGTCAATATAACTTTGGTTAGCCAGGCAGGCAGCAATACAAAGAATCTTAATCCTAGGCACGAGTGTTTAAAGGAAACAAGCATTTCCCCTCAAATTTTCTCCCCGTTCCTTCTCCCTGTTGCCCATTCTGTTTCCAATCCAGAAAAGCCCCTTTGCTAGAATCTAGCTTTTGCAGCTGAGGGCGACATCAGTACTTGTGCCACAAGAATGTTGCATAGAAAGGATGTGTTTCCTGGTGTGGGATAACGAGACAACTCCTTACATAATGACAGGCCAGAATTTTTGCTACCAAGCCCCCCAGACAAGCAAGAACCCTGACAAAAATACACAACTTCAGATACCACTAATGAAATAAGCACCAGAGGCCTTGCATTTATTTAAAAGGAGGAAAGAAATCCAAAGTTAGGGCTGGCAGGGCATCTCTAAAACATGAGGGATTTTCAGCCCACTGCGGCATGACAGGCATTCTCTGAACACAATGGCTACACCTCTAGTAGCAGACCAAACAGGCCGGAGCCCATTTTTGGACCCTGAGGACACCCAGCACAGCTCCCCCACCAACCTGGTTGAACTCCACTCTCTGCAAAGCAAGACTTATACCCCAGGGACCAGTGACTGCCAGCCCCGGGGCTGTGCTGCCTGGGATCACCCCGTGCATGGGCTGGTTGGCTCGCACCAAAGCCATGCAAGAGCCCACATCAGCACCTCAACAGCAAGCGGCTGCCATGAGGGTACCACTCGGTTTACTGGCACAGATGTAAGCTGGAAGCGCTGCTGGTCTTTGAGGTGAGTTACAGACCACTGGATGGCTAGGAACAGAGCTAGTACCACTTGCCAATGACAAACTGGAGTCATTAATACCATTATGAACTTGTGTTCAAAGCACAGACCTGGCTGAGTGCGCTATTCAGGTTAAACACCAACAGGGCCACAACCTGCATCTTGTTTAGACTCAAAACACGTCAGTAACTTGCATGAGTGCACGAATCATTAAATGCCTCTAAAATCATGAGCGCCCTTAAAGGCACGTGTGGAACTAGGAAGCAGACCGGCTATAACCAACACAAGGCGACCAACACTACAATCACCAAAGGCGAGTCTGATCAAACGTGGAGTGCTGTCTCCTCTACTCGCATCAGCTGGCAGAAAGTCCGTACCACAGGGATACTCCTCAGAGCCTGCAGATCTTTCCAATCACAGTGGGAACACTGAAGTGACTTTCCATCTTGAAGTACCGTAAGTAGTGCAGCATTTTGTACCTTTTATAGATTGAAGTCTCCAGGTTTTACACCCCACCTTTATGAAGAGACTGCGTGCTCCTCTGCTGCGGCCTGAAGGACTTCTCTGCTCCTCCCCCATCTCCAAAGTGCCACCTTCTCCTTAACACTAGGGACTTGCTGTAGGACTGATGTAGCTAAGTTGGGCTCCTGTATTCAGGCCACCTTTTACAGTGCCAAAGGCACCAGAACAGAAGCTTCAGTCCTGCCTGGGCATTTGTGCAGGTGGCACGATGCTGCAGTCCCATCATTCACACAACACACTGAGGTTGGGAACACCTAAATAGCTTTAAGGGGTTTGGAAAGTTAAGCTGATGGGCTGCTCAGGGTTACAGTAAATGTCAAATGCTAACACACTATTCATAAAAGTAAGTATGCAGCGCCAAGCCAGAACAAGACTACTGGGAGGACATCGATAGCAAGTGTGCAATTAGAGGTTTCAGCTGTAGTTTTGTACCTAAGATCTGCTTCTGAAATCGTGGTACACTGCTGTGCCTTTCTACAGGTCAGCTTTATTTTGGTCTGTGGATACAGGATGTCAGTGCAGCAAACTCATGAATGCAGATTCCACCAAGGCTCTTTTTTTTTGCATGTTGAATGTTCATTAGACATACTGAGGGTTAAAAAACAAATCGACTTTAATTTGCATGTGCCTACCAACAAGCACACACATCAGAACAGTACTTGAATTTGACTTAGTCTTAATTGAAGTTAAAATATTTTAGGACAGTAATTAAAAAGCATCCAGAAAAAGCTATCGATCTGTTGCTAAAAGTCAATACATTAACAAAAAGATTAAGATTATGAACTCTTGGGGTTTTTCTATTGGGATAGATTTTGGCTCACTGCCTTCTAGTACCAGTTGTGCTTTATTCTCTGCTTGGGAACTGGTGGTTTGCATTATTGCAAGACAAATGATGCGTCTTGGCTTCGGCATGGAGACATGACATGAAATTTGCCCAGGCAACAGAAAGCTCCACTTGCTCCACATTTGTTTTAATGAGTCCACATTTTAATTGAGAAAACAGGCAAAATTAGACTGTCTTTTTTGTCCCTGCACTCTATTTTCTCTTGACGCTCCCACTGTGTGCCCTGGAGGAAGAGACACTCTTTGTCCTTCCAAACAAGAAAGGCAGGTGATGGTGTCACCCCAGGCAGGGCTCTGATCTGCAGCAGGTGAAGGAGCCAGAGCAAGGTGAAGCTGCTCCAGCTTCCCTGGCTCTGACTCCTGAGGACCTGGGATACGCAGCTGCAGAAGATGGACTCTGCAGACTTTCCTGAGGGCCTCCACAAATCCTTGCCTTCAGCACTACAAAGGCGGGGGATCCTGGGGTTCTGAGGTTATTTAGACATATTTCTGAGAGCTCTGCCAACCAACAGCAACAGACTATCAAAAGTCAATCCTATTTCTAGCCTTCTGCATGTAAATTCAGAAGGTCTCCAGGGGCAGTGTCATACCCCCTTCCCATGTCTGCCCTCACTTCTGACTGCAACTTCTGTGTGGTGTCTATTGCAGCGAGTTTTTGCAACTGGGCAATTGAGTTGACACATCTTAGTGATGCTGCAGTCTTTCCACTTTGACACCCGTGTTCTCCTAGCCCACTGCAAGTAAGACAGGTGAACATCACAAGCATTTCCCGAGGCATGGCCCAAGCTCTCACTTGGCCCCTTCTTATCAGCGTGGCATGTACTGCTTCTGTTCCTTCCCACCTCTCCAACGTTTTATTTCAAAGGCATCCTACAGGAGTACTATCACCTTCCCACACAGATCCGACTCCAGGAATAGCACAGCACATGGAGCACATTTTCAGATGACTGTAACAGCAGCAGAGGAAACGTAACAGGTTTCCTTTGGCCAGTGTGGAAGGGCCGCACTAACAGGCTCCTCTGATGGATGTGCTGGCAGCTGCGAGGGGCAGGATCTGCTGGGAAGGGTCTGTGCAGGGAACTGCCTTTCCCATGAGAAAGCTGCACGACCCGAAGTCGTGCTGCTGACTGCAGCCATCTGACTACAAAAGCAACTTTTGAAATCCACAGGTCATAAACTTTTAATTGGCCAGGGCAGAGTGGCTCAGTAGGAAAATCCCCCTTCTCCCTCCCCTTTGGGCACTGAGCTAAGCAAGACTTTCTTTTTTAAACAATTAACTCTTTTTGTTCAAAGTAACATGGAAAACGTCCACATTACAGGTAGTCAGGAAGATACTGTTAATAAAAATATGCTGCAAGAGTAATGTATTAGTGGCACTTCACAGCAATTCTTAACATTTTCAGATGTAGTGTCAAAACCATGTTTTTGTATATCTGAACATGCTTTTTGTTAACAGAAAAGGAAAAAAGTCACAGCATGTTGCCAAATATTATTTGAACAGAAACAATCCTGTAAGAAATACATTTTTTTTGCAGTTAACACAAAACTGTAAACTGGATTGGTATGTGTCTTTCAGCATCAAATTGTTCAGTAATAAATACGAGTAAGTCTTAACAGACTACAGAGTAAGTTCCTTTAGTGTCCAGTTTTTAGCAGCTGTTGAATGTTCAGGGATGCACAAGGCACACCTCTGCAGATTCTCTACCTTTATTATCGACATACCAAAAAAAAAAAAATCCGTTCACCACTCAAAAACTTTTATCTGCATAGTAAGAATTTTTCTACTACTATTTACAGGAGGGGCTTTTAGTGCAAAAAACAGGAAGTGATGCATGAGCTGAAGTGCATCTAGCACATCTTGTACAGTTCCACTAAAAACTAGTCAGCATCACATCTTGGGCCTCCAGCCGTTAATGAACTGCAGTATTTTCTTCACCTGCAATTTGCTTAGTTTAAAGTCTTCTGACAGGATTTCTTCTGTAAGCTGAACCAGTAAATTGCCATCAATCTTCTCCGTAACAAAAAATGATATGACATCTTCTGACAGCCCAATGAACCTCAGCGATTTAGACACTTCCTCTATCGAGAGTCCAGAAAGGTCTGTGGGTGGCTGCCAGGGAGAACCATCCCCGCAAGACCTTGGTGCTAACTGGAGGTGGAGGGGAGACGAGAAGGGATAGGACACAGAGAATGTGTCCTGCATGCCCTTTTTAACGAGATACTGATCTTCCAACAGGTCCGGAGAACCAGTTTTCGATTCCTCCTCGGCACCATCTATTTTTAGTGGCAAAGGACCCATGTCTGTAACTGGTTTCTCTTCGCTCGGCTTCGGTGCCCGAGGAGGTAAGGCAGGACATGAATGACTCTGCTTTGTGTTGCTGACTCCCAGAGTTTTCTCATCAGTGCAGTCTAGAGAGTAACTTGCTGACTTTGGGCAGCTGGAGATGGTGTTAGTGAGCTCTGCGGGAGTCAGCTGGGAGTACCCCGCAGGGAGCTCACACCCATCGAAGTCAAAAGTCAAAGGTGCTGGACAGTTTCTCTTTGGTGTGCCTGGAGTCTTCTGTCTGGGGTAACTGTAGCTCCTGCTTGGATCGAGCAGGAAATCGCTCCTATTCAGGCCCTCCGCAGTTCCCGAAAAATGGTTTGGCCAAGATAACCTAGAAGGCAGAGCTTCAGTTGAAGGGCTTCCAAAAGGCATCGTGTTCTCAGGCTCTTTGGATTCGGTTTTCATCATGGTACAAGGGTAGCAGGAAACAGGTGTGCTGCTCTCGGCTGGGTTCGCGTTGTCGTTCTCTGTGACATTGCTTAAGGAACAAAGCAGAAAGGATGTAGTTAGTACAAAAAATAAATAAATGTGGCATTTGAATAAATTCATAAATCATCTGACAAAATCAGAGGGTGGCTGTCACAAGGAAAGAATCTTTTTTCCTCCAGCAAAATGTTTCAGATTTGAATTAACAATACGTTTGAATTCCACGCTGACAGGTCTTTTACTCTTCCTACAAGCCTGACAAGATGCTGATGTACCCAAAAGCCTCATGAGGAAGACTCATGTCTTGCTTCTTCAAGCTCAGAAAAAAAAAAAAAAGAAAAAGAAAAGATGTCTCAATTCAGTTTTGTGTCATCTCCCAAATAATTTTTTCCGCTGCTCAACTCCTGAAGGACATCACTACGGTAAAGGAACAGCCTCATGTATACTGAAGATTTTTTAATCCTGCATTCTATATTTATACTCTGCAGATGTGTCACAGTAGACAAAAGTTCACCATAGGGGAAGTTTACCATTGTGCTAGACACAAGCTTGATTAACCTAAGAGATGACCAGCATTCTGGGGCCAGCATTTTCATTCGGAATTGCACCAGTGTACAGTACAGTAACACAGAGGACATCGTTGTTTATTGCCAGAGGAAGATTTTTACCCAGAAGGGCAAGTAGACCTAGCTGCATTTGCTGAAATACCAGTCTTTAAGCTTAACCCACAGTAAGTTGTTTGTCCTCATCTTGAAAAAGTCATGACAAAGAAACACTTGCTTTTCAAAGGCACCTAAAGAAAGTTCGCCTGACCTACTTCCAGACGGTAAATTAAGCTCAGCCTGTCCAAGGAAACTGATGGTTTATATCCAGGTTTTCCCAAAAGACTTAGATGCTAACAGAAGCATGCAATCCGTCTCCAAAAGCAAATGTTTGCTGCTTTTATGCCACTTTCTAAAAGAGAGTCTGAAGGATTTGGTTGGTCTTTGGAATTCTGGCCAATTAAGCCAGAACACCACAAAACCAATTAACAGACTTATAAAATCCTTACCTAACACAACAGAGGGAAAACAACAGTTGAAATAATTGTTTTAATTACTCACCTCTCTCTCCTGGAAACTAATTACTCAAGGAATAAACTAGGCAGCCATTCTGTGACAGCTCAATGAAAGCTGCTTGAAGAGGGCAGCAGCTTTCAAAAAAGAGCATGGTTTTGAATAGATTGCCACAGCTTTCAGAGAGTGAAAGAGGAAGCCAACCTGGACTTGCCCAGCTCAAATGCTAAGGACAGACACATAAAAGCAGATCTAATCTTCATCACTGGAAAATTAGTCATTAAACTCAGCTCCATCATAGGCAGTTTCCCTCTCTAACCACTCACTCTCCACTCCACGCTCTCCAAACTTTTCTCTTTTTCTTGCATAAGGCTGCCAGTTAAAAAAGTTGAACATTAAGAATAGACCTTTTTTAAAACTCTTACGAAGGATACGCCATCCACTGGTCATCTCTGGCATTTAAAGGCCAGTTGGTGTAACATGCACATTCAAAAGCATTTTATCACAGATCTGGGTATTGGGCTGTTCAATTCAGAGTAGATAGTCAATGAGGTGTTATAAACAACATTCACAGGAATTAAAATGATTGATCCTGCTTCTGTTCTCTAATCCAATATTAGAATTGGGAATATTTAATGATTTAAAAGATTAATGGAATCACCAAAAACTGATGAAGTAACATAAGTAACATTTTCAAAGTGCTTCCTTACTCATCCTTCACCAGAATTAACCCACTGGGACTCAGTGCCAAAGGACACGAGAAACCTTACATTTACAGGCATTTTGGTTGCAACCTTTCATGATCTAGAGAATAAATCACTGATCAAAATGGCAAGACTTGAAAAGCAACTTTCTAGCAGCTTCATCTGCAGCACTAGGTCAGTGCCACCAAAATGGAGATACCTGGACTGGACTGGACTGGACCCAAGCTGCAGATGAACATAATACAAATTTTGTGAAATCACAGGCAAATAATATCACCTGCATTCCTGTGAAACCGTACTTCTCATTGTTTTCCTGGTTTCTTGGGAGGCAGATGTACTGTTAGCTATGAGGAGAGAAAACAGCATTTGGTGGGCCCCAAATTCTGGGAGGTCTTGTGCTCAGCCTCCTGTGGAGTAGACCTTGACAGAACTACCCAACAGACTTTCATAAAAATAAATGAGTAGCCTTGATCTAGAGTGATCGTTGCCAGATACACAACACTAAGCTGCAAATATGCAGTATGGCTTAGAAAGGCAATTCCAGTACAAGTTGTTATACCAATTGCATCTAGACTGAAACAACTGTAGTGGCACTTCTGATCAATTCATAATACTTGGACAGGCATTATCCTTCTACTTTCTTAGAGACAAAATTGAAGAGGTACCAAAACTAATGGCAGCAAGACATTAAAGTCTAAAAGGAGGTAAGGCTTCAAAAGGCATATATGCTTTCTCAAGGCAAAGGAAGAACACTGCAACGGTAAGGAAAGACATGCAGCCATGTAATTCAAAATCCACCCTCAATTTTCGACTAGCCCGAGTGGATTTTCCAGTCTGTGGTTTAAGTTTGTCCTGAAGTGGGTTTGATCTACAGGCTGCGTGGCTGCATTTTGCTTTACGTCGCTTTGCATTCAGTGGTGTCTGCTGACCTCTCTGTACTCCATCACACCCATCTGTAGGTTCACATATAGCTGGCATTAAACATTTCCTGATTACTATGCCCCTCTGTGCCCCCAGTTAGCAAGAGCTGGTTGCACTGGATGCATATAGGACTGAATTTCTTCCTGAAAACTACCTTTGAGCTGATCTGGTTGGAAGATTCATGCCATTCAAAAATATACATAAACTGCAAGGGATTTTCCACTCAAACAGTCTCTGCCATCGTATGGTGAGATTAGCTACAGCAGCATGTGCAGGTATTTAATATAAATTGCTATGTTGTATGTTATAAAACATAGTTTCCGCTGGAGCTCTGCTTCCTCTTCAGTTTTTAGAAGTAACATGATAGGTTAACCCACTTCAAGAACAGTCAGCAACTCTGCCTCAGTACTGTGCCATAATAAACAAGAGCCTTCAGGAAGATTCCCCCAGTTTCAATACTGCTAAATGTAACTTTCTCAAAATGCCAAGTGCTAGCATGAGGCTTCTCACAGCTCACACACATACATGTTGTGCAGTCCTGAAGAATAGTAGGACAGAGTAGGGCTGGGAGAGCGGGTCTGTTGTCGTGCAGGTTTGACTGTGCGAGGAGGGATGGAAGGACTGGTGGAGGATGGCTTTGAACTCCGTGGAGGGACAGGGGGAGCATTCAGGAGCCTGCATTCCTCTTTCACCTGTACAAAAGAAGAACACGTAAGTAAGCAGCTAGAAAATCTGGGCAACAGCACTCTCAGCCAGATGAAGCACATCTGGTTCAGGCTTATTCTATGAAAGGAAATAATTAAAAAGGGAGAGGAAAAGAAAAATGATGCTAAGTATATACATTTGCAACAGTATGTGGCTGTCATAAGGAAGACCAAAAGAATGCCTTATTACCAGCAGAGCTACTAACAGTCCTTTTGGGTACTTTGAAGTTGTTTGATATCCACTCATTTAAAAAGCAGCAGCAATGAAACTATATAAAAAAAACCTTCCAGTAACATACAAAACCAGACGGACTGTTCCAGATATTTTACATTCTGTAAGAAGCAATTCATTAAGCTTAAATTCTATTAGTGTTGTTTATTTAGATGTAATAAACCAAGCTTACGTAATGAAAAGATCTCAGCAGACTCCGATGTTTCCTGACTTATTTAACCAGCGATACGCAGCCATCCAGCTCTAGGATAACTCCCTGCATCCCTCCCCAAGGACTAGCACATGCATCACGTATTTACCAGATGCACCCAGGACTTATCTATCTGCAGGAGAGCGCTAAAACAGACTTGATCTTGGTGGCTACTCTCAATTCTTGCCTTTTGCTCCTCCTGAGAGTGCTGTGGTGGTTGGGCTGCTCCTCCCTTCCCATGGGCTGCTCTTCCCCTCCCAGCAGAGGCCACGGCACCACTGGCCGTGCTCCCTGTCCCTGGCATAATTCTAATGCCAACCTGATGTAGCAGGCGTGTGGAGCTGCTTTTCACTATGTAAATTATATATATATATATATATATATATATATATATATATATAAAACACACCACACAACAAAAACAACGAAAAGTCCCTTTTCCTTCACCCTCCTCTGTGTGTATAAACCATGAGCTCAAACTGGGAGACTGCAGTGTTCCAGTTATTTGGATGCTGGCATTCAAATCTGGAGCTTCAGTCCTTCTGCCACTGCCAAAGCAGTCCAGGATAAGGTTAACTACAAACTGTACAAGGTAAAAGGTGCGGAGTGGAAAAGGCTGCTCAAATAAGGCACCCGAAAGGATTTCAAGCAGAAGGACCTCTTGTTGCTAGCCACATTTCCAGATCTCACAAACCTTGCTTCTTGGTAGCAGTGGATGGTTTTGGTAAAGCAAACAAAATGGATTGGGGACTACAAGGACTTTTGCTGAAAAGCTGTATAAAGCAAAAACTACTCATGAGTTGCGTTATGAAAATAGAGCAGGTCTTCAGTCTACATTCCTTCAGAACTGACTTTAACATTAAACACTAGGAACAGAGCCAACAGGTCTACTTACTGTAGCCAGCTAACTTTCCAGCTCATGACCGTAGACTACAGAAAATGTAGTTTGGTCCTGCCTAGGGAGGAACAAAATGCCAGGATCTATCCCCACAATAGAAATGATGAAGACTTTAATCTTGTCAGGACATACCAAGGAGAGCAGCTTTACTTAGCAGGGCTAGATGTGTGTGAGGGTACTGAGAATTAGGCAGCAGCAGATCTCCATGGTCTCCTTGGTTGACATCATCTCAGATGCACCAGAACGGGGAAACTCTCTTTGAGTTGAAAAGTTAGAGTTTATTTTTAAATTTAACAACGCTGCAGAACTAAAAGTTATCTTAGCAGTTCTGCAACACATAATTGGCAATTAAAGTGATTTAATTTATTTAAAAACAAAATAAATGCGGAACCTTTTGCAATCCACTTCAGTGCTTTCAGAATGCAACAACCCATTTAGTGCTTAAGTAAAATGGAAAATCGGGGACTGGGACATTGTAGTACATTTTTCCCTAACTCAGAACAAGACAAAATTAGAGGAACTGCCTGACAACAAAAAATACTGACATAAATCTTGCTCTGAGGGTTCTTATTTGCTCTTTCAAGAAAAAAAAAAAAAAAAAAAGAATCAATTTTATTCATGTTTGTTATTGAATTCAGGCATAAAACTCTTCAACCATTTTAGTGCTGTGCCCCAAGGATGCCTAAGGACTTCTTTTTTTCTTCCCAAGTCAGACTAGGCAAAGTTAATATTGCGTGCTATTGAATATATGCCCGTGGGGTTACAGAGACCATTCAGGGGAGCTCTTGGAGCAGAGCGGACGGTCAAGGGGTTAAAGAAATTCTTTCCTGGGAAGACTACTGGCATTCAGAGGTACTGGCAGAGCGAACTGTGCCAAGCTCCTCCGCTGACCTAGATTGCAGATCAGAACTGGGCCGTAAATAATACCAGTTTGCAGTCCCAGTTGGTCCCTGTCACAAGACTGCAGTTACAGCTGCCAGGCACAGCCCTCGGGAAAGGCAGCAGAGGATTGAAAAGGAGATTTTGCAGATTAAACCGACAAGAGCAAGGGGAAACTTCGCAGGAGATCCGCGCTTGCAGGGTCCAAACGAGAAGTAAGGACACCGAGGAGGGAGAGGAGGGGAAGAGCGGCGGGGTGACACGACGACTGCCTGGGTGACTGCTGTTGCTACACTGAAACGCTCTTTCACCCAGCAGCACTCGATGCCATGCGGCTGCCAGACACAGATAAAGTGCATGTGCAACGATATCCCTGGGACTTTCACTCCCAGCCTCCAATGCTCCTTTCGGTGGCGATCCCAGTGATGGTGATCTATCCCGATGGCTCAAGCTGCCGCAAGGATTGTAGGCAGCACTGCAGCTCGTCTCATCCTCCGGGGTGCCACAAGCCCCCAGGGAGCCGTCTGGGTGACCCCCCCACTGCTGACACTCGCCTGTGGGAGCGTGAACCTCCGGCACGGCATGCTCCAGCCCGGACACGCCGTAAATCCATCAGGAAAACAGCCTCTGGTTTTATGCAGATTAGTGCTTTGGGACTGCAGCAATTGCTGATTTACAGGCCTGAATTCAGAGGGCATTTTCGTTCTCTCTTCCCCCTTCATGCCACTTTGATTTTTCTGAAAGGTATTTCGGAAATACGCATTGTATCAGGCCGCTTCACCCAGCAGGTGAGCAGAAAGACAGAAGAGATCCCGAAACACCTGGACCTCCTCTTCTCCTACAAATAGCTCCTGCATGCATATTTTAAATTTAGTGCATTGCAAGAATACAATTGCCTGCCAACCTTTACACAGAAACACTATGGAATATCATTCTGGAGGGAGTGATGACTAAACCTCATGTTCACCAGCAGCTACCGAGATCTACTTATTCTATAAATACCCTGCAAGAAAAGCAGGCAAGCATCTTGTCAGCCCCAGCCCACTGATGAACTCGGTCTGTCACTGATACTCACTCCAACGCTGTCCCAGGAAGCCACAGAACTAATTCTGAATTATTATCCCATCTACAGAGGCGCGATTCTTACTTCATTTTACGAGGTTACAGCCCTGCCCACCTCTAAATGCCATTTAATAGCGTTAGCAGAAATCAGTTCTCCTGCATGGCGAGGAAGCTGTGCAGAAACTGCTGACAGCACTCACAGCCATCACCTCATCTTTGGTAAGACAGACATGACAAAAATGCAGGAGACAGGCGTGTACCCCAAATGCCACCCCGTGCCCCCAGAAGAGCTCGCTGTGCTGCAAGCCGCCGGCCTTCCTCCTCGCCCTCCTCTCTGCTCCTCGGCCCTGGCCCTGTCGCTCCTGCGGCCCCACGCCGAAGTGGGTCAGCTCGCAATCAGCGGGGAACTAATCGTTTTCCAGATCCAGACCTGGCTCCTTGCCCAGGCGCAGGGGTGCCAGAGCCAGCGCAAAACAGAAGCCAGGACCATGAGGCTGGGAAAGGAGGAGGAGGAGGAGGAGGAGGAGGGTAGGATCAGCCCCGTGGCGGTTCACATCAGCGCAGGCTGCCGGGGAGCCTCGTCCCAACACGGTGCAAGCGGGCGCTCCTCCAAAACCATCTGGACAAAGCTTCGGCTCAGACCTGACCTCAAAGGCAAGGAAGCACTCTTGCGCTCCAGCACTCAGATATAACACGTAAATGCTCTTTGTGCTAAGAAGACATAGTGTCTTGACTTCCCTGTCTTTGCTGAAGCTGCTGCGGATGCTTTTTGGGGAAGCTTTGAAGGGCTGCAGTTGTGCTTTCCCCACCTGTGCTGGCTGTTGTGCCTCCCCTCTCCTCACCGCAGCTCCCCAGCGGCTGCACAGCCTGGTGGTGGGAGCAGCACGTTCGTCCACTGAAAGCAAACCCAGCACAAAGAAATAAAACGGTTTTCAGCCACATCAGGTTTTCAGCCTGGCTGTGACCTGCCTGACAATGGAAAGGCTGCTGCCAGCACTGCCGAGACTGTGAGATTGCAACAGCAAAGGGATGGGGTCACCACAGTGTGCTGCGGTTTGGTAAGCCCCAGCTTATTGTTCAGCCATGGTCTTGGAAATAGTGCGAAATTTGCAAGCGGGATGTTTTTATTTAAACTCCATCAAAAAACTGCAAAATTGATTTACCGATTTGTTAAATAATAACTTCTGTCAAGATTCATTTGATCTGAGTGTGTATCATTTAATCTTGCTAAAGATCCCTAGACGCTCTTTTCTGGGGGAAGTTTTCTTCCTTTTTTTTTTTTTAATTTTTTCTTTTAAAATAATGTGTAGGACAATACCAAGGGACAATGCAATGGGTGGATTTTCCACCAAACCCACACAAGCTCCTATAGGCACAACATTTTTATATTTTTGCCACTGAAGTCTCCAAAACATTTCAGGTTTGGAAAAGTGATTTCTCCCGAGTTTTCATTTGAAACCCTTGGGCAGGAAACACATTCTGTTTAAAACTGAGTCTTCTATAAGGCTAATTTCTGAACTCTGCAGAGTTCCTATTTATACATACTTTCCTTCAATAAACACTACAGAGTGATTATGTTAGCTCTGTTTTGGTAAAATGTGGTTGAGGGTAACGACACTTAGTATTTCCTCAAATTTAGCAGGGAAGACAATCTCTCATTGACAAACATTGCAAGTCTGTAAAAATTCTAGCTGTCATTATTACAGCCCGTTAATCAGAGACGCACACACTAAGGTAACCTGTGGCAGTTCCAAGTGGTTTCGTGTCCCACACACATATTCATGTCTCACACACTTCAGCCATGGAAAATATGAGAAAACAGAACACATGCAGAGAGATGATGTTGAAAGAAAGGGAAGGCAGTGACCTTAAAATTCTTAGATCTTGTTTGTAGAAGCAAAAAAGCAGTAAATATCACTTGGAAGTATCAGGTTTAAGATACAAGATCACTTATATTAAATATAATCTGATGCTTTATAGGACTTACAGTTGGTAGGAGAGTGCACATCTCTTACCATTTCCTTGCCCTGCATGTGCCCCAACCCCATCGAAGTCTTCTCTAAAGAATTCCCAAGCAAACATCTGCTGAAAAAGAAACAAACCAACATAAACAACCCTGACTTACTGCTTCAGATTTGGGAGGCACTGGAGGTGGAGGTAGGGAAACATCCGAAGACTTTGTTGTTGCTCCGACGGTCCCAGGCACAGGAAGAGATGCAGTACCGCACTTTGATCGGAAAGACCCTCTGTAATTGTCACATTTGCTCTTCTCACTTAGTGAGCGAATGAGAGGCTGCTCTCCAGGCTTTCCAGAGCCTTGGTCCAACCACAGCTCTTCGTAAGGAAGCTCTGGTTTCGTAGGCAGAAACATCGATTCCTCGCTAACCTCAGGAAAAAGGTAGTCGCTGCTACTGTCCCCAGAATCCTGGTACTGAAGAGCATCGTGAGAGAAGAGGGCCCACTCGTTACACAGATCCCTGCAGCCGTGCAGGTTTACCTCGCTATTGCCGTGCAGGTTGTTTCCGTAGACGCACACCGAGAGCCGATGGAAGGACTGCGTGAGCTCGTCTCGCGCGTAGCTGAGCGAGTTGGGCACGTGGGTGTGCCCGCTGCACCGGCTTTTCTTCGGGCTCTTGCAGTCCTCGTTCCAGTCAGCTTTCACATCGCGCACGGCCCGGGAATACTCATCTATGTCGAACTGTTCCTGGCATATATTAAACCAGTGCTGGATGAGGGATTCATGCCACAGCTCCCCCTTCACAAGACTGTCAGGTAGGGTGAATTTTGGAAGCGTCAAGTGCAAGGGAAAATGCATGGGAATAATTTTGTTGCCACGAAGCACGCAACAAACCACCACAGTCTTGGTCTGAATGTTGACGAACTTGTACCTGTGCCCTTCACGGATAAAATGCAGGTCGTAAGGGTTTCTCGGTGTAGGACTCGGCACAGTCACGTTAACAGGCAGCCTGGTTTTTTCTACTATATTGCGAATGGTGTGCTCACCTTCTTGCATCTGCACCTCCAGCGGGCTGCGGGTGCTGAACTTGCCCTTACACTGGAACGGGAGACTGATGCTTTCATTGGTCCTGTGGTTCATGCAGATGAGGCAGGGCATTTTGCCTCTGCCGAGCTTGCTAATTGAATTAAGTTTCCCAATTTTTTTGAAGATGGTGTTGAGTCGGGACTTCTCCTTAGAAGATTTTGCATAAAGGATTTCTGCTTGCCCCATTAAAGTCAGCTCATCCCCGGTGCTAAGGGTGATGTTGTAAACTTCAGTGTCTTCATTGCATTCACCTGAAGCCACCTGCAAAATAACAATAAAAAATTGTTTTTCCCTCACTGAAGACAATATTCCAAATCATATCAAACCTACTAGGACTGGACTTAGGAGAAACCAATTTCATTTGAACAGCTGAGTAGTCAAGTGTGTAGTGTTTAACCCAAAGCTTGGCCCAGTAACTTTTTTATTGTTTTACACTTTCTTGCTTTTTAGTTTAGGAGAAGCAGCCACCTGGAACTGTCAAAGAAGGCATGAGAACAAACATATCCAACTTCTAAACAAAAGACATATCCCAGCAATTCAAATTCATTTGTATCATACAGCTTTGAGAGAGCCTGTCTGGATTCACTTGCATATCTTTTTCCACCCCCCTTGTTTTTGCTGTAACTTATTTGCCAGGCTCTTGAGGGAAGCAAACATTTTTCTTCCACCATCTTCAGCTCCCTGAGGAGCAGAGAAGGTGATCTCATCATTACAGATGAAGCATATCCCTTTGATATAATCTCTTCCAGGCTAGGGCGAATGACAGATGACATCTAGTCCCTGAAGGAGAAGTGAAAGATATTGGTTCTGTCCCACATGCCTAACTCCCCCTCTGCCTTGCTCTCCCAGTCATAGACTTCCTTCCTCATTTTTTGATCATAATTACAATTTGAGAGATTAAACAACATATGCACAGCCATGTGTGTGCATTTCTACTATGGAAATTGTACTGGAAAGGAAAAAAAAAAAAAGCAAAACAGATGTCCAAGGCTCATTTGCTCCTGAAGTTATTTCCTTAACACTGGAATAACTCTTTATGCACAAGATTGCTCTGCTTCCTATTTGAGTGGCTTAATGTGAAAGGCCTTTTTCAGGGACCTAACAGAACTCGCCCAGCTCTTCCTCAGCAGCTGCAGCTGCTTAATCATAAAGGAAGGTGCGTCAGATAAGTACTTCTGGCCTGTTACAGACTGTTTTATTCAGGAATACTGGCCATATTAAAAAAAATGCAAGTGCAAAAATAAGGTAGAATAACATATTCCTTCCTCATCTACACCACCACTAGAGACTTCATGTAGCTGTGTGAAGTCCAAATTCCAGCCTTCAGAATTGGATGTCATCACAGGCCAGCCACTGCATGAAATCGGGGCTGTAATTCCAATTAGTTAATAATTGAGAAGTGCTGTAAATAATCTTCCCCTTGTAAGACACGATCTGCATATTTGTAAAGTCATGGTTATCTTCCGGAGACCTCGCCCAGCAAATGGCCAGAAGAGGTGTGCCTCCCGAGCCGTTCAGCTTCAGCGCTTCCTGACAGGAAGCCATTCAAGCCCTGAATTATCTAAACAAACACTGGTTGGTCTAATCCAGGAAACCACTAGGATTTTATCGTACATAATACCCATTCACAGCTTACACCACCGGCCAGACAATATATTGAAACGCGGAGACATGAAAGGAAGGGGCTCGGATGTCTTTGCCGATAACAGCGGGATGACGCTTATTGCTGTTTTCTCCTCAAAACCGCAACCGAGCGCTTCTGCTGGTGAGGTGGCCCTGACCTCGGAAGGCTGAGGACACACAGGGCTCTGTGCACGTTCCATTCAGTCCCCCCTTCTCCTCTTGCAAGGGCACGTTCTGTAAGAATAGTGTTTTTTAATAACTACAAATCCCCACAGGTGGCTTCTCCGGGCAGCGCCGTCTGCAATTTTCACACGAGCCAGCAATGTCCCGGCTTCTTCTCGCCCTCTGCATGGAGCGAGGGAGGTGTCACCACCTCCAGCTTTGCTGCTCTGCTGCTCTGCTGACTGGTGGTTCCCTAGCAAGCCCCAAACAAACAGCCCCTGCACAAGGACGCTGCCGCGCAGGCAGCGAGCAGATCGACTGGCAGAGCTTCACCTCGAAGGGCTCCTCAAGCGTGGGCTTTATTAGAGGCATCCGTTTCTACCAGCTGGGAGCATGGGGATTTTTACGTTGGACATGTTTAAAGACAAAATTTCTCTAAATCCCCAAATCTGGAAAATATTATTGCCTTTTTTGCAATGCAAAAAAGGGTAATAAGCAAAATGTGGTTGAATGTTACCATGCTGGAGCAAAAGAAGAATCGTGCCACTATTGTAGTTTGGCACGCTGAGAAAAATACTGTTGTGCACTCTTCTTAATGAACAAAAATCTGTTAGGCGCCAGCTGCTGTCCAAATCTGTAACAAAGAACTGAAAAAGTGAAACCAAAAGTCTACGAGTGCACAACTCTGATTTCACTTCGATTCCCAAAGCCTTGCTCTGCTGAAAGTAAGGCTACAGGTACGCCTCAACAGGCCAAGGATATTTTAAAATTTAAGTCCTGAAAGTCCAGCAAGCTAACTCCTCTCTTCTTGTCCGAGGTTGTTTAATTTTTCATTTTTATATTTACCACATGCTAGTTAACATCTACAAACAATTCACGGTAGGTAAATATTTGTTGCAGAACATTAGCAACAAACACATCCCTCATTCATACCATACATAGCAAACCCTCGAAAATCATCTAAAGACATATGAAAATCCAACTTGATCTGCCTTGCTCACTCAAACATTTTAATTTATTGGTGGCCACGAAATTTTCAAAACTATTAAAAATAGGGCCATGGACTTCAGCACAGGTTATTGGGTAAGACTTGCAGAATCCTCTAGGTCGGACAGGACCTCCAGAGGTCACCTAGTCCAACCTGCTCTTCAAAGCAGCTGTAGTTACAGCAGACTGGTCAGGGCCATGTCCAGTTAAATGTTCAGTTTCTCCAAAGATGGAGAATCCACATCTTCTCTGGGCAACCTCTTCCTGTGTTCGACCACCCTGATGTTAATAATTTAGCCTTGGGAGCATCCTGGAATAAACCCTTCCCCAAACATACTTCTCTTCCCAGTTGTTCTCTCTACAAGTGCTGCTTTACACATCAAACCAGTGAGTCTTTTAGTTTCACTCCTCCCTTACCTCTTTTTTGCCCTTCCCATCCAATCTTCACTTTCTGGTAATAGGTGAGAGCAATCAGTGCTCCTAGCTCTGAGGCAGTGTCTGCCACATTACCCTGCAAAGCCATTTAGAAATCACTAGATGCTACGATCGATCAACCCCTAACAGAAGAGGGGACCCACACAACCAGAAGCAGCCTACTCCATACCATGTTTACCCTCCACCTTCCAGATGCTGATCCATACTAATGGTCCTGTACCGATGCCAAGATGCTGACCAGAAAGGTTGCTGGCTTACAGACGTCTTGTCAAACATGTTCCAAAGCAGCGGCGGGTTCAGTCACTATGATGCTCTAAACTTGCAATTCAATAACCATTCAGAAGCCAATTTTATATCTACTGCAGAAGACAGGCATCAGCAAAATGATGAATGATTATTTAGGCAACATGTTCTTTTGGGAAAGCTCAAGCATATTGTTTCTTTTGCTTAAGGAAAGGTTAACTCAGAAATAGATTTTGGTAACACCTGAGTCAATATCCTGTCTCGAGCTCCAATTGTTCTAATTTGTTATAGTTTGAAGCAGAAGTCTTTAATCACTTGGGCATGTAAGAACTCCTTATAAAAATGATTTGTAGTTTTATACAGCTTGTTATACCTGCTAGATCTTATTAGAGCAACACAAGCATCACATTGCCAGTAAAAATCCACAGTTAGGACTTCTTCTTAGAGCTCTTTCTTTTTTAACTATGAAGCCTCTGATGCACAGTTACTGCATACAGTTTTTACTATTAAAGCCAAGGGACCAATTAGAACTTTTTTTTTTTTTACAGGGTGTAAGAAGTGGATAAAGATTTTAGTTTAATATAAAATAGACAGTGTTCAGAAGACCTATAAGCAGCAAAAATAAGCAAACTTTTTCAAGGAAGATGATTAAACTCACTGAGACAGCATTTTCCTTTCTTTTGTAAGTGTTTGCCTCACAAGACAGAAGCAGCAAGCACAACTCTCTGTGGTAGTGTATGTGTGCTTCTCTCTCAGCTGGCAGGGACTTTGCCCTGATTACTATGTTAAAAGCTGGCTTTGGTGTTGTTTTAAGGGTGTCTCAAACAAATCAATGTTCCAAAATAATGACCTGAAATGTGACAGATAATACTGCAGAGCTCTGACATGACACACCTCTCCACGTGGGATGTCAGGAAGGCCAGCACAAGGCACCACAAGGCAATGGAAGCAGCAGCTCTGCTTCTCTCTCAACCCATACTATGCACCAGGCCCTGGAGGAAAGCGGTTGGTGCTGACGCTGACATGAAGCCGCAGGGCGGTGAGGGGACTGAAGCATTCATTCCCAAGATGCAGTATTACCAAATGCCTGCAAACCTGCACACAGGCTGATTTCATAAAGCCACTGTTGCAGCATTTCAAAACGCCAGTGTAGGTTACTGCCTTCTGAGTATGTGCTCCTTGGAAGCTCAGGGCAAGTTTATTAGGGCCAGCAGGACTACAACCAAATCAGGAGATCACCTATACACTGTACGGACCAGCACAGTCAGATCAGTGTGAAAAAAGGATTACATCAAACAAATCAGCTATCAAAGTTCACACCAGCCAAATATCTTTGATGGGAAAGAAAAGAATCCCGATAGGGCTAGTTAACTCAAACTCATGTACCTTTTCCATCCTGGAAACGCTCTGCAAACAGTTTCACAGCCTCTCTAAGGAGATGGAGTGGTATCTTCAGGACAAAAATGATATCCCAGAATATTTAAAGGATCCTGGAACACTGAGTGGGATGATTAGAGAGCATCTTTCATGACTTGTCTGATGTTCTGTCAGACATACAGTTCCTTTTTAGGAGAACTTTTAGTGAATTACCTCAGTATGATTTGCAGTTTTTGTTCTCCCCCTGTCTTAATACAAATAGTTTCCTGGATATCTGCACGGGACCCCAGCATCAAACCACAGAAACCTACTGTTGTTGGTTCAGCAAAAGCAAGGGCCCTGGGGTAGCTCAACTTCCTTCTTTCACTATTTTTCTTCCAAGCATAATGAATTAGAAAAACTTCATCTTTGTAGCGTAATGTTGTTATGTACACAAAATTCCCTGCAATTATGCATTGACTATTAACACAAAAAAGGCCATCAGCTATCTGTTCAGTGAAGAATCGACAGAATGCCTCTAATTTTCAACCAGGAATAGATCAAATACCTATGGACTGAGTGCCATTAGCTTATCCCCAGATCACTCTGAATTATTGTGCCTGTAGATGCCGCTGGCTACCAGGTACTTGAGGCAACCAATTGGGTATACAAGCACAGTACCGATATATATGCACATCCAAAGGAACTAACAGAAGTAGCTCTAGCTGTTACAAAAACGTTGGTTTAATTTAAAATTCTTGTTTGTTTTTTTGTGAAAAGTACTTGGGACTCTACCTTCTACTCCCAGCTCTGCTTGAGCATCCATTACAGCACTCCTTCAAAAATAGCACAGGTCCTAAATGTCCTGCCCCAGCACACTTTCCAGAAAGCCTGCCCAGCTGGGAAACAAGGAGGGAAAGGAGATTCATCTCCTCTGCCTCCTCTAGGGTAAGGTGGCTCGTTCTTCCCTTTAACAATGAATATACAAATTAAAATAAAACCATCCCCATAGAGAAGATGCCACAGCACATCATAATGAGAAGGTAGGTCTCTAAACTACAGAGCTTGCTGCAAAATCCTGCCTAAGCAGCAAAGGATTTACAAGGAAGAGCAAGGTTCACACAGAGTCAACCACAGCAGTGGCACATTGCCATGTTCAGGCAGACCTCAACAAGCACAGACAAAATTATACAGTGACTGTCCGGTGGCATCCTGTAACTCTACAGGCTCTTTCTTCAACAATTATCCATGGAAGTGTTTCAGAACAAGAAAGAATTCCCAGACTTCAGGGTTCCTCCTCACCTTAAGTGCTTCATTAGACATCTTAGATATTTTTTGTTTTTGCATCAGATTAGCTATCTTCTGACATGCTTCTCTGAATTTAAACCAGCACACTGCATTGGACAGAAATCAACTGCACTCGGTATTCTTCCCTTGGCTCAAATCACTTTGACACCATCTCCCTTATACTAAAATTTTAGCGTATGTCATTCTGTTGCATATAAGGAGTTATTAAACACTTAACAAGTCTGGTTACGTTCATTCATTTTTTGGAAGATGACAACCTTGGAATAGACTTTTATGAAACTGGAAAAACTGCCAGGAGAAATACTGCCAAGATAACTGTTTAACTAGGTTAAACCTGGATTATTATTGCTGTTATTTACATGAAAGAGTATGACTATAATATCTTTTAAAATGGATTTGATATCTAACAGTACGCTATGCTTAATCCTGAGTTTGCTAAATGAGAGAGATTTAAGGACACTTGTGCTAAACTCAAGACACAATGTTTTAAACTTTAAAACAGCCTTATAAAATCATAGATGTGTATTTTATTGTGCCACACTCTTGATTTGGTCATAGATCAACTGAGAAGTATTGGCACAGCACTGGATAGAGCTAGCAGCTCCAAGATAATACTGTTTTCCTGGGTAGAAATGAAATTTTCTTGTTGCCTTGATTTGGCTAATTATATCCTAAAATACAAAATAATTTTAACTTTCTCCTGGAGTCTTCATTTGTGAAAGGCTCCGTTACATGGCTCCAGGTTAATTGACAGCATAAATGAAAACAACCTACTGTCATGAAAGGCACGAGTCTGTGTCACCAAATGAATTAACTAATGAGCTTTTACAGTTACAGCGGTCTTCAGTAATCTTGTTTCACACCTATAAAAATTGCAGACTAGCTGATGTCCCCCAGCTCTAGCAGTGCAGGAAAAAGAAAAAGACATTAAAAGATTGTTATAAAACCCCACATCACTACACAGGAACGAGGAACTCCGTACTGGTTTTGCACCAGCAGCATCAGCAATTTTCCCTCGTGGAGTACGCAATGCGGATATGCACCAGTGCATCCTGGCTCTAAGATGCTGTTCAACCAGCCTCAGGTGGTGTAACAACAGAAGCAAAACAGGTGAATTTGAAGGCCACTCTGCTCTGTTCCCAGAGCTGACCTACCTTGTGTGGTGTCTTACTGGAAATATAGGTCAGGCAAGGGAGAGGAGCATGTTCTGTCATTGTCTTGTGCCACCTCACAACAATGTTTGGTGACAGGAAGCCCTCTCGTGGGCTTGCTGACCCTATGACGAGCCCAAGAGGTGTGTGTGCACAAACACACACACAGAACAAGCCTGTCTTTTTTGGAGTTGTTGTTTTTATTCATAATGTCACTTAGCTGCAGTGATTTTGAGAGAAGCAACCCCATCATTTCACTCTGCAGGCTATCTGAGAATAAGGCTTTCTGGACAGGGATTTGAGCAGCTGCTGCTAGCAGAGAATAAAATTCAGACTGCTGGAGGGGGGAGGAGAAAAGGGGCAACAAGCAACATTTGTTTAAAATCTGGCAGCAGCATCCCAATTAGATGAATTATTGGATAGATCATCAGGACTGCTCCCCGAAGTGCCATAGGATAGGAGAGCCCTTAGAGGACGTGTTGATTTAGCACTGCAAAAATGATCCTGAAGAGCACCACTGCAGAAGGCAAAACTAAAGACTCGTTTGTCTTAAAAATCACACTTCCCACACAGTGCCGTTGCTCTCTTGCCATGTATATAAAGGTTGTAACAGTTAATCATTTAGACAGAGATAAATATTTATTCAGGGACTACCTTAACGTTGAATGTTATTTCCTCCATGACGTAAACTCGTTCAGGAAATGCTTTAGCCACCTCCTCCACACTGTTAAAATACTGCACTGGCTCCTTAATATCTCGGTCTTGTTCCAGCAGCTTAAACTGCCCTGAAAACAGATGATAAACAGAAGAGTTGTAAGATATTTACATTGGACAACTGTCACTGTGGCAACTGCTGGCTCAACTTCTTCACTATTTTGCTCGGTCAATTTTTCCGGTTATTAGCAGCCAAAATACGAAATGAAAGATTGCAAAGAGCCTTCTGAACCTGCCATGAAAGGCACCCAGTTCCACCAGGGCAGGCTGAGAAGAGCGTGTGGGAGTTGAACTCAAATTTAAAAAGGCCCTTCTATCACATGCTGTCTAGAAATAGTAAATAACTATTGAGGCGTCTGTGTTTGTGTACTTAATTCCCTCTCGCAGTATCTATACAGATAGCATTTTTGGCCCCAAACATTAGAAGCTTTACAGAAAGAAAACACACCCATTACAATAAAACCTCAAAACAGTAAACATATTCCTTTTTTTTTTTTTTAATATATATTTTAGCATCACCAAACAGCTATGAAAAAATGTGGGGCTACAGCCCTTTTCCCTTAGGTTTCCCTAACGCTGGAACAGCACTGAGCTTTCCTTGGTCATGAGCTAAGGCCTTTGAGGACTTTTAACACAGCAAGAAATGAAACCTTACACGCTTAAAACTCTTTTGCAGGTGGTCACCTTTGGAAAAACATTAGGAAAAGTGTTCCTCACTGCCTTCCCCCCCAGCAAGGCCATATTCTCAGTGTTGGGAACCAGCAGAGAGGGAAGCACCATGGGCTCGGGACAGCAAGGTACTTCAGTCGCTCCTGGCATGTCATGAACATGAAGTTTAAAAACTTTCTTTTATAAATACAGTGTTAATGGAAAGCTCAGGCAGATACATTTGCTGTTTGTATGACACAAATCAGTGGAGGGATCTTCCCAAGTTCAGAGACATTAGCTACTACTAGGCTGAAGGATGATCTCAGTAATCGAGCACAGCAGGACTCGTTGTAAGAAATAACTTGAGAAAATGAGTAAAAGTCTGACTGAAATTTATGGTTTGCACACCTTCTGTAAATTGCGTTTTAAAATTAGCAAGGCACCCAGCCCCTGGATTATTATTCACAGTGTTCAACTCCATGAAAATCCTCCCAGTACGTCAGGATGCCAGCCACCTACAGAAATACCTTCTCGCTCCTTCAGCATTTTTGTGCACCACACTCTGCTGCTCCTACGTATCCCCATCAGACCTGAGGACTCACCCACACCCAAGGATTTCGGGAGCTCAGCAGGTCCCAAGGCCCCATGAGAAAGGCTTGTCCCAGCCCGGCCAGGCATGGGCACAGGCACGCACCCGGACAGGCCAGCAGTGCCCTGCTCCTCACCCAGCTCCAGCACCTTGCTGGCCGAGGCACACTTAACTGGTATGCCTGAACGCAGTGGTTGTAGCCTGAATAGCAGCTTTTAAGCCAAAAGACTTCCTTTAATTCCCTTCTCTACATTACTTCTTTCTGAAGTGACCACAGTAACTTTAAGGTATTATTAGCAGGGCTTGGGGTGCTGTATAGAACAGCTGAAGATGCTGACATCTCCCACTTGCTGTTTTGCAAATGTTAATAAGCTTCACCACACTTCAAAAATCAGTTGCCTTGGAGTTTTCCTAACTAACTCCGTGTCTGCTTCAGGACACGCTTTTATTTGAAGTTCAGCCAAGACAACTGAAGTACTTCAAAGACCAACGCTAACGCTTCTGTAGCAGGAACAGGCAGACCTTTGGTCTGACCTGGTGAAGCCATTCCTGTAGTGATCTACATCGCTGTAATACAGCGAGGAATGGCTTCACCAGGTCAGACCGAAGGTTTGCCTTATGCAAGATCTGTCTTTGACAGAGGTCATCAGCAGATGTGCAAGGAGGGCTCTGAGAACAATTACTCCCTCTTCCATGCCTCTAGGAGGAACCTGTGGCTCAAGGATGCCCAGAACAGGGAATAGTTACCTTTGGGCTTAGTAGCTCCAAATTTCTTCCCTGTAAGCTTAATTGCTTACTGAAGGTGTCTAAAACTTTCACCATACACGGGCTCTCTACCTGAAAATATTATTGCAAACTCTTCTTCCACAGGCTTTACAGTGCCTCTAACATAGAGGGCAGAAACTTCAGGAGAGCTAATTCTGCCCAGCAGACACTCCAGATAGCCCAAGAAAATCTACAGCAGATGGGCACTTGAAAAAAACACCTCACATGCTCAGCAGAAATCTGTCAGCATCCTCCAGCTGAATTCCTTAGTGCACTGCTCTGAGCCTGACCTGGTGCAGAGCAATCGAGGGGCTGTACAGATGCACCCCTGGACAACAAGCAGGGAGGTGCTCTGGCAAGAGAAGCTGAACTTGTGGTGTGACTGATGCACGAGGCGTGGAGAAGGAGAGATGAAGCGAGGAGAACCACACTGTTTAATCCCCATGCCACCATACAGACAAGGCAGGCCTGGTTTGGGGATTTCCCTGTCAGCCACATCCTAGCTAGGAGGAAGATGCTTTCCCCAGCTCCGCAGGTCCTCCTCCCTCCAGGATGGAGGAGAATTTCCTATAAAGGAAATTCAGGTGTGTGGGGGAACCGAGTGCAGGCACACCTGCATGGATCCAGGACATCACGCAGCAGAGGGGCTATGAGTTGCACCAGGGAAAGCCTGATAGCACAGAAAAATAACCACACCAGAGCACAGAGCCCAAGCCCATATTTCATGGATACTCACTAAGGGCAAGACATTCTTAAATGTTACAGAGGTTGTCACATAGCGGTCTCCATGGGTTGACCAGAGGCTGTTGCTCTTTCCTGCTTACATCTGAATTACTCTTCAGGGAGCACTGTTGTCCTCTTCAGCTAACAACCTGGCTGCGACCCTAACTGACTGCCCAGTTTGGGATCTGGCAGTCTGATTTGCAAGATTCCCAGCTGTAGCCACTATTCAAGGCAAGCTGTGATTACAATTTATAACAGTGTTTTATATTTAAAGTCCCCTGAGGAAAAACACAGACAACACCACTGCAAGTTTTAGTCACCTCAGACAGATCTAAACCCAGTGGGGTACCTCTGATTTAACACCCTTACAGACAGAGATGAGTTGAATACAAGACTGCATGGAAGCTCCAGAAGTTTTTGAAACTGTGAGATATTGCGGTGATAACATTTTAATAGTCCAGAAATGAATTAGGAAGTCTCACTTGAAAGTTGGAATTGAGTTGGGTGCAGTAAGAAGGAATTCACATGAATAATGAAGGAAAATATCATCTTGAATAATAGTGTTATCCGAGCAATATTCACCCAGCACTTTGAATAAGGTCTTTAATCCTAGGTTTCCTAGTTCCTCTGTCTGGAAGCATACTAATATTATTTTACTACAACTGTGATGTATTTAACAATAGATAGTTTGGTGGCAAAAAAAAAAAAAAAGGCAGTCAGCCACCACAGCCTAAACTTCTCTACAGAAAGTCCCAAATTCCTCAACACAGAACAAACTCTTTAGGGCTGTGAGCAACTGGGAGCAGGGCCTGCTAGCTACCGCAGACTTGCACATGTCCTCATAAAAAAAAAAATCAGCTGGAGCTTTGCTTCGTTACAAAGAGATGCTCAGAACCATGTATGTAGCTATCTGTGTCATCCTCCCCTTCCTTCAGCTGAGCTGCACAAACACAAAGCTGTCTGTGCCTTCACTGCTAATAAGCAGCAGTTCACGAGGGGGTTGACGACAGAGGAGTACATACAGATCCCAAAGCACATAATAGAAGGGCAGCATTAATCTCCTCCTGTTATGAAATCAAGAAGCATTCTGTGCATGGAAGCTGTCAGGACTGGATGTTAAAATGCTTCGCCTTTGGAAAAGATCATTTATAACTCCAGATTTTCTGTAGATGCTTTTTTCAAATTTATATCTTCACTGAAAAAGGCAGACTGTTTTATTGGAAGGAAAGAAAGAAGGGCAGAAGAGGGGCCTGCAACACACATTTAAGCCAGATGTCAAGTAACTAACTAATGGGGAGGAAGGAGACAATTTCTGATTATGTTCCTCCCCAGCCTCTACTCAAAGTGCCATAAAACCGTTTGAAATACAAGTCAAATGGACGCAAGTCTGTCTCAACTCCAAGCTGAAGTGAAATTTTATCATCCTTCACCACAGACAAGGTTTCATCAAGAGACTTTACAAGACTGACAGCAAGCTTAAACAAATCACGGTACAATTTAACTGTGTCAATTTGGAATTTAACAAAAAAAAAAAAGAAAAATCTAAAATCTATACAATTATAGAAGCACCCCTCCCCACTCTTACTGGTAGAAAAAGAGTAATGAAATGTTCCTCTAGTAAATCAGGGCAGGTTCAGAAAGATCAAAGATTTGTTATATCTGCATGGTCCACTGAGCAGGTATGGCTACCCCTTTGCAGCCAAGTGCAAGGGAGTAATGAACTACTACTGCAAGCTTTATATCTCTTTATCTTTCAGTCTGGCCTCTGGCAGACAGGTTATTGGAACAGTTTCATTCTAGTATATATTATCTACACAGATGATGAAATCTTATTTCCGTGTGAAGGTACTTACAGCAGAGATGGTAAATCCACTACTGATGGAAATGAATATGGAAAGATAAAATGTGGGTAAAGATCTAAACCGGGGCTTTTCCCCAGTTTATGGAAGTGTTTATTAAAAATGAGTAAGGAGATCAGTCCATCTTCCTTCTTGCCACAAGTCAGACATTTGTGAGCAGGATCTGCCCTGGGTCATTAACTAGCCTCTTCCAGACTTTCATTTGCTTCTGCCACTTCCACTGCTTAGGCTCTTGCAAGTGCAATCCATCTCATTCAGGTATTTCTGTAACATAAGGTCTGCTGGTTTTAGCCCCAATCTACTCTTCACACCCAAACAGTCCAGCTGTTATACATGCTCTCACTTGTAAATCCAAAAAGAAAATCTCCCTGTTCTGTAAATAATAAGAAAAAAAAAAAAGTAGCTGCATGTCATCTGTAGAAAACATGGAAGGTCACCAAAACATCTGCTCAGCTGCGTTCATGGGTAAATGTTTCTCTAAGGAGGCAGGAGTTGTATTGTCTTTCAGCAGCTTTGGTTATTTAGCAAGTCTCACATCTCTCTATGTGAGACTACACGCACAGCCCCGTGCTTCCCAAGAATGTGCAGACAGCACAGCAGGGTAGCCAAAGTACTGCAGAGGTTTATGTTTCATACTATTTCTTGACTGCTGACTGCATTTCAGTATTTCAAAGAATAGCAGACTTGATTCAAAGAGAAAAGGCTCTCTACCTGCCAGAATACCACCATTTTGGAAAAAGACAATTTCTGTCTGCATCTTTTAGCATTCCCATGCATCACGATAATAGGAAATAACTGTCTTCCACTGCAAAAGGGTGATCTTTGATAAAACTCGGCAGATATAAATAGGATAAAGCTAGAGAGTAAATACGACATGGTAAAGGAGGGTGCACAGAGGTGGCTCACTAGATGCCAGGGAGAACGTCAGCTTATTTACTCACTTTTCACCCCATCAGCTGTCACATGTTAGAGTTATTTGTCCCTACCTAATCCTCAGACAAGGCAGCTGGTCAAGAATGAGCATGGCAAACCAAGACTTTAAAATAATAGACTGAACACAGTCTCAACCCCAGCCACTCCAGCCTCCTTATATATTTTTTAAACCTTTTTTTTTTTTTTTTTTTTTATTTTAATTTGACAATTGCCCAAATGCTCCTGCACAGAGCCCACATGTTGTTGTTTCAAGGAGCGTTGGTGTGACAGCGGTTGTAGGTGTCTAGACCTTTGAAAAGGGAGAAACAAAAAGAACCTGTCTCGATCTGTGATGCAGCTATTGTGTGATTGGAACCACAGTGTAAAGTTAGTATTGTACCACTTTTGGGGATGTGTTACTAAATGAGAAATGGTTTGGCAGACATGCAGAAGTGAGTGGGAAATTAATGCCTTTCTTTGACTCTGTCATCTTCCAGTTTGCTGTAATCCAGAGCTTGTTCACAGTTCCCCACAGGACAGAAGATTACTGCTGGGTTCAGGTGTTGTGGAGCAGAAGAACCCCCAGACCCCACTGCAGAGGAGACAGCGGAGGGAGAAAAGACTCATTATGGAGAGGAACCCCAAGTATAAATGGAATTACAGAATGCTTTGTTCAACAACGGGAGCAGACAGTAGTCCTCAAGTCAACTTGTTCAGACAGGCTCAAAGCTCAGTGCCCACGGAGAGGACAGGAAAGCTAATCCCCTGCTGCCTCACCTGGGGTTCCCATCAAAGGAACTACCAGCTTCACCTCAGACTGGGACCTGCCAGCAAACTAACATGGGTATGATGCTATGGTAAGTTAATTGCCTCAATTAAAAAAAAAAAAAAAAAGAGGAAGTCAATCTAATGATATGGATTCATCCCTATCTGCCACACTGACAGGTTCCGAGAGCTATATTAAAAAAGGCAGGAAGGGAGGGTGCAAAGAGGGAAGAAGTTTTTCTGAGTTATTCATAAGAATTTATTTATTTGTGTATTGTGGCCTACTGAAAGCATGCAGGAGGCTTTGGAAGGGTAGAGGATACAGTGGGAAAAAACAAGAGTCTCAGGTACACAACTTCCAAAGACTAACAACCGGGCCGCAAACCAGAAAGCTACAATTGATTCTTCCCTTGTAATCACCATAAAATAGCTATCCAACAGGCTTTGAAGTACTGCCTCTGTTCTTCAAGAGCTGCCTGTCTGTACTTTTTCTTGAGGGGAGGAGGGGGTAGCAAAGGACTTCCTGTGTCCCCATCTGTCCCCAGTCTTTTGGAAATGTTGGGAATGGATTAAAAAAAACAACAGATGAAACATGAGCTAGGGCCATATCTAAGTAAACACAATACAATTAGAATTCATCAAGAGAACTGGAGCTAAACTTATGGCCCTGCAAAGCAGAGGGCAAGGCACAATGGCACATTCAGTCAGAGATTGTGCAACGCTTTATGGGGAAGGAGACCATTGGATGAATAGTTTTACTTCTCGGAAGTATTATCGAGATTTCGAAGCCTTAAATGCCTTTATTCCTCTCTGTGTTATGTCTGCTGTACAAATACACTTTCAACCATGGCAGAATGAGTCAAGCATCACAACCTAGTGAGACATGTCGAAGCAGAGCATCAGCACACTGACGCATCGCCTGCACGTATGCACACCGTTTGAGAGATCAAGGGAGGGAATCCAACCAAGTTTCCCACACAGCAACACAATGCTTGCATTTCTCATCAAAACCTCTAATCCTGTGCTGCTAAAGTGAAGGAGATGATACAGTCCAGTGTTTTTTTTTTTTCCAAATCTTACTTCTATGACTCTTAAGTGGAATAACAACAACAAAAAAATCTGATTCTATTGGCAGCATAACAAAGAAAAATCAGTTCAAATGATGACTGATGACACTTTAAAGTAGATTTAACTAACAGATACTGCATGAGAGGGAAATTTAGGTTACTGATTATGTAAAAAGACAGACAGGGAAAACAAGTCTAACCTCTAACCTTTGTTTCGTAAGTTATTATCATCACAAATACTAGATTACCACAATGAAACGTTCCATTTTGTGGGGCCACATGTTGGAGTGTCTGGACTGCAAGAAGTTAACTAAATTCAACTTACTCACTGGGTTAGCATCGATCTAACTTGTAATTAACATAATTTCATTCCTTTCCCACGTGCTGCCAACAGACACCATGAATACTCCATAGGCAGCTTTCTGTCTGCGTGTGAGTTCACACACTCCAGTGGTCATGCAGAGCAGTCTGGTGACTACTGCACTGTCTGACTTTCTTAATTGTTACTAACAAAAGCTGTTGCTGGCTTCCTGTTGAAAAGTAAGATCGTACACACACAAAGATGGCATGCTCTCCTGGTGAACATCAGGGCGAACTCAGATTGCAGCACAACAAGGCATCAAGAGAAAAAGTTACAGAAAGCCCAACTGAAACAACCCAGAGCTTATGTGACACAGTGTTGAGATGACTTTATTTAGAAGCAGATGTCTGTTGACAAAAGCTTTTCTTATGTGACTGTTAGTGCTGCTCCTTCCATGCTGCAGTGGAGGCCCACCTACACCTCAGTTGTGAAAATGGTAAGTCACCAAAAGCTGACAGCTCAGATTACTGCAGTAGCATCCAGAATCTTTATGAGAATGTCTGCTGGAACTGCCTGCCACCAGAGGAGATGTGAAACGAAGGTAAAGACAACGTGTCCCTCACTTAACAGAAGCCTCCACCAAAAATTGCTGTCTTCTATTTGAAGGACTGGAAAATGACTTAGAAGCAAAGGTGAAAAAGTATGTGAGAATAGTTCTTACTGTACTTTGAATCACTTGTCTTACTTAGCAAATACATCCTTTGTTTATACATTAACACTGATTTAGGGCTAAAGATCAGTCCTAACGAGTGGTGACTCAGCTCACATATGTCAAGTCGGAGTTTAGGATCGAACCTTGCATTGGATGGCAGACAAGTCCCTTAACAGACCCTTGCTTGGCTCAGAAAATTGAACATGACAGATATGACACTGAATGGAAAGAGAAGAAAAATCACCAAAACACACACACAAAACAAAACAAATCCACCAAAACCCTGTATTAATATTTATTGGAAAATATGGATGATTTTTGAAACTGTAACTTCAGAAACTATTTTTTGCATTATTCTGCCCAAGTAGATTTTTCAATTTTACTGAAAGAAATTACCTACATTTAAAGTTAAGGGGCAGCACAGACTTAATCTCCCTTTAGACTTGTTCTTAGCTAGGTGATCTCCTCCCCAGTCATCAGTATACACCAGTCTCAAGTCATTCATTAAAAGAACAGGGCTGTCTACAATAGATTAACATTTAATTAATGCACAGAAGAAAGCTAAGATGAGAGTAACAGAATAAACTCCTGGTTAACATTTGAAATGAATATTACTAGTTTCAAGCAGGCTTCAACAGGCCATATTAGAATACCTGTTACAAGTTAGCCAGGCATGCTGGAGGTTTTGTATCACAGCTGCATCAAAAAAAAAAAAAAAAAAAAAAAAAAAAAAAAAAATTCTACCTTTATCACAGATTTCCTCATTAACATTGATTTGAGCTGATACTGCCACCAGCAATGGTGCAGCCATAGCTCAGAATCTGTGTGACTCCAAGTAAAAAACGAGTGCAGAAACCCAGCTCTCTCCTTCCCTTCAGAGGACCCCTTCTCATGGGAAATCCACAGGGGAAGAAGTTTTTCTTCCCTTCCACTCTTACCATCTTGGTTGGTATAATGGACTTTGGTTTCTTATGCAACTGAAGTGTCAAGACGAGAAACTACAGTGGTTTTTAAAAGCAGCAGTATTTCCCAACCTGAGCTCAGTTTATTAGTGTTCTTCTACTTTTGGTATCTCAATTTGTTTAAAAAGCGTAAAGAGGAATTTTGTACTGATAGTGAATTAGAGTATTTTAAACACAGACTGTCCTTACAAATAGTTCAATGTATATCCTTATTACTAATGGACACAAGTAAGTGAGAATGTTTATTTGAGGCTAAGAGAAAAGACAGCATTAAAAAAGAATTTTGCCCACCACTGGCCGTGAAGATATCTTATATGGACATATAGAAGAGACATCATTCCCAGAAGAACAACTGAGTTTGGAAAGAGGGCTAATCATTTTAGAGGACCAAAAGTTTATTGCACTGTGGAGAGCAAACTTTTGCAATAGAAACTACCAGGTCCCAGTCGTCGTATGAGGCTTGCTTAGAATTGTATCACAGCTGCAGTTACAAGGAAGAAATTAAGATGTGCTGGAATGAAGAAGCACATTTTTGGTCACAACATGGATTTGAGAGACTCTAAACAAGCAACTTGTGGATTTACATCAGACGCAAGTTTCAGGATGTGGTAGCCATCTCTGTGCATTTGACAGAACTGAAGTGGCTTTTCCAAACCTCATACATGATCTTCTTGGCAAGTCAAAGCTTTTGCTGAAGTAACAGCAGCAACTGCTAAGCTTAATCATTAACTTCTTGTTACTCAAGAACGGTTTTTATTTATTTTACAAAGCTAATGCTCACCAACATGCAGCTACACTGCTACGAGTGTTTCTGCCCCAGGTCAAAGACACTGCCTGCAGTCACAAGCCCACCACCTTCTCTTTCCGCTCCTTTTTCCTTCTGCTACTCCCACACCAGGATCTCAATTTCTATGGCCTGACTTTAACTTCATTCATTGCTATCTCGCTTGCTGAGCAGCCTTTTGTGCCCTTCAGGTTTTGACCCCGTCCCCCTCTACACAGGCCGTGGCTCAAGTGTAGGCCGGTGCGCAGCAAGGCCTCCCGGCTGACAAGGACAGCCATGTAAACAGCCCGGCCTCTGGCAGGCACGTTCAGCGCGAGACACAAAGCTAAAGAAAAACTGCATTCACGGAGCAGAAATCTTGAAAATGTACATAGCCCAGTACCGTATAAAAAGTGCTTTTGTTTCATGTTCAGGAACAGGTTTTTTAATTAACTGAATGGGAGGAGTTTTAAAAACCAGGAACAATGACTGAGTCAGCAGCTCCAGCTCTTAGTAACTTACAGGGCTTTTTATGAGGCAGAATAAACATATTTCATTCAGAGTTAAGACTTTTTTTTTTTTATCAATGTGGAGAGAGACTTCAGAGCTTGGACTTGGTAGCCTGAAAGAACGTCTGTGCATTATAGAGCAGCTTATTGTTTCAAAGCTCGTATCTCATTTACTCGCTGAATACACATGTGGTTTACAATCTCTAGCAGAGTCTCTGCATTCCACCCCCCCCTCCACCGGACCCTAACTTAAATCTACCGAAATATTTCACGCAAATTACTGGAGAACCTGTTGCTCAAACAGTTCCAAACATTTGGGTATCAACAACAGAAGGCAGGCAATTTGTTTTTCTAGGCAATTTTCCTATGAAAGACACTATCACTTTTTATTTTTCAATGTCCAGCACAGCCTGTATCTTAGCTTATATATTTACAAAGTGTATAAAATAGGAGAGAATGCAATTTATTATAGTTCTGACCACCAGCAATCATGAGCAAACTCTGAAAAACAAGTTCACTTCACTTCTGGAACAAATTAGACAAAATATTTCAAACTGAAAGGAAGCCAATTTCCAAAGAAACTCCTTATTTACACAATAGATCTGGTTTATTCAGCTGAAGTCTTTTGTCAAAGAGAATATTCAGTGTTAAATATATTAATGCTACAGCTAAAACTATATTACAGTGAATTTAAACAAGCGTAAAACCAAAATAATAGACAATCTGAAAATCACTGTAATGAAATACATGTAATAAAAATTATGCCCCAAATATTTTGTTATCCGTAAACTGTAATATCATCTATTAAGCATGCAATGTAACTTACAGCAAACATTTCTAACGTTTTTATTTACAATCAGCAGCCACATTTACTTTATCACCTCAGCTGAGAAGCAGAAGGTGCTTTGCCACCTTGTATTTTGCATGTGGTAAGCCATCTTTTCAATCACTCTGTATAGACGCAGTAGAGTCTGTCAGAATCGTTTGTCTGGTTTCCAGTATAAGATAACACAGATTCAGGGTTGTACAATTTATATACAAAGTCAAGAAAGCTCAATGAAGGCAGCTTTTAAGAATGAACATTTTGGCGTATGTTCACAGCATGTATGAAAGTGTCACCAAAAAAAAATATTCATATGGGCTGAAAAGATGGGTGTAGAGATGGTGAATAAGAGCATACTGCTTCAGCACTGTCACCTCACTTAATTTCCATTTCTCCTTAAAAAAAGCAATGAAGACAATAAATCTAAAATTCAGATCTAGGCAAGATATGCATCTGCCACAGCTCTTCTGAATGCATTCCGTCACACACATTTTAGTTCATTACTTGGTTCAATAAAATTTCTTAAATAAGTTGGTTACCATCTAAAGCTCTCTTTTGCAGTTCACATGATTATAGCTGAACCCAAAAGGTTCAGCTACAAACAGGATGCCCAGCAAATTTTTCCTTCTTGTAAGATGTCTGCCAACTTGCTGAGAGACAAATGAAACCAGTGAGCAGAGTCAGCCTGGCCTAAAACTGCTTGACAGAAAATAAATGCTACAGACTACACACTGGGTGCTTTAATTTTTACAATTGCTTTTAGAAAAGCACTCAGGTGATTTTGCTTTTTCCATGTAAATGATAATTCATGATTTAAGAGTTGTACTATGCCTTGCTAATGCTTTCTGAAATTATATTGAATATTTATCTTGTCTGTATTTCCAATGAAACCTTTTCATTAATACTGGCTTGGGGCATCTCTGTCTGAAAGCCATTTTTGCACCAGTTCCATTTTGTAGTCTTTCCCAGAAAGGGCTGTGAAGTGGTAATTATCAAGGTGGCTGGTCCCCTACTTGTCTTTGAAATCACATGGACTTCCCCAGCTGCTAGACTATCATGAGATATGTTATTACATACTAATTTCTAAGTACACAGGCTAACATTAGCAGCTGCAAATACTCTACAGAAATTCTGTGCATTAAATTTCTATGAAAGAACTTTTCCTTTAAAACAAGGTAATCCTAAAGCTACCTCTTGGACTACAAGAAATACTATTAATACCTTTGGATTGCAAAAAACGTTAGTCATGGAACAATGAAACAAAACCAACACTAGGCAGTTTATGTGAGCCCACAGATTTAAAGTGGTGAAGAAGCCATGAATGCAGAGGGAAAAAAAAAATAGAGTAGGATTTCAGACACTTAGAATTGGTTACTGTATGTGTTGTGAGAGAGAAAGAGAGAACAGGTTATGTTTAGAGACCAGAAAGACTGGTACATCAAGCTAAAAGCAACTCAAAACACGGAACTGTCAAAAGAGCAGTCTTTACTAGTGTTATCGCAGAGTATCATAGTTTCCTCACCAGCTTAACGCTCCTTTCAGAAAAATGACTATTTCAGTTTAGTTTTCTGAACATAGGGAGCAGAGCTGCAATGACACAGTGAGAAACCATATCTTTCAAGTGACATGAATTGCACTCCTCAAAGCAGTAATTTCATAAAAACGTCCTTTCCTTTCTTTTTCAAATACACTCCTGCACATCCAGCAAGAGCAAAGCCCAACAACACACGTCCTCCCACGCACTGAGTCTCCACAGACGCGCAGCAGTACAGAAATTACCATGCTGAAAATCATTTGGAGAAGGATCACCTGCTTCAAGAAAGCACCCCAACACTTTTCTCACAGTTTCATAGAATCACAGAGTGGTTTGGGTTGGAAGGAACCTTCAAAGACCATCTAGTCCACCCCCGTGCCATGGGCTGGGACACCTTCCACTAGATCAGGATGGGGCTTTGAGCCCCATTCAACTTGATCTTGAACACCAGGTATCCAGGGATGGGGCATCAACAACTTCTCTGGGCAACCAGTGTCTCACCAGCCACTGAAGAATTTCTTCCTTATGTCTAATCTCTTATCTTAAAACTGTTACTTTGTCCTGTTGCTACATGCCCTTGTAAAAAGTGTCTCCATCTTTCATATAAGCCCCCTTTAAGTATTGAAAGGCTGCAGTGAGGTCTCCTCAGAGCTTTCTCTTCTCCAGATTGACCAACCCCAGCTCTCTCAGCCTTTCTTAGTGGAAGAAGTGCTCCAGTCCTCAGATCCTTTTTGTGGCCTTCCTCTGGACCTGCTCTAATATGTGTATGTCGGTCTTGTGCTTAGGGCCCCAGAGCTGGATGCAGTCTACTACACTGAGTAGCCTTGGCACCAAACCCTGCCATTGAAAGTTAGTCTACCACCAGTAAACTTGGCCAGCAGTACTTGCTGGGTTCACAGAAAGTAGTCAGAGGCATGGTAGTCAGTTAGCATGGCCTGTGCCTACGGCCAACAAGTTTATCAACATACAGTTTTGATGTCCATTTAATTGATTTAATTTTACAGCATATTTAGGTCGGTCACTGGACAGACAGTGACCAGCTCAGCTAAGTCAGGTACAGTCGGACCCGTGTCACCTTACGAGCAGGATGCTCTCTGGCTGAGGGAAGTCAAAGGGCATAATTCCAGGGTCCTCACCTCTCTTCCTTGCAGTCGCTTGCTCTTTGTGCACATTATGCAAGCTTCCCCAAATACTTTTTAGTCTGAATTGCCCAAGTCATTGGGAGACTAAATACCTTTGAAGTTACTTAAACTCTTATGGGTTTTTCTTCATCATAGCCTGGTGTTGTGCTACAAGCTCTTCACAGCTGACCATGCATCTCAGTTGGCAGCTCCAAGAAGGCTCAGCTGAGCCAACGTTCACAAAGCTGTATGCCAGCTGACCCAAGATTTTTCTTGGACAGGAGTCAGGAAACCACTCTATGTACTTTCCATCTGATTCACATTAAACGAGCCTTATGATAGCCCAACACCACAAAGTGACAAACGTCTGCAATGTGATAGGAAGGTGGCTATTTTCCATTTTCCACAGCAGAGATGACTGGTGTATCTCAACAGATTGAAGGCATATAAGCGTCACATACACTATCACAGACATCTGCTTCCCTGAACTAGCATGCCTGACAGCAGCAACGCAGATACAGCAGCACGGACTTTAATCCTCAGCAGTGCAGTCAGTCTTCCAGGGACTCCAGGCATGCAGACCCTGTTTGCTACCACACACTGAGCTGCTCCCGCTTCACCACTATTGTGAACCAGGCAAGCCAGGACATGCTGTGATCTTCAACGTTCATTGTGCTGTGTGGGCAGACCCAAAACGCCTCACTTTCGGGGTTTACCAGGGGAAAGTCTAAGGCCACATCAGAAAGCTGATCTGTAAAGCCTGCACACATCTTTGTGCAGAGCTGAAGGCTTAGCACTGCCTTTTATATGCTACTTCTTCCCTGAAAGACATTATGGGACATGCCAATTGCCCCTGTTGCCCCTCTCCCTCATGCAGAATTATTTTCCTCTGAAGAAAATGAAAAAGTAAACAAATGAGTATGTTGAAAATACTGTCTGTGATCCTCCTCTAGAAGGTGTATATCTGGAAATTGGTATGACACAAATTTCATAGTGAAAGTATGTAAAAGTATGAAATTTACAGTGAAGAAATCTATGCCACTAAAAAAGTTCTTTCTCATCTACTATTAAAAAAGTTTTAGAGTTATTATTTCTATTGAGAGTAATAAAAATTAAAAGGCTTTGTTCCCAGATAATAATAGAGAATGAGTTTATCTATGACCATATCACCCTGTAATGATCAACAAAAATAAACTGAGCCAGATACTAATCCTTCACAACAGAAAACCTACAGAATTAGCAGCTTACATACAACAGAAATAGCAAAACCACACAATTAAAGTCTTTATGCAAGATTATAGCACGAAGCACTATGGGCTAATCCAGGAACACCAAATAATTTAATTACACTTTCTACTGAAAAATTAAACCATATGCATAGCTCATAAGATCAAGCTTTCTAACATGTTTCTGCTTTTGATATCCAACATCTGTCTGAAAATGAGATTTTCACTTCCCTTATGAAATCTGATCCCACCTCCACGGCTGAACTCAGACAGGGTTGATGGAAATTACGTGAGGGAAAATGAGCAAGTGCTGGATCATCTGATCTATCCTTACAGCAGAGTTCAACCTCTAAATAGTAAAAATGTGTTAGAGTAGGACAACTCTTTCTGTACAGGCGAAGGCACTATGGTGATGCGAGAATAATCTGAATTTCTTTCCCCCGATATCATAAATTTTCTTCAGCTTCTTCCTTCACAATTAGGAGCTCATTCCTCATTAAGTAATTCCTCCAACACTATATAGTGCTAGCTCATCAGTTCGGGCTGTGTCCTCGAGAAAAACATGTAGAAGGACTGCACATCTGCAACGTAAAGACAAGAAAGAGACAACATTTCTGCTGGATCAGCTCACCCGTCATCCTCGAGACCTGCTGTCACTGACCAGCTTTAGAAGCCTTCCCATCATGAGGGTCTGGGCAACGCACAGCACTCCAGCTCCTACGAGCTGAACACCCACACTAAGGCGAACCATATGAGTAGATTCAACCAACAATTCTTTCTGTAAGTGTTATTTTTACAAAGTTTCTACACCAATAAAAGTAATGTTTTTCTGAGGGAGAAAAACAAGCCTGCATATCTCATCTGTACTTTACTCTGGCAATTTGTTTGTCCAGTTTTTCAGCAGTGTCCTTCCAAAGGATCTTAAGCTTCCTATGAAAAATATTTTGCTGAGTGCACAAAATTCAGGAGCTCAGTTAAATGTTTTTGCCCCTTGTGCAGATGCGAAGTTTTAGTGTTCTGCTGCAGAAAACAAACTATTCTGAGATGCTTTCTCAGTCCCCACAGAAGAGATGCATACTTGCATGTGCACTTGGTGCCCCCAAGTAGGGCTAAATAACTTTAAAAATTGTTGAGCAAGTTGCGTTTGCACTACACCTGTACTGTTTGCTTTGAGATGGCAATTTGAATCTAGTCTCTCCCATCCCAGCTACAGAACCAATCTTTCTGCCCCAGTCAGAACCGTATATACACAAATAGGGAGGGAGAACTGCTCCAAATAATCCTTGGGGTAGAGCAGCTGATTACACAACCTTATGGTCAGGGAACCGTGAATGTGGGAAGCAAATTTCAAGGCACTGCTTCAAATGCAGCAGGGCAGGAAATGCCTGAGTACAGACATCTTACATGTTACATGCAGCTTGCAGTCACTGATTATTGTGTGGAATTTCCATTATGGATCTGAGAAGCCTTTCGATTAAGATGGAAACAAAACAAACAAACCAAAAAAAACAAACACCCACCCAACTTCAAATTGAACTCAATACGGTCCTTCAATAGTTTCAACAGGCCAGCATGCCCCCAAAAAGATGGTGTGGCTGAAATTAATTCTGCCAACTCCGATTTCAAACTGCTATGAAGAGATCATTATGTATGTTCACTCGCAACATTCACCCATACTTACACGAATAGCCTGCATTTGACTACAAATTTCCTGGTGATGGAAATGCAATACAAAGCAACAGCAAAACATCTTACCCATGACGCTGTTGATTTAGCAGAAAAAAAAATTAACCTGCATCCCTCTGGTTAAAGAAAAGTTTCATCAATACATGTCAGGCAGCAGTATCCAGAGCTATGTATATGTTCTTTTAATGACTTTCAAGTAGTATTTGCTCATTACAGTAATTAAAATAATAGTTCAATCCTCTCAGGGTTGACAGTTTTCTAAAAATTAAACTGCTTTATTCCAGCACCATCCATTATCCAGAGTAGGAGATCACTCTTAAACCAGAAGGGGGTTCCTTCTCACCAGGCAATGTACAGGATAATCCTCGGTTTTGCAGCGCGAAGAGCAGGCAGCCAGCACAAGGGGGACATTGTTAGAACCCCCCTGCCTCGCAGGGGCACTCTGGCTCCCCTTGGGGCAAGGGTTCAAAGGCCTTGTACAAAGCAGTGGAAGGGGCAAGCTGCAATTCATCCTCAGCCCTGCTTTTCTCCTTGCTCTGGGTGCCAGAGCTGACGCCTTGGAGACAGGTTTCAAGGACCAGGTCTCGTCCTCAACTTTCTGGGCTCTTCTGACTGGACGACAAACTCACCCCAAGGCTGGTGGCAAGGAGAGGGCTGTGGCTGCATCTCCCACCCTGTCAGGACTCGTCCTGCAGGAGCAGAGACACGGTTATGCTGTTACACGCACCAGAGTTTTGTTTTCACTTGGCATCAGAACTGATATGGAGAATCAAAGGGAGGAACAGCACTGAACATTTATTTGTGTATCAAGGGGAAATCCAGAAGCCACCGAAAAAGTTTAAAGCAGGCTGTAAGAATAAAAAAAAGAACAAGCATTGCACTGACAGAGAGCATTTGTAGTCTAACCTCAATGCCTTTACCCTAGTTAAGTTTCATTAACATTTACATATCTTCCCAGAATTTTATTCCTAATATTTAAAATCACCAAATAATGAAGGTTTCAGAGAAACACGGGTCATTGTGACTGACTGCCACATTCCCCCCATGCCAACTTTGTTCTGTGACTGAATTAAATTTACCTGGCAAAGCAAAACAAGGAGAGACACTTTTTATTTATTTATTTAATAAACTTTGAGGAAAAATGTTCAGGGAGCATGCCAAGTGCAGTCACAACTGCAGGGAAAAAAGCAGCAATATACAGCAGAAAAATACAGACAAAGAGGAGAACAGAGTAAAAGGTGGAAGTAAAGGATGCTGCTGCACATCCCCAGGGCTTCTGTGTGACCGTGCTCCACAGAGTCCCTGCAAAGTTCCTGGCTGCCAGGAAGAGGCAAGGGAGAATTTTCGAAAAGGCAAAACACCTCCAGTAGGAGAGAGTGTGTCCAGCCATGAAGTCCATCACCTTTTATTCAAGCACTTAATTCTTCCAATTCCTCCTACATAAACTCACCCTGGCAACAGCTATACTCATTTGAAAGCCTTGTGCCTAAGAAGGTGATGACAAACCACAGCAAGGCATTTTTCCATACCAGGTACAAGAGGAAGCCAGAAGAATGTGTAAAGGGAAGGGCTTTCAATAGTCTGTAGACTTGTTTTAAGACAAAGAGCTATGAAAGCTGAAAATATCCATCCAGCAATCGTATGAATTAAGAGTTTACCAGGCAAATGCTCTCTTTCCACTGTCTCATTTTGTGATTTTCTTTACTTCTGTATCAATGCATTACCTGCTACATCACTGACAGGTCTTTTCATGCACTAGGTATGAACAGTGTAGAAATACTTCACATTTTCCCCATCCTCCATTACAGCCACCTTTTCATTCACATTAGTGTGAGGTCTGTATCTCAGACCTGTTTGATACTCTCATCCCTCAAAAACAAAACAAAACAAACACCACAAAAAGGTTGGGGGCAGGAGATGGGGAAACCAGCAAGTTTTTGAGTCTGGCCTTTTGGGTTCAGGTGTCACTCATGGAACCCAATACCCAGCATTGCTGGCAGCTGCACATCCAGGAGTGTCACCGTGCACGTTAACAGCAGGTTGAGACTTCAGATAAGATGGCTGCTAATACTCACATCAGGCTACTCACACAAACATCCCCTGCTAAAGAACACAGGGCTACAACCTGAACCTTCCTAGCTTGCTGCAGGAGGTAGGAAAGGACCAAAAAGCAGTACCGAATCTTTTGCTTTTGTGTAGTAGCACTGAAGCTAAAAATAGATTTATATAATATTTATAATCCTTAATCTCCCTTCAAGTCAAAGTGATGGCTAGATTCACTAGCGATTAGAGACCCCCAAGAGATTTATTTGTAAATGGCTGGCTCAGACGCTGCTAAGTCCTCCTTGCTTCTATTTAGCCAGTTTGCTGACCTGGTAAGTATGCAAAACATAAATTTTAATGAGAAAAATATCCAGCTACCTCCAGCACAGAAAGCCTCTGTAACAAACATTAATAAGGGAAAAAAATAAGGTGTGGGTTCACAGAGCACTACTGGAGGGGGAAGGGAGAGCTTTAGCTGCAGTAGCTGAATTCTATGTTGAGAAAAGGCCCAAATCTTCCATATAGGCAGTGTATTTAGTGGTTCCCTGCACAACTAATCTGTTGTTACTTATTCTTTTTCGTTCAGTATAGATGGACCCTGTGTAGCAGGGAACGGGCTCCGGAGAACAGCCCTCATTTTGTTCAGCACAATACAGCCTTCTGAGGCCTTCGCTGCCACTTGAACTGTCAAGTTGTACGCAGGCGAGAGAAGGACAATTTTGAAAGGAATAAAGCAAATAACTCATCTTAGTCCCATTGGGGCATAACGCCTCGTTCCTGCTAAGGGATGGTAAAAACTTTTTACTTAATTATTTCCACTCCTGGTAGTTTATAGAAGCATGCAGTATGGGCATTTCTTTGCTTTCCAGGAAAGAGACAGCAGCATACCGAGCAGATTCCCAGTCAGACGTTGGGTGAAGGTCGGAGAGGAAGGCACCAAGGGTCTGCTTCACAGGGCTCATTAGCATCCACTGCAGCCTAGTGGATAGCTGCATTTGTCTGAGCACAAGGTTTTAGGGTTCATCAGTGACATTTTAGATGACAGTCAAGGGAAGCTTGCTGATCTCCCATGACTCACACAGATTAATATTCCCCATAGCAAAGTCAGTAATACAGAGAGAAATGTAAAAGCACCCACAGGGTCCCAGAGAAAAATTCCCACCAAAATCCATTTCTGGTGCATGTCAATAGTTTTATATCTAACGCCCAAGGACACAATTCACATACTAAATGTGTTCCACTTCGATAAAGTTTTAGCAGATTTTTATCCATCAAGGCCCAGAGAAATGCGAGCGCAATTCCCAGATGATGAAGGAATTCTCATTCTCAGAGCTGGAAGTGAAAGGAGTGGGCTGGAGAGGGAAGTGCCTGTAGTTAAAATTGTCAAGGAGCCTCCAAGAATGAAAATGCATTGCCTGACCTGAACCTATTCCAGTTTCACATGGTACGAGAACAGAACATTTGTTTCCAGCTGAAGAACAAAAAAAATAAAATGTTTCCATGGCTTTGCTGGGTAAAGCTATATTTGAATCTGTTTTGTGATAGGACTTTTAGTAAAATGGTTCAGTTAATATTAAATAGTTCAGGGCACTTCTAGATGGTAAAGGCTAAAGTTAGACTGCCGGCTTACTAAAATGACACTGCTTTCAAGTACCGTACAGTAAACAGGTAAAAAAAAATATCTTAATTTCAAGCAAAGAAAACCATAATTATCAGGAGATCTCTGTTCATACGTCATTAAACAAGATGGAAGGTGCTGCTCAACAAAAAAGTTCAGGATGTCACACTTCTGCCATTTGCTGCAAAGCTGGATTTTGGTGCACAAAGCAGGTGTGAGGCAGTGAAGAGCTGTTCAAGCGTGCTAAAGCAAGCATGTCCCGTGAACACCTCCTGAACACCGAGATTTCACTTAAGAAGCTTGTCATCTTAAAGTGGTGCTTGTGAGCTCCAGGTTTCAGAGCCCAAATGTGCCAGAACATGGTTTTGGCACTCCACACACTCACCTCAGAGGAGGATGTATGTCTAAGCGACCCCATGGCCGTGAGACATGGGGCAGCACTCCAGAGTTCACTCTTCTGGGAAATTCTGCACTGAGAGATATTTTGTCTCATTTTCTAACAATTTTTAGCAAGTGGTGTTACCAGCACCGTAACAAAGAAATCGTGGAAGATAAAAAAAGGGGATAAAGCAAGATTGGGGATATTATTGGTAATACCCAGCAAGGAATTAAGTTCACAAACTAGAACCTTTACTATGAAGCTCTGAAATAACAATCCTTCAGCTTACAAAAGGGAAGTCTACACTGCCTGGTGGCAGTACATCTATCATACCCCAAGGGACAGGGCTAAAAGAGAGGTGAGGACTCAGAGGAAGGAAGCTATTTGGCATCTCTTCCAGACGGCCACTGAGTCTTCTCCTTCCACGCCTGCCTGAAGCCCCAGGCCGCCAGATCACACTGACGGGCTCCCAAGGAACTATGTTATGTCCTTGTTTAAGGGAAATACAGAACAGCAAGGAAGAAAACCAAGCTCATTGGGACAACTGCTCGGGTGAGCCTGAGTGTTCCTGAGTTGGGTGCTGGAGGACGTAAAGCCGCAGGATCCAGCTTTCACAAGTTAGCAGCCACGAGCACTGAGACCTTTCGGAGAGGAGGGGAGGGAGGGGGAGGAGAGCAAGCAAGTTAGCCAAGGAAGGCCATCTGTTGAGTGAACCTCAGCTATGAACTCGAGACCTGCCCATACTAGGCTTAAAACATTCATAGAAATGGCTGGAAAACACCAACGGCTAAGCAGAAAAATTCCTTTACATCAACAAAAGTGACTAAAAATCAAAGCATCTCATTTCAAAATAGTTTCGCCATGTGCAATAGCCAATTAGTCACAAATTACATAGAAAATAAACCTTACAACAAACTGCAAAATGAGAACATTCTTAGTATTTTTAAAAGCATATTCCTGTCAATTAGGAATAAGCGAACAGCTAAATTATATGCATATGCCAAATTTTCTCCTGGCAGCATTTGTAAACTTTAGAAAGCGCTATTTTGGAGGGATACAAGGAAGGAGAAGGGAGGGGGAGAGAAACCTCCCACACAAATCCCCAGCTCCTAGCAGAAATAGAGAAAGAAAGTGAATCTGAACACAGACACGTTCTCATACATCGCCTCTTCACCTCTGAGAGGAGCCTGACTTGGCTTCTCTACAACCCCCCTTTGGCGGGTGGAAGACCGCCCCTGACCTTCCTCTTCTCCAGGCTGACTTTCCTCTGGCTTTCCTCAAATTTCACAAGCAACAGCCCCTGGCTATCCGACTGACTGTCCTGGACTCTGTGGGTCACTAATCCCAGGCACACTAAAATCTGTGGAGAGCTCTCCATGGCTAAAGAAGCTTGCCAACGAGATAATTTCGAAGTCAACAATCTTCCTGGACATCCCCCAGTTTCCTTTATACAGTATGTTGTTGCCATTTCCCTCAGGATGAAGTGGTCATAATTTCATGCTTCTATCTATAAATGGTTAACAAACACTGGAAATGTAAGCCAAGCCTCCTCTACCCCAAAATAAGTCATGATATATATTTAACATGAGAAATATCCACACCACTGACTGCTTGGTTCCAGGTTTTCTTTAATAGTTTATTATTATTATTATTATTTTTTTAGCTTTCATGATGCATTTGTACAGTATTTTCTTGCTTTTCTTCATTAAGAATGATTTAAAACTTGTATTGGTAGTTTCGTGACTCCAGAAACTGTGGTGTTAGACAAAGTAAAGAATGAAACAATTATTGAAATTAAAAATAAAATAAATAAAGCAAGAGAGCTGACAGGAATTTCTTTGATGGTAACTGAACAATCCCCTCCTTGCTCTAAGAAGAAAAGAGCGTAAAGATGCTCCTCTGACATCGCAATCAAAAAAAAAAAATTACTTAAAAGTACAAGCAGAAAGACTGAAACAGACACTTTTAGAGAGATATTACAGAATGCCAGTCATGGGAAAACCCTCTTTCTACTCTCATGAGAGCTCCTAATCTCTCATTTAACTCCCCCACCATTTTGCAAAATAAATCATGTAACCAGAAGGAGCCAATGTAATCATGTAAGTCTAATCTCTTTGATAGCAGAAGCCATAGGATTGCAATGTATTATTTCTTCGGGGTTAATGCTTATGGATTTTTGCTTTTTCCAAAGTGGAAAAAAATATTCCTCCTTCAATTCTGATTGAAATATTTCCAGGGAAGGAAGTTCTACACTCAAAGTCACATTTTTTTCAAGTTCATTGCTAACATTTTGTTCACTTTCACTACTAGTTCTGCCATGACTTGGTATAACAGGCACACTCAGCTCTTACATTACATAGCTTAATTTCACAGCTTTGATAAGGGAAAGCACTTGGAGACCACAGCTAAATAAAACTAACTTCCCTTCCAAACCCCTGGAGTCTGCAAGCAATGTATTATTTTCCAGCCTATCATGTTTATGCCTCTTCTAGGAATCCTGCTTTTCCCCCAGTGTCTCTTCCACTGTGAAAATCAGCCATAAATTGTATGCCAGTTGCAGTCACATTGGTCCTAAAGAGAGAAGGAGATTTGTGTATGCCTCTGTTTTATATACCCATTGATTACATTAGGGCCACTTACCACAGAAATCAGACAATCTCACAGTGGGTAATCAAGCCGTTTTTGGAACTGGTGCTTCTTAAAATAGCGTTCCACTGTTCTGTAAGCATAACTTGCATTTCTTTGTTCCTGGACATATAATTTTTATATTTGTCTGTACTGAAATAAATACCGTTTTAGTGCAGATCGATATGTAACCTGATTTCATTTACTTCTTACGTCCTGTTCCCCAGCCATTAAATTCATTCATAAAAAATACTAAAAACACAAAGATGAGAACGAATGGGTATAAACGCAGCTTTATAGAACCCCAGTTCTTAAACAACAGAAGACCAGATGTCTACAGGTTCTCTCTTCTATCCTTTCACTTCCCTCCCTTCTCTCACTTACAATGCAGAATTTATTGTCTCTAAATTAATTCTGGTAAAAGTTGGACCTCTTCTTAAAAACATCCAGTATGGAGCATTTCTCAAACTGTCTAGACAATTCATGCCAGTATGCTGCATCATCACATTTGGTAAAGGTTTTGGAATACCTGGAATAACTCAGTTCCATCTCCCTTGCTAGAATTTAAGTCCTCTGTGCTGTCTTATGCACAGCAAAAGGAAGGGGTGGGGGAATAGTTCCTCTGACATCCTTGAAACCTCTTCACAACTCTCTCCTTCTCTAGAAGGAGCAAGCCAAAATCTCCCTCAGAGGTTGCATTTCCTAGTCTGTGATTATCCCTGCTGCTGTGTTCTGGATTTTCAGTTCTCTGCGTTTTTCTGGAGGTTAAGTGTGCACAGTGAACACGCTACTGAGCTGATGCCTTGCCAACAGCGAAGAGAGCAGAATGATATCATCCTGCAAACCAAAAGTTTTATCTCAGACACGTCACCCCTCCCCTTTCCTTGAGGCAACATCACGACTCCGTTGACTCATGTTCAGATTTATAAACAGAAGTAAACTATTACTGAATTTGTTTTCCATACTTAAATATCCAGCTTAAAATAAGGTCTTTGAAGTCTGCTGCCAGCAATGTTCTTGAAGCCTGCCTTTCAACCTTTTTTCACGCTCTCGTTCTAAAGTGGATTCCCTCTCAGCTGTCAACAATTTTCCAACTGCAACCATCAGTGACTGGGACGGCTGATTTTCAGACATATCAGAGGGTCATTTTCCAAATAAATAAATGCATAGCAGAGTGGTAGACACACACCACAAAAACTACTTGCCTGAATCCCAATTCTCTGCATGGGTGAAAGGGAAGGATTTACTTTTGGTTACCCCCAATCAGCTCAGCATGGCCAATGTCTTTGACACTTCTTAAGGAAAAAAGAAAATTTACCATTTAAAACAAACAAACAAACAACTAACAAACCCAACAACACAGCAGCTGATGGCAAACACAGCTTAAAAACAAACAAACAAAAAAAAACCTCAAGTGTTGTATGAAACAGGAAAAGAAATGTGTTATTTGCCCTATTCTTTGAAGTTTCAATGAGGTAGAACATCTTAGAGAACTGGACCATAATTGGGAAAAAAGTCACCTGCAATGATCACTCTGGTAAACAAGCAAATGGCTCAGTTGCACACATTGATTTCCGTCTTTGTAGCAATACAAAAATAGACTGTAAAAACCCAGTCAGGGAGCACTCAGACTACAACTCCCTAAAACATTCCTGAGTTTAGACAGCTTCCTTATATAGAAGAACAACTGTCTTCATCCCACAGATACTGCCCATCTTTTAGAAAAGCTTATAAAAAATATTCACTCCAAAACTGTTTGGTAGAATAGATGATATCTATCGCTACAATAGTTTTCCATACGGGGTGCCGACACACAAGAGCAGTGAAGGCAACACAAGATGTGTAGGGAGCTGAGGAGGAGCCAAAGGAAATGTTCCGAAAATGTGAAGCAATTGGGCAGGAGAGAGATTATGCATCTGTTAGTGCAAGGGTCCTGAAGACCCTAAAGAACAGATGAACAAAATCTAGGAGGCAAGTCTTAATTTTAATAAAAAGGTTCCTAATTTTTCTGAGTGCAGTTGGACAGACAGACTGGTAGTGAATGACAATCTGTTGCTTGAAGTAGTCAAATATATGTCTTTACTTGTCACCTCCTAAGATACACTTTAAGCTCGGACACGGGCCTTGAATTTCACAAAGTAAATTAATAGAAGAAATCAAGAAAACAAAGAAAGCTCTGTTAATATCCTCCTTCTGAAAGGTGTCAGGCAAATATGTTTCTTTTTCCCCTCCTAAGGAAAGAAGTCACAAGCAGTATTAAGAATACGTAAGAGTTTATAGAAATAAACACTGAAGTAATACCATAAAAGGCAGAAATGAGCCAGAAAATTAAGAACTACAAAATGTGACATCTCAGTGATGCCTCCCAAGTAATGATTAATCTTTTCCTTGCCTCATGTATCTATCGAAGCTTTGGAAGGTGCTCTGTGCCAGGCTGTAGCCTTCTTTCTGTAAAGAAATAAAATCCCTGTATTTCTCTTTTAAAAGCAGTAAGCCAGAGGAGCAGGAAGGAGTGTAAGTGAGTCAACTCCTGCACTTGGTACATTGAGTGCAGAGGCCATCCTTAAAACAGCTTGCATCTTCAAAGCTGCTTTCAAATATTAGCAATTAGGGTAGTAGTCCTCTTGATTCTAGAAAGGTACAGCATTTAAGAAACAGTGCAGCCCGGCTGATTTCTGAATGGCTAATTAAGGCAAACTTCATTGAATAGCTCCAAACAGAGTATTTCATAACAGCATTCAAATCTGACAGGGCAAGGAAGGGCAATTTTAAACCGTAGTAAATCCCATTAAAACCATACTCATTCATAATGGAAGATGCTACTATCTTACATGAGAGCAGCAGACATGAATTGCACTTTCTGTCAATGAACGTCATTTATCCTTTCCCTCAAACATGTTTTTCTGCATGTTACTAAACACTGCTTTCTACTACAAACATAATTTTTCCAGTTTGCTTCTTGTGTTCCCAGGCTCAGCTGTAGGACAGGAATGACCTAACTTTAGCTAAGGTTTCAGAGTCCTTCATGGAAGCAATGTTATTTTGCTAAGTATACCAAGAGAAACACTTTACTAATTTCAACAGCAATCCTCTCTAGTAACAACATACTAAAGTGCTCTGAGTTATAAATATTTATAGATGACTAGCCAATATTCTTGTAAATCAAGCGATTAGCCCCCCTTCTTTCCCCTCAAAATCCATCAACAACAAGCTTTAAGAAGCTTTAGGCTCATCGGATGTTTCAGGATGCTGCCTAAACTTCAATACGACTAAACCTACGACTCCCAGTAAAGACTAATGAAAGAAATCTAGAAAGGTCAAATACTTGCTTTCTGGCATAGACTCACGGCTGTGCTTTTTCCTGTATGGATACGTTAAGTAGCTCTATATGCCCATAATGCATCTTTACACACTCATCTTCACACACTTTACACACTTCATTCCCTCGTACCTAATGCTTATCACAGCTATAGTGTTTCCATTTGAATTCAATCAGAAGTAAAACAGTGCTAGGGTGCTATTTAGAGAACTGAAATTTTCTTACAGTAGATTTAACTTCAGACTCATTAGAAGACACCAATAAGGTTTTTCACAAGGTTAAAGTGCCTAAATTAAACTCTTGCATTTGTGGCCTCTTTAATCCAGATTAATCAAGAGATGATGAATGCATGCAGTGTAAGATCATGCACCTAGCTCACTCTATGAGCCCTTCTTTTACTGGTAGCTAGTAAATGAATGCTTTTGAGAAGTCCTTGAAGAACAAAAGTCCTCTTTAACCCATTCTCAATCAGTTAAGTGTAAAATTAAACTGTAAACAACCATCTTCAACCTTCTGAAGCAGGAAGTGGTTTAGATTAGAGGTTAGGAAGGTACATCCAGTTAGACCAGGACATATTACAGTACAGAGATAGACTAGTGGTTGTTCCCCCTCCACTCCCCCAAAGCTATTAGAATTAATGAAAAAAAATAAAAATCTCTAACTTCAAAACCAAAATATAATGTGGTTATTTCTAAGAAATCTTCACTGTATGTTTTTACTACAGCCACTGGGTCCCAAATCCTACCACATCCTTCCTCGCAGTACTTAGATCTGAGACTACAGGCTACATCCCTCTTCCATGCCTCTAAAACCAGGCAGTCAGTAGGCACACCTGCAATACAAGAGGTCTACGTCTCCAGCCTGCCAGAGCAGGGACTGTGATGTAGATAACTTGTGTTCAGGTGAGCACTGCTGGCTACTCTCTACAAAGGTCTCTAACAGGGCTTTTTTCCTGCCCATAAAAAAAGGAAGCCTCCCTTTCTCTCTTCCTCCCTCTCACAAAAGAAAAAATTCCCAGATGTCAGAGCACCAAGAGTCAGAGAAATCCGTAGCAGAATGCACTACGACAAAAATAAGGGGGTGTGCAGAGCACTGACCTGAGCTCTTTCCAAACTGCTGTCTGTTCAGTAGCAACAATGACCAGTTACACAGAACCAGCGTCAAGTCTTACCCTTTAAGATAGAGATTTAATTTAGGTATCTGAATTGGCAGCAGGCACGTTTCATTGCCTCTGCAAGCTGTACGTACCCACTGGCACCACCACGCATTCCTCCACTATCTGACACCAGCTCTCTGCATGCACATTCCCAAATTTCCAGAGGTCCCCCACGTACTCCTTGTCTCCCCCACCATGCAGTAGAGGCTGTTAGGAGCTCTTAATCTTCCTAAGCCCTCCTTTTCCCTCTGTATCAGAGGCTACGTGCAAGCACCTCTTTTTCCATCTCCTTAATGCTTCCATCCTCCATTTCTTCCTTCCACCAAGGACTCTGTGTGCCTCATCCCACCCATGCACAGCAAAAATAGCTGTTCCTCCCTAAGGACTGTGTGCCCAAAAATCTGCCTGCTTTTTCCAACTGTATCTTATGCAATTCCAGCTGGTCTAACAAAAATATTTTGCCTCACTGCCTAACTTGTTGTTGCAGAGAAACAACGTACCTACAAACACTACAGCTACCAGCCCTCTTCTGCTTGTATTTTTCCTTCCTTCTCACTCTTTCCACAGAGAAAGAAGAAAGAAGTTGTTCCAGGGTATCCACGTTTTAACTTTGTTAGGGCTCAGAATGCTATGCAAAAATCTGTCAGCTATTTGACCAGAGAGCATGGACCAAAGCTGCTCAGAGCGCTACCCAAAGGCCTTCTGCCAGCTGTTACCTCAGGCATCCACCAGCTAGATGCAGCATCCACAGATACATGGGGCTGAGAAGAGTCACCTGAGCCATTAAAAGTTCAAATCTTTGAGCAACTATGGAGCATCACAGCATCGTAGCACCTGCTTCTCTAAGACCAGCAGAGAACTACCCTATAGTTTACAGAAGGACCCAAATGATTCTCCTGGTCATTTTGTTGGAAAGCGGTACCAACCTCTGTTTTCCACAGAGGTAATTAGGGGATGTAGCTCTCGAACAGGGAAGTAAATGGCTCAGGTTTATGCTCCAAATTTCATTAGTGTATCCCCCCACATTATCCCAAGGAATCTCTTTGCCTCCCAGAGAGGAGGAGCACTCTCCCTGCAGAGCCACAGTGATTTCACGGCCTGCCTGTGAGCAGCCTGCCAACCCTAACTGTGTGACCCTTCAGAAGGGGGAGCCGACCAGGGTTAGAGGGTCCTTACGGTAGGGTCCCTACGGTAGGGTCCCTACCACTGTTACCAGACCAGATGTACCTCCCTAAGCCTTATTTTCACACTGACATCACTCTTGTCCTACAACCAGGCCAAGTAAGAGTAACCTGTCAGCATCCTGAAGTCTCAGCCCCACACATAGGGCTGGAGTCTCTCCTGTGACCACAGCAGGCCAAGACCTCCTCACCTCTTCCAACAAGGTGGTGGCCACCCCTCAAAGGCTTATTTTCCTGTTAATATTCACTATGGCACATATTCCTCAATCTGGTTCACCTGGACAGGATCTCCAGCCTAAGTGCATGAACCAATGCATCACTTTCAAGCCATGACCACCCAGTTTCAATTCAGACTGAGGACAATCAGTGAATTTAAGCTCTTTGTGGATGCTCTAACAAGTCTACTTATATTTATCCACCCATGCAAAATTGTTAGACATCTTTCTTATTTGCTGCAAAACAGTTGTAATTACCTATAAACCTTAGGTCCTTAGACAGATTTTAATTAAATGTGTTTATAAACTGATTTATAAGACTACAGACACCATTTCAGTCTCCAGCAAAGCCCTTAGCAAGCATTTAGTAAAGTAAGAGAACTCACAAACAAAAACACACCTGGAAAAAGCTAGATAACAGTGTTTTGGCTGGCCCCCAACAATTCCTATTACTGGCAGCAATCAACATACACCACAGACTGCCTCATCAACTACACCTTGAAAGTCATAAAGCCAATCCAGTATCCACAAGTACCACCTTCAGCTAAAACCCCTCTCAAATGATTTTTCCAGAAAAACTCTGAGCTAGGAAATGTACCCTTCTCCATTCCTGTTAAGTAAAAGCTAGCACACACACTACAAAAACTTTATGCTTCAGAGTACTGACGTGACAAAAATCAAGTACTTGGTAGTTAAAGCTATCCTTGATTAGTCCGGAAGTAATATGCAAATACTTTAATTTGGTATAGTGTCATCTCAATCAGCTAGGCATAACTGAGTCAATATGCAATCAAGAATACTCATAAACAAAAGTTTCATGATCCAAGACTAGCGTAATCCTTTTCTTGATGCAGGCACACTTCAGCCTGCACAGCAGCTACAGTTTTGATATATTAAATACTCTAAAGAAGAATGAACTCTACATCCTACTCCCACAGTAAGGAAGAATCAGACTAGCAGAGAGCTTGACAGCAAACAACATATTTAGCAAGTGAAATCTGGTTCTGTCCTCCTACTCTGCCAGGCTTCCTATTCTCACCATGTCAACATTTAGTATTGCCAGTTTTTCTCCATCTCCATCACTATCTCAACTTTATTATCATTTAAATTCTCACTTTGATACAGTACTGTAGTGAAAATATACCCAACGGACACAGCTGGGGATGGTTTTCAGGACTGTCTAAAACTAAATAGCTCACATCTACCACAGGAGAATAGGGGGGAAAATACCCTACTTAACTGGCTTGAGGATCGGCTGATGAGTATCGTGTTGCTTAACAATAAAATACTTGTTTCAAGTATGCTTAATCAGTGAGGTGTGACCCTTAATTTTTGCTTTGTATTTAATTTTCTACCAATTACCTATATTCTGCTGCAGAGGCGTAGAGAAGATGCTTGATGGGAGCACGAACAGTTCAATACACAAGTGAGTTCTAAGGAAAAGGGAAGATTTCCAAGTTTGTACTGTTTGCAACAAAGGCTTTAAATGGTCCATTGGCCACATTTAAGACAATTGTGAAAATCAGTTTTTTTGTGTCATTAGGCCTAAACTATCCACAGAAATACCAGGATCTTTGCTGAAAAATATTCAGATAGGTCGACAAAGACACAACATTAAAAGGAGAATCCTGTACAACTTCAGCAGCAGGTAAGAGGTCGGGCCATGCTGGTGAAGTTACAATAGCCATATCCAACTCCACAAGTCTGCCCGCCAACTTAATGAGTTTGCTGTACTGAAACAGCCTCCTGGGTGGCCCTCACGGGTTTGATGAAAGATGCTTTTCCTTAGAAGGGAAGACAGGCCATCCATGAAGGATTCACAGGATTAAAATTATATGCATGAAAGTCAAACAATTCACTAGCTACATTGGGCAATGGTGTGCAATCGTCTTACAATGGTAAAACGGGCCAATGCCACAAAATGGGTAATTGCTGAATGTAGAAAATTATCCCAGACCAGTTTCCTATTGCTATCTTGTAGAATACAGCAAGCATAGCTGCCACTTACAGGTAATGAGACAACAGCACTACTATTAACCTCCAAATGTTAGGTAAAGTTTGGAAACGAGGAACAGAATGGTGTCACCAACCTGGTAACTCTCCAGAGACCACCAAGTCAGTGGTGCCACAGGCTGTAACTTGAAAACCTTTTGCTTTGGAACCAACACCTCCCAGAACTAGTTAACTTGGTAGATTAGTGAAGAGTAGCAATGAATGAATGAAGTCTAAGACACCCGGTTCCACATAAGCATAATTAATGTATCCAACTATCATGCTTAGGACTGACATTATCTTGGAAAAACTCCAAGGGTCACAGGCGTGATACAGGAAAGGAAGCTACAGAAGGAGCCACTGTATTTGCTTACTAAATCTACTGCATAGACTGCTGTCAGTGGATTTTGTTCCAAGAAACTATACAAACAAAACAGTCTTTACAGACAGAAGAGAAGGAAGGGGGTGGGAGAAAGGCAAGAAGGATTTGATCTCGTGATCTCTAACAAAGTTGAACAGCTGAGCCATTCACAGACAATGTCTGTGGAACTCACGAGTTTTCCGAATTATTGTGACAAACTTCAATTTCACAACTTGGAGATGAAGACTACCGAGATTATTTTTTTTTCTTTTGAAAGATGTCAAGCAAATGCCACAGTTTGTCATTTAGGCATGAGGATGTCAATGAAAATAACACTTATATTTTGTTAAGCTGTTTGCATTATGTGGTATATTTTCCATCTTTTTTTCCAAGTTAAAAGTCATTCACTCACTGTCTTTAATAGCTTTCCTAATGGAATAAATGGACAAATTTATACAGTCATCTTTAAGACTGATGGAGAACTTGAAACAATCTAACATATGGTTTTTCACATTACTTACTCAAATCATTTCAGTTTAACTAGTACACTTAACCTATGTTCTCTCTGCACAGAAAAATAAATGTTAAGCATAAAAAGGTGTCTTCATCACAAGACTTCTTCAATTTAAGACCGCATACACTGCAAATGTAAGGGTGTCTAAAGACTAAAAAAAAAATTCCTCTTCAGTCAGCTGTAGAAGTGACAAAAGTGCCAAAGAATAATCAGTTTTCATTATATCATTCAGCTATGCTGACTTGCAGAGAAATTTAGCTAATATACCCCCAAATTGCTACTTTCATATCAGACTTGAAAGTCTGTTTGTAGGTATGACTCTTCTAGGAGTCACTGAAACCCAGCCTTTAACCTTTAACTAAATTAATTTTGTACAAATAGGGTAAGTGCTAATGGCTCTCCCAAAGTAGTGCTGAAAAAACACTTTAGACAGAATGCTCAGAAGTTCTGGTAGATGGCAAAATTCTGCATACTGCCAATTATTAATTGAGGCTTACTTTACAGAATTAAGCTCATATCCAAGTGTCTTTTGTAACTCAAACTGTCTGCAACGAGGCTTTAGCATGTGATTCTGCTGCTGATTACCTTCCCAACAGCTTTAATTGTTTTACAGAAATACTTTTTTCCTTCACTTGTTATTATTAAGGAAGCTCTCGGTATTACTACCCTGTTATTTGTCAGTTCTCTGTAACAAAAAATTGGTCTTCAGCAGCAGCATCACACAACTGCAAACTGCTAAGGATCACTAAAAGAGGTTGCAGTAATTAGTAATCATAGTTACATATATATATATATATATATATACAAACTTAGATATTTTTATATATGCACAAGCATATATACACACACACATATATATAAAAACATAGACCTAGCCCTTCGACCAAATATCCGACTTCATAAAACCCTTAAAAAAAAAAAATCCCCCAATTTTTCCCACCTCCACACCCACCGTGATATGCTTAATTCATCTGTAGATGTCAGAATAGCATATCCCTCCCTCCTTCAACACATAACCCTGACCCACTTCACTGCAGCAAGCTAGTGAAACAGGCTCCAAATATTTCACTCTGCAGCTGGTCGTTAAGCCCTAATAACCAAGGGAGGTTGAAGTCACTCTCTAATCTCCTAATGTGTAAGAATCAACAGAGCTCCCCTTTGAGCACCCAGCCTACGCCAGAGCACAGAACAGATTGTGTCAAATGACAGCTGCTTTCTGGCAGAACACACAGATTCCCTACCAAGAAAGGGAGGCAGGAAGCATCACTCAGTTGTTGAAGAGGTTGCCAGCTTTAAAAAAAAAAAAAAAAAAAAATTTATATCAAATTATACAGGCACTCAAACAAGATCTGCGCAGCACCCAGAGCACTACGTTGATGTACTCTGTTGCCACCTCCTCTTCCATGTCATGTGCCTTTCGTGGGGTGGACATTTCTCACAAGGACTATTTGCCTGTGTATCTGAGTGGTGCTCAAGATACGGCTGCTCCACAAGGACTATTTGCCCATGTATCCAAATGGTCCTTAAGATGTTATGACTGCTCTGTGAAGACAAATAATAAAGCTTTGTCCAACTCTCTACTAAAATCCAGTTTGAAATCAGATGTGATACAGATGCTCACTTCTCTTTAAAAAGAATAACTACATATTATGGCACAAAGGGTCCACACATGTCATTAAAAACAGTTTCATAGCTCTATCTTCTAACCCACTTGTGAAAGTACTATTTTAATTTGAAAATTGCCTCTACATACAAATTAAGACCACTCACAGTTTAATTAAAGAGGTTTCTGAAGGTACATAACCATACTTTTCCAGGCAGCCTTAATTTTTCACAGCACAAGGTTAGAATGTTTTCAACACTGTATTTGTACTTCTGGGCGTATTAGGTTCCAAGCTGGGGGGAATAAAATCTAGCCCAAACACCTTTCCCATTAAGGATAATCCTGAACTTTCTGTTGTAGAAATAAAGAAGTTCCTCAAGAAAAACTTGCAAGCAAATCACCAACATTTTTTAAAGGGTTATTTAAAAATTACGACTACAACTTGACACCTTTTACATTCATATACTTTAGCTGTATGATTTAAGCCCTTGTTGGGTAGATTTTAGCACTGCTTAAAAACTTTGTCAACATGTTTGGCATAAGGCAGGCTGTAACTAACTGCTACATCAAACAGTTTTTTATTATTTTTGCAAGTGCTCCATACAGACCCGAAGGCTTTTTACTGGCCAGCTTCAGCAGGAGGAAGAAAGGGATGGAAAAGGGTCTGGAATTAAGTATTTTTAGAGGAAATTAACTGTCTAGATTATTTGTTATTCTGAAAGCAGAATGTTGTATATATCAGACTTAAACCAGTTCTGAAGCTACGTGGTTGGTGGACAATGTTAAAGCGCAGACTGGAATCCTCCAAGAACTCAGAAATGGCAAAATGGGTGTAACCTAAACACACCAGACATTAACAGTTTAATTTGTGGATGAAAGAAAAGTTCCAACCCTTCAGAATAAACACACCTACAAACAGATGCTGTAATAGGAACAGTTTTGCAATACAAGATAATACTAATAAAACAGGAAGCACGGTTACAAAATCCCCTCTTGTATGCGTCCTGATTACATCATGAATTCAAGATTATAAATTATTGTCTTTACTACTTCCTCTAGTGATTTACATTCTGTTTACCAAACAGAAATAGCACACGAAGGTTTTGTAACAGGTGTCCTACTCCGGGCACCTCTGCCGACCAGTTGCTGCAGGATGCCGATGGAGATGAGGCGCGCCAACGGAGCTCCGATCCAGACCCTGGGGCTACGCAGCCAAAAGCTCCTGCTGCTTTTGAGATGTTGGTGGCTGGACAGACATTTTCTTTCTCAGCTATGTGATGACAATGCTAGTTTTTCATTTGTGTCCATGAATGCTCTGTGACTCAGTGCCAGATTGTAACTGCTCTCACAAATATTCCCCTCTAGACTAAGCGCTTCTACATCAGGTCTCCATTCAGATCAGGCTAGTTTAGTTGCTATCCTTAGTTCTGGGTCTCTCCAGCACAAGCACACATAAATACTTCAGTTTAAAGTCAGAAATTCCTTCTCATCTTTCACCACCTGCTGTACAAAAATACAGCCTCTCAGCCTCAAGAAGCCACATCTCTAGATATGGGTTATGACCCTCCCTTGCTACAAAAGTCCAGCCTTAAGGGATTTCAGTTTCGTCCACCCTCCTGCTTCCCCTCGAAGTTCTCCATCTCCTCCCACTGGCTGAGACACATCCACATCCAAACCTCCAAGGCAGGCTCCCTGTCAGGAAGCAATGCACCCGGCAAAGAGCATCGAGAACGACCCCGTCCCATCCCTGCAAGACTGCACCAACAAATAGTCTCTTACTGGAAAGCCTGACAAAACTGAACAAGCCACGGGAAACCTACTGACAACATCTTGGACCTGAGCAGGTTTTATTCTAACACAAAGCAGCCTTTAAGACCATATCCCTGTATTTATTTATTTATTTTTATTAGGGAAGTAATAATGACCTTTGCCCAAATAACCTACAGGTCTCGTTAACTGCACAGTGAAAGGGGGAAGTGTTTAATCTTTTTACACGTGAGAGCGGCCTAGAAACCACTCTCACACTTAACGGCTATTCAGAAAGATCATTAAAAACTTCTCTAATCAGCCACAGTGTAAAGATATTATTTAATCTGTGACCTTTCACAGTTCTCAAGGTAATGCCTTTACTTAAAACCTAACCAGTAACGTACTGAACGTGCAGGATGGTGGTGCTTAAGAGATCACAGCAGAACATACATCCCTGAACGATTTCAAAACAAACGGGAGAGAACAGTCTAAAAGTGACTTTGCTATATTTAGGAATAGCACAATCGATACAATACAGACAGCAACTCCACAAATATAACTCGGGTCAGTCGCAGATGCCTGAAGGCAATACAACTGCAGGGAAAAAAAAAAAAAACAACAAAAACAACAACAAAAAAACAATCTGATAGCATAAGGTGGAAAAATTCTAGTAAAAGGGTCTGCCAAACAGAAAAGAAAAGCTTTCTTTCTTTCGAGATATTTTACCAAATTTCTATACAAAGTCTAGCAATCTTTTAGCCATTCTTCACATCTTTAGCTTAGTATTAGTTAACATGAGGTTGTTGCACAGTCAAAAACGTTCACGTGATACCACACACATGCTCAAAATGACAGTAAAAAAAAAAAAGCGATAATCTAACAACCTCTGCAATAAAATAATTCTGACTTTGCAGCTCAAAGGGGTATGTTGCATTATAATCTGGATGTAATCAAATTTTTGGTGGGATTGTAAATCACTACAAAGAATAATCTGTCTGGCTGTTTACACAATTTAAAAGAATACTGGTGTCAACACCCAAAGCTTGATTTTCATGTTAGTGTGAACTCCTGCATCTGTGACTGTTTGCAGACAAATTTGTCATCTTTATTAGTCAGACATTCTGGAATAGTCAAGCATTGTATTTATTAGGTGTCCACAAATTGAAACTCCAAAAGATGTTCCTAATATAATAAAAGTTCATAAATGAAACTGAAAATATAAACCCAAAATCTCCATCCAAAGATCTATCATCAGATTGAAAGAGGTCTATGGAAACAGTACTGTGGGATTTTACATTTACTGTCTAATAACTTCTGTATCAAACACATTCCCTTCATGATAAAATTTGTAATAATTTACATGGCCATGAAACAAGCAGATTTGACTACTTATGTAAAGCACCATTCTGGCATGCCCCCCCAATTAAAGAGATACATCGAAATAATCTTTATCACCTCATTTTAATATGTGCAATTGCATCAACTGGAAGAGAGGAGCCACAACAGGGGAGTGCATCTGTTTCTAAATATTTGATTGGATATGGTTTAGTCTGCAGCCCAACCCTTATGAGAAGAGGTGCTCTTACTAAATAATAAGAGTCCTTTATACATGCTGTTGCACCTGCTCTTTTCCATGGAAAATACATTTATTCTTCACTCCTAAGACATCTCCAAGCTGCAGAAGCAAGAGTAAGGAACATAGATTTGGTGCTCCAGAACGTAATACCCAAAAATCCATGACTGTGGGTTGTGGGGAGTCACTAATTCAGTGCATTTAAAAGGAATAATTGTACTTAGTTCGTAGGCACACGTTTTTCTTGTTGCCACTATATCTGAAATGCATTTAGCATGGAATCAGCTGAACAACTGTATGTGTATTTGCTACACCCTTCCTTATGCATTACACTGATTAGCTACAACTTATTTCTACATAGATACAGATGGACATTCTTTTGTAGCTTCTAGATTAGATCATTTTAAACTTTGAAGTAGTAATCTGAAACTTCAATTAAGTTTCAAATCTTAATAGCTTCTCAAAAAGATTTGAAAACCTTCTCATTCATAACCTCTGCCCTCCTTTCATGGCAATAAGCCCCCAGATCCAGGGCAGCATGTTCAAATAACCGAAAGGCATCCACATTGCTTCCTTACATTTCTCACTTTCTGAACTGTAGTAGTATCACCAGAATGCCAGAGAACTCAAGTATTTTCAAATACTCAGAAAGAAGTTCTTCTTGAGAGCCCTTACTGGTGACCTAGCTCTGCTCCCAGGGAAAATAGAGAGACTTTTCTTACTCTATTGAAAAAAAAAAATCCATGGCTCAACTCAGGAAACATACTTCTGTAAGATTACTTACAAGAGAGAGAGTACAGAGAGCTTTCCTCTGACCTGAGAAGCCAGCTAAGAGCTTCATCTAATCACTCCCTAATGCTGCTTATTTTTTCACTTACTCCAAATATTATCCAAGAGTTCTGCCATGAAGCATGAACCATAATCACTCTCCTCCTACAGAAGAAAAAAGAAGAATTTTCTCCTCCAAAGAGGAATGACCAAGATAAAAGACACATGAACTATTTAAATGAAGATTATACTTCATGAAGAACTACCCAACGAGGGTTAGTAAGCCCTAGAACTACAAAAACGATCATTCGATTTCTGAGTTACAGCATTTATTAATTGTAGACAAATCACTCATGAAACTTGTCTAAGAAACCGTGATATGGCATGTGCTATCATGCAATAACACAGGGCTGTGGCTGCATACAGAGAACAAACCTCAAATAAAAGAAATCAGCACACAAGGTTATTTTAAAATCAGTCTCAAAAAAACACAAACACATTTGAGGACACTGGTAACAACGCATCTTTGTATTCATTTTAATGGTTCCTCACATAAAAGGGCACATTTCTTTAAGAAAAGCATTTTTGTTTGTTTGTTTGGTACAGAGAATTCCTGGAGGGGAGACCACCACTTATAGCAACACTAGTCACAAGTGTTCTCAGCTCCCAAGATCATCCCTCCAACCAAGGAGAACAACAAACAAAAACTTCATCTGCCAAAACCAGCCAAGTCATTTCTATTGTTAATTTCTTTTGAAGTCGATGACACTGCAGCCTAAGGCAAATATTAACCAATTAGTTCCCACATTTTAGTCTTCCAAATAGCTATCCAGGTAAGATTTTGAGCTTTGAAAACACCTAAACCCACGTTTAAAAAGTTTGCTTTAACCTGATCCAACTAAACTATGACCATGATCAAGTATTACTCTAGTGCTGCCTTTCCAAATACAATAGCTGAAACTTGCAATTCAGATTTTAAAGGCTTTTTTTTTGTTTCCAAGGTAAGACCTCCATCTGTAGTTGTAATTTTTCTCCTCCACGTTATCCAGTATGCTGAACTATTAAAAACAATCAGTAGTAACCATCAACACAGATAACAGTGAATATCAGATGGCACACATTTGATTCCTATGATGCCCATAGCCCCCAAACACAGTAATTAAGTTCTTAAAGTTTTTTGACATTAATGAATTTTAGGATTTCATTTAGCTCCAGGAGTCTGAAGAACTGTAGTTTTACTGAAAACTGCATATCAAAGACACTTCTTCTGGTTATTTTTGAGTAACCACAGATACAGAAAATTTAAAAGCCTGTTTTTGTATTGCATTAAGTTTATCCTGCCCTTTTCAGATTAATTTAGGGCAGTGGAAATAAACTACTGAAGCTTCCTGATTAGTTTATTCCAGAGAGGAAAGAATCAGTCACTACTAAGACTTTCTACCACTTAGGTTACAGTAAGGATGTAGCAACTCCTCCTTGATCTTATTTAACTTATCTTGCTATCAATGTGTACATTCCCTTTATGGTTTACAATGGAACAAGAAGCATTTTTTTAATAATAAATAAAAAAAATCCTTACATGCATCCCAGCAAAAAAGCACAGTTCATCTCAGCCACACCGGCAAAATTATGTATTGCTTTGTCAATTTTCCCTAAGAGGGAAGTGCGTAACTTCCTTAAAAACAAAATTATTATTTATTTATTTTTTATAAACACCTGCCCCCGTCTCAGTCCCCCAGATCTCAACCCACTGACACTGGATGTTTTTTACTGTTCAAGCATGAAGAAAAGGTATCTGGAAGCAGTCCGCTTTCTGGCATACGGATACCTTGGAAATCAAATCACAGCGCGATCTGGCATTTGTGTGTGTGTGTATATATATAGTGGCTATTACTCACACCTTACTATGATAATATGACTTGGCAAATAGACGGAGTCAAATGCCTTCCCCCCCCTCCCCTCCGTGCTGCCCTGCTGTAATCGGTCACCAGAAGTTTGAAGCAGCAAGGGCTGCAAGTACGCGCACAGCTGGCCCACAGCCAGGCAAGGTCTGGGGAGGCAGAGCTGAGCAGCACACAGAAGTCACATGCAGCTAGAAGAAAAGCCTGCGAGGCTGCAGATTAGCAGCCTCCAAGAAAAACAAACAAACAAACAAAAAACAACAACATACCCAGACGGTGTTGGCCAGCTGAAATCTCGTCCTCAGCTTTCAAAGCGGTCTGTCAGACGCTAGCCCTGGCAGCATCTGAGGCCAGCAGCACAGCTCCGTTCGCAGGCTGCTCGGATAACAACCACAGGGCTAACAAGATGGGCTCAGAGAAGTTATTTTGAGTTGCAACAGCTAGTGCCTATCTTATCAAGGGAGCGGGATGCGCACAATCACCACTGTTAATTGCTTCACATCTTCTCGTGAGGGAACAAAAAGCATTTTATTCATGGCGCGTACTCACCAGTCACCCAGCTCAACTCCACACCTCTCCTTCTTCTCACAGGCAGCTCCACTGACACAGGTTTGAACCATAACTCTTGTTTTCCTGTAAAAATACCCACCCAGGCTCTTTCCTAGCAGTGACAAAGGACCCAAGTGAACCGCCATGTGGTGGCACTGCTCAAAGCTGCAGCCTGCAAAACAAGCCCTCCCTTTGTAGCCGAGGGCTGGGAAGCCCCCAGCTGCAAGCAGAAGGTGGCAAAGTACTTTGCACTTTTAACACAATCCTTGAGAGGCAGGGAGAAGTGTTAGAAACCACAACCAGAAGGAAAAGTGACATTGTTGAACCTTGGATGAAGCAGTGCTTCGGAGGCAGCAGCAGGGTGACGGAGCATGGCATTCCCTGTTTGTTCCACACAAACTCTCTGCACTTGGAGAACAAACTCAGATCCAACACTAAAAGCCATTGCCATAGTGTGTGGCATACTGAATATTCCTTACCAGGCGAGGTTAAGCATTGAGGGACAGCCTGACCTTGCTACAAGTTCAGATAAAGTCATAAGGCCGAATGAGGAAGCTTGGCATAAATAAATAAATACGCTGGTACTTGCATGACTCCTTATGCAGCTACACCTTGGCAGTGGATTGCTCTTAGCTCAGTCACCCAGCTATTACCAAAAGCAAAGAATGGTCATCATAAATCTTATTCTCCCATACTGGTGGCACCTATAGTTTAGGAACAATGGTCCCATCAATTTTCCACACCCACTGCTGTCTAACAAATACCATATTTTCCATTAAGTACTTCATGAACTGATTTAATATGATTCGATAGACCAGCTGCAATCCCATAGCCCTTTTGGACTACCGTGACTTTCAGAAGTCAGGCATTATGTTACTTATTTATCATTAGAAAACCCCACGTGCTGTAAAAAGGTACATACAGTACCTGACGATCAGTAAGAGGTAAAGAATGTGTGCTTTCCAGATCTCTAAACTACACTCTGGATCTTTTTTTTTTTTTTTTTTTTTTTTTTTAATAGTTTGGGTAGTGAATTGCTGAAGAAGCTAGTATGAGGCTTTGTTTCCCTCTAACACATGTATTACGATCTGTTCCCCCTCTTCCCAAAAGAAAACCCACCAAAAGGTTGCAGGATTTTTTTTTTTTTCCTGGCAATAAGACGCTGCTCTAACAGTGCCACACACAAACTGGATGAGCAGCCAACTGCTGAGTGGGAGGCTCATTAAAAAGGGCCATTTGCTTGCCATATGTCTCTTTCTTCTAGACAAGACTAATTCTAGTCATTAGAGCTCCAACCAGAAATAGAGATTAGCAAAGCCACTTTTTGTTAAAACGGTACCAGAAAAGAGCTTCAGTCCCACCACCTCTTCCTGCTCCTGTTCTCCATCGCCACCCAGACTGCTGCTTTGTCTCTTTCCACCACCACCACCACCTCCCTTTCATCCCTCTCCCTCCCCAGTACCGCTGTAGCATTTCCCCTGCTCTTTCCCACACCCTGCACGATGACTGCAGCAGTGTAAGCCAACAGGATCAGCTGAGCTCGTCTGCCACCGAGCAGCCTGCACACTGTGCTCCCGGCTTGGGAAGGCAGCACAAACACATCTGCTCCCAACCGTGCACCCAGAGCAGCTCTGGTGGGCCTTCAGGTCCCCCCTGTGCATCTCCAGCAGCGTGGGTATCACCACAGCAGCGGGGAAACACGGGTAACTCAGAGGCATCCATAGGATTGCTGCAACTGTCAATTATCACAAATAAGTGTCAAAAAGAAAAATTAAAAAATTAAATAACAACAACAGAAACAGCATAGAAAATCCACCCTAGGATTTCAAGTACATCTCTAAGCCTCTTTTTTAGATTAAGACAAGGCAGTTTTTCAGATAGGAGCATATGCACGCTAGATCTTATTATAAATGTCAGTCTCTTCTATTTACATACTGTTTTAAGACACTGCCAGTCTGAAGTCAAATTCGGGTTCTCCATCAATTTTCAGTTAGCAAGTTTGTCTAAATTCCTGTTATGTCTCTATAGCAACTGTCCTCCTGGAGGATCTGAAAGTGCTTCACAGGAAAACCGATACCATGCACAGCTACAAGAAACGACCACCTCACCCATCTAACATCTCAGCAATGTCTAGAGAAGCCGAGAGCTGATTTATTGTCACACTGAGACTCCAACTCATAGTATTTCTCATCGCACACCACAGGATACACTGCTCTCCCTCCCCTCCTCTGTGTGAGGAGCACATCCTTCCTAGTAGCTGGATCTGGGTTTCCATGTCACACCCCTAGTAATCTCTCAACTCAGACACCAAGGTCAAAGGCAGCACTGCTTCATTTTTCTTTGGCGATGCCATTTGTACAGCAAGCGTCACAGTGTCGTAATTCCCCACCCCTACTCCCCTTTGAACCCCAGCAATGAGCAGGAACACAGTAGCTAAAGAACTGGATTATGCAAGCTCCCCTGCACGCCCATCTCACCAACATTTCGTTTTTCCTATCAAGCTTTGCAGAAGTCCCACTGAGCCTACACAGCCCTTATTTACATAGCAGGGGCCTGGGCAGCGTTTTATCAGAGATGGTTTGTATTTTATCAGAGATGGTTTCCCCAGTTGCAACTTCCTCCTTCCTTTCTCCCCCACAGATATACATCCCATACTCGCTTCTGCTTAAAAGTTTATTAATGCAAAAATAAAGTAAAAAATTTTCTCTTCCAGCAGAAGATGACAACCGTGGTTCCCATCATTTCGATGAAGACCTTCAGAAACCTTCAGGTGTGACTGTGCACCCTAATAGCCTGTTCCTCTTCTTTTCTTCGGCACGTGTGCAGCCACTGTGACAAAAACAGGACCTTTCACGTGGCGAGCTGGTCCACACACCTGCTAGGAGAGGGATCAGGTGAGCACGGTGCTACAAGGCAACAGTGAACAGCCTTGAATTGTTCCAGCCACCCAAAGGCAGCCAGCCCTGGCTGGCTATTCCCAGTCTATTGCAGCATGAAATTCGTGTGAGATGGACCAGAAAAGGTTGAACAAGTGACAAAGAGACTGCAATGAAGGTGACTCCCCTGAAAAACATAACCTTTCTGGTAGATGGTCCTTTTTACTCCATGTAGGCTACGGTGGCTTACCAGGCAGGCATTCCAAGTTTGAGGACCCTCGTGAAAGCCCCCATACCATATATACAGGTGCTTTGTGTTTCCTTCTTTGTCCTGGCTTTGCTTTCCTTTGGGATCAAACCGCACACTCTGGTTCACAAGAAAAGTTAAGTCCCATGGCAGAGGAAACAAGGCACAGGCTGCAGTTTCCAGCTGTTGCTTAGGTCCCTCAGAAGTAGAAGATAATTACCTCTGTTGCTCCCAGTCAGGTAAAAACGGTCACCTTTACTATTAGCTTTAATAGCTTCCCCCCTCCCAGCACACCCTGGAAACAAGTTAATCTCTGCCACCTGAGAAGAGCGAGTCTCCACACAGCGGTTCACAGCAGAGAAAAAAGCCAGTTCTTCCACTCCTCGAAGTGTCAGAGCTCACAGCAGTGCCTTTCCCTGACACAGCAGAACTACCGCCTTGAATCACAGGCTAAATTAAACACACAAATTACATTCTCCATATAAACAGAGTTATACAGGGCTTAAATAGCACGGTTTTATTTTACTGTTGGCACCAATAGGTACAGTAGTTCAGCCGAAGCCCAAGCCGTCCGTGATGTCAGTTGCTTTAATAGGCAGCGCTGACGCGACCAGTGTTCGCTCCCAGACATGGAGTGTGCTGGTTTCCATGGGGAGGATGCTGACCGAAGAATTCCTACCACACTTCCTATCAGTTGTTTTGAGCGGCAAATACTGGCTCCAGGGAAAAAAATAAATGCCTTTTGGCATCCCGAAATTCACAAGATGACATCATCCTGTGCAGCATTTTTCTCTGCTGCTCCCCCCAGAGCGCACACAACCTATCGAGAACCCTGCTGCAGATTCCTGCCAGCTGGGCTGTGTATTTAAGGAAGGGAAAGACATTCATATTTTCTGGCTTGCTTATTTGCCATGTTAGCTCAGCTACAACAGTTCCTCTCCAAGCCTGAGGAGCAAAGGGACACTCAGTCTATAGGATCTCCTAGAGTAATCGCAAAACCTGACGGCAATTTCTTCCATCCCAAATTCCCATGTAGATTTAGACTGTGCAACAAGTCAGAATATCAGCAAAAGGAAAAGAGGGGACAAACCTGAGGCAAAGTAAAACTATGTGCAGAAGAAACAGCCAAATAAAGTTATTTTTGTTTGTTTAAAAAAAAGTATACAATAAAAAGTATACAATAAACCATATCGCAATCCCCTAAACATTAAGGATTGTACTTCTCCGCAAAAATTTTAATCTGTGACCAGCATGCAGTACGATCCAGGTAAGATTAAGAGTCATGTGACAGTCGAAATGGTGACTGCATCATTCTTTGCAAGGATTTTACAGCAGTCATGCGTGCTTGCTTTCTTCAGTCTGCACCTGCTGCTCTAGTCATACAAAAGCACAGAACCCAACTTCATGCACTGGAGTTAAGAGATTAACAAAAGACATCATTATCGAGACAAACTATCAACTCAAAACATACCAGTTTTCAGCTGAAAGTCTTTTTTAAAAAACAAACAAACAAAAAGCAAACAAACAAAAATTCAAGTTTTGCACAGAAGAGAAGGTAAATGTATTTTACAGATTAAACTGTGACTGTGCCTTTACAACTGACTTCTCTTCATTCTCTTCTTTCATCAAGGGCCATCCATCTTTGAGGCCAGATAGATGGTATAGAAAAGTTAGGTGCCTATATGAGTCAACCACGTGCCCTCATGGCCAAGAAGGCCAATGGTATCCTGGGATGCATTAGGAAGAGTGTTGCCAGCAGGTCGAGGCAGGTGATCCTCCCCTCTCCACTCAGCCCTGGTGAGGTCTCACCTAGAGTGCTGGGTCCAGTTGTGGGCTCCCCAGTTCAGGAGGGACAGGGAGCTCCTGGAGTGAGTCCAGCAGAAGGCTACGAAGATGATCAGGGGAGTGGAGCATTTCTCTCATGAGGAAAGGCTGAGGAATCTGGGCATGTTTAGCCTGGAGAAGAGAAGACTGAGAGGGGATCTTACCGATGTATATGAATATCTTAAGGAATTGCATCAAGAGGATGGAGCCAGACTCTTTTCAGTGGTGCCCAGTGACAGGACAAGAGGCACAAATTGAAACACAAAAAGTTCTGTCTGAGCATGAGGAAAAATTTTACTGCGAGGGTGACAGGGCACAGGCACAGGTTGCCCAGAAAGGTTGTGGAGGCCCAGAAGGCCTCTTTCTCTGGAGATATTCAAAGCCTGCTGCTTGGACCTGATCCAGTGAAATGTGCTCTAGATGACCCTGCTTGATCAGGGGCGTTGGACTGGATGATCTCCAGGGGTCCCTTCCAACCTCAGCCATTCTGACTCTGTGATATATTATACAGGCATGTACACACACGCGTGCACGCACTCTTCTACTTTAGGAAAACTAGTGTGAATTACAGACTAGCTTCTCTCTTTGAGCTTCTAATTATCCTTCAAGTTTTCTAACAGTATGGTTAAACCTGCCTAAAGATCTACTTCAGGGTAGGAAAGGATGAAACAGCTTCGCACTTAGTTCATGTCTTGTTCCCAAATGACGCCTAAAACAGACATTTTTTCCACCTATCCCACTCCCAGGATGCAGGAAGGAGGTATTATGGCAAAGAACATAGGGTCCTGCTTTGCAGGTGTATCTCCATCTCCAGCTGTCCTATCTGGAAACCTATGCACATCCAGAAATGCTTGTCCCTCCCCAGCTTAACCAGCAGGAGGTTAACAACCAGGTAGGCTGCAGTGCTCACGTACCTCCTCCCTTTTAAAGCCTTAATTTACAGCTCACGGAAGAAGAGAACAGCTTCCTCTTGGGAACTCAGGAGCCACGTTTCCAGCTTCCTTGTAGCCAGTACTTTGGGTTGTCTCAAGTGGTTGGAAGCGTGGGAGCAGACCGGAACCTCCAGCATAGCCCTAAATACACCCTGAAATTTGGCATGGATTAGCCTTTTCCCCTGAGCTTCCTAGCAGTTGTGTTAGGCAACTTTTAAGAGCACTTCAGCCTTTCTGTTGCCATGCAGATGAGCCCAGTGCTCCACCGTACCAGCCAAGAGCTAGGGCAAAGTAATTCAAGCAATGCTGAGCAAATCCTGTGTGATTTAGCCCATCTCCCAGTCTTCTGGGAACCAGTTTCCTGGCTGCTGTTCTAACCTTCCCTCAACTGCAATCTTTTAAGAAGTCATCCTCCCCAGTTAATTTCTTTTGTATAAGCCTCTGGAGTTCTCTCCTAATTGATGCAGCTCCTATCAGTTTCTTTGCTGCCCCCAGAGATCTGAAGCAAACAAACAAAAACCTCACAGTGAATGCTTCTAAGGTCACAGCTGAATTTCAGCAAGCTGCTAGTTTGCAGACTTGGAGTAACAGCCAAGAAGCGTGCAAGTCTGAGAAGAACATGTGATACTTCAAATCAGCAGTTGTAAAAGCTGCAAGTTTTCCTCTCTCCTCCTACTCCCTTTCCCTCTCACCAATAAAACATGAAGTTCAATGCCGAGGCAAACCTCGGGCTTTTTACAAAGGGTAAGGCTGCACTCAGAAGACAAAGTGGAGAAAAGGAAAACGGCTAAAGACAAACACCTCTTTCTGCCTAATATGCCACTGAAACACTATAGAAAAATATCACTATCATCACAAGTCTTTGTTTCTTTTGAGGCACAAAGCAAATCCCATGAAACAAATTAAATTTGATACAAACTTGAGTCTACAAAACACAAACTCTTCTCCCAGGTTGGAAAGGAGGACAGAAAAATCAGGTGCTTTTTCTCTGTGAACTTCTGGGACATAATCCGACTCTCCGTCCATCCCCGGCAGAGATCCCACCCCGTGAACTAACCTGACCTTTCGGATTGCACCACAGAGCAGCGATGGCTGCAGACTCCACAGCAGTTTCAGATGTTTCAGCTGGTCCAGGTAGCAGGACTGGAGGTGGATGGGAGCTCAGGCAGAGCTGAAGGGGGTTTCACCAATATGCTGAATATGAACTTTGATACTTCCATCAACCACCCTGGAAATCAAGTGAAATCTACAGATTCTGTAGGTGAGAGACTCCACAAGTCTCTCATAGAAATTAGATCGTATATATAGAAAGAGAGAAGCAGTCTGTGTCACGGTCTGCTAATTTTAATAAGGATGATAATTTTAAAGAAACTGGACACTGCAAAAAAGGCTGGCTGACTTCAGAGATGTGAAGTTGAAAGTACTTCAGAAGATTATCAGCAGTTCAACCTGATGAAGAATGGTACACTGCTGTTCCACTAGAAGCTGCATTTGAACTATCTCCCCACACAGAAGAGATATTTCTGATCCACAGAAATACCTCTGCGTGCATCCTGGGAAGCTGCCAGCACACGATACTAGAAAGCTAGTACTGTACATGCTTAGAACTAACTACTCGGGCTCAGGACATACAACTGCTCAACAAAAATCCATCCAGCATGAAAATGTAGTGTTAAAACACCTGTACATATTCTTAATAGGTAAAAAAAAAAAAAAGAGATTCTCCAATAAAGGTGGTCAGACAAAAGGGGAATATTTCATTAAAACTTTTGTATAATACTGCTACTTCATCTGCCTGGGTGCTGGTGGGCCGGGGAAGGATGATGGAACAGGGAGAATACGATCCTGGAGGTGTGAAAGAAATGGGAAATTTTTGCCAGAATTTTCTGTGCCTGCATTTTTTATCCTGTGACTTGACATTGCACTGATGGTCAATGGAGAAACATCTGCCAAAGGTTAAAAGGCACAGAAATGTAGAATAACAAACAGATAGGGCTGTGGTGAATCATGGCAAGTCTGACATCAGCTTAACTTTACGGTAAGTCTATGGAAGAAAAAAAAATAACACCATAAAAATTAAGAATATAGAGATTTGTTCATGTATGGAAGAGCAATTCGCACATTATTCCTCAATGACAGATTTAAAAAAACAGGAATATGAAAACAGTTGACAGACCTCAAGGCCTCGATTCCCTAGAATAGAAAAACAGAGTCTTTGGCAAGGAAAAAGAAGAGAAAAACTAAATAAGAAAACTAAGTAGATAAATACAGATTAAGATAGTTATTGCCCTGTCAGAGAAAGCAGGGAATGGTGCTCTGTGAGCAGTGTTTTGGAGACTGCTGTTCTCAGACTAACCAACAGAAGAGACAAACTCTGCAATACCCAGGCACTATTCTACAATGACACTTTTAAATGAATAAGGAAGATACATTTTTCTCTTCAGTTATGGGGATAAAAGGGTCGCAGTTCTCAGGAAACTTCACAAAATCAAGTATCTAGTGTTACAAGCCTCCTATTTCTGTTTTAAACCCATGAAGACCATATACTGGTGGCAGTGTTTTTATTAGCAGTACCTGTGAAAAAAAGCTTTCATACCTCTGACTGCTTTTAAGATCAAACAACCTTTTTGAAGAAAACAAAACGAAAACAAAACTTGAGTACTGGGAGGGGGGGGTTAAACGTGGGGGTTGTTTTTTGTCTTGGTTTTCTTCTGAGGACACACACTCATTAATCATTCACCAGCCCATACACACATGGCAGCCTGCCTCTTTCAGAGCTGCTGAATTCAGGCCCTGTTCTCTAGAAGCCGTATGCCGTTGTACAGCATAAAAGCCCCAGAACTACGTAACAGTTGGGTGCCAGGTTAAGTTCAAAGCAAAACACAAATTAAAATGCAAAACACATTTCATATCAGGGAGTGGTGTACCTGTTTGCTGGAGAGGACTCACCTGAGTAAGTTCCCTACTCCAAAGCAGTGTCCCTCCCTGTTTCAGCTCTCACCCACTTCTTTGAACTTAAAAGTTACCCCATCAGAGCTGTACTCCCCCACTTACACAAAAGAACAAGCTTACCTCTTCCTGACACCATCTTCTGTTTACAGTGAGGCAAAGGTGAGTAAAAGGGCCCTATGTCCATCACTACCCGAACTGAACTTAGGCCAGCAAAGCACCCCATCTGTCCCCAAAGGGATTCAGGCTGCCAATAGCTACCCTAAAGTCATTAAGCAATGAATGTTCACCAGTCTAGAGTCTGCTCTTCTCTCCAAAGCCATGAAGAGAGCCACAGAGCATGAATAAGCAGAACTAACATACCACTAAACACCTAACAGCGTTTGGCATCATCACACTCTTCCACATCTTGGGTAGAGGAGATTCAAGGGTTGACCTGTTGTCAACACCTCAAGACAACTAGGAGATGCCTAACTCACACCACACTTCAGCACTCTCCTGTGTCCATGTTCTGACCATCCCAGAGCAGGCAGCAGGCTTGGTGGCACTGCACAACTGCCTCAGAGGCGGGCATGCCTTGGGACAGGAGGCAGGAACTGCTGCTGCACGTTGCAGCATCTCAGGGAGTCCTGCAGCTCCGCAGCTGCAAAGGCAAGTTCACTCCTGAGAAGACCTGCAGAGAGAGCCTTCCTCCGTGCTAACAGGATGCAGCGAGGCACAGCCATGATTAACAAATCAAACTAGTAGGAACAGGTTTCAGTAGGATGTTCATTCACACTGGTTCAAAAACCAGAGAAGGGATTTCTGACTCATTCCCACCAGCTGCCCCACCTGGGGAAGGCTCACACGATGAGGCCGTGTATTTCTTCATGTAAAAGACATTAAGAAAGCTATCGGTATTCTTAGGCAAGCAGCCGGACAGGGCACAAGTGATTACTCTGTATTAGTAATTGTACACCTTCACTTTGTGGCTGGGAGGCATGAGGTCACAGGAAGAGTATTTCCAACACCCCGGATATGTTACAACACGGCACACCCTGGAATAGGGTGTTACTTTCTAGTGTCTTAATAGAAGTATTTTCTTTATTACTTGCCTTGTACGAACACACAGATGGCAGCACTGATGCAAGAGCTATTTCCCTCCAAACTCTGGACAAAGCTGATTAGAAGAAAAATAAGTGGTAGGGAGGCTGAATTTTTTTTTTTTTTTAAAGTCATCATTTTGATTGACAGAAGGGAAAACCCTCTAACAGACAGGACAAGAGGGCAAATGAACCATCAGTTACAACAACAGAGATAAGGCACTAGAAAACAACAGTAAAGGCCCTGTTATGATTTGATTAAACATGGGAGTATCTAGGGCAAAGTAACCTCAGTGCTGCCAGCTCATCCCACAGTATTTCTTCTTTCACTGCATATGGTCACCAATATTAGTTCAGCCTCTGAAAGAAAAGGCTGTGCTCTGTAGATAAGAGTACGGACATGCTCATGTCTCATTCCGCTGCCCTCCGTGCTGCTTTACCTGTACAGCAAGTTCAGGTAACCACATCCAGCTCCATCCAACTCCGAAGCAGTGATCTGCACCCAGTACAAACTGTGGCCACGTAGCACAGGCACATACAACAGCCTGAACCTGGGCTCTTTAGAGTCAGAGCAGGGGACCTCTGGGGCTTGAGCTGATAAAACCTCAGCTTAGGGATATGGTTTAGTGGGGACTGCTAGCGTTAGGTCAGAGGTTGGACTCGATGATCTTGAGGTCTCTTCCAACCTAGAAATTCTGTGATTCTGTGATTCTGTGATAACGCTTTTGGTTTGAGCTCTGTAGCCCCAGAACCTGACACAAGAAGGATCAGACATCACCTGAGGCCCATGGTGTTCAAGCCCTCTGACGGAGGCTTCAATCACTTTCAGTTATCACAGAATACATGCAAGCAGCAGCCACGAACGCCTGCAGCTCCCCACACAGATACCTCTGCACAGAGGATAAGAGGCATTTGTCTTGACAAGAAGCAGCACAGCAAACTTTAATTCTGTAAGATACCAAATTCAGATCATACAACAGCATTTTTCTGAGGTTACTACAGGAGACGTTTATCTGTGCTGCCTCAGCCTGAACTAGTGGTAACATTTGTTGTCAGCTGGAGGGTATAGATGATGCACACATTTCTGGAGTAGAAATTTAATATTAGGGATATAGTAGCAGGAACGATATAAAGCTAGCTCAAACAGCGAGCAGGTAAGGCCTTGTTAGAAGTATCAGGTGTGAATTACGGGAACTTGAGGAGGGAAAGTAAAGGACACCCAAGCAATGCCTGTACGCCGCAGTGGTTTGCCATGGACTCTTGTGAAGTCTGCTCTCTTACAGCAAGGCAGGAGACTACCAGGACAGTAATTTTGATCCACTCTTCATATCACATACACGTGAAGACCTCCTTTGTTTTAGGAGTCAGAAACACGTTAGCCATTCGTTTTTAATTACATGAGAATTGAACTTGATGCTACATTGACTTTAGCTTTTACTCTAAAGAGAAGCAGACTGGAAAGAGTATTCAAGAGGGAATGCTTAGACTAGCAGCTGTCATATATGAGTCTTCTCTGACAGCAACAGCAAAAATTAACTGTATGTAAGTCACCCCCAAATGAAACAACTGGGGTAGTAGCTTCCCAGTAACAGGACTGCAGAACAGAGGTTCTGCTAATGAAATTTCACATAAATGTGAAATACAGCATTTTCTTTCTTTAACAAGGCTTTATTATATTTAGGTCTAATAAATGTACCAAAACCCGATTTAGCAAATAGCAAAATAAGATTTACGTTATACTAGTATTTATATATGAGACTGATGACTTTGTGGTACTTAAACACATAATCTCAGGGGAATAAAATCAGTTTCAACTTCCCTTTCTGCTAAACAGTAACAACCAAAATGATGCTACGATCTGCTACTTTAAAATCTGGAGGGGAATTAAATTATTGTATTAAATATAAAAGAAACCTGGAAGGTCATTTAATAAATGTTTATGTTCAATGTCTAAAGACCTTTCTGGTAGGCAGTATAAGCAACAATGCCAACTGCATGTTTGTAGCTGATGTCTTACTTGACAGAAGTTTAAAGTGAAAGCGTGCAAAAAAAAAATCAGCAGTCATAATCCAAAACTTATAGGCAAATGTGTGTAAACTGTATTGTTGTATGAAGACAAAAATCCCACCCCTAAAACCAGATACTAATGGCTGAACCCCATAAAAACAGCTTGTCAACTGTTCCAGTTGTGTTTTCTTCAAAGATGGGAAGTTCTTGCATGTAAACGGAGGGCTGTGTCAGCGAGCTCACAAGGCTCTGGCCAGCTGAACATCCAGCCTTTTGGTAGCAGCACATCCTGCTCAGATCCTGTCCATGATTCTGGAGCGCTCCCACTGCCCAGCCTTCTCATGGCTTACCACAGAGCAGATGCCCAGCCTGGCTCCTGAGCTAGAAGCATAAATGTATCAGGGCAGTCCCCAGCCTAAGAAGCCTTCTGCAGCAGCAACATGAAGCGTGGCCGCTTTCTTGTGGGGTTCTGGATCCCAAAACCATGCTGTGAGGCACTGCACAATGCAGCCCTGACAACTCACTTAGCGTTACCTTACAGAGCCCTGTATCATATTCCACGACAGCATAAATTTTTAGTGTATGGAAGATACCTCTAAATGCTTTTGGAGGTTAGCACCCAAGCACCTGGTTGCAGTGCTCTTCTAGCTCAGCCTTCACATCCTTAGACACATCTCTCCTTTCTCAGAGGCAAACTTGTATTGCATGATCTGATACCTCAAGTTAGCCCTGAGCATTTCTGTGAGGTTCCTTTGGCAGCACTGGATCGCACCACTTATTTAGTATGAGCCTTTACTACATGGCAACTTCTGAAGTTTTCCTGTATTTTTGTCTCATAAATGAGGAGTTTACAGCAGGGAACTTTCTGGAGATCGTTTGACAGCAAAATGTGTTCTGTCAACTAAACACACTCTTCCTGCATTAACGCAAGCCAGGAAGAAAACCACATCAATGGCTTTTGCAATATCCTAAGGAACAGACTTTGAGTTTACATAGATATCAGCAAAATCAAGCCAAGCATGAACGAAACACGAAGAACCAGGAAACCCTGCCTCGCAGATCTTTGTTAAGTTCTTTACAAATTAAGAACCAAGCTTTAGTAAACCCCTTAAAAGTCCAGCCTTCTTCTACACCAAAAACCAGTTTATTTTCTGTTCTTCCAGGAATCAGTGAGAATTTTAAAATGCACCATTCAGTCTGAAAGAAGAAAGGTGTTTTTCTGGCCATCGCACTGAAGCTTATGGAGTCAGGAGGTGTGAAAAAAGAATAGTTACTAAGCACATACACTAGAAACTGCTTATACTAAAAAAGTTAAATTCATAGAATTTTAATGCCATGTACATTATGACGCTGTGTGCTAACAGACCGAAGTTTTTAAACATGTCTTAAAACATTTAACCTTCCAGAAGCCAGCTCCAAGGAAAAACAGTGCAAGTTCCATCACCGAAATACAGTGCATCACTGCAGTTGCAGCACTGGTGCGATTAAAGCAAATCTCAGTCAGCTCTCGTACAACTCATCCCACCCTCATTACACCAACATCTAAAAAAGAGACAGCAAGACAACTGAATTGATTAATCAATTGACAACTGGCCGTATGGAAGACAAAGAGAAAGCACAGTACTAAGCACACACCTTTGCTCTGTAGCCATGGCTCCTTGAGTTTACACTTGCCAGCCTTTTACATTTTTGCATCTTAACTGCGGCAAGATAAGTACATCCCAATCAGACAGTACTGCTCTATTCAGCTTGTCAATAAGGACATTAAGCAGTGGGAAGTTATTAAAATAATTTCTTAGGAAAGGAAAACTAATTTGAAATTGTAAAATAAATATTGATTAGTGGTGCCATACCTACCTACTGGGAACAACGGTATTATTGCATCATCCAAAAAGGCAGGCAGCAACAAAGAAATGTCAAGGAGCGCCCTGCAGTACTGTTATGAATGCTCCCTACCTTTTAACACAGATATATTAAAAAAAAGTAAAAATCTCCTCCAGCTCAAGTATGTAATTAATCACAACCCCCATTCTATCTATGACTGATATTTCAGTGCATTTTCAAACTTCCATACTTTTGCTACCATGTTCACAGATGAAAAAGGCTGGCAATTTGTTATGCTCAAATTAAACCCGATTACTCTACATAGCTGTGTTCTCTAAGCATGCTGCCCAATGACAAACATCTATTTAGTACCTCTGGGAGTACATCAGTTTCTCTTGTGCTCAGTAGCATTATCAAAAGGTCATGGTCACCGATACCAGAGACTTAGCTTCACTCCAGCAATTAAAGTGACCAATGTAAGTGGTAGGTGATTCACTCTCTTTGAATTTGTATTTCAAGTTAACAACAACTTTACCTGCATAATGTACAGGGATTTCTATCTTTGGCCCTATGACATAGTGGCCCTCCTCCAGGCTGTGAGCTGTGATTGTTGTCCACTGCCGACATGAATGAATCAGAAGGTAATCACTCTCTCGAAGGCCTTCTACAGTTTCTCCTGCAAAACAGATGTATTTTTTTTTAATTAATTACATATAGAATTAGGAAAACTTCACAAGAAGCATTTTATATTCTTATTACTGCACATTTTTCAGACATTTTGATATTTAAAAATCCAATTAAGTTTAATTCTAAGCAGTATTCATTTTGCAGTGTAAGCATTTTATCTTAAGAGAAACAAACCCAACACAACACAGTGCCTGCCTACAAGCACCACAGAGATGTACTCTTGATTACTCAGCAGCGGCTCTCAGGCTACTTTTTCAGTTTTCTGCATGAACAGACTTTTCATATCCCTGTTTATGTCTGCCTATCTCGCTTAATACATATACTCGAGACTTCTTAACTTTCAGATAAAGGAAAGCTATAAATAAACATATCAGTTATGAGGTTTTGGAGGTATCAAGAGGAAAGTACCTTTTTGTATGTTAAAAGATCGGCACCACACTAACCTATAGCCACCTGAAGCCAAACCTTGTTCATCACTACTAAGAAACTGGGTACCTAACCTGCAGATACAGCGATCTCAGCTCTGTCACTAGGTAGTCAGCTGTTCGCATATATCTAAAATTAATTAAGGGGGCTTATAAAAAGATGGAAGGCAACTTTTTGCTCGGTCAGATAATGATAGGACAAGGAGGAGCAGAGTGGGAAATGTTAACACACCAAAGTCGAGATAAATGAGAGATAAATGCAACCCAGAGCCCCCACAGATCATGCCTACCTCACCCCTGCAATGCCCCTTCTCATGCTCTGGTGCCTGCCAAGTCCATCCCAAGCACCACAAGACAGAGGGCTCTCCTTTATACGTATCTGTCCCAAATCTTTTGTATTTCCACAAGCACCTTCCTCTCCTCCTCCACTGACTGCAGTGCCTAACCTGGACAACACTGCTTCACTTGGCTTTCCAGTGACTGCAAGGGCCACGTTAGACTATTCAAAGTACTAGATATACATACCAAGGATGATACAGGCGCAAAATTTTATAGAGCAGGGGATACCATAGCAGAATGCTCTCCTGCATTCCTGGTCTTTCACATACAGACTACAGGACACCTTTCTCAAGGTGTCTTGAAAGCACTCACATGAACTTTCAGAAACACTTGGTAGACACTAACCACAGGCCAAGAATAACAAAGCTTTACTTTTTATTTTTGCTCTCCCCCACCGACCCTCTGCTGTTGCAGCCAGAAATAAAGCATTCGGTTTAGCCCTGGCATCACATTTGGACAAAACCCATTCCCTTCAGCTGCCGCAGCAAACTGCACTTCTTCCTCCCTGTCCTCCCATGTTTTTAAGGCAGAGGAAGAATCAGGCTTTCTGTCTCAAGCAGCAGACGTTTCCCCGCTCGGGCTCGACACCAGGAGAGAGACTTCCCATTGTGCTCCTTCTGCCCACACCAGGCAATCTTTTCCCCCGCGTGCGGTGGTTACTGCACCCTCCATTCCTGCCTGATTTCATGCTCTCATTCTATCAAGAAATGCCCTCCTACACGAATCAAAACACGGCAGCTGGCGGGTGTGAGAACTGCTGGATTTCATGTCAGGAGAGACCACTGCCACCGACTGCTCTGCCACCCGCGGACCGCCAGGTTCTGGCTGATTTCTGCAGAAACGTGGATGGGGGTCACCTAAGGGCAGACCCGTCTCAGGGCTTCCCAGGCTCTGCTAGACCTTAAAACAAGTTGTTCCCATTTTGCACATGTGGGGCTTCAACTTAAAGGAGTGGGTGGGCAACCCCAAGGCACATGGAGCTCATCAGTTCCAGTTACTCTTTGCCCCGTGGAGGTCCCATTTCCAAATTTGCTCCTTTTTGACAGTGCAGCTTCCAACAACACAAGCACAATATTTCATGAGCTGGTTTCCAAGAGCTATTTGGGACCATGTCTCCACACCGGCACCCTCACCGTGCTGGGAGCATGGAGGGGACCTCGGAAAGCCTAGGGCTGAGTGACAGAAGGGCCAGGCAGCACAGGAAAGCTCTGCAGTCCCTCCAGTATCTGGAAGGACGGTCAGGTACTTGTTAAAGGAGTCACACACCTGCTACATTTCACCAAATCACCTGCCTTTGAGCATCTTCTGCTCTCTGCTCACAAGGCGACTCCTAATAGATATAAAAAGTCTCCTCGTCTTACTGCAGCACAGTCGAAATTTTGTCGGAAAACACAATGATAATAATACATGGTGTTACTTCAAACTCCTGTTTCAGTTCAGAGACTTACGCTCCTGCTTTCTATAATCCATGGCAACAAGTAATTATTCCATCCCACAACAAAACAAAACCAATGACACCTAAGGGAAGAACTAGTATTTTACTAGTTTCACTGACAATGGTAAACAAATTTTGAAGAAAATACAAAGCATCTCTGGTATGCTTTTCCATGCCTTACAATTTGTAGTTGTAATTTCAGGCCATTACCTAAAGAAAGGCTGAATTGTACCAGCCAGGATTGCAGGGAAATAATTATAGTATGGGTCATCCTCCAAGAGTCTGAGAAAGACGTTCTCAGGAAAAACAACAACAAAAAAATACCCATTATGAAAAGGAGCTTCCAGCCGTGGCTCACAAGCCATGATCTGCTTAAGTGGTTACTCTGAAAACTGGGTGGGACAGGTGAGTGTAAAAAGATATTACCAAGGCAGGCCCACGAGTGACTACCTAATGAAGTCTGCAGCTGGAAGTAGCTGCATTTTTTTTTCCTGTTTGAACCCTGGAAACCACAATTCCTGTTACAACAATCATTCGCTCACGCTGATTAAGTCGGAAACGAGTTCTGCACTTTGCCATGGAGCTGGAGCGGAGGAGGGGGGTGGATGCAAGCCTCCTGCACAAGGGCAGGTCTGTCAGTACCACGTCCTGATATCCTGTAGCTGTGGGTGGATCAGCTGCCTGGGGTGGCTTTATAGAAAGATGCTCCTTGTAGGGATTAATGGACTAGCAAAACCACAAGTACAAGGAAGAGTTGAACATGAATGAGACAACAGAGTGTGGCGGTGCAAGCTCTTCTGTTTTCTTCCGTTGACTTGCTCAGTGCCTTTAGACCAGTCTCCTCCTGGAGAGATGAACCTTTCAGGCAGGAGATGTCTCTGAAGCAGGCTGTGCTGCTCAGGTCCCGGCTCAAGCACAGCCCAGGCTTCGCCCTCTACACTTCTCTCAGCAAACCGTACCTTGCAAAACAGCCACACGCATCCAATCTGATCTTCCCCCGTCTCAGTAGCGCAGGTTATGCAAGCCTTTCATTAATCACATTTCAGCTATGTGGGAGAGAAGTCAGCAGGCTTCCCATCCACAAGCTATGCAACTCGGTTCTCACCTATTCAACATCCTCCTACACGACTGCTTACATAAAGCCAGACGCCATGAGAAAATAGAGCACAGGCCACTCATCTTTAGTAACAGTTTTGTCTCTTATGATCAAATATGGATTAGCTGTATCTCCTCACCCTCTCCTCCCCACCCCGAATGCCTGCAATATAATTAAACCACTACAAAGAATCTACAGGCAAATACTTGAGTACTTTTTTTTCTCCCAAATAAAAGTCAGAAGCAATGAATTATCACATGCATTTCCCCACCCCTCCTCAAGTTCCCTACCTTTCCAAAACATGAGTCACCTATATTCATAATAATGCCCGACACTAAGAAACCCATGATTCGCTAACAGCGTGTAAATCCTAAATAAAGCATCGGCACCCAACTGTGCCTTGCAATAAGAGCCTCACACCTCTGAGCTGGGAAGTTAGCCGGTGTTCCTAAACAAGCTGTCATCCTATAAGCGCTGCGACTGAGAGCAGGATGCAGGCTATTTCATCACAGATCACCTAAGCAGCATCGCAACAGCTGCTCATTTATTCATTCTGAATCAGGCATGTTGCCATTTTTAGTTATATAATTGGCAAAACTTCATTTCCGCACAGTTCCTGAAAACCATAAATACTGCAAAGCACGCTGCTGTTCAAAGGCTACTGCAGAGGGAATGCTGACCACGGAAGGAAAATTGTTCACATGTTGGCACAGTTGAAAAACGAAATAATAATAATAAAAAAAGGTAATTGCTTAATCTAGATTCCCATGCTTATTAAATACCACCTACATTAAATGCCAATACACCTTTCATAATTCTTTCCAGTTCCAAAACGGTATCATCCGCGTTTGCCAAAGCTTGGCTCTGTCACTGTAAACACTCCACTCTCAGATGAACAGTTAAAAGCTGAGCTATCCTGCTCCCGGTCTTGCTACAATCTACAAGTTCAGAGATGAATTTCTGTTCTCACTTGCAGTTTTTCAGAACCAGATGAGGAAACAGTAGCTGGCTGCGTGCTGGGCCTGACCTTGTACGTGGCAATGCTGCGGCACACAAGGAAGAACCGACCTCCCTGCAAGCTGTAGTAACCACTTACCCTCTGAGGACGTGCACTTTTATTTCCTTTGGTATTTCCCAATTTCTAAATATTTAGGGTAAAGGCTCTGAGGTAGAGCTGAAGACCCTCCAGTATTGAAGGGTCTGAGCACTGCCATCTCTTCTTCACCTCCCTCTGGATCAACAACGGGCCAAGCTTTAAATAAGTCCCATAAAAGAAAATTCACCCTGGTTTCACATAGTCTCATTTGCCAAAGATAGCAGTGACTTTTCAACACTAACCACTAAAGAAAAATAATGAAACAAATGAAAAACATCAAACAAAAAACACCAGAAAAAAAAAAAAAACACAAACTTTTAGGGTTCTCATTCTAGTATTGAGAGGCTGACATTTAAGTCACTGCAGAATGTGCAGAATACCATGACTCATTCACTCACAGAAACTACACTTCTAAAAATAAGCAGCAATCTACACGAATATAAACATTTTTATAATGCCACACACTGCCATCCTGGCTGGGAGTTGACATCACTCCCTTTAAAACACAAGCTTTTCATCAGGAGGCATGAGAATAGTAGGTAAAGAGCGATTCAAAGAAAGAGGAAGTCCATGCAAGCTTCCATCAACATAACAGATAGCATTTACACATGCCAGATGAACTGGATACCATCAGCTCCTGCCAGGAAGATGGTTACGGAGACATTCCTCTCATCTCATTCATCACAGAGGACTGTAAAGCGAGCTTAATGCTGTCCCTTGCACATTAGTTCAAGCATGCAGAATCTGCTCTTCCTGGAACAAAAAGGCTTACAGAAAATAGCTCGTGACAATCTTAAGATCACTTCTGTGAAATAGGTGGTGAAGAAGATGCCTGCTAAACCCCAGGGAAAATTCATCAAGACTTGGTGCCATGTGTTTTCATTAAGTGTGAACTCCATCTGCATCCAGGTAACAGCTGCTGTACAATTAAGTGCATCACCCAGGCTGCCTTGGTCAGTTAAGTAGGTGGTGGGTTTTAATTACCCCATCTAATGTTCCACAATCACATAACATAACATTATACAGGAAAATCTCAGCAACATTAAAAATCACTTCAGTGGGTGCTCAGCCAGGTAACTACAAAAAGACACGCAAATGAGCAGCTTCAAGTGTCTCTCGCTGGAGCTTGTACCAGCAGTTGCTAGGACGGAGGGGTCAATTTGAGGAAAGCGAAGAGGTGGCTGCCTGGTGAAATGTGGTTAATGTTTGGACTTGATGATCTTAGAGGTCTTTTCCAATCCAAATGATTCTATGAAATCACTAAGAAGACCTGTCAGCACGTGGCTAATTTCATGAGAGACGATCAAATAAGGCTTATTTTGCCACAATTGGAAGCTAACAGAAAGCAGAATGATTAGAAACTGGGAAAAAAAATAAAAATAAAAAGACAGGTGCTTATTTATTTATCATGCTATTATAGCACTGAGGAGCATTACTTGCACAGTATCTGCTGCACTGGACAAGCAGAAGGGACTCCTTCCCTGGCTGAGGGCCAAACAAGAAGCCATGTGTTAATATACACCTCAACTTTATCCTACAGCACCACGGAAAAACAAAGCATAGCTCCAGCCAGGATAAAATGAAATTATAATCCATTGTTATTAAAAAAAAAAAAAAAAAAAAAAAAGAGAGAGACCATTATTGACTTCATGGCTCTGCACAGAGATGTTTCAGGTCAGAGGGAGGTCACACTGCTAGCACAAATAGAAATGCCAGCCCTGCTTTTCCACTCCAAAAGAAAGAATCTACAATACTGTACGCCAGTCAACTAGTAAAAGTTGTCTTGTTTTTTGAAAAGGCCAACTTGTGTTTCTGCCAATATTTGCTAGTCACATAGCTCCTACAGAGGCAGCATCCTAAGATGAACTTGGTTTCTTTTTAAGTCATTGGCAGATTCACAGCAGGTAAAAGCTGCAGCTCCTCCCAGCACACAAGCACAGTGCTTCCCACTCCAAAGATGGTTTAGATACATGCAATGGAGGAAAAATAAAAGAAATGAGACGTGACAACTCAAAAGACGAACTAAACTACATGCTACTGGTTATCCAAATACCTACAGTGCTGTGGTGCATGACGATCTGAAGGCAGCTGTCAACAGACCATCAAGGTGAGGAGAGAAACAAGTGAGCAAATGTCCTCTTTGCTTCAGAAGCACTGACTTCACCTGAAGTCATCTCACGGTCATACAGTTTCAGACAGACTGAAGCTGTACCAGCACATGGGACAGATCAATCCAACCTGCAACCTACCACAATGCTACCACAGCATATATTCTTTCATCCCCAACTCTCAGTCATATTACTTTACTGGAACAGGTGCCTCTTCTCCTACAGTTAAAGCTTTCTTCTTTTGTAATGCTGAGTTTGGTCTTTACATTTAGGGGAAGAAACAGAGACTCCTTGTTAAGTCTGAATATTCAAATTAGGATAATGACATATACATACACATATATATTTATTTAAATACCAGATCATGCAACCTGCTCACCGAAATACTCCTCATGGCAAATAACTTCTATCTGAACTTTGAAGGAGGGTTGGGGAAGGAAATCAAACATTTTGTTTTCTGCATGCTGCATCATACTCTAGCCTATCTGTTGGGAATACACCTATAGGGACATAACTCAATGTCAAAGAGCAGTAAGTGTTAAGTTAGGGTGGTTTGCTTGCTTTAACTTTGGCAGTGTATTTGGTTACTGAGTCAAATCTCAATGAGCTGTTCAGCCTGCCAGTGCTATTCTTTCTGCAAAAATAAAACTTGTCTAAATGTAGGTCAGAGAAAAAAAGTTCAATAGGATGAGAACAACGTCTGAATTTTCCATTTTGAAGCAGCAATAGGGTTTTGTATGGAAAAATTTCACATCCTTCTAATTTTTCTTAACAAAGGAATGAAAGAAAACCTCACAACTATTTTGGTACATGAAGAACTCCACTTTTAACAACACTAGCGAACAGGAAATCTACAAGGATTGAAAATGTTACTTTTTTTGTCACTATGACTGAACAGAGGCTTGGAAGAGTTACTGTTGCATTAAATGTGTAATAGAAGAAAAGTAAAAGAGCACTGAATTGTAGAAAACACTACTACTGGGAAAACAAAACAAAAACACACCTTCCTTGAAAGCCTCTCCATGTTATCAGTCTCACTTTGTCATTCCATACAGACATCAAAAAAAAAAAAAAAAAAAAGTAAGAATTATCTAGCTGATCAGATAAACTTCTTTGTTTAAAGAAAAGCAAAACAACGTGCATGGGGGTGGATCATGTGTAATCTTAATGCAGACTGCCAGTGAGTTAGAAGGGTAAATATTGTAGTTTCTGGGAGCAAGGTGGAGAAAAAAACACACAACAACAACAAAAAAACACATTAACATTTAATCATCTCTGGGATATAAAGTGTAGTATACTAAATTTTTAATTTAAAGTGGGCCAATTCATTAGGGAAGCCTGACTGTGGTCTCATCTGTGTCTGAGCACAGTGGATGGGAGTAGAGGTCTCTGTCCCCAGCTGCACAACCTTCTGAGCAAGCAACACGGAGATCTGGAATAAAATTTGCAGTTTTATCAAGGACTGTTGATAATCAACCTCACTTTTCAGCTTCCTTTCTTAATTTGCTGAGTAGTTTTGATGATGTTTCTGTTCAACTATTTCATCCCAGCAGCACATTCATTTGTACTGGTTCCTGTTACCTGGACCAAGAACTATTTCTGTCATGATTCAAATTCCTATCAAACCCCTCTTTCTCAAAAGAAATACAATGCTGATTTGAAGTGTCGTCAACTGCACAGATCCACATCTTCCAGCAGCTCTTCCAGGCTTCCCCTGACAGCACAAGAGCAGCACGGCCCGGTACCAGCAATGACGCTTCCCTCGGCCTCGGATGGCGGAGGAAGGGAACCTGTGTTCGTTTCACGAGCAAGGCACAAATAAGCCAAGAACTCAACGAGCTGAATGCCAAGTAGTGCCTGGTATCCATAATCCCAAACCCAATTTTAGCAAAGGCCACAAAGCTCAAACACTGTGCTCGCTGCCAGGGAGGCCATGGAGGGAGTGCAGCAGGCCAAGGCCTGGCCCACAGTCAGTCAGTGCTCCCAGCACACCGCTCCTCTGCAGCACAGTCAGACAGCTCCGAAGCTGTCCACGGCAGGCTGCACCCGCAGCACGGCTGGGAACAGGCCACAAAAGTCTCTCTGTCTCTCTCTTAATGCTGGATCAACCTGGCTTCAAGCACCACAACACACAGCATCAAGGCGAATGCACACCACACAGCGATGCTTCTCTGTGGGAGGACAGGCGCCGCATCTTCCTGCTGCTTTAGGACAAGCTCCCCAGGAGTTTTGCTTTGGCTGGAACAACTGTTGCTGGCTACAGGCGGCCAAATTGCAACAATCTTTGGCGGTATCCCAAGAACAGGGCATCCAGTTTGCCTCACTGACCCTACCTGCAAAGCAAGGGGCAAGGACAGCCTTGCCCTCAGACTGCCCAACCACTTCTTGCAGCGCTTCCTGTGTTTCTGTAATCCCTCAGCCTCACAGCACTGTGATCAAACACTGCTTTGGGTGACCATTAAATATTTCACAATCAAGAGAAAGGAGATAAGGCTTTGCTTCTGCAATTTCCAATCCCTCTGCAAAAGACAGATACAATCAAATTGCTTCAATCCAACTGATGCTGAACTCAGGCTATCATCCACTAATACCCCAAAAGAGAGCAGAGACTCCCATCCCCCTATTCTTTTTATGCCTGCCAGCAAGAAGACAGATTTATTTCTTCAGGATTAGCATTTTGCTATTGGAACAACTAGATATACCAGTACTGTTGCAACAAATCAGCATAAACCATAATCTTGTTATAAGGCTACGGGACAGATTAATCCACTGAAAAATCCAGTTTGTTCCAATACAAGCTTTCCTCTAGCTGCAAATGCAGAGAGACATCATCTCTGAGAGTCTCAGAAAACCTGTTCGACCTACTGCGGGGAAGAGGAGCACAAATACTTCAAATAAACACAAAGCTGAATGCTGGTGGCACTGCCGTCGGTGAGGAATGCTCCACTGACTTCATCACTCCCACAGATTGAACCTTGGCATGGTGCTTTCTTTGTGTTCAGAAAGAACCAGTGGAAAAAAAGAATAAGGGTAACACCACAGATCTCACCGAGTTTTGTTTGCGTTTGTTTCAAGCCTTCAGAGCAAACATCCCAGAACAAGAAACCTTACTTTTTATGAACTGCAGCCAAGCAAGCCAAAGCACATCTTTCAACACAGCCTGCTCTCCACCCCCACATGGGGGAAAAAAATAACAACAAAACAACACTCAGAACAACAATTTCTTCACATGTGCATTCCAAAACACAGTAACTTTCTGTCACTATCGTAATTACTCTTATTAATGCTGAACATCAAACGTAACTGTATATTTGTTGTACCTGCATCACAGATTTAGCTGTAAGATTGATCCAACAGAGCAGTCCATTACCCTGGTTACTTATGAACTACTGTAGAAAGCCTCAGCAATTCTTTAAAATGCTCTAATACCCAAAAACATGTGGAATAGTGCTAACTATTTATCATTGTATTTTAGACTTGAAGGGAAAAAATGATCTGAGAATTACCCAATTAATTGAAAACCAAGATTCTTACGGAAGAAAATTTTCTGTTTCACAAATCTGAAGCTGTAAGACTAAGAGCAGAGAACCCTGCTTTAACTACACTTAAAATATTCACAGGTTCATAGTACTGAGAATGAAAAAGCTGAACAATTTTCACTGCATGCAAGGCAGGCTCCAGCCTACTTTAGTGTTAGTATAGAGACAAGGAGACAGGAATTTAAATGTAGACATAACATTTAGTTTATTTTCCCTTTTTAATTCTCATTGACAAAGGAAAGGAGATTTAAAACATTTGCTTTGCAATCAGGCAATCTATAAATTGAGACCCCAAACAGTAACTTTCACAAGCGATCTGATCAGTATGGTTAAGAGAAGGACAGCACTACCTGACCAAAAGCAAAGCACGGCAGCAATGGGACATCTGAGCAGCACGGTGCCATCCAAAGCAGCTCCTTTAAATACCTCATTGAGAGAGCTGAGGTTTTCCTTTACTAGAGGCAAGCACTCCTCATGCTAGGAAGCTCCTGCTCGGAAGCATCTATAAATATTGAGAGGGCCACTGGAGGATACACTTCCAAGTGCCTGTTTAACATCGGCTGCCTAGTTGGAGAAGCTTAATACTTAGAGGTGGGAGGTCAGCATTTAGCATTGCACTACACGCTTTCACTAGCTTCCTATTTATTTCCAAGTACAGCAACAAAATGGTTGCTTTAATTGAGGAACCAAAGGCAGCTGCACAACTTTGCTGCTGCAGAAGCTGTCTCTCCCCAGGTGGGATGGTTGGAGCCTGGTCAGGGAAGTCTGGCTAGAGCTCTCTAGGTTCAGGGTGCCCACAAAGAGACCTTTAACCCTGCCAACCTCTTGGCTTTAAGATCTAGAATGTGATTCTAGATTGCCCTGGCAGATAGAAAAGCAGCCTATTCATTCAGACTTTTCCTGGGCACAGCATGAGAGCCAGGGAGCTGCCTATTGTCAGTTATTTATAATTAGATGATATTTTAAAATACTAGCCAAGTAGGCATGCTCAGTCCTCTCATTATCTATCCAAGCCCTAAAGAGACACTGTGCTTCTTTGTGCTGCACGGCAGTGATCCCTGTTTGAACTTCAGGCATCTTGGACAAACTCCCAATTAAAAAGCAAGTAGCCAAAACGCAGGAGCTGCTCATGCATAGTTTGCTTTGGCTTTGAAAGAACTCATCTTCCAATTTGCCTTCGATTTCTGCATCCGGGCTAAGGACAGGAATAAAACCAGCTGGAAGAAAGCAAGCAAGAAGTTCAGCTCCGTGCCGAAGCTGGGCTGCCCGCTGGCTGCTATCCAAGCCGACCGCCTCATCTCCCCGGGCATCGATCGAGGGCACGGACGCGGCGCCCACTCGCTGGGGGCTGCTCTCTGTCTCTGTGCTTCAGCTCCGTCAGTCCTGCTCCTCCTGGTAAAACACAAGAGTCACCAACAGCAGGGCAATGCCTCCTCTTCAAAGCCGGACTGACCGTGTGCAGAGACTGTAGGTGTTCGAGGGTAATTAGGTACCCACCTGCTCGCTTTGGTTACGTGCGGGTACAGGAGTATCTGAGCGATATGGGAACGCTAACGTGAGAAAGGCAGCCAGAGCTGCACCTCCTTCTTTCCCGGCCAAGAACAGTCCTAATCCCGAGCACAATTAATTCTTATTGTGTCAGAGAAACCTACACCAACTGTAAGGCATAAAAAGAATGCGTTTTTTTTTTTTTTAATAAAACATAAGAGATAAGAGAACGCTGTCCCTTTGGTGATACCTTGATCATCTTCACAATGCACAAAAAGAAAGAATGTACCTCCTGTGAAGAGGGAAAGCTTCTAGGTTTGGTGAGCAGCATACAGAAATGACAGTTAAGAAAACCCCATCATGCCTCACTTTCCCCTTGAGGATAAATTTATCTTTGCCCACAGGCTACACAGTCTTAAGATATTTCGTTACATATTGACAGGAACACAAATGATACTTGACAATAAAACCCATAAAGCACGCAACAAAGACGATCTTTTCCTCTGGATTGCCCTACATTCAGCTGCAGTGGTACTGCAGCTTTGCTATTTGTCTGCAGCCACATCCTGGGTTCGCTGACTGCAACACCATGCATATGTAGCTGGTCACATTTTGTATTTTCATACACAGCCCCAACAGCTCTGCGACTCACATATACAGCAGGAAAACACAGGATGTATCAGTATAATGCAGATCCATATTTGGAGACAAGGGCAGGAATAGTCCGACCATAAAACAAATGACATAAACCCATCTCAGATAGGAGCACGGGAATTCGCCAGTATGTGTGTTGATAGCCTCTTGCAGAGGGCAAAAGGGGCGTTTTGACCTTTTGCTAAATAGATGCCTGAGCAGAACTGTTAGGAAAGAAGCAGGAATAATTGAATGTTTTAGTAACCGGCCTCTCAGCAATGAAGAGTGGTGGCTTACACACACCAAATTCTCCTTCCAGCCAGTCACACCACATAACAAATGGACCAGGATTAGTACTGCTCTTACAAACACACAGTTATCTCCACTCGCTCGCTGCAGGTCAAGCAAGCAGCCAGTGCTGGCTGAGAAAAGGAAGCACAACATGCAAAACCTTCCAACTCATGCTTGAGTCCTGCCAGCAAAATCGCCTTTACTACGTTACACCAAACAGCAGGTCAACATATGAAAAAGAGTAGAAGCCAAGGGAGATCCCATGTTATCTGCACTGATACATACCGCCTCTCTGCTGCAAGGTCCAGAATACTTGCTTCCTTCCCACAGCAACCAGTTGAAGGTTGAATTTCTGGTCACAGGGACTAGAAGCCTTCAAGTTTCTAGCAGTGTCTGAAAGGACTTTCCCTGCACGCTTTCTCACTTGTGGTAGCACAGGCACAGCTATCACCCCTGGTACACCCACAGCCAAGCACCATGCTGCTGCCTGGGCCAAGAAACAAGTTCTGGATGCTCATCCCTGATCTTATCAAAGCTGGAGGAAAAGATGAGGGCACAGAGGGAATAAGAAGCAGAGTTTGCACAGGAGCTGTAAGAAGCTGGAGGACAGGACAGGACCAACAGCAATGTACCAGTACTGCTGGAAGAGGTGACAAGGAGGAATGTCCTATCTGGAAGCAAGAGAGGGCAACAGAAAACCTGCAGCAGCTCCTTGCACTGCTCCATTCTGCTACGGCTAGACTGTACTGCTTGTTTTGTCTTACAGCAACCCTGGAAATGCCTGCAGATATCTCCTAACACCTACTGGAAGCCCACCAGTGCAGGACAGTAACGCAGGGCATAGGTTGAATGGTGCTGACAGGAAAGCCAGCAGCTCCTGGAACCCAGCCATGCTCTGAGATGGAGCCATCAGAAGAGGCAACAGGATCTCTGGACAAGAAGGAAAGATCTGTGCACCTTTGGCTTTTTTTCTTAATACCTATTAAGGAAAAAAGTTCTTGCTTGCAGATAAAAGGTTTCCTTTAGGCATCTTCCCACAAACACAACCTTCCCTCTTTCATCCTCAAAATGCTCAAGTGCCAGAAAGCAACACAAATATTCAGTGCATGCTTTTATTGGGACAATTATGTGAAAATTGCCACTGGCGGGGGGGGGGGAAAGGCAAAAATAAAAAGGTGCTAAACAGAAAAACTAATGCATGGCAGGGGGTATCTGAGGATGTATGGATTACTTTAAAATAGTTCCTGGAAGTAATCTAGTAATTAAGTATTTAGACTACATGATTCTTACAAACCTAGATGTAAAGAGACTGTGTTCTGTTTGGGTCCAGCAGCCCAGCAGCAGGCTCAGCAGCCGAGTGAGGGGCACAGGCTCCCGGATAAGGCCAGCAGGCACAACTTGGAAACGGCTGCCGAAGGCACACACAGCTACCTTTCTCCACTTGCACTCTCAGGTCAGTTTTGGGCATGCACGGTCTTTCTCCTCAGGAAAGAGGCCAACAAAGTTTCAAAGCGATTGTTCTTGAAAGGCGGACTCATAGTACAAGGAGATTTTCCAGTTCACAGAGGCTGAACACTTCTTCATTCCATTCCCAGAGAGCTCTGGACATACTATCCTGTAAAGAGGCCAGCACGTGCAAAACTATGGCACATCCACAAATAATTAAAAAAAAATCTGATCCAGGACCACAGTGACCCACAATGAACATAGTTTAACTTTACTGTACTCATTACCCAGGGAAGCCAGTCACTCTCCACTCTCCTACAGAGTTGAGAAAGTGTTCTTGAACTGCCCTAAAGGATGAGAACTACTGTGCAGTTATGGAGTGGCTTTTATTTTATTACTTTTTTTTTTTTTTTTTTTTTTTTTTTTAAAGCAGAGAACTTGTCCAGAAAACCACAGGCAGCTTTCTCACCTGCTTCGTTTGGCAGACAGCCCTTTAAATATCACATCACTGAGAGGTTCCTATTACATGCTGCTCAAACAGCAACCTAAGACCTCCAAAAAAGAAACAAAAAACAATATGGTCAAACACGTTCTTTTCTCTTTTTGGGACTCTCAAGGCCTCACAACACTGGGACAGAGGCCAGGGGAGAGCAGGACCCGGGGTGCACCCAGAGACTCACCCCGAGCGCTCGGCCCCTCCATGGAGGAGGGAGAAACACACCATGTGTGCCCTGAGCACCATCCCAGCACAGCAGGATTCAGCCTTTTAGCACTTTGAAAGAATTTCTGGAAGTGGTTAATGTTTAACCTAAATCTGAATACAGCTAAAGCCCTCTCAGTTCCCTGTGCCATCCTACAAAGACCAGTTTATTCTTTTTTTTCCTGTACCAGCAGTGCAGAAAACATCTTGTGAATGAACAGCTCAGGGCTGTTACTTCCCCATGCTCTCCGATCAGCCCACATCCTCCCCAAAATATCCCAGTTGCCTGAGTTGCAGAGCGGAGCCATGACCCGGCACCGCATGCCCTTGCACAGCACCCCGGCACGGGCAACTGCTGTTCAGCCAGCGAGCAGCCCCAGCCCCGGGGTCCTTTTTGGAAAAGCTGCAGCCTAGCGAGTTATTTCCTCGCCCAAACCAGCTGCAAGTTTTGTCCTGACTGCGCAGACACAAAGTGGAACAATGCGTGATCCCGAGGGATCTCGGTCTCTGGGTTTGCTTGGGTTCCCCCATTTGGGCTGCCAAGAGAAACCCCCCAGCTCCCTCACTGCCACCACTAAAGCCTCCCCTGCTCTCTTTGCAGGTATTCTTGCAGCGTGCTGTGTTTTAGATAGTATCTATGTTTGTGTCACTGAGATTCAGCCAACTTGTGAGGCAATTCCAGGATCAACTTCAGCAACCAAGCGAGCTCTCAGGCATTTCCAGCCTCTGAGACGGCGTTTAAATCTTCTAAAGAGAACCAAGGATTCATGTCTCTTCTCAATGGAGCCCAATGACATGCTCACAGGTCACGGAAACACACGTAAGTCCAAGCTCTCCGTGATTACATCTTGCACAAATTAGAGCAGGAAGGATAAACCCAACAAACAACAAGCACTTTTAAAACAATTTTGCATTTCCTGAAGATGAGCACTTGGAGGAAGCTCCAAGCAACCGTACACTACCACCAGAGCACCTTCCCTGTTGTTCTTCCAAGACCAAACCTGCCCCTTTTGGCTACGTACCCAGAAGCAAGGTCTGGGCGCAGGGGAATAAAACAGGGATCGGAGGCAGCCCCACGAGAGCAATCGGCACACGCCTTTCCGCACCAGAAAGCCCAGAGAGCAAAGAGCACAAGTCTTCACTGCACACCTTGCCACACCAAAACTCCTCACAGCAACCTCATCAGGTCCGTGCCGGGGCCCGATCCAGATGCTGAGTGTGTTTTGCAGGGCTTGGAGGCATCGCTTCTCAGACAAGGGATATGGTCCAGAGCCAAATCTTGTAGGATACAGGATTTCTTCCCCACCACCTGCAGCCTCCATAACAGATGCACTCGCGGGGTGCTGCAGGTCTGGAGGCAGAGCAGCTCTTCTGGCTGATGCCGTGCCTCACCCAAGAGCTCAGGTGCTCTGGCAGAGACACAGCATTAAAAGTTTTATGCTGACATGCATGCACCACCACGAAGACTGCAAGGCAGACGTGGCCCTGACTCTTCAATCTGCTCATCCAGCTCGATTTCATGCCCCTGCACCGTGCCTTCAGATCCCAGCATCAGCTGCTCTAACGAGCAGCCTTGGCTTACAGGTGAAGGTGCAGCGAAGTCAGCTCCCCAGGCTGCTCCTGCTATAAATGGTATGAAAAAAGCAGGCTGAACATGCCACATAAAACTCATTCCAACGGGGAGCATCATTCCAAGCCCAAATTTCAGGCGTGAAATATTGGCTCACTGCGTTTTACGGAGGTTGGTTTTTGACTCATATGCAATGCACACTACGCTGATGAATATTTTCCTATAGGGGAGAGACTTAAGCTTCCCTAATCCAACCGACTTACTGCTCCTAATGCCAAGAGGAAATGCAGCAACACCCATGCCCTTTGCTGCTGACAAACCACTGCAGGAATGACTGGAACACAACGCAGCTCTCCTCCCAGGTCACATCGAATCCTGGAGCACCAGACCACGTTGTCCAGTATCTCTCAGCACTACTTCTTGGCATACTCCCTTGGGATGCCTTCACTGGGCCATTACAGGGAGTGCCAACCCGTGTAATCACTGAAGCAGGAACACCTAGTCCCAGAACAGCATTTACAGACAAAGCATAAGAAAAAAAAAAAAAGCACAACAAAGCCCTTCTCTCCTACACCAGCCGTGTACCATTCCTCACTAGCTTATTTTGTAACAACAGCGTATGATTCATCACACCACATTTGTTTTAAGATTAAGGGTTTTAGTAACCATTTAGGACACTTTAATTATTTTCATTTTATGTACATCTTGTGCCTTATCTAAAAGCTACAAGTAATTTAAATTGAAAAAAAAAACAAACAACAAACAAACAACAAAAAGCCAAGACACTAAGCTTCCCCTAGGACTTCAGCCAAGGATTGAAAGACACGGGTCTTGAACTCTAGTTAGGAAAAGAAGAGCAACACTTCACCAGCCAACACCTGAACTGCTTAACTGTCCAGGAAGAGTTTTCTCTGGTACATATGCAGAGGCTTTGTCTAATTGGGTCAGAAATCTGGAAGCCAATATCAAGATCATCATGCACATCAGTAAGAAATCTGAACATTTATTAAGTCTGCCACAAGAGGAAGGCAACTGTTTGCATCTTAGCAGCCCTACAGCACGACCAAAGACCTGGTGCAGTGCAAATGGCACAGTGGCTAGAGAGCACACAGTACACGTGAAACCAGTGCCAAACATGAAAGCATCTCAAAAAACACCACAGATTTTTAGGTGTAAAACAGGTATGCTGCTGAACTGTTGTTTGCCTCACTTGGAAGCCAGCGTTACTCCTGGGAATGGGTGTTGCCAAGTTACTGGACTCCATCTCCAGGAGGGCATGGTAATTTTCTCAGACACCGTTCGGTAGCTGCAGATTTTAAATGAATTAAAAGCTTTTTCACTAAAATGTTTCTGGAACACATCTCTGCCAACCGGAGAAAAGGGAAGGAAAAAAAAAAACACAAAACAGTAGCAGTGGTTAGTGGCAACCTGTCAACTGTTTTTTTCATTCAATTGTCTTGATGGAGACACAACAGACAACAAGGTAAAGTAGGAAAGAAGAGAAAGCAAGAAAATGATGATCCGAAATGATGCTTTAATGGCAGAACATACAGAGCAAGCAGGTGGAGATTCAAAGCTGCTCAGCACAACAGGATGAAATTGAGCCTTATGGATAAAACATATTGTGAGATCAGAAGGCTACAAAAAAACAAATAACAACAACACAAAACCACCACACAGATAGGTATTTTGTCCATCTGCACAGTATACGAGAAGTGTCACCTACCAAGATAACAGACAGCCATACCCAGAGTGGGAAGTCAGATCGTGGCATCTGCCCCAAGTCTGAGCATATCTGAAACCTTCTTTTGGTCTACTTGAAAGCCTCGTCCCACCCCGGCGTGATTCCTACCCCCTTGTATCAACAGCAGGCATACTGAGACACTCAGTAACAGCTTCTCGAAAGAAGGAGGTCATTCAAGACAATCAGAGCACGGACAGCAGCACCCAGACCTTAAAAGAATAAGATTCTTTGTAGTTTCCAAGCATTGTTCAGCTGCACAGATAACCCGCGTTTGTGGAGTGACGCAATATGAAATTTTCATTATGTGCACGGCCAAGCTGTCCTCTGTAGTACGATGTCTTTGATAAGATGCGAGGGTGCTCGGTTTCAAGATATTTAGAACTGGAATAAGCCCTACAATAACGTGCTGCAGGGAACAACGAGCCACTGAAAATGCCTGGAGTAGACAGATATTACAGTGAAAGGAGAGAAAAAGGGAACCTGAATACCTACAGTAAATACAATCTCTTTGTGGCAAGCAGCACAAACTCACTATTCACCCCAGCACTGCTCTTCACAAGAGGTTAGTGAGGGGTACGAAAAAGAAGCCACTTTTTTAAAAATAGATTGTCACCCATTGTATAGATCTTTTCTTTTTTTTTTAAATAGCCACTATTTCTGTCATTTCATCTTAAAGCAAGCACACATTTATGCCGCAGAGAAAAGAATTTCCTTCGGAGTCTTAATGGCTCGCAGTGATCCTCAGTCTCCCTTCCAGAAAAATTCACCATCATTTTTTCATAGCGCACAGCAGGGAATCACTTCTCCACAAGCTGAGGTCTTCCCCTAGGCAGCTGAGTGCCACAGCGTCTGATCCCTACAGCACTGGTTTCCCAAGCACATTTTTAGGGCATGTACAAATATGTTTAAGCCCTGTGAAAAAAATAAAATACCAGAGGATGCCCTCTTAATCCCATAAACTTTAGCCTTCATACACAAGGCCTGAACTCTTCGTAGCCAATCTGTGGGTCAAAACTATCTTCTAGCAAAGTCTGCTTTTCAACTGCTTACAGAAACAGCAGCCGTGGCAGGGTGAAAGGGAATCCCACCAAGTACAAGAAAACAGACTCTTGGAGCCTGAAGCAGGGAGCTTACAAAGAAAAGTTTGGCCTGAAGGTCAGCTCTGTGCAAACGACATTTTCCAGATCTTAACTGTGATAGCATTTCTCTTTTACCCTCCAAAGTTATCCTTAGAAAAATAATCATCAGAAATTTAAAGCCTTGAGATAATCATAGCCAGCATCATTTCAGCATTACAAATTACCAAAAAACAGTCATGTTTTCACTTTTTGCCTTTCCTGCCGACAACCTGAAGACAGCCAGCCCAAGCCTGCACCCACATCCATGCCTTCCCAGGGACCAGCTACATGCACCTTCTGCCCTCCTGCAATGGCCAAGAACTCGGACAAGAGCTCTTTTTGCTGCAGGATCCCAGAGCGAAATCCTTTCCCTGCTGACCCTGGACACAAGCCTCTCAGTGTCACTGGGGTGGGACTGCGCTGTGACAATGCAACTCGGGGCAGCCGGGGGAAGAGGGCAGGAAAAACACAGCACAAAGCTCGCTCGCCTCTCGCTCTTTGGATCTTGCTTCTTTTCATCTGCAGCAGCCCACTCTGAATTATGCAGTGTTACATAAAGTTCATTCATTTTCTTTCAGATGGTGCTTAGTACTCTTTCAGCAGCTTTGCGTTTGAGCCGTCCCCTGGAAATATTTAAGTTGTTTATATGTTGGAAAAATATTTGCTTCCTCTCAGGAGTGACAGAATTTTCATTCTGTATTCTCTTTGCCCAATTAACGTAACGATATTCACCAGCAAAATAGTGAAACACAAAGTTGATTCAAACAAACTTGGAGGCATAGGCCGTCTTCAAAATGGCCATCTAAGAAACTTAGCTTGGCATCCAAAAGAATAACCTGGAACCCAACTGTACAGTCCTAAAATTTCACCTGAAAAACAGAAGTTCACGTATTTATCATTTATAGACAGATAGGTAGGCACTGCTGCCTAATTACTTCCAACTGTACCTTCATGTAGCACAAGAGAATACTTCCTCCCATTCCTCCCTTATCCCATATCATCAAGAAAAATCCTCCCTTCCTAGCAGAGGACCAAATTTAGTGCACATAAATATTTCATAACTTCATTCTGTCAAGAAATCAAACTGAACTACTTAAGGGCATTCTTCCAGGAGCTGCACATCCAGACTCGAAGTATGAAACTGCATTCATCATACCCATCCTCCCCCTTCAAGCTGAAAGGCCTGAAGGTGAGGCAACGGTGAAAAAACGGAGATTTTGCGTGCATATTATCCAAGAACATTACCCCTACACTGCTAAACTCCATTAAGTATGGAAACACCACAGCAAGGCTGGCCTCTTCTTAAGAAAATACGTCTCCAGTTTTTCTGTCTACACCCTGGTCCTCCACAAGAAATAAGTTCTGACTGTCACAAAACCTCACCATGACTGAAACAACCAGTCTCGAAACAACCTGCTGCAGCAGACAGGGTAGCCAGCTACAGCACCGAAAGGTGACTGAAGACAGACATCTACAGGTGGTTTGACTTCCAACAGCACCGAACACTTGCAGCGTCCGCTGGTCTCAGCAGGAATTCAGTGCTTAAAGCACAGACAAGGCCACTTCCACACAACTAAAACTCAGGTGTGTTGGTTATCTGCAAGCTGTGCCTTCAGCAATGTGGAGACCAGGGCTGTACCCCGACAAAAGCCGCAGAAGACACTACTTTGTTAATAGGGGTAGCCCTAAACTGCTGAAGCATTGCATGACATGCACCTGGAATGGATTTGACGTGTGTTTCCTTCAGTACTGCACCAAGCAATTCCCAACTTGTCTCCTTTGGGACACTATGCGCTGACTCGTGGCTGCTGCCTCTTATTGCCAGACAGCCTCCTTTGGAAATGGGAAAAGCATCCCCTTCGCACCACCGAGACCACGGCGCCTATGTTCTCTACGAAGTATTGATTTGTCTGCCGTCTGTAGTCCCTTGGGTTATAAAGGTATGTCTGTACAAGTAGGTAAAAGCAGACCCGGGAACCTCTGCCCATGCTCTGAACCGGCCACACCTCGGCCAGCTCCAGCCCAAAGCCTTTCTGCCACGCTAGCTCCATGCTCTATCCTAGCAGGGCTTAGCATAGGGTCAAACTTCATTCACAGGACAGCTCACCAACAGCTGCCACCCGTCTGGCCATCCCAGGACACAGCCAAAGAAAGCTAAGCGTGCTTTAAGCGTGCTTTAAGGCACACCAGGAGCAAACAGCCCATGCACAAGCTCAGCAACATCGTGTCTCGGTTCAGAGACATTCCTCTCACTGGGTCTGACACTAGACCACCCCCCCCCCAACAAAAAAAAAAAAAAAGGCCATGTAAGGGGCAGAGGGGAGAAATTCCTCTCCTCAAAACCCACACAAGGCTCTTCCAGGTCCCTCCCAATGAAGAGATTCAAGAGGAGTGGGAAGACTGGGAAGAAGTCTAAGACACAGAGAGGCAAATTAATAAGTCATCAATATACATACACCCTGTCAAAGCCTGAATCACTGCCAGGAATCTCAAGCAAATTGACAGCCTGAAGTGCAGTGACTGGAGGCCATCTTAGCTGCTTCCAGTGACAGGAGGTTTTACCAGGAGGTCCTCCTTGATACGGCAGCTTGGCCGCTGTCGCCGGACAGCACAAGCTCACCGATGTGCCAAAACAGCCGGCTGCAGTTGAGATGGCAAAGACGCCTTCCTTTAACCTGCTCCCGAGCACCAGCTCTGAGGAAACACCAGTACTGCACAACCCAGGGACAAAGTCACCAAAGCCCTGGCTGGGATCGCCCGTGGATGACGGGAGCTGCAGGTAGGCAATAAACCAGCCCAGGGCTCGCTGGCACAACGGGCAGTGACAGGGGACAATGCCCACACTCTCCTGTCACTTTGCAAACGAAGAGAAAACTTTATCAGACCCACGGCAGCGGGCACCGACAGGGCCACTCCATCGGGTACCCCCCATTACCAAACCCGGCCAAAAATCTCGGTTTTGAGTTATCGTCAGCTTTCCCGCAAAGACGGGAGGGCCGGAGGGGTTTCGGGGAGCCGCCACGCAGCGCTATCGCCAAGCGGCCGTCTGAGTTTTTGGGGAGAGCCCCCCCAGTCCCCCGGCCGGGCTGCTTCCTAAAGCAAGCACCCGGGCTGCCGGCTTACGTCCTGGAGCAGCGAGAGAGACACACGCAGACTTGGAAACTGCAGGTGGGCAGCCACGCCACCGCCGACAGAAAGTTCCCGGGGGCTCCTCACGCCGCCCCTGCTGCTTTACAGCCTCCCTCGGTGCGGGATCTGCCGCCCCCCTGCAGCATCCCCCGTGCAGCACGGCGGCTGCCGGGCACCGCTGCCCCCCGCTGCTCCCCCCCGGCCATCTCGGTGCCCGATCCCGATCCCGATCCCGCTCCCGACCCCGGCGCCCCACACACCGCTGTCCAGCCGGGCGAGCTGCGGCAGGCGGTAGGTGCTGACGAGCAGGTCCAAGGGCACGGCCACCGCGCTCCACTTGACGTCCTTCAGGCTGAAGCCCGGGCAGGGGCCGGGGTCCATCTTCCCACCCGGAGCAGGGCGGGCAGCGCCGGCGGGACGGGAAGGAAGGGAAAAAGGAGTCGGGGGGGGGTGGGGGGGACGGAGCTCGCCTCGCTCAGCTCCGCTTGATGCGGGACATGCCGGGCTAGGGGAAGGGGGAGGCCGGCCGGGCGGCTGCCGCTGCTCCCGCCGCCCCTCGGCACCGGCTGGGGCCGCCCGCTGCCGCCGCCGCCGCCGCCGCGCCTGGCCCAGGAAGCGCCATCCCGGCACTGACTAATCAACAGGGTGCGAGCAACGCCTGCGCAGCTGCCGCTCCTCCCCGCTCCGAAAAGGAAAGGAAAGGAAGGGAAAGGAAAGGAAAAAGTGCCGGCCCGGCCGCACGGCGGGGAGCGCGGATCGCCGCCGCCGCGCTGAGTCCAGCCGAGCCCAGCCCAGCCCTCTCGCTCCACCCTCCGGGCGCTCCCCCGAGGCGCAGCCCCGCGAGTGCGTGTGGGGGTGGTTTTGGGGTGTGTGCGAGTGTTTTCGGGCGATCCCAGCGCAGGTCGTGGCCTCCTTGGGGCTGGTGGAAAGCCCCCTGCACGCTCGCATCTAGCAGATGAAGCGCGTTTCAGGGCGATCGTGTCAGGAGCGCTGCGCCTCGTCGCCTGGCTGCTAAGGAAATTTAGCTGCCTGGTGCAGGAAGTTGACCTGTGAGATTCACCCTACCTTCAGAAAAATCCAACCACAAGCCAACCTTGATTGCTAGTTTAGTTTTCACCCATGAACCAAACGGATATTGCAGGTATGAAGCACAGAGGAAGGAGCATCTTTGGCTTCTCTGTACCACTATTACCGCACGTGCAACTATTAAACATATTCCCTATTTGATGCTCTTCAGGCCATAGGGAAACTGAACACCAGCTGCTGGTTCTCCTTGCAAGGTGGCTTACGTGAAGAGGTCTCACAAAGCGCTCTCTGTCACCGTTTTTTATTGCCATGCAGGATCCCCAGCAGAAACCGAGGGTACTTAAACAGGAGCGAATAACTCACAGGTGGCTGCCCTGTACTGTGTTCAAGTTTACTTTGTTCACTTTTGTGTCAATGCTATTTCACGGCAGTAAAACACTGTATTTAAGGCTATACATACGTATACATTTAATGGCTCTAGGTGAGGCTGTACCACTGACTAGAAACGGCGCCTCCCAGTGATTTGCAGGACGACAGCAGGCATCCCCAGCTGAGGTCTCTCTCTGGGATCCATCTCCCGTGGCACCTCTCTCCAGGATGGCTGGGTGAGCTCATGAGGAGCCGTGGCAAGCAGCCCTTCAGCCACCTGTGCCTCCTCATACCCCTTAGTAAGGGGCTGACTGCCACTGCCTGCTTTGTGGCGCCGGGTGCCAGCATGAGGAGGGCCAAGACAGATCCACTCTTGTTCTGGTCTGCTGCAAACAGGCCTCAAATGGACTGTGGAAGCCGGAGAGGATGACACAAGCCCAAGTTAGCTTGCTTTAAATGGGTCTGGGTTGCTTTGAACTGCATACTGATGTGGGCCTGTACTTCAGCTATGCAGTCTGTCTCTGGGATTTCCCAGCCCTATGAAAAACTTTCATTCTCTGAACTCAGTCATGGTGCTGTTAGATCCTACTTACCAGAATTGCTAGCTTTAAAAGACAATGTGGATGATTTTTTTTTTTTTCAAAGTCGATTCCTCTTTATGAAGTTTGCAGAATGCTTTGAACTCCTTCAGTGAACTGAGCTATTGAAGTGCAAAGTGATATAATAGCTAAAAGCACTGCTGTTGAAATATGGAAAGCCAAAGAATGGTTTTGACTTGTTCAGGTTTGATGAGGTTACTGGACGCAGTGTGCAAGGTAAAGCAGATCAGGTCAGACTGGGATTCACCAGGACCTGGAGCATTAGTCTGTCGAGATGTGTTTCTAAACGCCATCTTAGCCAGCATTAATTTCAGGATAGATATGGCCTCGCGGCGTATGCTGCTCCCAGGCATCATGCAGTTCTGCTATCTGGGAAGAAACATGTCTTTCACACCTGAAACAGTTACTGCTGATTTTTCATTAAAAAATCGTTCCTTCTTCTTCGGTGTAGTCACACGTCTTTTAAGCCTGTCTTCAAATATAACCCTGTTTGTGTTTTCCCTCACCAGTGGAAGGATAGCCTCCTCTAACCCATTCCATTGGAGCAAGACACATTTTTTTAAGTGCAATTTCTAGATCCTATCTAAATTTCATTTAGTTATTTCCAGGCAAAGAGACATCACAAAGCCTATTATTATTTAAATGTCTCACTTGAGCTCTTAAATTGACTTTGTAATGTGTCCTATCTGTACTATAGCTGAACCTTTTTGAAAGATATTATTGCACACACAGTATTCAAATCACAAGAACATGCGAATCTCAGACTATTTCGTACTTTAACTGTACCTTATGTATAATTAACACTTTAGATATAATCATTTCTCTGATGTTTAGCGATGCCTCAGTCCTTTAGTATGATCTCTTACTAAAGTCTCCTCCTGTGCAAAATACTAATGAAGCCATCAGGCCTCTAGAGAAATTAATGTTAGCAAATCTGCTTCAGGATCAGGGCCTCAGTTACGCAATATCATAATTTTTCTGCATGGTGTTTCAGGTGGCATTCTTTTTTTTTTTTAATGTCTACAGGAAATTGTAGCCATAAAAGCGTAAGCATAGGCAGGGGGACTCAGAATAATTCCTAAAACTAGTCTTAAATGCATTTTGAATTGATTGGGTCTCATGTTGATTTAATAACACATTTACGCAGCAGGCTGCAAAATCCCCAGTATATTTATTCCATTGCTAATAAAATGATTTTTAAAGCACTTCAGATCATCATCAATTCATATCTACGCTAACATTTGAATTGGATGTGTATGAAAAAAAAACAAAAAACACCAGTAATTTTAGTATGAATCTGCTAGTTTGCTTTACACTGTAGAATGCATACACCAAATAAAATTCTGAGCCTTATACAGTATGCCTCATCTGAAGCCATTCTAGTCAGCATTTCTTTAAACTCCCCCATGAATTGGCATTCCTTCTTCCCACATGTGACTTGCCTTTATATGAATGGTCTAATTTTCAGAATAAATATTTACAAATCCAGTGGAAAACAACAGGAGATGCAGTGATCATTTCAGAATCAGATGCTAAATACCTACCTTTCTTTCAGGTGAGGGGGGAAGTTGAAATAATATATTTGGTACAGGTGACATCTGTGCATCTCACATTTTCAAAGAGAATGCAGTTCCTGCCTTAGTGGTAAAATCCAAACAATCTTTGCTTGTGCAGGGTATTGTAAGGAGATCTGAGCATCCTGGAAACATTTTTTGTTGCCTGGGAACCTAACTATCTGCACCTCCCTAAGGTGGGCCAGCGACTGGATAGTACCTAAGCCACAAGTAATAGAAAATGCTATAAGAAGGTGTAATGTATAGAAGGAATTCCTATTATACAGAAAAGCAAACAAATAAAACCCTACAGATCAATCTGACCCCCTTCTATATATTTGTTTGCACTGTTAGGAAAAGGAGGAGGAATTAAATAGAGACCTAAACACGGAGAATCAGTAGCAAAATTTGTGTGAGTTCAGGACAGCGTAAGAGTTTTTTCAAAGGTCCACTGCTGAAGGCAACACTGCACAATTTGGTAAACACACAGGAAGGTGAGGAAGTGAAATAACAGACTAGCTTGGCTGAATCATACGATCTTCAGTGACATGAAAGAATTAAAAAGTAGGTCAAATTACATATAGAACATGTACAGACAACACAGAAAGATAAAATCCCAAAATGTTAAACCATTGGAATTAAAAGATAGCAAGGAAGCTGGAAAATGGCATAGTGAGAAGAACAGGGAAAAAACTGTTCTGGAATTCCAGAGAGGGAGAAATCTATTTAATCATCATCACCCAATCACTGATGATGCTGAGACACCGGTATTCCTAATGTTATTTTTTAACCTTGGTCTTCAATTTAAGAAAGCAGATGTGATTTCACTGCTAGCACCATTGACAAAGGACTAAAAGCTTAGGCAAGGAAAATGAAGAAACTGCCTGGAAAATACTTAGATAAGTTAAAGCTTTTTGGATAGACTGGACCTGATGAAATTCCCGTATGTTTCAAGCAGTGTTAGAGCTGCAGCTTGTTTTATCTCTGAGAATAAAGAAGAATGAGGGAGGTTCCAGAAACAAACAAACAAAAAAAAAAACTGATTTGGACAGGCAATCCAACCATTTTTAAGCATACGGAAAGTAAAGCTATAAAATATTAAGCTAGATACATAAAGATATAAAGATATAAAGATATAAGTAGCAGCATGGGTTTGTCAGTAACAAGCAAGAGCAGATCAATCTAGCCCACTTCTACCAGATGGTAACAGGCTTCATGGTCACGGATAGGCTGGAAAAAGTGAGCATCATAGGGTTTCATATAAGTTGCTCTTACATGAAAGGGAAAAAAAATGGTTTAGAGAAATACATCATTTGAGTGCAAAATGATTGGGAAATAATTGGTACTCCCAAGCTGAAAGGATGTATTGAATGGGATTTCATGGAGATCCATCTTGAATCCAGAGCTACACGGCATTTTCATCAATATCTCGGATGACTAAACAGAATGTACTTATTCACATGCAAAGACTGTATCTACAGGAAGAGGCTCCAGCTATGCTGGCATACAGCATTACAATTCAGATGGATGCTGGCAAATTAGAGAAGCTGAAATGCCACTGAATAAGGAGAAACAGAAGGTTCTACACATCCAGAGGAATAATCAACTGCATAAATACCAGGATGGAAAAGCAGTTCTTCCGAGGAGAGATTACGGATCACAAGCTGAACAGTTAGCAGCGTTAGGCTGTCTTACATTATGCTGATGCTGGAATGCAGAAGTAGGAGTATCAAAGATAAGATAATGAAAAAATCATTTTGATCTCTCCAGCCATTGTTACTTAAACTGGAATAGTTTGCTCAGTTTTCAGTCCTGCACTCCAGGATAGTTGAAAACCAGCTCAAAAATAAAGAGGAGAGCAACAAAAATTGCAAAAGATTTAGGAAACCCATCCTACAAGGAAAGGTCAAAGGGACTGGTGTTCATTGGCCTGAAGAGGAGAGAGAGGGCAGACAGAGGTATTTCATGTACGTAAAGAGGAAAGAGAGAATGAACTTGCTTTCCATGTCTACCAGTTAGGTTAGGTATTAGGAAACTTCCTGCTTGCAAAACCAGTTCAGTAAGGATTGTACATTACTCAGAGGGACCAAAATCCCCGTCACTGCAGGTCTTTAAACATCTTCCTGCAATACAGCAGGGACAGCTGATCCGCACTTGAGATAAGAGGAGGAACTAGACAGCCTTTCAAAATCCCTTCCAGCACTATTTTCTTCATCTGCCCTGGCTGTAACTAAGGCAGGGATTATCCTTTGTTCTTTGTTTTCAGATTTTGCTCTAAATACTAGGTTTAGCGACAGGCCATGAAGAGTAGTCTTAGGAGCAGCTGTAAATACGTAAATCTTCTTGTCTTTCATGCCCCTTCTGCAAGCCTATTAAACTGCCTAGTGGCACAGTAACTTAACAGTACGCATACTAGATCCCATGTGCTTCAGAAAGCAATTTCCATTTAAGCTCCCTGTCTCGATACCAAATTTGATTGGAGACAATCTGAAGACAGCCTTCAAAAAAGAAGCCCTTTCAGAAGGGTAGTGGCATTCCACAACTGTAAGCCGATGGAGTTTGTTATCCCAGATGTATTGGCATGGCTCACCACACAACCTTGCACACCAGTATTATCCATTCACAAATGGTGGTAGAACAATTATATTTAATAATCATCAAGATTCCCATCTCCCAGACCAAAACAAAAAAAAAAAAAAAAAAAAAAAAAGACAATATAATCCCAACAATTCTTCAGATTTCCCAGCTAGCATTTGCTTTGTGTGTCTCCAGAAGGTTTGATTTGTGTTCGGTTTGCTTTTAATTAAAGAAAAAGAAAGTGGCATCATGATTCTGCTCTCATTCAAATTTAACTAAAATGTGGTATCCTCCCCTGAAATTAAAGCTATTATACACCAGTGTACACAGATCCACATGAGCAGGAACAGATCCCTGATGTATTTATACTTTACGAAAATAACATAAATACCTCACATCAAACAAACACTGCATACCCTTTTAATATAGTGATCATTTATGACAAAAGAACTTGGAAATAAAGGTATGCTGCTAAAACCTGCATAAATTATTCAACAGAACAATAAGGCAAGATAATTATTACTGGATTCATTCAATTGTTCCGTGTTTTCTGCTTTCCAAAGAAGGTTCTGCAACATACAGAAATTGTTTATTGTTTTATCTCAGCCCTCATCTTTGCAGCCTCCCTGTTCAAGGGTTTTCAAGTAACACATACATTTCTGAAATGGACAGAAAAGAAGCCAAGCCAAAAATTTCCAGAAAATTATCTTAGGAGACTACACTAAATATCAGCTGCCTGAAAAGATGTTATCTTGTGAATAGCATAAGTGAGTTCTTATACCAAAAGTTTGTCTGTGTGATGTCAATGTTCATTACATTACGAATCTGATATAAATAACACAAAAAATGTTAAGGTAAATGTTTTTAATACAAGAAAATTAGTGCACTTAGATTTCATTTGTACAAACATTTGTATGCAAATGCAGTCCTCCTGAGATGCATCTAATAATTCCAAAGTCAGGTAATTGTTTTAACTTTATATTAAAACTATGAAAATATAATATAAATGTGTCAAAACATTTGGCAGCAACATTTGTGTAATAAAAAGGATGCTTAAATACTGTGTTCTGTGATTACAGGCTCCCTTTTACAATCTTTTATGTTCCTTTGCAATAGTTAATATTTTCTGAAGAGGAAATGAAATAATAAACAATATTTCAGAATGCACAGCAGGTTCTCTTCTTACTTTCATTTAGATCCACAACATCTAAGTCATATAATACACAGGACTTCTGTAAAACAAATAAAAGCAAACATTTAATTAAGATAACTGCAGTACAATAGTTGAAAAACTTGAATTTTCACATATTTTAATATGCAAAAGACTCGATGGGGTCACTGGATATATTTTTCCTTTAAATGTTTAAATAAAAGATTGGAGTTTTCTAATAAATTAGAGGGAGACTGATGCCCATGCAAGTCACAGCTCGATGTATTTAAATTCTATAGCTGCCTCAAAGGTCTCTTCTTATTCTGAAGGTGACAGAGGATAGAAAACATCTTTTGAGGAGACACTACATACCATATGAGCTGATCCTGTAAATTTTTACTCACGTGAATTATTTAAGAGGTACAGGTTCTTCTGATGACTGCACTGATTTTCACTGATTTGGTGTTAACTACCCTAATCTTTGAAGTATTGAGCATGAGGTGCAAAAATCCAATTGAAAGGAATAGGGAAATATGGATCAACAGTACTCATTAGAAAAAGGCATAGATTATTATTTGTCAAAAATGGTATTGAACTGGTTTGTGAAATTCACTACAGTTCTCTACTTTGTTACTTGTGTTTTTGTTTTTTTTTTAAACAAACAAACAACCAAAAAAAAAAAAAAACACAAACAGAAATGGCTCCAAATGGAAGCAACCTAGTCTTTATCAGGATAGAAGCATCGAAATAGCACTCCACCCTTGTAAAACATTTATTTACAGATTGCAAAAGCAGATTTAAAAAAATAAAATCAGCAAAACCAGCACTCTTCCTTTCGGCAATAAACTTAACTAGATAATTACTGCTGACCAGAGAAACAATCAAAACCAGTTGTGCAATAGAGTACTAGTAAATGTTGCAACTTTGGACTCTAAAAATATGAATATTGAATCCTGAACTCACGGACAAAGACATTGAGATTACTGTCACATGCTTTGAAAAAAGAAAAGTCCAAACTTTTCTACTTGCCATTCTGCTGTATGCTTCTTGGCAGGTTTACCCAGTGTATAATGATATACAGAGAAGTAAGCGCAACCACTGGAATCACTGCATTCCTCTCTCAAACCAAACTTAACAGCCATAAACAACCATTTCTCACAATAACAAGAAGGTTCCAGAAAGGACAGATATCTGAGCTGGAATTCATGAAATTCAAAGAACAGGAAAAAAAGGAAGAAGAAAAAAAATTGCATCATGTAAGACAATGGCAGTCATGATTTACAATCCAGAAATTCCACATACAGTGTCACAGAGCAGGCTGACTATATCCAGAAAAGTTCACCAAAAATTATTTAATTGAATCAAAATGAGGGGAAAATAAAGGTTTCCTCATGTTAAAATAAGTACTATTCCCCTATAGCTGAGAATATTTAACACTAACTAAAATTCCAGAGAAGATGCATAATTTTTTTTTGTTTGTTTTCTGCTATGTAGGATGCTTGAATACATACAGTGGCGATTAGGTCTTGTGCTAGGTGGAGACTGTATTTGAGAGTTTTCATGTGTAGACTGTAAAGTATGAAATCCTTTTCAAAAGAAGGAGCAAGGCAGAAACTAATGTAACCAACCATAAACTTGTCACCTCAAGAACATGACACCACTCTGGTTCAGAGATAAGATAGGGAGGAAAAAAGATCTGGAAGATAACAGTACAAAAAGAAATTTAAAATGTGCTCTGTTGAGAGCAAGCAGTAACGCTGAGTGTTGATTACCGTGGACGTAAGCTAAGGAGGTTTCATCTCACACCTTTCTCTTTGCAAGAAGAAAATCAGTCTAGGTAGTAAGAGTGTTCCAGAAAAATAAATATTTGAACAATTCTACTATTCAAGTTTCACTTATTTAACTTCAGAGGAAACAGATAGTTTTGAAGTGTTGAGGGTTATATCTAACTTCATGCTTTCAGTTAAAGGGCAGTGATTTGCATATTCCTTAAACACTGAAAATGCTTATTTGCAAATATTGTACTGCTGGATAGTACTTTTGGGTGGCCAGTAATAGGTACAGCAAGGATCCTCAGGTGATTAATAATGTTGAAATCTATTTCACAATGAAATTGTTCATACCACCTGTAAAATCATTATCTGATAGTAGTTAATCAACAAATTATCCAGGACAGAAAGACAAGAATGGCCTCTCCACCAATAAAGAAGAGGTGACAATTTTGTTTTAAAAGTCATTGAAATGTTGATGACTTTAAGGATCACTTCAGTTTGATAAGACTCGTAAAAGATCTTCATCAAGCAGACAAGCTTGGGATTCATTTAAGCAAATGTGCTAGGCACACATTTTAAAAGTACATATTCATAACCCAAAGAGATACGAGTCCTGCATGAGGAGCTGAAGCAGAGACAGTAGTCCTGCGTAGTGCTGAGATCCAGTCAATCTCTGTGAGAGGTGCGGCACCCTCCTCTCATGAAATTAAGGAGGGCAGGTATGCAAATTTCCCCCATCTCAGAGAACAAGGCAAGCAACATTCCTTGCTCTGGGCTCCCTCCCTCTCAATACATCCTCCTAGATCACATTTCAGCTCAGCCTGTTGAAACTCACTTCCCTACAAGGCAGCCAACAAACAGCAGAAAACAGTGAAAAGGTGAGAATAACCAAAGTGGTATCGAGAAGCTCAAGTTTCTGCTGCAGCATCTTGGGCAGAACAAACCACCAAAGAAACAGACGCCATTCTACTCCACAGTGATTTCAGTAAGACATTGAAACCTACTGGTACAAAACACTAGTTTTTCCTGCTAAATACCATAGCAGACATGTCTCACCCAACAGACAGGCATCTCTTTAAGTGTTTTGAGCTCACTGCCGAATCAGTGGAGAAAATCAGGCAGAATCAGGTGCTGCCCGCAGCCATCTGTCTCTCCTCACTCGCTCTAAGCAGAGGTTGTATCACTCACTGACTTACAGTACCTGACCTCGCTGGAAATCTGCTCAGATTAACAGTGTTAAAACAAGTTGGATTCCCCTACTCTTGGCAACAGTTCTTGATATTTTTATGCTTTTTTAGGTATTTTGGAGACGGGGTTCACCATGGATTTGAAGAATGATACCATTTTTCAACATTTCAATGCCTCTAGTGTGTCTGCTGGAAAACTATTGGCTTTAGAGAAACAAGGACAAGGGGGAACAGGCTAAAATTGCGCCGGGGGGGAGGGGGGGGGGGGGTGGTTTGGTTGGATATTGAGAAAAACTTCTTTACTGGGAGGGTTGTTAGGCATTGGAATCGGCTGCCCAGGGAAGTGGTGGAGTCACCATCCCTGGAGGTCTTTAAAAGACGTTTAGATGTAGAGCTTAGTGATATGGTTTAGTGGAGGACTGGTTAGTGTTAGGTCAGAGGTTGGACTAAGTGAGCTTGGAGGTCTCTTCCAGCCTAGATGGTTCTGTGATTCTGTGATACACAGAAGGGACTGTAACTGAAGTTACTATTACTTGTAACTTCTTGAAATTCTGACAAAGATTAGCAAAGCATAGCAGAGGACCTTGTGCAATGAACTTCATTGGACTTCTGCACCTACACAGCCAAAAGAGAGAGCTCAGTTGTTAAGATCTGTCCTACTATCTCTTTAACCTGTCTTTTCTGCAATTCTAAATTTGAAATTGCTTGTTCAAAATTCAAAACAGTCATCTCCCAACAGGAAGGGCACAAGCAGTATCAGCAAGAGCTGGAGATACGTTAGCAGGGAGAGTGATCAATGTTGGGGCAGGGACAGGAGTAGGAGAGGACCAAGAGAGGATAAGACACAATGGGATTCCACTGCTGCAGAACACTCCCATCAAGAGATGGGAATGGAAGTCCTTGTTCCCAAATCCTACTATTCCACAATGTCCAGGACACATCTAATCCACTGGCAAAGTGTGGATCTCTATCTCCCTCTTCTGTTAATAACACATAGACTCTAACAACATTGTACTGCAATTATTTCACAAGCTTAAGAAGACAACTATGCTGTTACTCTAAGAAACCCCAACCCTACTGATACCTGTGTAAGGATTAATATCATCCAACCTCAAAAGCCCTATTTAAGAGAGCAATCAGGTTGCAAAGTCACGATCTTGCAGAAGCAACAAATTCCAGAAGTAAGCCAACTGTGTAACTTTACTTTGGTTTACTTGAATTTATTTAACTTCAATCATATGAAACCATAAAGGCTGTGGTACAGAGTCCTCTACAAAGTCCTCAATGTAGAGAGAAAGGCACCTCCAGAACACAATTATATCTGAAGATGTATTTCATTCCATTGAATATAGATGATTTGGCCTTTGAGCAACCTGGTCTAGTGGGAGGTGTCCCTGCCCATGGCAGGGGTGTTGGACCTAGGGGATCTTTATGGTCCCTTCCAACCCAACCCTTTCTGTGATTCTATGATTCTAGACTACATCAGACTTGTCATTTCAACTGCCTAAGGTTGCTCACTAAGATGAATCTCATCCTATATGCTCAAACATTATGATTAAGATCCAGAGATTAAGACTCAACATTTGATTCACATGACCTAATTACACGTTACTGTTTCCAGAAGAATACCTGGCTCATTCAATGTTCAGAACAGACCTTTTTGAATTAAAGTAGGTGTAGAGCAAAATTAGTCCTTACATTGCTCCAATGCTATGTGAGTTGGTACCATTTATCCTTTTTGCTTTAATATCTGTACCATGGTTCCCATGTGTGCAATGCTGAATATACTACCTACTGTTACTAAGAAGGTTATGAAGATAAAAATCTAAAATAGATCTCAAATACAGCATTAAGAGCATTATGAAAAACCTCACAAAGAAATTAATATTCTGTGGTCAGTACAAGATAAATAAAGGGTAAATAAAGCCTTGGGCTTCGTGCATGACTAAGGATAATAAATAAACACTGAATGTGCACTGCTTGAGACACAGGGATCTTTAGGACACACTAACAATTCCCAGAATCTCAGCAATAATGAAGCCTGATTTCCTATAGATTTGTGTCCTGCACTGAATTAAATTTGATATCTACAATGCGAGCTCCAGCTGGAGTAGCTGGTCAAAGCATTTTTCAGTCTCTCTCTGTGTAGTTACCTCTGTCTAATACTGTATGAACTATTGCCGAAGACCTTCTTTCTGCAGAGTGCTCTGACTCTCCTTCACCCAGCACCTTATTTTCAAGGAAGTATAATCTCAAAAATCTTGTTGCTTTGGAAAGGAAACTAAAGAGATCAAGGAAGAATAGAGTTGAGGCCCACCATCTTTGAATATTCATCTCAAATTACATCTAACTGTTACACTTTCCGTGTTAACCTCAACAGCACAAGGAAAGTTCTTAAATGGGTTTTGGCTGTTCTGTGCTCAGAAGATATGTATTTATTTAATATAACATTAAAACAATCTTAGCAGTTGATCGATTTTGGGATGTAGGCAGAACATAAGTTTCGGATAGTTTTATAGCAGTCTTCAGAAAAGAGCAAGAACTGCATTTTTTTTTCTTTTCTTTTTGTTGAATACAGTTTCCATCCTTCTGCTCCTAGTTTAGAAAAATACCAACCACCACACCCACAAAGACAGAAACACAAAGGCTTGTTACATTTTTTTAAAAGCTAGTTGAAGAGAGTACTGCTCGTCAGCCATGAAACCAAACAACACAAAAGCGCAAATGCTAACTGCATTCTGGGTGGTATTTCGGGGCTTTGGTTGTTTTTTGAGGACTGACTCACAGGTACAAATAGTTCACTGGCAACCTGAAGAACTGTTAAGGAACAGCTGTCAGCAATTAATAAACAGGTTTAGGCAAATCTTAAACTTGCAAGAATTGTGAATAATAACAATAAAAGTTATTTGTCAACGTGTCTAAGCAAACCTCTGGAATAAGTTGTAAGTGCCATTAACATTTGTTTCCACTACAGCCTTTCCAATACAATCAAATCAGTTATTATTTGGGGTTTGGAACTAGATGATCTTTAAGGTCCCTTCCAATCCAAGCTGTTCTATGTTTCTATGACTCTATGTTTTTATTTTTATTAACTGAGAACGATTGAAAACTGAGTTAACTATTCTCAAAAATATGTCATGACTCCACACCTGGAACCAACGTAAGCTTTCAAATAATATCTGATTGTTTTAATGAGATTTTCCATGCAAATTAGAGCTGTGGGTTTGAAACTCATCAGAGAATGTTTTTCATGGATTATAAATATCTGAAAAATTGACCAGTGCTTTAGCTATATGAATCACTGGGACATGGAAGTCTTCTCCCTCCCCTAAACCACATAAAAGTAAAGCCTCAAAAGAAGACATAGCATGGTCTTATGTAAGTAGTCTGTAGGCTTAAATCCACACTCTAGAAATAGGAAAATGCAGGACAAAATAATGACAATATAAATCTGCCCTTTAGGTCTGTCACATTTTAATGTATATATATATATAAATTTAATTGGGAACTCCTTCAAACTGCAACTTGTTCTAAATTTCAAGAGAATAAAGAAGCTCATTACTTCTATATGACCTCTACATTTCCAGACATTGATCTTCCCCATCTACATGTGTATTTGCTATATAACTAGTTAATAAAGAAACGCCTAGATTGTAGATGGTGAACAAGAATGTATATAGAAAATCCTAGATTTCCCAAGATTAATGTAGCCTACTACAACGGATCTGAAAATGGTCTATTGTCTGCCCGTCTGCCTGTCTTACTTCTGAATGGCCTAAGCCCACTTCCAAAAGACATGGCCATACTAGACTTTTTAAGAGAGCTCCTTCAAACAAGTTTTCTGGTAAAGCAACGGCATGCTTCCACTGAAGCATCTCATCAGTCTGGGATAGATGGTCCTACCACAGAAGTAAGCAAGGCCCTGCTACCTCAGATATATGTGTCTTGGGCCAAAATACTGTGCAATGATGTATCTCCTTTTTACAATCAGCAACTACGTATTTTAGCATTGCAGAATGGATGTATGACTGAAATCTCAGACTGGCAGCTATCATGTCATTTTTCACAGCTACTAGTCACACTTCCTAGCACATTTTTCCTTCTCCAAAATTTCATCAGTTAGAGGAAGTTAAAATTCAAGTAGTACATTCAGATTTCACAGTTTTGTGAACAAGCAAATTATTTTGTTGAACCTGAAAACCGTGATGAGACTGTATGGTAGATTTATTTATTTTTTCCCTGTGAATTCTTTCTTATCAGGCCAGTGGCAAAACCAATTGGGCTAAAGGAGTCCTTGTTTAAATCAACAAATGTCTTTCACTACAAATAACAAATGACACACCAAAGTAATGGCAAGTGAGGCCCCAACAGGGATTGCAAACATTTCTAGATGGAGCAAAATGTTACTACAGACAAACTTGACAAATTCTCATGGACATATTTTCCAAACACGTGTACACAGACTGTACAATTGTATTTTCAAGCAGTTCTAATTCAAGCCATGCTGGAGTACAATGGTCTGAATTTGTTTGCATGTCCACACTATAAGAGCCATGGATTTTCATGAAGATTAGTAGGAATACTAAAATTGCAACTAAAGTATAATGAATGCAGACAATCTTGGAGTGAGAAATACCCAAACACCTTTTCTGCATGCTGCAGAGAACTCTCTCAGATCTTATCCAAATGCAATATGCAGAAATGTTAGCTTTGCAGATATTTGTCTTTGCAGCAGTTATGATCATAGCTATTGCTTTGTATCTTTCATGCTGCATACTAACAAATATACTATTTATTTACAGTAGAAAGTGTCTTTTTCATTTACAAGAAATTCAAAGTTATCTTGAGACTTTTTCTCAGCTATTCAAAGACCTGCCATTCTCCTCTTCTAAATGATATTTGGCAGTTGAGTTTCATTTTCATGCTAAGGGAGTCAAAATCATGTATTTTAAAAACAAAACAAAACAAAAACAAAAACAAAAACAAACAAAAAAAAACACACCCACAGCTTGTGTTATTGTATATTGTATAGTAGGACAGGACCTTGATTTAGAAGCAGTCCAGCCCTGAGCTATTATTCTGACCATCCCCTACGGCTATTTAATCAAAACACTGCAACTTGTGACTTTGTCAGTAATTTTGCTCATTTATCTTTATTATGCCTTCAAGAGTATTCGGAATGGAAGGCTAGTTTTGTATAACTAATATTGGTGATGAATGGCAATGATAATGCATTGCATGAAGAACATCCATTAATGTCTAAAATAATATTCTACTGTCTAAAAATAAATTGCAATGCAAAACATTTTCATAGCTAATTAACAATAATTCAGTCCTACAAAAGAGTTTTGTATGGCAACTCTGAGTAGCAAGGACCTTTACACCAACACAAGCTAAGTGGTTAGAGATGCCAACTCTGACAGCTACAATATTGATTCTACCACTAATTAACTCAAATCTTTAAGTTCTAAGATCTTCAAAAGCACTAGTGTAAATCATCCAAACAAACAACTATGATCTTTGGATAAAACATTTGATTGCTGTACATAAAAGGTCTGCTCTTTCCATCTGCATGTGACCTCTTCACAGTATGCATATTCTGAGGAAACCTACAGAAAAAAACGAATCTTCCTGGCACAGAAGTGGAACTACAGTGTAACACTCCCCCCCCCCCCCAGTATTAACACTTCTGTTGAAGGAAACTGTGGGAAGGAAAACCACTAATGCAGATTTCCTGAATTTTCACCTTCTCCTTGAACAATATTATACGTTTCCTTCTTCTTCTGTTCTCTCCTCCCACAATTCTTCTTCCCCATATCCTCCCCATACGTCTACAGTTACAGGATCCCCCCCAAATATAACTACATAATGCAAAAACAGTCCTGGTTGTGCTTTGCTAAAGCTATCCTGTGTTTACAATCTTGTTTACCCGATCTCCCCTTTTCTTTCTGCTCAGCCTACCTTTTCCAGTATCTCCTTAGTCAAGAGTGAAAATGCATCCTCAATGTTCACATTATCTTTGGCACTGGTTTCAAAAAAGTGTATCCCATGTTCCCAAGCAAGCTGAAAAACAAATGTAGGCAACAGGATAAAGAGTCTTTAGGAAAAAATAAAATATTTACTGATACCAATAGCAATAGATATGTAAATGCTTCTGACAGTTTCTAACATGTTATATAAATGTTATATTTAATGTCATGTTATATTAAGTAAATGTTATATTAAGTAAATGTCAGCTCAGTGAAGTACACTGTATTCATTCTCATTTCATAAATTTCAGGTAAGTCTTAAATCAGTCTTCTTAAATTTCTCTATTTTCAAAACAACTTTTTGATCTATCTTTTAAATAAGAACAAACTGTAGTGGGCCTCTTCTCAATGTTTTGACTGATTTGGAGAATGAATCATCTCCTAGGCAATTATTTAGAGGAAATTAATGGAATGCCTGCAGAAAAGGATAGATAAAAATGTGACAAAAATGTATAAAAACAGTCATGATGAAATAAAAAAAGAGATGTAGCATTTCACTAAAGAGGCAGAATAGCACACAGATAACAGACACACAAAGAACTGATGTGTATGTGAAAATATATTATGGTAATAGGAGAACCAAGAAAATACTTAGAATAAATCTACAGTACAGATATTATGTTGGTTAATTTTATTTTATTTTTTAATTATTTAATTTTTATTTTTATTTTTATTTTTTGTGTCCCCTCAATTCCAGCATACCTCTCTTACAGCTGGATGGATACATATTGGCATGAGGAAAAAGGAACTACAAAATTCAGAGCTTTTTAAGGTCCTGAACTTCTTCTAATTTATACTGCCAAATACATGGAGAAAAACAGTTGACCATGGGGAGAGGCTAAGTTGAGAATATTTGCCAGAAAAAAAAAAAAATAATTAAAAAAAAAACTTAGTAGAAGGCCTATTTTATTCCCTTTGCAATGAAAAATCTCTCACTACACATCTGGAGAAGGCAATCTCAGTGAAAGAAAATACTCCTACTGCTTATACTGTATACAAAATCCTGTAATTACTGACCACTTAATTTATTTGTAATGTTCTTCATTAGGATAAAAAGTCTAATGCTGGCAGTTATACTTGTTTTCAATGTGCTCTAGAGCTAACTTTAAAAAATTCAAAAATAAGGCATGAAAGCATAAGAATTGATATGCAGAATTTTAGTAATGTTATAATGAAGACTATTTTAAAGGTGGAAAAAGGTTAGCAAAATGGTTTATTGTCCAAAATACTGTAATGAAATATAATTTTGAAAATGAAGAACATTTCTGTTTCTTAAAACAGACTGCTTCATGAGAGATTCAAAACTCCTGCTGACTGCAATGAACAGTTTTAGATACTGTAGCAACTTGTAGCAAAAAAATAAGATCACATTACTGTTAGCAAGTGTCAATGGTAAACAATGATTCATTATGGTTCATAAGGAAAAATACAGGTAGTTAAAATACTGGGCTAATAAAATGGGGAAGACTGCTTCATAATTTATAAAGTACATGGGTTCTACTATTAAATATTCCTTTTTTCTTTCTTGTGTCATGTAATAGACATCTAGAGTCTACCTGTGTAGAAACTCTGATAAACACACACCATTTGAATCGCGGAATCACAGAAATCAGTTGGAAAGATAACCCCACTTGAAATGGGACTACTGCCCATATAACATAGGGTCAACCATAGCTTTGCCTACCTGACCCTTGAAATCCCCCAAGGATGGAGATTCTGCAAGTTTTCTGGGACGCTCTTCCATGGCTAGACCACCCTTTTAGTGAAATTGGTTCTCCTCATCTCCAACCTGAACTTCCCAAGCCAGGATCTGTGTCCATTGCCATTTGCTTTATTGTCTGCCAGTATTCAGAAGAGTCCTTTTCAGCCATCCTTTTAACTACACATCAATTGCTGTAGACCAGTAACTGCTCCTCAGCATCCTCTTTACCCAGCTCCCTCAGCTCTCATGCGTTGCTTCCACTGGACCTCAGTTATTTGTCTGACCTTCTCTACTATCTCAGCATCATTCTTGAAACGGGGCAGCCCGAACTAACTCAACATTCCATGTGGTTTTGACAGCACTAAAAAGACAGGGGTAATAATTTCTCCAGATCTGCCATCCATTATCCTCCTAACTGTAGTCCAGCATGCTTTTTTGCAATGCGAGGATACCATTGACTTATATTTGAGCTGGTGTTCATTGTACATTGTCAGTGCTCTGAAACAGAGCTGTAATTCAGGCAATCACTCCCTGCTTGTACTGATGCCTGCGATTATTCCCTTCCAGGTGGCAACCTTTGTACTTCTCTGTACTGAATTTCATCAGGGTCCTAGAGAATTGAAGTTCTACCATTTGGTGTGCCGGTAACAACCCTAAATCTCATATCACATGCGAATCTCCTTCTGTCATCAGATCACTGATGTAGATGTTGAACAACCAGAGTCCCACCACAGACCTCTGATGTACTCTGCTCATTACTACCAACTACACAGCCTTCAATTACTACCTTTTGCATCTAGTCCGCATTTCCTAGCTTTCAAGTGAGAATGCCGTGCGAGGAAGTGACAAAAGCCTTATTAAATTCAAAATGTATCAAAACCACTGCTATTCCCTTATCCACATCCTCATTTCCTGGTATCATAAAAGGCAATCAGGGTGGCTCACGGGATTTGCCCTCTGTTGAACATTTCAGATCACATCCTTGTCCTTTAAATGGTTGGATAAGGATTTAATAAATCAACAAGAATGAATAAAGAACACCGAATAGAGAAGATTAATCAGAGAATCACAGAATGGCTGAGGTTGGAAGGGACCTCTGGAGGTCACCTGGTCAAACCTCCTTGCTGAAGCAGGGCCATCTGGAGTAGGTTGCACAGGACCATGTCCAAATGGCTTTTGGACATTTTTGAGCCAAATGGCTTTTGAGCCTCTCCTCCAAAGAGGGAGACTCCACAAATGTATGCATTAATGTATGTACTGTTCCAATTCTACTAAGTATAGTGGCAAGCAAGTTGTCTACAAATGTACATAAATGAAAAAAAACAACCCATACCATCAGCCCAGTATTAATGCAGCAGCAAGTATGAGCTTTGGCTAATCTACCTCAAACAACCTGGAAAGGCACACTCTAAGAATTTTTACCTTTTTTTTTTTTTTTAACTGTCAGGAATATCTTGAATAAATCTGTAAATAAAACTAAATACCAAACTGGTGGTGATCATGCTACTTGGAAACATTATTTTATATCATCCTTGAGAACAGTTTGGAGATCTCAAGTGAAATAAGCTCATGTCTCACAAAATAAATAAACAAACAAATAAATAAATAATTGCCAGTATCTCTTCCAAAGCTAAGTTTAATTCCAACTGTTTATTTCTTTTAACTAAAAATATGGTAATTCCTAGTAAAATGCTGCTATGATTTCTTAGTGTTGAATCACAGAGATTTGTCTGTAATATTCCTAGCACTGTGGAGTATTTTTTTTTCACGCATATTTACCTGTAAAATCAGTTCTGAAGTCAGGCACATGAAGAGCAAAAAGGAAAACAAACAAGCAAACACATCTGTCTATTTCTGTTAGAAAGATGTGACAAGAAAAATGGGCACATTCTACCAAATTATGTAACCTTCAGCTTTTTTACTTATTTTTCAATGAGAAAAATAATGTTATTTGTTTGGGGAAGAGGGGAATTGGAGGAGGAGCCCCAAAAAGGTTGAATTCAAACTTTTCTCAAAATGAATAAATAAAAGTTATTAATCTAAGAAAATACTTCATAGTGTTAAAATTAAGTATGTCAACTTATGAGTGACCAAAATGATACAATTACAAAAACAAGCTTTAAAAATATAATTTCTCTGTATTAAATTAGTTTTTACACGGGCATACCATGACCACTCAGTTATGACAGCTTGTTACGGAAATGCCAAAATCCATGGTAAGATTCCCGGAGAATCCTTTGATCTGTGCAAAATTCTGAGCAGAACAATGCTTACAGCTTATACTCACAGGGCAATATGAAATATATAAGTGCGAATTATTATGTGGCAGAGTTTGCATTAAACCATTTTCCCCTCTTAATATGGTATTTCCTTTCTCAGAGTGAGAGAAGAATATTAGCTTACCCTCTGCTAATGCAATCTTTCTCCAGCTAGCTCAGTCAGATTCTCTAGCATTTTAACATCACATTAAAAGAAAAATAGTATAACTGAAGAGCTGCCTCAGAACACAGGAGAAATCTGGAAAGCAGACACAGTGGTGAGGGGGTAATGACTTGTTTCTCAACAAAAAGACTGCATTAAGAGAAATTTTGATTGCATCGTTAAGGATGCAGAAGTCAGAAAAAGTCATTGTTAATACCATATGCAAAACCCTAATACTGCCCTCTTGTGCACATGCATCCAGTGAGCCTTCAGATTTATAACATTGTATTCCTTGAGTTAGAGTATACATGTATTTTTCAGCAACCTTTTTCCGTGTACACAGATACAGTACACCTTATGCTATTCTTTAAAGTTTCTTAATCTGGAATTATATAATTGGCAAGAAATTATCAGTGTTCTTTTCCTCAAACACAGTATAACCTGCTGACTCACCGTGCCTAAATGCATAGTAGAAGGGTTTGTTCCAACATACATACAACAGATGCATACAATTTTCAGCTGCAAAAATTACTGGTATATACTCCAAGCTAAACTGCAACATTAAGTCAGCACCACAGTTTCTTCTGCCACTGCATGCCTCCTGGATTTCCTGACAGGTTCTCAGTGACGGTCATTTGCCATCGCCTTTAAAACAGTACTCCCCACTTACCAGTTCTTCTTCTATAGTCTAAACTATATTATACTATAATTAAACTATAATCTCAGCTGTACAACCCACACAGTTAGAACTAGGAGGGTAGCTGGATGTCCCCTAAATGTATCTGTACAGTATTATTTAGAGCTATTTATAAACAATGAAGATCACAGTGCACAGGCTGCCAGAATAGCTCTTTACAGTCAGACTGTAGCAAAAAATCATTGATAAGTACATCAAGTACTATAAAAATGATGCAGAATGTACTATGCATTATATTTTAGCATTCCACATTACAACAGTACTCTGGAAATGTAGATGCTAAAATCTTTGTAAATATAATTTGAAAAATACAATTTCTACCATAATGCCTGAAACTATTTAAGTTCATTGTAACTTTTAAAATAAGAATCAGTATTCTGAAGAGAGCAACTAGGAGATATTTAATGAATTTCTGTACATATATTTAAAAAAACAAACAAACAAACAAACAACAAAACACAAAACACAACGAATGACATTGTTCTTCTGGAGCTATTTCTAACAGAGTTTTTGGAACCCAGGAGCCTTTTATCACTTTCAGTGTAGTAGTTCATAGTCACATACTAAGATACTTAGCAGAAGAAAGCACCAATGATCAATACCTTTTCTCCTTTACGTTTTGGAACTACACGTTCAGACTCCTTATCACACTTGTTGCCCAACAGTATTACGTCCACTTCATCACCTGCTTTCTGAAAGAGAACCAGCATTAGTAAGTGTCATGTTAGGAAAAAAGCAAACAACGTAAGCCTTTCACTTTCAACTCACACTAACCTTCAGCACTATTCCCTTGAAAGTAAAGGCTAAATTCTGTCCTGACCTTTTCATCTGTGGAAACATTTTTCATGAGTTCACAGGATTCTGAGGAAAACATCAAGACTGCATGGAGCAGAGAAAAGCCGCTTACAAGCACAGGGCATAATTTGGAACATCTTTCAATGCGGTATAAAGTATATGGTGCGTGGGTGCTGTCTTCTGATGAATGCTTGATCTTGAGGTTTTAAAGTGACTGGAAATGCCCCAAAGTCGCAGACACTGCCCTCCCTGAAGTAACGGATTCATGGATTAGCATGTTAGTCAGGTCTACATCTGGCACTCAAAGGGAAAAAAGGAAAGAATTTGCTGCACCTGAAAGAGCACCTCTCTGTACTTCACTTTTGCACACAGACAGTAAAATTACATTCAAGGTGCTCAAACTCAACATAAAAGTTTGATTATTCCAAGACACTCAGAAGAAGGCAATAGATTTTTAATGAAGTAAAAATTTTAAAACCTCATTGATTTCAGAAGGAAGAAAAATCTAGCTTTTTGACCTTGTCTCTATCCTTCGTTCCACTAATCCAGTTACGTACATGATGACTCTGGATGCTTTACATCAGTGTTATTTTAAGATAAGCCATTGTAACTCTACATGACTGGAATAATGACAGGGAAACGGAACAGTTCAGCAACAGAATGTGGAAATTGCAAACTGACAGTTGTTGTGAAAAACACAGTATTTAAAACCACTTTTGATGCTTCAATGGAGGAAGCTGAGGGTCTTAGTCTAGAGACAATGCACATGTGATCTGATCCCATGACATATTCTGAAAGTAAATGCTCTCACAGCTCCTCTGACGATTCAGATAGTTTGATCTCATGCTACAGATCTCTCTACAAGGATGCTGATGAAATCTCTGATCCCTAATAAATTCTTAATTTTTATAATACTAATAAAGCCGTAGGGTGTCTCTATCTCTTTCAGAGAGGATTAAAACTAGCTAATAGCTTGAAAATTTTTCTGTGGAAAGACTGAAAGGAACAGGTATATGCAAGTATATTCACCTACCCAATGTGACAGAAGATGCCTCATCTCCAAATAAGCAACAAGAGAACACTGATAATTCATCATTACAGCTGCACTACAATTCCGATATCAGAAGAAGCCAAACACTTTGAGCATTCACAACCACAATTCTCAGAATCTGTACCATAAGACAAAAACAGGCACAGACAACCCTCTTCCCCAGAGCACTCACAGCTGCACATGGACACAAGTACCCCCGACAGAGAAATTTAAAGAAAAATCTCTATTCATTAAAGGATGACAGAATCGTTATTTTTTGTCTTTTTTTCCCCTCTCTTTTACAACTAAGTTGCCTCATTTGAAGAGTACAGCAGTGGGCACAATTTATTATTAAGGAACACCATTTCACTTTTTTAATCCACTCTCATTTTAGAGTCAGCTAATCTCATTTCATAACCACAGCTGATGTTCAAGACAATGCAGTATTAAAATGAAGTAAGCTCATCATAAGAGTATAAAGTACAGGCCAAAAATAATGAATCAGTCTAACCTGGATTAATAGACCAAAATGTTGGCTGTTCCAGAATGCGCTGGAGCTTTACTCATTAAGGTGAATGGTTCTCCTACATAAAATTGCATACATCAGTCCTTAAAATAGGGTAGAGTAAATAGACAATTTAATCTCATCATGTAATCAACTTTTTATTTGAAAGAAGGCTGTATGCAGCTGAGGGTTTTACCAGTGACATTTGACTTCACTCTGAAGCAAAAGGTCAAAAGAAAATGCTAGCATCCTTTCTGTGCAAAAACATGAAATCCATCCTGTTGTGTATTTCTGCACAAACAGCACAACTTTTTAAAGTGGAAATGTTCTCTCTGCACAATTTCAAATAATAAAAACATCTGAAGGGTCTAAATACCAGGCCTTTCAGTATTTACTTTCATAAATAACTATATTTCTACATTAATACAATTTCATTATGAATTTTCACTTTGACTGGATTTTTTTTAAAGTTAACATCTTGAAGTTTCTTCATTTTAGAAAACTAAAGGATATAAACCAAAATTACCTTCATTTTAAATTTTGAAAACTGATTGTGCAGATGAAGTCCTAAAAAAATTACCTCAACATGAGTAGGCAGAAGTTTGACCATGTGCTCAGTTGGCATAAAAACTGCAGAGGTACACTGATTTCCATCGGCCAAAAATATGGCTCTTCAGTGCTTCTAAAAGCTCACTGTGTATTTTCATCCTCTTTTATTTATAGCATAGGAATAAGCCTTGCAAATGCAAAATCTATAGCTAAAAAGAGGATGATTATTTTACAGTTGTTAAGATGCTATTATGTAAGCCAGCTAACGGAGTCAGGAAGCATTTCTCCCATGTCATGGAAAAGTACTATTAAAATTTAATCAAGGCAAAAAAAAAAAAAAAAAAAAAGAGAAAATTTCTTTTTTTGAGCAGTGAAAAAAAAATGTTTTGTCTTGGTATTTCAAAAATACATCCAGAGTTTTGGTTGACTCTTCTCAGTTTTTATTCTGCTTTTAACATTTCAAAGTTCATATTCCACTGAAAATTCAAATTAAAAAAGTACGAACTTGGAGAAAACCTAGACTATATATATATATATGTAAATGTATTTTATGTCCAAAAAGGCTACATCAACACCCTATTTTTCTTTGAAATTTGAAGTTGTGAGATTTATTGAGGCCAACCAAGTGTTTTGACTAGTTTGGAAGAGTTTGGAGTTACCAGGTTTTGGCAAAAGCTGGAGTCAGGCTGCTGCTTGCCAGCTGCTGTGTTGGGTGGCCACATGAGGGAGCAGCACCATAGCCACAATCTCAGTGGTGCCACAGACCAGACTAGGAACACGGCTCACATCAGGTAACACCATCGTGTGCTCATGCAGCCTGCTCCAGCAGCAGCCATCCATCCCTGGCCCTAAATAACTACAGGACCACTTAACTTTTACCTAACCTGTGTGTTCAACCTGGTAAATGCATATTCTAAGTCACCTTGACTATGTAGGTAGTAAGAGAAACCAAGAGTGCAATATGGAGAATGCCTTGCTCATTCTTTTTGTATGTATTCTTTTTTCTTTGATGTTTTTCTGCACTTTTTCTCATTCTGCAGAGAAACTTTTCACAGACGTGTTGTGAATTTATACGTCAAAAGTAGCACAAACATCTGTTTGGAAAGAGAACGGCATCACATGTGTACTTACAGCTTACTGGGAGACCATCCCTTCACTTAAATGGTGAGAACAGACCCTACCGTGAACGGGTGGCCTCAGCCTGCCCCCTGCAGCACGCTGAGCATTATTAATCCAAAGCTCATCCAGACTCCTCTTTGCATCTATCCGGTGAAGCATTACTTTTTCCTTTTCCTTCCACCATGTTTCCACAGCATAGCTGTACAGGGCTGCACTGTTTTGGTAATCACTGATTACAGCTTGAAAGGGAAATGGAAGTTTGCTTGCAGGTCCAAACAGTGAAACAGAACCCAGATCTGATAAAAACACTATTGTAATGCTTCACTAGTTTGTATGTAAGGAAAATGAGTAGCATTAATGTAATTTTTCAGATATGAAGATGAGATCAGCACGCAGCGAGATGAAGGCAGAGCTGGGGAAGGTCATAAGGCAAGGAAGTTTCTTCCTCCTACTTAATAGACAACAATACAAAGAACTTACCCCTTCTACTAATGAAGAATAATTTGTTAAGAATACAGTGTCCCCACATTCTCTTTGACAGCATCATTTGCAGTGTTCAAATTACGATTCTCACAGATAACTCTTTCCACATATTTTTCCAACGGCCATGTTTTGACCTCAGTTACAAATGCCTCATTTCTGGGTTTTGGTGGAATTGTACAAGTGGTGGAATTGGTTTATCTATTAACAAACTTAGACTTGATTGGACATAAACCAATTTATCCTCAAACCAATCTGGGATTAGAGATAGAGCAATTTAGCAAAATGACAAGGACAAGAAATTTTCAGTTCTAATCAGAGTCGTAACAACAAACTCATCTACGAATTCAATCCTTTTGGCACCAGGCTTTCCCATCTGAAGAAGAAAAACTCAGAGCAATTTGAAGTCAAACTAATTTACATTTGCAAAGCATTTTGCTGTGGAGCTTTTATTTAAATATGATGCAGATATACTTTCCAAGATCCTAACTCTCAGATGCATCGCATTGCACAGAACCAGAAAAGGTTCTGTTCACCACACCTATACATCCAATATCCTGGATGAGGGGTCACTTATTTCAGATACCACAAGAAGAAAGCCAGTGTATTATAAAAACACCAGATTACATCAACCAGTTCTTGCACATGATTTCCAGCACAAAGGTAATTGTTAGGAACTGGTAATGCCATCTTCATGGCCACATCAGGAAACTAGCACAAAGAAAACCAGGGCCTGCCATCTATGTCAAAGTTTCTGGTGACCCATACCCCATGTGTGAATCATGGAGTGATTCAGGTTGGTAAGGACTTCTGGAAGTCATCTGGTCTAACCCCGTGCTCAGAACTGGCCCAACTTTGAAGTCATGTGATGAGGTTGCTCAAGGCCCTGTGGAACTGAATTTTACACATCTCCAGAGATCCAGATGCTCTCTGGGAACCTTTTTAAGGATTTACTACTGGGAGTAATTTTTTTGCCATTATGTTAACTGGGATCTTCTTCAACACATCCTGAAAAGAACTGCTTTCTGCAAATGGATTTGGTACACAGTTACTTGTATTTGATTTTTAACAGCCAAATAGAATCAGCCTTTCTGAACTCAACAGTCTAGAGGAAAAAAAAACACAACAAAACAAAACAATAAATATGGTATCACCTATGAATAAAGAATGGTTGCAGGTTCTAAAGTAATTTTCCTGCAATGATCATGCTCCTAATGAGTGCATTACAAATCCAATATACCTGTACTGGATTTGTCAATGAAGTCCTACAATGCTCAGTTGTGAGTATATTATTCTAGTAACCTTTTTATATACAATCCTGTTACTTAGTTCTGCTCTAGTATTGAGCACAAATGTTAGAACAATACAGGTACAAAACTATAGTTATGTCTTGAATTTCCTTAAACAATAATTCATTTTTAATAGGAGAGTTGCCATATTCCAAACTTAAAATAATTTAAATACAATGATAACATTACTGGCAATCTGATTGCAATAGCACTGACTGACCAGTTTTTCTAAAATCAGTGGAGTTTCTAAGAATGCTAAACTGCTTAGATTTTTACAGCAGTTGAAAATAAAAATGGCTTAGCACACTGAACAGATTTTTAAAAATCCTTCAATTTAAAAGCTCTGTGTAAAAAGAATTAAAAAGCAAGAGTGCAATTGTAATAACTGAATCACCTCAAAAATCCTGTTTGATTGGTTCAGGTATAAACTTTACCTAACAATCTGTCTTTTAACAAAACCTGTACCTGTTTCCTTTTTTATTATTTATTTTTTTACTATTTTTATTTTTAAGGATGCTGTAGTAACAGCCACTTTGATACTGGGCATCTGTGGGGAATTAAATACTGGTTTGCATGTACAGACCAAAGCAAATTCAAGAAATATTGATATGCTCCAGCAAGTAATTAATTTTCATGATATGCCCTATGTTGTAACAGTTATTGCTTAGAAACACTTCTTTTACAATGAAAAGTCCCACATATTTACACCAAGACAGTTCAGAAATTGATACTACACTATGATTAAATTATTTTTATTATTATCTAGCTCCATTACAACACTCACTAACTGCTAGTTTTAAGATTGGTACAATCAATCATGCAATTTACATTCCTAGAAATTGTTTGATATATTTTTTTTTATTTTAAAATAAGGAAGTAATTTTGGGGGTAAGATTAAACAATGCAATTATTAATAGCTTGAGCATGTTTACATGAAAACTTTTACGTGTCATGACCAGAAAGCAGGCTCATGCAGGTGTGATTTCCTGATGGATTCGAGCAGATCTAAGCTTTACCACTGTAGGACTGTGGCTACAAGTGCTCTTCCCATCCTTCCCTCCCCTTGTGAATCAACTATCTTGTTGATGTATTAAAGATGATAGGGCAAAATGACCCCTTTGGAGGCAGTATGAAGTTAGATAAATATTTCATACATATATATGTGTATATGTATCACAGAATCACAGAATGGCTGAGATTGGAAGGGACCTCTGAAGATTATCTAGTCCAAACCCCTGCTGAGCAGGACCACCTAGAGCACGTTGTGCAGGATGGCATCTATGCTGGTTTTGAGTATCTCCAGAGAAGGAGACTCCACAACCTCTCTGGGCAATCTGTTCCAGTGCTGTCACCCTCACAGCAAAGAAGTGCCCTCCCATATTCAGCCAGAATTTCCTGTGCTTCAGTTTGTGCCCATCGTCTCTCATCCAGTTGCTGGGCACATGACCGGCTCCATCCTCTCGACACTCTCCCCTCAGATATTTACATACATTGACAAGGTCTGCCCTCAGTCTTCTCTTTTTCAGGCTAAACAGGCCCAGTTCTCTCAGCCTGTCCTCATACAACAGGTACTCCAGGCCTCTCATTGTCTTCATAGCCCTCCTCTGGACTTGCTTCAGCAGTTCCATGTCCCTCTTGTACTAGGGAGCCCAGAACTGGATGCAATACTCCAGGTGAGACCTCACCACGGCTGAGTAGAGGGGCAGGATCACCTCCCTTCACCTTCTGAATGCAGCCCAGGATACCATTGGCTTTCTTGACCACAAGGGCACATTGCTGGCTCATGGTCAGCCTGCTGTCCAGGCTGCTCTCTCATTGGGACTGCTGTGTCAATGCTATCCATGGAGATATATCAATGGATATATATGGATAATCTACACTTTCAGCTTCAGGTAACAGTAAGCCTACTGTCAGATTGTGTGTTCAGTTAAATCATAGCTCATCCAGTTGTTACTTTTGTTGGTTTGCCTAACAGAAGGGAACATGCTTTCCTTAACATAATGATAAAACATGTGTGAAGTTGTGTGCAGACAAGCCACTTAGGATATTTTCATCAAGTCTCCTTTGTAAAACATTATTTAAGTTACACTCTGTTGACAGTAAGACTTCTAAGATAGCCATAAGGTCAAGGATAATATTGTACTAGGTCATCATAGATAGTAATGTTCTTAATACTGAAGCAATGTAAATGCAATGTCCTACCAACAGTATAAGATACCCAAAGTACGTATTATGGGATATATGACCATACATAGTTCATTAATTCATCTGTATACTGAAGGTGTGACAAGAGAAAAGGATGTCTTCGATGTTTTTCTTTCAGAGCCTGCTTTTCCAAGATGAGCTCTTCCATCCATCCATCCATCCATCCATCCATCCATCCATCCATCCATCATGTCACATTCCTACCAGTTTGCAGAGGCTGTAAGTATTATAAAAAAACCTGCCTGAATGTTTACTTGATTTTAATCAACAAAGAGCATTATCTTGTTTGGATTCTTACGCAGCCATACTAACTATAAACTTTTTGTGTCAATACATAGAAAATAGACCTATCTCTACCCAACAGCACACATCAAGAGGGACTGAGAAATATTATTCAGGCCGCTAATGGCAGAAAAAGGGGGAATGGTTTTAAATTAAAAAAGGGAAGATTTAAATTATATGGAAATTAGGAGGAAATTCTTCACTCAGAAGGTAGTGAGGCACTGGAACAGTCTGCCTAGAAATGTTGTGGATGCCCCATCCCTGGAGGTGTTCAAAGTGTTCAAGGATGGATGAGGCCCTGGGCAACCTGGTCTACTGGGAGGTGTCCCTGCCCATGGCAATGGAGTTGTAGCAAGGTGATCTTTAAGGTCCCTTCCAACCCAAGGCGTTCCATGATTCTATGAATACAGGCTCCTGGCACTGGTTTACAGGCAGCTCAGTGATCTGATGCCTGACAATTTCCTCCCTAGCTCCTTCCTGACCTTGTTCCCACACATTCTTCTCCCAGCCTTCCTATTCCTCTCCCTTATGACAACTCCATAAACTGCCAGACCTTTCTATGAACCTCTTAAGCTCACTAACACAGCGGAAAACTACACAACTGTTTTTGCTGTGTTAATTTTTCACCACATTAGTGAGGTGGAGTGAAGCTCAGAGGGGTCTAACAAGCTCCAGAAGCAGCACAACAGGAGCAAACTTTCACATGCAGGCAAGTTTGTAGGAACATGCTCCCTGCCTGGCAGTCATGCACTGCTGAATCCCTTCCTATGTCACATGCAAACAGACTTTTCTGGCTGCAGTACCACAAGCAGATGAACTAAACCAACAGTTTGCTGCACCAAAAAAGGGCTGACCCTGCTCTCTGCTATTTCCTCCCATTCTCACATGGGAATATACAGCAAAGAAAAACAGGATGTTTCATTTGATTTGCTTAATATGATTTTTGGGATGAGGTGATGACATAAAAAGTAATGAAATTAGGAAACGGCAATCACTGATTATTATATGGAATTTTGACATTGAAGCTAATTAAAATCCTGGGAGAAACTCACGGAGATTGGCTTGTAGGTCTTGTGAACAGCCACACCGGTGACAAGAGCACTGTAACATAGTATATGTGAAACTGGATTTGAAGATGTGTTTTAAACGTACTTCAGAAAACACTCCTGTATCAGCAAGGGGTTGCTCTGGATAATCTACACGGTCCTTCAGTTTCACATAACATTAAGCTTACTATCATACCATGTGCTGAATTAAATATAAGAAATTGTGGTTAGAAACATACAGCTCCAAGAACAACAATAAATTTTGTGCAGTCATTTAAAACATTAACTGCAGTAATTCATTAACTACCTTCATTAAAAGGTCAACTGCTGTGAAATATATTTACCTCATGGATATCTTTCATCCAGCTTGTGATGCCTTGAAAACTGTCCATATTTGTGATATCATATACAAGCACAAAGCCTTGTGCTCCACGAAAATAGCTAGTACTAAGCGTATGGAAACGTTCCTGGCCAGCAGTATCCCTGAAAGAAACCATAAAAAGTCACCAATAAATGCATAAATAAATTTAAAATCAATGAATAAACTGTAGAACCCCTCCCTTCAAGAAAAATCACTTTATTTTCCAGAGCTGAATACATTTTGAACCGTGTATGGAAGGAACAAGTGAATATAAGGATGGGAGGAAATCTGGGTGCCAGGTTTCAAGTATGTTTAGCAGTCAAAGAAATACACTGAAGTTTAGGTTGAGTAACACAGCCCTACTAGGAAAGCTAACCCAGTGACTGAAGTCTGAGTGTAACTTCAAGCTCACCACTTTATACACAGTTCAAGTTCACTTCCTTGTACATAGTTAATCAGCAAGATGAGTTCAACTCAGGTGGCAAAAAAAATAAATAAAATCTGGAGTACAAGCACTGCAGGTGTCAGATGACATCCTACACTCTGACTAGTACTTTGTAAACTGTGACACAGAAAGTGATCTGGTTTAGATGGAAGACAGGTATTTGAAATGAAACGTAATATACTGGGATGCAGAGATTCCTACACACAATTATGCCTTGAGAAAGCTGCCAACAAGCCTTCAAAACTTTTGTATTAGAACCTGAGATGGAGTAACTGAATATCTAACACTGGTCAGATAATTCAGATACAGAGTTACTCCTTGAGAATTAAATACTGATAACTATAGATAACTGTCTGTATTGGATGCCTGTAGACATAGCTGTCTGCATTCCTATATACCATTTAGAAAAGCCTCAAAAACAAACAAACAAAAAAGGAGTGTAAGTTCCCAAAGATTCATCTGAATAGTTTTCAGTCATTTGAGCCTGCATTTGTTGGGTAATGAAACATAACATTTTCTTGCTTTGTCACTTCCCTCAATGTTCTCATACAATTAAATATACTTAATATGGTTTGTAGATCTGCATTGTGTGCATGCTGTTAACAGCAAAGTTTTATTGCTAAAGCAATCTAGCAACAACTCTCTTTTTATCTTACTTTAGTTAAAAAGAAAGTTAATGCAAAAAAAAAAATTTAGTTAACGCAAAAAATATGCTCCCCTATCCGAAATTAAAATTTTAAAATGACCTGCTACATAACAGTTGCACTTAAATGCAGGCACACACATAAAAGCAGATGAGATTTTTCATGTGGTAATGCACGTTAATTGGCTTTCATTTGTGATATAAATTAAAACTTACCATATTTGAAGTTTCACTCTTGTATCATTAAGCGTTATAGGCTTTACTTTAAAATCAATGCCTAGAAGAAAGAAGAAAATCTGTAACATTTCTTGTAACACGGATTTGCTTTTGAAGAATGTTTCTTAGCTCTAGTTATCATGCAATTTTGAACGGAAGGTGAAAAGGAACTCTATCAAACAAAGAAAAACTAACCATATACATTCAAAATGGAAGCTGTAAAAGGAAATTATTCAGTGGTGAAGACAACCACGTGCCAATAAATACAATGGAGGGGCAGGTCAAAGCAAAGGTGCAGGTATTCTGAAACGACATGTGCTTATTTCCATTATTAGACAAATGATAGGACAGCAGTTGCATGGCTTATGCACAGTAATACTTGGCAAATACATTGGTGATTTCAGTTGTTTCCAGTTTCATCAAAAAGGCTATATATAGTTGGCAACAAATGCTTACAAAGCTGTTACACGCACAATACCATTTCTCAGTCTTCAGTCCCAAATCCCTAAAAAAAATAATCTAGGGTTACATGAACAGGAATAGAAATTATTTGCATTAGTTAAATGCAAAGACAAGCATACACTGGATTTCATTCAAATCAACAACTGTCTCTGCTTTCTCTGTAGTCTTTATCTCTGTGTATCTCAAAGCCAGAGTGTTAATGCTAAAATCAGCCACTAGCACTTGAAATCACTGCTGAATATCATCTCTACATACATTACAAATCCTTCCTCAAAGATACTTTCCTTATAATTTATAGTGCTTTATTATATTATCAAATTAGGATGACAAGTGTGGGAAATCACACCTGGATTCGTGCCTTGCTGAAGCTCCAAACTTAACATTAGAATCTGTTTGCTATCACCTGCTACCTTGGAGTGATGTATTTCCTCACTATCCTGCTGAAATTTGAAATACATTTCACTGATTTCTCTCTTTCTCTTTTTTTTTTTTTTTTTTCTCCCTGAAAATTAACCAGGCAATTCAGGCAATTACATTAAGTCAATTACATTAAATAAAGGTAAGGTAGCATTGTGGTAGCTGGCCCTACTGCGTTCTCCATGGCCAAGAATCCACAAGGTCAATACAAAAGGAAAGCATTCATGGCAATAAAATATCAATGCAGTGAAGGAAATGTTCCCTTCTTTTTATTTCTGAAAGCATTTTGTGCAAATCTTTGCAGAGTACATGTTCACATGCAAGATTCCAATGGTAGTAACATTTTCATGTGCATGTGGCAAAAGAGTTTAAAATTATTATGATAATCATGTCCTTCACTTGATGAATTTTTATTGAAGCTTCAATAGCAAGGGAAGATGAAATAATATAATTGGTATCTGTAATTAATATTACACAAAGCTTCCTTGATGGAATTAATAATAATGTCTGGAAAGGTAATTTAAGCCAGATTTGCTCATGTGCTCATGTCAGTTGAAATTTAAACGTTACAGAAAACATTTGCTCCTGAAATTCACATGGTTTTGTTTAATTATCTGTATCACTTTCTACAATTGATGTTAGAGCACTTGAGAGGGACAAGGCACTTACTGGGAGGCTGGAAAGTCACTTTCAAATGGTGCAAAAAATTACACTCCACCTAGGGATTCCCAGACCCATAAGAAACAGTTTTTATTTGACATACACTTTAATAATAAATTGATATAAGATTTTTTTTTATTATTTATAAAAAGGGAAGCAGAGTGCTGAATCAGACTAAAACTTAATCTAAATTAAAATAAGGCATATTGACTTCTTAAGTCAACTTCAAAATTTATTGACCTAAAAGGTCAATGAATGTTAGTGAAAAACAGAAGTCAATATGTTCTGCATGCATGAATTGCTCATGTCTTTATATGAAATTTCATGCAAACTTAGCAAATTGAAAAGACAAAAAAGAAAAATGAGAAATAAAATGCCAAAGACAGCTCACAGATTTCAGATGCTTTTAGGCCCGTGTACTATACAATATGATCAACATAACGAAGCTAGCATTGATTACTGCTCTTGGGATGAACGTTATTTGAATGCAACAGCTTGTACTTGCTTCTTCTAAGCTGTCAAATAAAACCAAGAATGGGTACATGGGGTACAAGCTCAAATTCTAGTTGTTATTTCCAAGTTTTATATGCGTATAAGTTTTATAGCCATGAGATCAATTTCTTTTCTTTACTTACAAAATAATAAATGTGGACGTATTAGGACTGAGAGACCTTGAAGACAACTAGGTCTAAGAAGCATTAAAATAGTTGTCCACACAGGAATTCAGCTGTGAATTGCCCATGTCCTCCCTCAGCATCTACGAAACAGTCTTTGACCATGTGCAAAAGTCCTCCTCAGAGACGTCTTCTGCAGCTGGCCTACAAAATTACAAAACACTTTTCATCCCAATATAGCTGGCAAGGTCCTGATATAAAAGGCACAAAAATACGTTTATACAGATTAAAATGTGAGTTTGAGCAACTCAGACAGACAGCAGTGTACACCCCGGTGCAGCTCCTAGCCAGTCATACAGCATCTTCAGCTTTCTCTGGGAAGAGATAAGGAGCTGGTATCAACTCCCAAGCTCCCATTGAGATAAACATAACGTGTTTACCTTCAATGTAATTAATTTCTGTTGATAAACTCTACTTTGTTTCCTTGTAAAGTAAGAATTGGGGTATCCACACGTCAGAACTGGCTGTCATAGTGCATTGAAGACAAATGCATAAATCACTTCAATTTGCAATTTCACTCTTTGGTCTTGTATTTTAGGCATAACAAATCTTTATTTATTTCTTTATTTTTTAATATGAGCATTTTGCATTTTAATATAAGCAAAAGTTGTGTTTTGAATAAGATTTCAAAATGAAATTATCTTTTTTTTTTTTTTTTAATCCTAAAATGGGAGTTGAACCACTTTCAACTATGAAAGTCTGGAGTGACTCACAGCTCTACAGAAGTTTTTCCCTTCCTGTTTGACCACAGCCACTATAATCCAGCAAAATAAAAACCTTACAACTGGTGAGATCACAATCCTGTTCACTTGTATACAAGAGGGTTTGTTTTTGTTCGTAAACTTTCCCTATGCCGTTATATGCAATGCCATTGTTTAAACAAAAACATTTATTCTTTATAGTCTACCATTGCCTACTATTCATAATACAATGCATCTGCCTTATGATGCATATAAGTTTAATTAGAAAACTATAACTGCTTATAATTTACCCAAACTGCATAATTGAGGAGGAGGAAGGGCACCCATCCTTGAGCATTTAAGTGCCACATAAACTGCTTTCAATGAAAATTTACTGTGGATACATTTTTTGTTTCATTTCATAAAATACATTATTTTAGAAAAATTCACTACTGGAGCCTACCAGAAATTTTGTAATTTTGTTTCCCTGCAATAACAGTAGTTTTTGTTTTTGTTTTTGTTTTTTCCTAGTAATACAAACCCGTGAATCATGATGACAAAGAAATGAGACTCTGCAGTTCCAAGACAACCTTTAACTTCTGTGAGCATGACCCTCTGTTGCCCAGGAAGGAGGTGACATATGATTTTGTCAGGAAACTCAGATGGCTGAGAAACCGAACAGCCTGGATAATCTTCCCTCTACTCTAACCAACGTTCCAGCTGGACAGGTAGGGTGAAATATCAATTAACATCAGACGAGCGTTCAACAGGCTGCATGACAGATAGGGTTCATTTGGCTGAGCTTGTGTGAGACAGGCATGCAAGTGAAAACAGTCATTTTGATAGCATAGAAAAAGAGGAAGAAGACATCATGAACAAAAAAATCTGAAATGTTGCGATGAGTCTTCTTCCTTTACACCATTACCGACCACAACCATGATGCAAAGACTCAATTTTCTTGGTCGTAGCTGTCCTTGTGAGCAAGGAATTTCCACCTTCAACATCACCACTTCGATAGCCCTCACCCACAATCATATTGATTTTAAAAGTCCATACTCTAACATGCTTCATAAAATAGAATTAAGTGGGATGCCATGTTTCAGAAATAACTTGAAAAATCATATGGAGTTAACAAATACCAAATTTGGGTGATTCATTTATAATTCAGATAAAATACATGCTTTAGAAGTTTTTAAATAACTCAGGAATAAGTTTCAGGAAGAAGTTTTATTACTATAAATTACTATTACTAAATAAGGTTAATCTTGGCCCATAATGGTTACAAAGCTGTTTTATCTTTGCTATTCTTTATAGTCTTTTAACCCACAACTGGGGAAATATATTCTTAATATCATGATATGCTGGGGTTTTTGACTCTGTGATAGATTGGATTAAGAGTACAAAAAAAATCTGTGTCAAAATTACAATCTCACGGTTACGTATCTAAGTTCCAATAGAAAATGGATGAAGAAAACTGATGTTTATGATGTCCATGATGTTTCTCATGGATGTTCCTTGAACCTCTTTCTTGTTAAACCTCCTGTAAATTATAAGGATCAATTTCACTACATTTCTGCTAGTTGCATCCTTCCCTTTTTGTCAGTGTTGGTTTCAGAAGATGCTTTGCAAGAAGATGCAGGAAAATAAAGGGTGGGTTTAGCTTCGTCAGTGCTCATGTGGGCAAGTCAAGTAATTTCATGTAAGTCCAGTATTCCCTGTTACAAAATAGGACCAAATGCTGCCATAGATACTACCTATTATTTATTGAGTTAAGCAAACCCTTCCCACACTGAAAAATATATAGGGCTGGGGATGTTTGAAACATAGGAAGACGCAATTTCTTGTGCACACTTTCTGTTAAAGAGCACAGAAAATGGGTTCAAAAAATAAAATACGGACACAAAGACTTTTAAAAACAAAAATTTCCTGCTCAAGGGACCCGTAAAATTTCTGTAAAAAGCAAAACCACTGCAGCCCCATGCAAGCCTTCGCACCGATGACCACCTGCAGCATGAGGAGGGCCAGCTTTGCTGCTCCCCAGGCGCTGTGAGCCGGGACCACGGTGGCAGGGGATGGCTCCTGGCACCCTGCTTCTGTGGGGGTGCAGGGTTGGTAGCATGGGGACACAACCCCAAATCCCCTGGGTCTACCAGCGCCAACTGCTGCCGCCTACAGCGGTGGCTCCGCTTTAATAACCGGGCGGGCGGGCACTCACCGATCGTGGCCAGGTAGGAGGAGGAGCAGGCAGGCGCGCCGGGCTCCGTGTAGCTCCGCACGATGGAGGTCTTCCCCACGCAGGACTCGCCGGCCATCACCACTTTGACCAGCAGCGCCGGCTGCCCCTGCCCCAGCACCGCCATGGCACGGCCGGGCCCTGCGGGGGCCGCGGCCGCAGCTCGGCGCCGCCACGGGGGCGGGCACCGGCGTCCCTCCGCCCGCCGAGCCCGTCAGCGGCTGGGGGCCGAGCCGGGCCGGGAGGAGGGCCGGGAGAGGCGGGGAGGTCGGGCTGAGGGACCGGGGGTGCTCCCCGTGCCCCCAAAGGGCTCCTCTGACGGATCGAGGTGCCGGCCATTGGGGTGGTGGTGCCTCCACCGCGAGGCTGGGCTGTGGAGCAGGGCTGTGTTAAACCTCCTGCCGGTACCACGCAGCCTTGAGAGAGCATTATGAAATTCTGGAGAGTTGTTGTGATTTATTTTGCCATGTGGTTTCATCACAGGGGATGAAAGAAGGAACTTTCACAATGCCCCGTAACACTTCCTCAATGAAGCGCAGAAGTACACTGTCTGGTTTGTCTTTGCTTCCTAGCGTTAGAGACAGAGGAAATAACGTTTAAAGAATTTCCTCTCTTTCACTTTTGATTTGTCTGTCACGGCGGCTTGTGGTATAAAGAACAAACATCTATCGACCACGTGGATTTGCTGTTTATGTCTGGATGTTTTAACTCCCATACACACTGTCCTAATAGCAAGGCCCTTAGCCGCTTGCTGATGCACACACGGGTGTGATAGATTGAGGAGTGGGACATGCTCTGGACTAAAAGTGCTGTTTACAAATATTTGTCTTTATCTAAGCCTGTAATAACTCCTCAGACATTTTCATCTTCACCCCTTCAAGCAACCTGCAATCAATTCACATACCACTGAACATCAGAGTCAATGTACTCACTTTTTTTTTGTGGAGGACAAATTAATGAAGCACACAAATTAATAAAGCACAGTTTGGGAAGTCTTCTTATCAAAGGCCCCATCGGCCCCCTCTGAACCACATACAAACCTGTATCTCTGCTAGCCAGAATCAAACTGGTTCGCCACAAACCTTTAGGACTTTGTGGTAGCAGATTTCTAAAGGGGAGCAACAGCTTGTTTCTCGATGCATGCAGTTCCTGTGATTGCTAAAAGAATGAGAATTTCTGCTGTGATTAGCAAATAATCAGTAGGAAATGACTGATAAAAACAACTGCTGAGTTAGCTGGTCTTTTCAGGAGTCATTTCTGAGACATGACTGTGTAAAAAAAACACCACTGCCAAAGAAAGTATCTGTCCAAGTGTTTCCATGGGGGACAGAAAAATACTGTGCGTTGATAAGACATTCTTGAATGACATTTCTGGGAAAAGTCTTTATGAGATACTTTCATCTGGCATGGTCATATGATGAAAGCATTTGTAGAGCTCTTGCAGTGCAATAAAGCTGCAAGTATGCGACTTGTTCAACAAAGTGAAGACTTGAGGAGAACAGGATTTCTGTCTATCAGGGATTAAACAATAAGGATAAGAAAAGAAAAAGAAAAAAAAAAGAAAAAGAAAAAGAAAAAGAAAAAGAAAAAGAAAAAGAAAAAGAAAAAGAAAAAGAAAAAGAAAAAGAAAAAGAAAAAGAAAAAGAAAAAGAAAGAGAAAAAAGAAAAAGAAAAAGAAAATAAAAAGAAAAAGAAAAAGAAAAAGAAAAAGAAAAAGAAAAAGAAAAAGAAAAAGAAAAAGAAAAAGAAAAAGAAAAAGAAAAAGAGCTGTTTAAACAAAAGGATAATAGAATGAGCAGATACACAGTGACCATGAATGTGGCTGAACTAAAAAATATGAAGTTTCTAATGAACATTCTTTCAGCTGAGGTAAGCAGGAGATATCTTGGTAGACAGAACATGATGGGCCTATAAAGGATGTTATAACTTCCAGCAATAGAGGAAAATTGGGCTTCATGAACCAACATACTTCCTATGAGAAACATCCCCTACTATCTAAGCAATTTTGTAAAGTTCTGCTTCTTCATTCAGAGATGTGAAGCTACTGTTGATTGTCCCAGATCTGAACTATGGTAGGGTTCTAGCATCTTCTGGTAGCTCTCATGGATCAGAGATGGTGATGTGTATGGGGAATCTGTAACCTGATTCTATGATTTATGGATAATTTAACGTTTGCAACACCAGCTACGTCTCTAGTCAGCTATGAATCAATACCACTTCACTCCCTCCACCTCCTGTCTGGCAGGGATCGGCAGGGAATTCCCCTGCCATCCTGCAGTAAAACTACCTTGCTGCATTACAGCAAATTTGCCCAGAAGCAGAAGAATTTAATCCACCTGTGCTAGATGTATAGCTTGCCAGGAGCAGCACTGGCCAAAAGTGAGGAATCTGTAAGACCACAAGTTCTTCTGCTAAGCTGTCAGAGTGACTAAAAGTGCTTCTACAGAGCAGCCCAGAAGAGCAGGACGGTAGGGCCTTTCACTTTGGTTTCTGGTTCAGTGCCTACCCAGCACCTCAGTTCAGTGGTGTGCTAAGGGCCTCCAGGCAAATCCTCCTGAGAATCAAGAATCAGTGAACAGAGCCATGCCAAGAGCTGCTGGAGGGGCTGCAGAAGCGAGGACAAGGCTGGTGAGTGCTCTGCCATGTAGACTGATGCGCTGACATGATGCATGACACGCCCATGTGTGCAGCACATTAGTTTAGAGATATACCTGAAGACTTTGTCTTTATGGTGGAGCCTTCTCCAGTTCTCTGCTCTGAAGCTGTCCACAAAACTGCCTTCTCCAGGGGAGGGTAATGCTGCGCTGCCTGAAGCAGCTAGGTTTAGATGGTAGCGTGGACTGATGGTGTTAGCGGTGATGTTACGTTAGCTCATTCTGTACCCTGTGTTGTCTGTCATGCCAACCTATTTAAATTAAAAAGTATCTCCAGAAATTTTGCACTTTCGAGTGTTGATTTATGAGCAATATACAAGGCTGAATTCTAATTAATTTCTTAATGAACTGCCTAATGCCCAAGGTTACCATTGCTGTCAGTGGACTGCACTATAGCTTTCCTCACATTCCTATCCACAAGGGGACAGTCTTTCCATCTCTTACCACCGACTAAAACAATTTAAAAGTTAGCTCCTTGAAAAGCTACCATGAAATGAATTGAATCTCATTTCTTTTAAAATAGATGTTCATACCTTATAAAACATTCCACATCTTCGTCAACTATATGAAGTTACTGAATTTATCGAACTAGTCATAAGTAAAGTTAGTTTAATGAACCTAATGACTTGAAAATAATGAGTGTACAGCTACAAGACAATCAGTGCAAAGCACAAAATAAAGTTGCCGTGATGTACTTTGAGATATTCTTGGAAAAAGATGTCTTTTCCTCTCATTCATCTCTTTTTTTGGATGGGTTACATACATTTCTTTGATGCTATCTTCCCAATAATGTGATAAATAGTAATAATAATATCAGCAGATTTTTTAATAGAATTTTAATGGGAGACCTTTTCATTTTAACACAGAAAAATGACTAGAATTATTAGAAATTAGTTTTATAAAGTGTTAGATTATCATGACATCACTTTAATTTCTCATTAAATACTCATGAATTGTTAGTATTACTAACAATGATACTTATATCTTTGTTTCTTATAGGAAAGGTTCGGTTTAGGAATATCTTAGTTTACTCCCATAGTAACAGTGGGCTTCTGGCATATTTTTTAATTCTCGGAATGCTTACATACAAATGTTGGGATTCACCTCCTAGTTTGCCTTAGAGTTTCCTACTACACAGAATGTGCACTAACACCAGTCTCTTATGATGAGCCGGAGACTTGTTACAATAGCTGATTTTTAATATAGCCAAATGTCCACAAAAGGTGGGCTAACTTTTCACTGCAGTTACAGAAAGTACTGTAACTTGCTCTGAATGTAAGGAGGAACCTAGTGGTACCATTACAGATGCCACAGCCTCCTTAATGAAATAAAGCTTACCAAGTATTGCAAAGAGGTTAAATATTATTTTCCATTTGAGATTATTTTGGTGTAATATTAGAATACTAATTCAATTAAACAAATTAGCAACATATTCATGTACTTTTCCCTGAGCTCAAGGTCTAAGATACAAATGGTAATGAGAAGAAAGAGCAAGGTTTAATTTGGATTTTAAATCCTCAGTTATAAGTCACTGCTCATTCCAAGATTACTCACTGAATAGATTCTGTTAAGTGACAAAAGTGAAACTCTTTGGTTTCATTAGTGTTAAGATAAAATCACTTCTGAGTGGACAAAAGTGAGGTAAATTATTCGTGTTAGGCAAAATAGGGTTCACTAATCCCTAAATTAAATTTCTGGGCAAACTGTAAAGTATCTTAGTTATTTAAGAGACAGGATTCATTCTTATACTGGAGCATAACTGGAGTATAATGTTCAAGATTTCATCAGAAAACAGTACATCTCTCAGTCAGAATGACTCGAATGTTGGGTTACTGATGAAAACTGTTGAAAAGTGATTACGGTGAGATACACGTTCTTTATAGCTGCTTATGTCCTGTTTTGGAGTTGCAGGGTCTTTTAATTTTATTTTCCTTAATAACAGAAGTCATCATTACTTGTTGGGTTAGCTTATTACCCTCAGTTAGCCCATCTCTTGATACCTCCTGGTTCAAAGTCACAGTTGTGACTTAGTGATAAGGACAGATATTAACAGAACAAAATAAAATAGTGCAAGACCCCCTTACATCAGGGGTCCTGACCTCTTCAGAAACTTAGAACTGAGACAAAAATAATGTTGCCCTCAGTCTTGTCTCAACGCCATTTTTCTTGGGCCCACAAAAGTTGTTACTTTCAGATATTTAGGGAATTGCTAATAACAGCTTTAAGAACTGCTTTTATAGTTTCCATTTTAGAAAAAAAAAAAAAGTACTCTTCCTTCTGCAGCTCCTCTTGCAATGTATGTTTTTTTTTTTTTTTTTTTTTTTTTTTTTTTTTTTTTTAAATCTGGAGTAGCAGAAGGACCAGCTGTTTTAGGAGAGCATAATGACTGCTGTCTGTGTAGTTAATAAAACCCTGATTGTACCTGAGGTTCACTCAGAAAAAATCACAACATTATGGTAGGTAGGGGCACAAATGTTTTTTTTTTTTTCTTAGCTTGAGCCTGCCTCACCTCTAATATTGAAATATCAGGACGTGGTAAGTGAAAACTGAAACTTCTGACCAGTTCTGGTGTCTCAGTGATGGACAGCTGTCAGTCACTTACTCACTGTCAGCCTTGCTCATTGAACAGCCTGAGAAGTGAGAGCTTTAAATATGAACACTACTTCCAGAGTGGCTTGGACTTCCCTGTTACTCTAAACTGTGCTTTCTGTGGGTCATTGGTTAATTATCTGTCAAAAGATTTTCAAAATCATTGTTTAGTGTTACATTTCTAAATTAATTTATAGGAACCTAGGAAGTTATCTAGCTGCACAAATGGTAAATGGAAGCTGCTGGATCCTCAGAAATTCTGTAATTAATTTTGCTGCCTACATACAGCTTTAGAAAATAACCTATTAGAAACTAATTCTTTAAAAAATGTAGTTACCAGAGATGGCTATACTTTTATTAGATAGAAATGTTTGAAATTTTCCATACGCTAGGTTACCAGTAATTATCTCTGTGCAGGTGCTTCCCTGAGCAGCAGGAGCAGCGTCTCAGGGCAGCCAGTTGCCCATTGTCAGGAGTGAGCAGCTCCAGCAGCCGCTGCACAGCCCTGGTGAGCACTTCCAATTACACACTCCAGAGTCCCCACACCACACCACACCGCACCGCTGATAAGTCTTTCAGGTGTCTCAAGCAATATATGTACGTCTCATATATATTATATCATATTTGCTTTCTCCCCTCCCAGGAATATCATCAGAGTGCATGTAAAAACACACAAAAATACAAGGAGTGTTGTCTGGGGTGCTTTCCTGTTCAAGTGGCCACTTACTGTAATGGGAAAAGGAAATTGTGTTTGATATGACTTGTCCTTGGCAAAACTAGGTTTTCACCCCTAAAAAAATATTTATCTCCGTTTTTTGGATGTTGAAAGTGTCAATTATCTATAATTTGGCATTTTCACTCTTAGTCTTTTTTTAGATGCATACTTTGCCCATCTATTGGATGTGAGTTAGCAGCTTCTGTTTTATCTAAGTTTCTAGGGAAGTTAGTTAGGTTGTTCCTCCTATGGTCTGCACTCAGTTCTCTGTATTTAATAATAATTAAATGTTTTGTTAAGAATTACCAAATAAGCATTTTGTGACTCTTTGAAACAAAACATATTGTAGTAACAACAGGATTCACTTGGAACAACCAGGCCTCAAAAATTTGGTGAGTGCTAGTGTTGTGGGAGAAAATACATTTTCAGAGAGAAATGCTGACATGATCATTTGATGCAGGGTTTCTTTGGGTATTTCCAGGATCATATTCATCCTGAAAATGATTACTACAATAAGGAAACTACTACAAGAGAAAACTCAAAGACAATTATTTAACTAATACTGATGAAACTGTGTGGTATCATGCTAGAAAAGTAGTTGAGGTTTTCACAGAATGTTTATGGGAGGATCACAGGCTCTATTCCTTACTCTGTAATACCAATTTTATTAGATGGTTAAATAAATTATATTGGCTCCGAAGTAAAGAAAGGCACTTCCTAGCAGAAGTAATGCTGCAAAACTTTACAAAGTACAGTTTATTTGGAAGACAAATGAATCTGAGTAGTTAAGAGAGTTAAACGCAAGGAATTCAGTCTGGTTCTGTAATAGGCATGCAGTGCACATTAATATTGTCTCCTCAGTGCTTAGAACGTGCTCAGGTCTACGAGAAGAAATAAACACCTCTCGTGATTATACAGTTTACGGGCTGAAACCCAGAGACAAGGGGCTGTGGTACATTTGAGACAGAGCTGCGTGTGTGTAGGAGCAGAGCAGGTCAGAGCCAAGCGAAGCACGCTGGACACATCCCGACACGCAGCTGCGGGAAGGATGCAGGGGAGATGAGAGCTCAGTGGAGCAGAAAGCCATAAGGGCTATTTGCCCTTGATTATTTCAGAGGGACCGGGAAGTGTTATTAAAATATACATGTGTTATTAACGCATTCCTCTGGCCATAGTGAAAGCAGTGATTTTTTTAGGAGAGATTTGGTGGGTGAGTGGCTTAATGAACTGGAGAAAGGAGAATATTTTGCATAGAAAGTACTGTTAGCAGTAGAATGCAAAGGGTTGTGAGAACAGGGCAGGTTAGAGGCACTTGCCAGTTCTGTGGAGGCAAAGTCAAGAAGTCAAAGCTGATAAACCAGGGAGAGTTCCTCATTGTGTTCAAAACAAGTAGTGCAGTGATCACAGTGACAGGCAATTTCAGCTGATTGAAGAGAAGTAATACGAATAAATGAAAGACAGGAGGATTTCTGTAACCAAAGTGAAAGACAACCGAGGCAGAGAGAAATTAAGAAAATAATTTAAGGTATAGTAGGAGTAATTTATAACCATGTGAATCCCTTAGACTCAAACAACTACAGCAATTTATTTATTTCAGCAATTCAGTTTATTTTGGGTTTATGCTGTGTATGTGTGTGTATTATAAAAGATAGTTTAGGACTAAAATTATGCATTAGTTTGGTTTGCACATTGAAAGTTACCACCCATATTTATCTCCCACATCTCCTTAAATGAAAGTAAATGAAAGTATCCTGATAAACAGCGTCACTGCCTGTCTTCGTGTCATTATTTTTTAGCTAATTCTCATATGTCTGACTTCCAGGTAATGCTGGCTATGAGAAGCAAAATCTGAAAGTGTTCTTACTTATGCAGCCAAAAACATCAGCCATCCTATCCCGGTCTTTTCTTGTAGAAAATGTGTGCTGAGGACTTTGCCACAGGAATATTTATTATTTGTGGGGAAAAAAAGGGGAGGGGGGAGAGAGGGAGGGGCAACAATCAGCCAAAGAAAAAAAAAAGGTGGAATAGTTTTCGTTTTATTTTTAGATGACTGTTTTCTGATTTAATGGATGCTGCTGTTTTTACACGTTTTCACCAGTTTGAACATATTTTGCTGTATATCAAAAGCACACAGAGTTGTGGCTAGACCTTCATTATGTATCATATAAATCTATTTAAGTGAATAAATAAATAAACACTGCCATGATGGACTAAGAGTGAGAGATTGCATTGATGCTATTAGGAGTAAAAATGTTTTGGAAGTACCACTATCATATCATCTGTGAAAATGTAATATAGGCACATGCACACACAGCACCTGCAGAATTTTTTCCTTAAGATAAATGTCAAAAACACAGAAGTCCACTTTCATTTGAGTAACCAACTGACATGTTCTTCAAACCCACAGAGAGCCTGGCAGATAGCAGTGCATCTTCCATTACTCCTTAAATTTTGAATATCAGCTTATTTAGTATTCTGAAAGCACAGTAAAAAACAATATGAGTATTCAATGCCTAGATCTTACAAGGTTCTTCTTAGAAAAGAATGCTGTAAGAATAAGGCTAAATCAGTATCAGCTAAATCTGTGGTAGATAATGTAATTTATGTTGCTATGTATCATGTTAACGACTCCAAAACAATGTGCACATTATATTTTTTTCATTTGCAATTTAGGATTCTCAGCATAGTGATGCAGAGACAAGGATAACCCATGTTTTCCATGAGAGATTCATGGAAACTGAAAAATAAGGTCTTTTAATAGTTCATGATAACTGTTTTTCTTGGCTTAAGTGTAGGTTTTAAAAAATGGTGCTCATTGTTTTGCTTGTAGTTCTTTCATGCATGGACAATCATGCTGATGATGCATTTACTTCAAGTGAATTTTCCAATTGAAAAAGTGCTCTTGAGTAGTTTAAGTACTATGAATCACCAAAAACTCATCTAAGTCCCATAAAAGTGCTGGCTGCAAAAAACAGCCCTGAAAAGAAGACATATTGGGATTGTTCTGCATGATTCAGCTAAACAGAAATATATTTTGTCGACACAGAAGAATGTGAAGAATTTGACAGTTCTGTAAAAATGAAATTATAATCTGCTAGAAAGACAGAAATTAACTCTTCTGGAACCCCCTGGTTATATCCCTCAGTCATTCCTCACTGGTCTGAAGCAGAGATTCTGGATGTGAGGACTTCAGCCCTTGAAATACGGCATTTGTATGGGATATATTTCATTCCTTATGTCTTTCTCTACTTTTTAATTTGGTATGGTCTCTCTTCTTTCTCAGTTTTCTTTGGCATAGTCTGATTATTCGAAGTTTTTTTTTTTTTTTTTTTTTCCCTGTGATCATTGCCTGCACCATTTGGATAACCAATGTTTCTGAGACAGTGTCTGGTTAGTATGAATGCAATTTATTTATTACATATATGATAATATTTCCACTGAAACAACTTTGAGTCATAGGTAGTTGTCAGGGAAACATTACTGATTTTCAAGTTATTATTCAATTCTTTTGTAATTTTTACTTAAGGCTACCTTTGGAAGCAGATAAAATTAGTAAATTATAGCACTCAAGCCTTTCAAAAATGTAAAATATTTATTAATAATTTCAAAATATTAAGCTCTTGTCTTAGATTTTTTTTAAACTTATGAAATAGCTTAAAGTTGCAATTAAAAAAAAATAAAAGCAATTTAAATATACCGAGAATTTTTAAAAAGCTGATGAAGCTTTACGTAGCTCGGATAACACTGTGTTACCTCAGGTGAGCAACGAAAGTGCAGGGGCTTCCTCGTGGTTGGAGTCTCTGTCAAGATGAAGGGCCCTGGGCCCTGCATCACAGACTGCTGGGCCCATGTGGTGCTCCTTAGGGCTTAGATGGTCGCGGTGGTCGCAGCGTGTTTTCTGCTTGCCCTCGCTTACACAGCTGTAGGCCATCTAGTATTGTGGATAAGTTTATATATATATATAAATCAGTCCCTGGGGGCATTTAAGGAAAGGTTGGACCTGGTGCTTAGGGACATGGTTTAGTGGGTGACATGGGTAGTAGGGGGATGGTCGGACCAGATGTCAGCGAGGGGAAAAGAGCTGTCTCAACCCAGTTCTGCAGACTTGGCGTTCCTCAGGTCATGAAGTGCAGTCCCACAGAAAGAAAGTGCTCAGTCCTGAAGCACGGGTGCTACTGCAGGGATTGGGAAAATTCTCTCATGCAGATATATCCATAGGCAATCACAAAGCCTCTGATAGCTGCCATCAGCACCACTCCCGTTGCGGTAGGCAGGGCAGGTGGCAGGAGCATCCCTGTACAATATGGTGCTCTGAGGGTTTTGATCCATACTGTGCCATCAGAGGGAGCCCAGGTGGGCCACAAAACCCACAGGACAAGGAGCCTGAGCTCACTAGCCGTGTCGAGCCTGTGGCCACCCCAGCGTTGAAGAGAGGTTGAGCCCCAGATGGTTCGTAGCAGATATTTTCCCCAGGAGTATTTTCAAGCCAGTGTTTGTTGTAGATGGCTTTTAAATTATTAATCAAGTAGCCAGGAAAGGCCTAGACGAAGTTTTGGAACTGAACTTTGAACTTGAGGAAGCTTTGGAACTTTTTTGAACTTGCCGAGGCAATCAGCTCCAGGGCAGACACGTTCTGAAGCGGAGCAGAGGATTGGACAGGCAGGGCTAATTTTTCCGGCATCGAGCCCACTCGAGGGAGCCACCAGGACCCGGCAGCCCTCACGAAGGAGGCAAATGAGGTGTGAACGAGGCGTAGGCGGAGCCAGCATCACCCCCTCCCCGGCCATTCAAAAGCTGCCCCTAGGGAGCGCGGGCAACCAGGAGCGCAGTGAACAGGACGGGCAAACAGGGCATGGCACAGCAGAGGGCAGTTAGTGCAGGCAGGGCGAGCAGGAAGGGCAGAGCGCTCCCCCCCGCCCATTTGAACACCTCCTCTAAAGGCAGTCTACCGCTAGCTCAGCTGCAATGGTCTCCACCAGGCACAGTGCACTCTTCTGGAAGTCTGTACACACCCAGACTGACTGCACACTCAAAACTGCGTCAGTTCAGGTCTCTGGGTGCAGGGAGTGCCTGAGCCTGTTGCTACCACCTGCAGGGGGCACACAGACTGTGTGCGTGAGGTGCGAGCAGGTGGACGACCTGGTCTGCCTCATGGCAGAACTCAAGGAGGAGGTCGAGAGGTTGAGGGATATCAGGGAGTGTGAGCAGGGTTATCAGAGAGCAGGAGATAGACTTGTGGAGCAACTCCCTGCAGGGCCTGAAGGACAGGTACAGGGGTGAGACACCCCAAATGGGGGTGGGCCCCCTGCCCTGTTGCTATCGGGCAGAGGGAGGGGACCTAGGAGTTGAGGAGGAATGGAAACAGGTCCCTGCTCGACATCTCAGGCGATGTCCCCCCCCACTGGCCCCACCTTCCCAGGTGCCCTTATGCAACAGGTTTGAGGCCCTGGAGCTCGAGAGACTGGTAGCTGAGAAAGAGGTAGAAAGTCTCCCCAGGAGGATGCCTAGGGCGAGGAAGTCAACTCCATGCCTCAGGACTGCCTCCACCAGGACAGAAAGAAGGGTGATTGTTATGAGTGACTCCCTTCTCAGGGGAACAGAGGCCTATTGTCGGCCTGACCCTACCCGTAGGGAACTCTGCTGCCTCCCTGGGGCCAGGTTCAGGGACATTGCCAGAAAGCTTCCCAACCTGGTTCTCCCCTCTGACTGTTATCCTCTTTTAATAGTCCAGGCTGGCAGTGATGACATTGAAGAGAGAAGCGTGAAGACTATCAAATGGGACTTTAGGGGACTGGGACGGTTAGTGGATGGATAGTACAGAGAGGACCTGGAAAGCCCACCTGATAAACACGTGGCTCAGAGGCTGGTGCCAACACTGAAATTTTGTGGTTTTTTTTTGACAATGGGGCGCTTTACTCGGCACCCAGCCTGCTGGCCGCAGACGGGTCCCTATCTCTAAGGGGAAAACAGATCCTAGGCCAGGAGCTGGCGTTGCTCATTGAGAGGGCTTTAAACTAGGTGAGAAGGGGGAAGGGGCTGAAACAAGGCTTGTTAGAGCTGTGCCAGGGGGAACAATGGCAAGGCTGGGAGAGAAGGCAATGGCCCAACTGAAGTACATCTACACCAATGCACGCAGCATGGGTAACAAACAGGAGGAGCTGGAAGCCATCCTGCGGCAGGCAGGCTATGACTTGGTTGCCATCGCGGAAATGTGGTGGGACCACTCTCATGACTGGAGTGCTGAAATGTCTGGCTATAGGCTCTTCAGAAGGGACAGGCAGCACGGAAGGGGTGGCGGTGTGGCTCTCTATATTAGAGGCACTTTTGACATCGTGGAACTTGAGGCTGGGAATGAGAAGGTTGAGTCCCTATGGGTTAGGATCAGTGAGAATGGCCAACAAGGGAAGCATCCTGGTGGGGGTCTGTTATAGACTGCCAAACCAGGATGAGGAGACTGATGAGGAGTTCTACAGGCAGCTGACAAAATTTGCGAAATTGTCAGCACTTGTTCTTGTGGGGGACTTCAACTCCTCAGATACATCTTGGAAGCATAACACAGCCCAGAGAAAGCAGTCTAGGAGGTTTCTGGAGAGCGCTCTGCACCTGGGGCACAACAACCCCAAGCAGCGCTACAGACTGGGAGATGAGTGGTTGGAAAGCTGCCTGGCAGAAAAGGACCTGGGAGTATTGGTGGATAGTTGGCTGAATATGAGCCAGCAGTGAGCTCAGGTGGCCAAGAAGGCCAACAGCATCCTGGCTTGTATAAGAAGCAGTGTGGCCAGCAGGGCTAGGGAAGTGATTGTCCCCCTGTACTTGGCTCTGGTGAGGCTGCACCTTGAGTACTCGAGTAGTGTGTTCAGTTTTGGGCCCCTTGCTACAAGAAGGACATCGAGGTGCTCGAGCGAGTCCAGAGAAGGTTAATGAAGCTGGTGAGGGGTCTGGAGAACAAGTCCTACGAGGAGCGGCTGAGGGAGCTGGGTTTTTTCAGCCTGGAGAAAAGGAGGCTCAGGGGCAACCTTATCGCTCTCTACAGGTACCTTAAAGAAGGCTGTAGTGAGGTAGGGGTTGGTCTATTCTCCCACATGCCTGGTGACAGGATGAGGGGGAACAGACTAAAGTTGCACCAGGGGTGTTTTAGGTTGGATATTAGGAAGAACTTCTTTACTGAGAGGGTTGTGAGGCATTGGAATGGGCTGCCCAGGGAAGTGGTGGAGTCACCATCCCTGGAGGTCTTTAAAGGACATTTAGAAGTTGAACTTAGCAATATGGTTTAGTGGAGGACTTGTTAGTGTTAGGTCAGAGGTTGGACCCGATGATCTTGAGGTCTCTTCCAACCTAGACAATTCTGTGATTCTGTGAAGAATGTGGAAATTTGGCTGGGTAGTTACAGTCCCAAATTCTGGGAGTTTGGTTACAGTTTCTTGCAAATCTGGAGTAACAGTGTCTGAAATGTCCTTCAAAGGTGAAAGAAACTTGAGAAAATTTGAGCATTTATCCCATGTTTTATTATTTGCTAAATAAGCCAGTTAGCCATACTTTGAGTATTAACATTCTCATGCTGTTCTTTGAAATAAAACACTCTATGAAGGTGAAATGTAATTAAGTAGCTCACACCCTCTGATGAGCTATGAGAACAGTAACTGTAGAATAAGCAGGAATAAATAAATAGTCTTTTGGCCTCTACAGCTTCTTAAGCAACACAGATGATGTCTTCCTCTTCCCCACTAAAAAAAAAAAAAAAAAAAGAAGTTTTTAAAAAAATGTTGGGGGAAGATATTGAGGGAAGGAAAGCTATATGAAATGAATGGTTATTACCCCTTGAAGAGACAAATAACAGAAGATGCATTTATATCACAAAGTGAAAATGATCAATGCTCAGTTCTAACTCTGCTTCATCATCTTGAAGACATGACTCTCTTAAGTACAAGCTCTGTTTTAAATCAAGAACATTTGCTTTGATTTGCAGTTAAACCAAATCAAGCTTCCATCTAGGTCTACAACGCACCAAACCCCTACTCCTCCCCTCCTCCCCAAAGGCAAAAGAGTGATTTTGCATAACATTTGAAATATTGATCAAACAATTAAATGGTATTTGGGGAGAGAAAACAAAACAAAACAAAACAAACAAACAAACAAAAAAACATTGAGAAAGGCCCATATGAATTGTTCTGCAAAACTCCTACACTGGGGCACAGATTGTGCAACTTTATGACAAACTCACTTCCCTTTTCAACATAGAACAAAGAACTAAGTTTGTTTTTCTAAAATGTTTCTCTTTGCAGTTTGCCTGTTAAGTTTGAATATTGGCACAGAATATTCAAATGGTATCAAACTAATGCTTTTGGAGAGAAGAACTTTTTTTGTTTTGTTTTGTTATTTTTTGGTGGTTATTTGCACATCAGGAATTTTGAGGTCACTGTTAGGACTTTCCGAAAGTCGAATGGCCAAGAACTACTTTTTGTGCTGTCCAGTCACGTGCATATTCCCTCTTTCCTACTCTGCACAACTCTGATTACACTGTTTTCACAGCTGCCTCATCCGTCATCTCCCAACACCCTTCCTGGGGTTTCCACCCTGCTTATCTTGCCAACATTGTGCTTCACAGGGCCAATAAGGTGGAAGAAACCAGGATGGGTGATGTAAGGGCTGGAAGGAAGGGGAGGATCCTCAGTACTGATACCTGACATGCTCCTCTGGATGAGCAGGGGCTTCACGGTAAGCGTATTATGGACTGACATCTACATGCAGGACTGTACTTTTGTATTCCCAGTCTTCCTGCCTGAGACTTGGTTTGTCACCTGTTCGCTGTCCTGCTTCACTGCTTTTCCTCTCCACTACACAGGCCTGCTCCCCAGCACCGTATATGGGGAACAACTGTGAGTTAGAAGGAGAACTGAAGCAAACTGTGAAACCCCACTCTGCTATTGTTTGCAAGCTGGAGTTGTTTGTGCTATGTTAGGGACATGACTTTTCTTAAATTAAATCAAGACCTGAGAAGTGACGTACCCCAGAGATGACTTTGTTTGAAATTTGGAGTTTGTGGCTGTTTAAGCTGAGGAACAAAATTACTCCAGACTGCTTCAGGTTGTGGCTAACCAAAGCAGTGCTGACAAGTCAATGGTGGTGCTGTGGTTGTGGAGACTGAGGCAAGTATGGTGGTAGTTTATCCACAAGCGTTTGTCCACAGTGGTTTCACTGAAATAAGAGTAGTTAGCACTAAGGGTGCGCTTCAAAGCTCTTCTGGAGCCATTTGTAACACACATTATGCAGGCCATAAGAGTGTGTCAGCTTAAAAGAGTACTGCAGAGAGGCTGACCAAATCTCGCCTTCTGAATAACCTAGAGATGAAAACAAGTAATGAAACACGTAGCAGGTAAGTTACAAGGGATAAGCCTGGAAAATGATAAATACAAGGTTTATCTTTAGAAAGCAGGGAAAGGAAGAGCCAGAGACTTATAGAACAAATAATCAAACTAGCTGCAAAGACAAATTGGGTTATTCAAGTATACAAATTGTACTAAACCAGCCTAATTTCCTTCTATGACGGGATAACAAGACTTGTGTATTAGCAAAGAAGGAATAGAGTCCATAAATCACAACTTTGCCGAAGCTTTTGTAATGGCTACATATGGAATCCCCTTGAGTATATAAAGGAAATATAGTTTAGATAAGTCAGTGCTAATCCATTTTGAAACCTAAAGGATATAGTTATTAATGGTTCACTGTCAAACTCGAGCCTGGTTCAAGGGGGAATGTCCCAGAGGTCTGTCATGGATCTGGTAATACTGAGTTGAATATTCATCCAGAATAAATTTCAGTAACGACATTGTTGGTGAAATAAAGAGCATACTTGCTAAGTTTGCAGCAGACAGCAAGCTGAGGGAGCTGCAAACACTCTGAAGGGCAGAATTAGGATCCAGACTGTACCTGGCATTTTGGGGAATGTGATAAGAACAAAACACTGTATAACTTCATAAGGGAAAACCCTACTCTTATCAAGAAAAATTTGTACTCCAAAACCATAAGAAAGGGAATAAATGACAAGGCATAAAAGCCACGGGGAAGATCTCGGATCTAAAGTTAAGTCAAAAAGTTAAACATTGTACTGGCCCGTATAAAATAAGGCATTTTGTCTTCAACATACATGAAGTTTTCTTCCTCTGCTCAGTGCAGGTGTGGTGTCAGCTGGAGAATGGTGTCAAAATGTTTTCAACACTTCAAGCCCTTATAGAAAGATGCAGGTGAAGTGAGCTGGATCCAGCCATTTTCCTTTTCTCTCATCTGGACTCACTGACAAATGAACTGGGCTTGTTCAATCTAAAGAGTAGAGAAATGAAAGCAGACAAATTAACCATTTTTAGAAACATAAATAGCAAAGCGGGCAGGAATAACCTCAAAGAGGTCAAACATAACCTGTCAACAAGTAGTAAAGAGTCTACAATGCATCATGAGAGATTTACTTTCAGTATTAGGAAATGTCTGAGAGCTACAGCAATGAGCCAATATTATACATTATCTAGGCAGATGCTGGCATCATCATTGTAGGGGTTAGGGCCTGGTTAGAAACTGCTCAGGAAAGATTAGGTATAGCTGATGAGTGGATAGATGGCCTTTCCAAATCCCTTCCTGTGTACTATGACCCTATAAATGTGTTGGATTAAATATCAGTGTAATAAAAGCAACTGAAAATAGTCTTCAGCCAACAGATGTGATAATAAGATTTCAGCATCCCAATTTCAATGTTGTTCTTTCAGGTCCTCAACAAAGCAGGTCAGGACTGGCCCTTGGCATAAGGGCCTGTCTAAACCATCAGATCACTGAGACCAGCAAAACAGCACAGTCCTGCCCTGTGTCCTGCTTATGCCTCAAAAGTCAGGTTGGAAAGTGTGAGATCATTAGACCAAGCTCATGTCGAGGTGAAGAAACCTTTCCAGGAGCACCATCTCTATCCTCTGGAAGAAGAGAGAGTGGCAACACCTTGGCTCCAATCCAGCACTGCCCTGCTCTTTCCCTTTATTTTATTTTATTTTTTCTGAGGCAGGAGTAGAAATGTGCTTGCATTTTGCTCACCCTATTGAGCCTGTGCCATCCTTGCAGAAGAGAGCGATACCAATCCCAGTAAACTTTCTGTGACTATCTCAACAGCCCAAATTTTAGTAATTCTTTAGCTAAAGTCACCTTTGTCTGGGGAATACAGACATCTCAAGAGAGAATTTGAGGATGTATAATGAAGTCCTTGTGATCATCTGTTATAAGCCAACTGGATTGTGAATTGAAGATAATTGGATGCACTGATATAATGAGCTGAAGACCCATGTGACAATTAATAATTCTATCTAAATAAAGTTCTAATTCAATATTTTTGGTAATGTAACACTAAGTGTAATAGAAGAGAATAATATCTTCCTTCTCAGTTTTTCACAGATGAGTTAGACTGCAAACTCCTGCCTGCATGCTTAACCTGACTTTTCCAGAGCTGTTGGCACATATGTGGTCTTAAGTGGATGGACAGGCAGGGATTTAGAAGGGACACTGACAGGTGTCAGTACAATAAGGTAAGCACGTTCTTGTGCCCTGTAATGTATCAACAGTCGTATAGCCATATAGCCCCTTTGCACTTCCCCTTTTGGTCAGAGGTGCAAGTCTTCATACGTACAGTAAATTTACTTAAAGTCTAGCATCACTAAGCTGTGATCTGAACACCTCTCATCTCTAAATAAAGTGCAGGCTTTTCAGCAGAGTTCTCTCCTCTCTTCTGTAGCCACAAACATGGTTCATGTTTGTACTGCAGTAATATGGGACTCCTTGGGTCAGAGTATTGCAAAGAAGGATAAAAAAGGGATCTGAAGCTCATGGTTCTAGTGGTTCCCTAGTGGAATCACAAGACAAAGAGTTTAAAGCCTGAATAAATTTTAAGTTTTTGAAGTACCTACTTGGTGATTAAACATTTCAGGTTTTCACTAAAGCTGTGGATAATATTTCTAACATCAAAACTCTCTGAGAAAGATGGATATGTAATGGATCAATAAGAGGAATGACTGTCACATTGCCAACCTGTGCTTTACAGTCACATGCTAAAGATGAAGTGGAGATATTTTCTATCAATCCATTGCTTTTGAGAAATTGCTCGGCCTCCACTGAGTCACTTATCTTTGTGGCTGTCCCATCATTAATAATTATATGTAAATAATATAGATGCTTCACTCATGCAAAAAGAACCCCAAGAGCACGTTAAGCCTCTCCAGTATTCAGTTCCCATCTTCTATCATTTTATGTGCTGTGTAAATAAATTCTGTTCCACATAAATACAAGGTTGAACACATACAGTCCACGATTCAAAGATGATCTGAGGTGCATGCTTCACACCCAAGAGTCCAGCTCTTGAGCAGTATTCCTTCCAGCAGACCCAGATCACGTGCTAAGTAACTAATAGCATGATACATTTCTCCTGGCAGCTCTGCACCCGGACACGCTGGATGGCAGGACACATCAGTGCTTGCTGCTGGTGCCTTCTGGAGGGCCATGAGGAGCCCGTGGTGGCTGCAGTCCCACCAGATATGATGGGAGCAGGACAGGGCAAGGAGAGAGCAGCAGGAGGTGAGTGGGGAGAGGAAGGGAAAACGCTCACTGCTCCCCCACCTGTAACCCCTGCTGGGCTTTAATTTGCCCTCAGTCCTCTGGCACCCCAGCTGTGCTCCTTGTTTGTAGAACCTCCTTGCTGCCTCTGTCTGCAGGAGCCTTCAACCCCATTGCTCTTCTTCTATCAATCACCATGCCTCCTACATCAGGCAGGCAGCAGGCACCCAGCGATCGCCTGCTCTGCGGGTGCTAATTAGCAGCCATCACTTTCCACCTATGCAAAAGGTAGGAGAAGGAGCAACACCACAGCTCTTCGCTGAGCACAAGTTCAAAGCTGTTCTTTCCAGGGAAACACTTAATGAATCAAAATCTCAAGCAGGAGAGACAAATTAAGCAGAATGAATCCTATTGCTGTGAAATTGGTTCAAAAATGCAAAGAAAGGCAACACAAAATACAAACATTCCTTCTTAATGCTAAAGTAAAGGATTAATATTATGAAAGGAGTCTAAGGAGCTATTTAATCCAGGGCAAGTTTTTAAGTCACCTGTTACCACTGAGAGTTTGGTGACTCCACCTTCTGAACAGTTAGCTCAAGTCCAGGAGAAGCACATCAGCTCCTGCATTAACAAGACTTTATTTTGATAAAACACAGTCTAACAACCACTATTTTGATCTCTTTTATCTAGTTATTTAGACTTGAACTTGTGCTAAATGTAGAACTGGGAAAATTTTAAGTGCTGAGTCAAGTTCATAATGAGGAAAATAACAAAAGTAGTAAAGAGGAAGAGTCCTCTCTATTGTTCCTTTGCAGTAAAACTTCACTTTTACTTACAGTAAAGACTGGGGGTAAATGATAAAGAGGATGTAGCACTGCTGTTTTGTGGCATGGCTGGGTGGGGACAATGCAGCTGGTGCACAGAGACTTCTTCATCCTGTGGCTGCTTCCACCTCTGTCTTTCCCTTTGCACCGTTCTGGGGTGATGGTCCCTAAACAAAAGCATCAGTTTCTACAGCAAGCTGATGCTTGAGGAACAGGGCATTTCACAAGGCGGTGGTGGTGCTCCAACTATCTGCACCCTGGGGACTGTTTTTGTGGAGCAAAAGGAGTCATCCTGTGCCCAGAGTAAGGGCTTTGCCCTGTGCACAGCAGCTCAGCGTCCTAGCTGGTGCCTGGCTCCTCCTATTCTAGGAAGCCAAAGCAATATTGCTCTCCACTGGTCCTGAAACTAGTTTAGCTGCTAATGTAAGTTGGACAAAATCATTGTCTATCCCATCAGGGGTGCTTTGGAAGCCAGGCTGGGCTTCCCGAGCTGTGCTAGTGCTGTTCTGTCTCTGCTAGGAGCTCTCGCTTTTTAGCACCAGTTGCAGCAGGGGCTGTGGCATGGCAACGCCACTGGAGTGGGCACCCACGCTCTGCAGGAGGCTTTTGGTCAGGGGATTTGTTGCTCAGCTTCTGCTCAGAACAGGTGGGAGCTTTGTTCAGAGTGAGCTCTGCAGTTGTCCACCACAAGCCTCTCTAAATAATGGATTTGCTGTCATCAAACAGCAGTGTCTCTATCTCAGGAAAAACCCCCTAATACTTCAGGTCACTAAGGCCTGCAGTATTATGCACGCCTTCATTTTAATGTATTACATCTGCTGATCCTCACTGGTGGCAAGGAGGAGGTGAGAGCTTACTTGTAATACCTCTGACCACACCCTGCTGGCACTGGCTCTAAGGCAGAGCAAGGCCATCATCAGCTTTGGCTCTGTGCAATTCCCGAGTAACAGAAAGGAGATAGCTGCATGCTAAGACCAAGGGAGGTGAAATATTTCCCTTGTTGTACTGGAGTCTTTCACTTGCCTGCTGGTGACACTGGGGAAGCAGCTAGATAGGTATTTCTGGGATGGTGATCCTCAGTGAAATGATTAACTGTCCTGGCATTTAAGTGGTCATAATTAGGCTTCCTGAGAACAACCCTTGGAGATAAATAATAGAAATTCACACCTATCTTGGTCCTACATTTTTTCAGCCTATTTGGAGGCAGGCTCAATGGGAGAGTGGGAAATTAGGTGTGTAAATCTCCTAGAGCACCTTGGGCACTCAGCACTTGTCCTAAGGAGCTTTGGCAGTCGCTATCTTGGCCTCACTCATTCAGTCTTTTAACCTGCTGTTCCCAGCATCACCTCCTTGAATAAAAATGTTCCTGCCTTGCAGTGCATGCTTCCCTGAGGGCTGCTCTTCTAAAGACCAACAAATCTTACTTCCATCCTTATGTGGATGCCTCTGAATATGGCTTGGTACACCTAGAATATCAGTGGGAAATGAGTTCAGGACCACAGTGTCTGGTTGAAGTACAAAAGATTTTAATATCAATACACTTACTGGAAATCACCACACATAAGAATAACTTCTTTAATTTCCACCATCATTTTTTTTTTCAGTGGAGTTTGAAGAGATGCATGAGAGCGGCTTGGATTCCAGAGAGGTTTCTTGCAGAGTCGAGGACTTAATTTTAGAATAATTTCCAATAAGTCACCAGGAAAGATTATGAGCTGTGAGGTCTTGCAGGATATTAAGAATTATATCACTCCTTCCAAAGTTATAAGCAAATCCTATGTTGGTGTGATAAATAACCCTATGGTTAACAAAAGACAGGGAGCAACAAATGTCCTTGCAAACTAGAAGAGGTCTGTTTTCCAGACACTGAGGTAGTGAGAGCTACAGTTGTTGTTCTAATGCTGTTAATGGGCGACAGTATGCTAATTAGTCAGATTAACTAAGCGGGTGAGTCATGCACTAACCCTTCTTGAAAGAAAGTGCCCATTTTGAGATGCTAAATGAGAACATAAATGCAATCAGGCATACAATTCTTGAAAGATAAGACGAGTGCAGACCTGCTTGTTAATGTAGCCAGTGAAATTAATTCTGTTTTGAAGAGGGGTGCACTTTTTCATATTCAGGGTTCATTTTAATGGGAAAGGGTACAAAACCTTCAGATACATACAGTGCATTTCACTCAGGTCTAAGTGTCTTTAATGACTTAACATTACAAAGATATTTCTGATATTCTTTGCTGTGTTTGCACCTTCAGAAAGACTTCCTTTTTTTTTTTTTTTTTTTTTTTTTAATTAGAGGCATTCAAATGTTTCAAATGAAGACAAAACTATAATATCTGAAAAAACACAGAGCCCTCTCATCCATAATTGACGCAAAAATCTTAAAAATGTTTATTGTGAATGCTCAAGACCTTATGCTGCATAAGTGCTGTCTCCCCACATTTGAAAAAGTGGCACTGATGTGTGCAGGGACTGAAGCCGTGGTATGGTCATGGTGCCGAGTGAGGAAAGGTGCTGAGTGCCACCCCCACAGGGAGGATTGGGTTGTCCTTCTGTGGAGGAGGTTGGTGCTGTTTTTTTTGGTGTGTGAGATCCATCCTTTCTTGGTGGCCACCCACTACCACTACATGCATGTTAGCCTATTGTAAACTTTCTCTTCATCGCTCACAGAATCTCAGAACGGCTGAGGTTGGAAGGGACCTCTGGAGGTCATCTGGTCCACCCCCCTGCTCAGTCATGGCCACCCAGAGCAGGGTGCCTAGACCCATGTCCAGGCGGCTTTTGAAAGTCTCCAAGGAGGAGATCCACAGCCTCTCTGAGCAACCTGTGCCATTGCTCCATCACCCACACTTAAAGTGCTGCCTGGTGTTCAGAGGGAGCCTCCTGTGGGCCAGTTTGTGCCCATGGCCTCTTGTCTTGGCACTGGGTACCACTGAACAGAACCTGGCTCTGTCCTCTTGGCACCTTCCTTCAGGTATTTACAGACACTGGTAAGCTCCCCCCTGAGCCTTCTCTTCTCCAGGCTGAGCAGTCCCAGTTCTGTCAGCCTCTCCTCATAGGAGAGTTGCTGTCATCCCTTCATCATCTTCATGGCCTCCAATGGACTCCCTCCAGTAGCATAATGTCTCTCCTGTATTGGGGAGCCCGTAACTGGACACAATACTCCAGTGCTGAGCGGAGGAGAAGGGTCACCTCTCTGGACCTGCTGGTGGTACTGTGGCTAATGCAGCCAAGAAAACACTTGTAATGGTGTGGGGATCAAGAAAACATATAAATGTGTCGTGGTTATACTCTGGTGGGAAGCCAAGCTCCACTACAGCCACTCTCTCACTCCCCATCGTCAAAGGGAAAGGGGGAGAAAATACAATGCAAAGGGCTCAAGGGGTGAGATAAGGACGGGGAAAACACTCAACAATTATTGTGACCAGCAAAACAAACTCAGAGCAGGGAGACAGTAAGATGTTTGCCTATTACTAACAAGCTAGAGAAGTGAGAAACAAAGGAAAGAAACCAAAAATGCCTTCCCCTCATACACCCTCTTCCATCTCCTCCACCCAAGCAGTGCAAGGGAATGGGGATTGGGAGCTGTGGTCAGTTCCTAACGCTTCATCTCCACCACTCCCTCACGGTCCCTCTCTGCCCCTGCTCCCCGTGGGGTCCCTCCTATGGGATGCCGTCCTTCCCAAACTGAGCCTGCGGGGACTGCCCACAGGAAGCAGCTCTTCAAGCACTGCTCCCACACGGCTCCGTACCATGGGGTCCATCCCCTAGGAGCAAACTGCTCCAGCATGGGTCCCCCACGGGTGGGCGGCAGCTCCCCCCAGACCCCTGCTCCTGTGTGGGCTCCTCTCTACGGGCTGCAGCGCCGGCCCGGGGCCTGCTGCTGCGGGGGCTCTCCATGGGCCGCAGCCTCCTCCAGGCCACATCCACCTGCTCCACCGGGGGCTCCTCCACGGGCTGCAGTGTGGAGATCTGCTCCATGTGGGACCCATGGGCTGCAGGGGGACAGCCTGCTCCACCAGGGGCCTCTCCACAGGCTGCAGGGGAACTGCTGCCGCATGCCTGGAGCACCTCCTGCCCTCCTGCTGCACTGAGCTGGGGGCCTGCAGGGCTGCTTCTCACTCCTCTCTCTCGGCTGCTGTTCACCAGCTTTTTTGTTTTTTTCTTTCTTAAATCTACATTCACAGAGGCACAAATAACATCACTTATTGCTTCATCTCCAGCCAGCAGCAGGGCCCTTACCCAACACGGGGCAGCTTCTGGATTCTTCTCACAGAAGCCACCCCCATGGCTCCCCTGCTACCAAAACGTTGCCACATAAACCCACTACAAAATGGCGCTAACAGCCATCACACACTGTCAATGCTTGAACTAAACATGGTATCCAGACAGAAATCTCTGTCAGTTTTCCAAGCTTCTGGCATGGAGATGGGAGGAGGCACCTGCACGCAAAGCTGTGGGCCCAGCTCTTAGCACCTCTTCGGCCATCACACCTGCAAGTGGTGTTTGCTTGTGCCAGCACCTGCAGTAGCCCTGCTTCCCGGTGGGGTTGGCAGATAGACAGCTTTTGGGATGAAAGCTGTGTCTCTGCATGGGCTGGGCAGTCAGACTGTGCTGTGAGGAATATTTACACTGTGCAGCTCTGTGGGAACAATGCCTGTGAGGTTTCTGTGGCCATCAGGACCCCCAGAAGAAAATGAAGGCCTCACCAGAGCTCCAATAGGCACCAAATTCACTAGCAAAATATTCTGCCTCACGCTTGGTTTTGCTTGTGTTCTGTCACTCATCATTTGCCAGAATTGGTCATTTTTCTTAAAGATTTCCTGTACTTCCAGTCTGATTTCGAGACAGCTCCTGGGCAGTAGGATTGCAGGAATGAGGGCTCCATCAGTCTTCTTTGCCTCCTAACCCCAAATATTTCCAGTGCCGTTGTAATGGCTACTGTTCCCATCCTAAAGGTGGCTGCACTTAGGTGACTGGCGAAGTGATCCCCATATATTTTTGCAATTCTCTGAAGTGCCTTGAGGCTTGCAAAAGGCACTATATAAATCAATTAATAACAATATCAGAGGTCAGTCAGCCAATAAGAATACAATTTAGTTTAATGAGAGATAAATAAGACAGACAGAGTGAGAGGGGAAAGGAGCTACAATGCTCCGTGCTCAGTGCCAGGCTCTAAATATGCTAGCTCCTCGCTTTATCACAGTGATCATCAGAAACACGAAAGATAATTGTGTCATTGCCATTTCTTAGTCCAGTGTAATATCTATTACTGGTTTTGATGTCTTACTCAGCTCTGTGCCAGTATGATTTTAGGAAGAGTGTACATTATTTTCATGAAAACAAATATGAGCATGAGGAAGCATTTTTCCCTTGCGTGCAATTCCTACTAAAGAATTTACATTCTTCTAATTTACTGGTTTACTGCACCACTTAGTGCACTCCTGAGATGTGCAGAATGTCCTCGCAGTTAAGAATGTGCAGATGAAATTTACCCTTTTTGCACTGAATCACTCACTCTTCCCTTGGAAGTCACCATGCTCTTTCCTCCCTCTAAATCTCCTTTAACTGTTCTAGTGAAGAGTAGATTATTCTGCACAGTCACAAAATGGATCCAAAACACTGGCTGGTGCTTTATCTGGAATTTAAGACAGATATTTTTGCGACCAATCTGGTTTTAACCAGGTGAGTGGAAAGACATTGCTTTACATTTGATTCTTCCTAATATATGGGACTGCAGATGTAGAAATAAAAAGTCTCCACTCTAGCCTCAAACAAAAAGCTGGGCTGCACCATCCTCATCAAAAGCACTGTTTGGTTGGACCAGATGATCTTGGATGTCTTTTCCAACTTTAATGATGCTATGATTCTGTGATTCTGTGATTTAATAAGTTGTCAGATGCAGAGGATATGGGGAAATATTATCTAATGGGCTAGGGGACAGGATGGAGGAGGCCTGCGTGGCAAGAAGTGGAGGTGCTTTATGTTCGTGCCCCACCAGCACACAAGCTGCAAAGCCTCTCAATGTATCCATGTCCGCACAGACCTGGTGGGATGTGCTGGGTGATGCTGAAGAGCTGCTGGGGAGGTGGCAACTCCTGCCCAGCTCCTGCACGTGCCCTTCATGGGAGCACCCTGGGGCCCTGACAGGGTGGGAGCTGAGAAATGTTCCAGGGCTCGGTGTTACAGAAACTGCCATTAGCAGCAGAGCATGAAACATGTGTATAAAGCAGAATAAAGCAGAATGAAGCAGAGAGTGAGCCAATAGCTATAGGGCAAGGCTGACTTGGGCTTAAATTTGACACAGCTTCATGTGGCATCATTACGTACAGCTCTGCTCACCTGGCTGTTCGCAGAAACCTCTGCCTGTCGCTGCAGCTGCGCTCACTGCAGGTCTCTGGCAGATATTGCTACATCCTGTGATAACAGGGGTCTTGTTCACACCCTGTGGCCATGGTCAAAGGAGGCAAAGAGTGGAAGAGATGTTCCTAAAGCTCTTTGGCAAAAGGTAAAGCCAAATGGAGCTCACCATATACATTAGCACTTCCAAGGTTGCATGACACAAAATGCAACTTTTTATTAGTGTATTTATTAGTGTCTTTTCATGTGCCACAGAATAACTGCCCATGCAGACATGGGGGGCCTGCTTCACACTTACTTAATCCACATGCAAGCAGCTCAGATTTAGATATGAAAGCATTGCTTCTGCAAGAGAGGCTGCTTTTTGTTATCTGTCCTCTATGCCCCCCTCCAAAAAAAAACAGCTCCTGGAAACTCTAACAAAAGATTAGCTCAAGCTGAGGCCAGGCTGTAATGTAAATAGCCAGACAGTGAACAGAATGGCTTCTTTTATCAAACTTAACATCCCAAAGCTCTACTGATTTCACTGTCATTATGGTAGTGATTAATTTGACCCAGAGTACTGCCACCCACTGCTAAAGCCTTCACTGCATCCCTGTTGATAGCTCTCATGACAGAGATTACAGTCTGCCACTGTGCTGTCCATAATTAGTACTTGTCAAAATGAGATTTGCCTGTGGTAGCCCACTGCCCATGAGAAACCCATTCAAAATTAGACCATGCTTTGGAAAATAGAGGACAGTTCATCCTCTAATTGGAACCAATGAGTAGAGAATGAAGACTCTTTTTCTCATTTATCAAATGTTCTTCCAGATCTCAAACATGATATTTTTGAGTCCTCTCTGTAGCTGTCAATACCTGTCCTCTGGCCCAGGGAACACCTCAAGCAGGGGTCACACCACGCGGGGCACTGGGGAGAGCTGCACATTTCCAGGAAGTGGAGGAGGGAGGGGAGAGGGAAGCTGTGAGGTACCCACTTGCCTTCAGTGCTAGTATAGGAAGGTAAGGGTCATAGTGACTGGGATGTATGAGTCTGAGACTTCATTTGTCAGCATTTCGGGCTGGACTGGAAATGGAGTTTGATAAACCATTCACTACAACCCTTTATTGCTACTACCCACTGCTAGAGGAATGGGAAGTGCTGCAACCCTGAATGCAAAGGGTCTGTAACTACAGCCAGTATCTCTAAGGGCTGTGACAAAAGTCTTTTGTTATACTTTGAACTGCAGGGATGGCGCATGGTAGTTGCCAACACGAAACATGCACTGAGGCAGATGTATCTGGTCTTGCTATTGGCAGGTCAAGAAGTTCACACATGGTAAAACAAGGGATGAACAGAGAAGGGAAAACAGGAAAAAAAAAGCAAATAAGAATAAAATATGATTCAGCATCTTGGTTATATGTAACTCCATTTTTCTCTAGTACAGTAACTCAGCAACTACAAATGTACTTTGGTCTGACCCAGCTTGAGCAGGGCTGGGCTTTGCTTTATCTGAAATAAAGCTGTCCCTTGGAGAAGGACGGCTGCCTTTCCCTGCCAGACCTTGGGAAGGGAACAGAGAGCAATGCAAGCGTTGGCAGGTATGTGCGTGAGGCTCTGCTGGCATCAGGCACCATTTCCTTCGAACAGCAATAGTTTACATTTGATGGGAGGAACTTGGGATGGACACAGAACTGGTAAATGAATAAGCAACCATAGTGGGATCAACGTCCAATGATGTTTTCCACAGAACAAGCAGGACAACTGGTATTTTTGTGATCAGAAGCATAAATCCATATGGCTACAAGACTTGTTCTCACTCGAGACCCAATCTAAAAATAAAAAGAAAGAGCCCAGAGAATGGCAGCCTTGTGCTTGCCAAAGTAGACTGCTGTCAGGAAAACTTTCTGTCTTTTCATTTGAGCATTGACAGTGCTCAGAAGCTCTTGAAACAGATGAAGAATGTATCATGGCAAAAGTGAATCCTTGGAGAGTATTTCACAAGAGGTGGTGGCGTGCCAGACATACTTCTTCACAAATGTTTTTCATATTTTTTCCACTAAAAGAAGCAGAAGAGCTCAAAAGACAGCAGTATTTTTTGCTAAGTGCCAGTATTTTTTTGCTAAGTGCCCAGCCACTGATGAAAGTGCCACACTTCCCCGCAGCAGGTGAATCAATCTTTGTGCAGTCCTGTACGTAAACACCATGCATTAAGCTTATCATGCTGGACTCTGTTCCTGAATCCTGCATAGCCAGATGATGGCTTTCACCCTCATCACCAGTAGAAATGCTCTTAAGAAGAGGATGTTCTTCAGTGCCACCATATCCTTCTGATCAGCTCTGACCCAGGTGAGTTACAGGGAGACTCACTGCTAAAGCAAAGAAAGCCCTCACTGCAAAGCTGCAACCCATCACAGCTCTGCACTGTCAGTGAGACAGAAACCTTCTGGCCAAAGCGCAGCTGAAGGTGTGGGCCAGCAGGACATCATCTAAAAAGGGAAAAATCAGACTGCTCTCAGACGTAAAATTCATAATCGGGGAGCAGAGACTGAATCGCAGAGAAAAGGAAAGTCTAGAGAAAAACAAGGTCTGGTAGTCCCCAGGTTTGCAAAAAAAAGCTATTGCAAGAAGAGTTGGAATAAGTTTCCTCATCCACTGAGCTAAAGTAGCTTTGAAAGTTGTGCCATTTGTGCAAGTTTTAGATGATTTAATTGTGTGCTTGATTTTTTTTTTTTTTTTTTTTTGAAAATAGTTGTCTTCTCTTTTAGTGTTTTCCTGGAATCATCTCTTTAAACTAATGAGACATTAAAGCCAGACATTAGGAAGCATTTTCTAACGATGACGCCGCCTGTATCCTGTCACACATCGCTACAGAGGCTGGCGAGTCAGCAAACGTCTGCCGGGGCTGCTCCGGGTATCGCCGACCCCACCGTGGCGTGGGGAGACCTCGGCGAGCCCCAGCCGCTCCTTTCCCTATCGCTTTGGCAAGTCCAAAGATTTACTTCCACCCTGAAGGCAATCACTCAGTCGTGATTTTGACCTACAGCTTAATGTGCCCCCTCGCTATAGTTACAGCCGTCCTCCTTCTGGTTATGCTCCCTGCTGTGACTAATGGGATCTCTGCAGTTAAAGAGGTGATTTTTAAAGAAAAAGATCCAAGTTGCAGGGCTGTTACCAAGTTTACAGTTTTAGTGAAAACAATGGCACAATACTAACGATAGCAGTCCTGACTATGGCCTATGAATTTGACATTTTTAGGTGTTCATTTATACACCTCTCTCCAGACCTACAGACCCCTAAATACACGGGAACAAACGATCTTTTGTTACTGTTTATGCCATGGGCAGTGAGTACCAGTTTAGGTATTCACTATTCACAGTGAAATATGCTTAAAGTAGACATACTCCTTTCATATAAAATATTCTTAATCAGCCAAAGTCTTTTTTTTTTTTTTCTTTTTTTAAACTGAGTTGCTTTGCACAAATGCACACAAAAATGGAAAGCAGCTTGCAAAGAATCGTAAAATACCACAGGAGAGCTTGAGATACAAAGCCAGCTTTACAAACGTGATTCTTCCAGTGCGATTTTCTCAAAGACGTTTAAGGGTGCTACAAGGGACCATTTGTTAAAGAGGAAACCATAAGGATTTTGAGGGTATTTTGCAAAGTACATCTTACCTCAGCCTTTAATAAATATTCCTTTTGAAAACACGGCAATGATTGAAGAGTTTTCCAAACGGAAGAACATTTTTTTTTGATTAAGTGACGATGCCACTTTAAATAAATCCAACTGATTTTCTGTGTGCGTGTGTGTGTGTGTATGGTGAAGGGAAAGAAACAATTGGGAAAATTCTACCTTTGTTTAAATCTCCTTCCATTGTTTTTACCTTCTAAATGGGTTCACTTGTAGGGACAATTAAATTCAAATGCAACAGATCACAGAAGCAAATGCTACCTGACCAAGACCCTGACCATAGCGACCGCACGCTGTGTGGCAAGAAATTTGGGAAAAAATAGCTCAAGTTTTGCTTTTCTGTGCTCAGTAAAGCTGCAGGTGTCAGTTGGATGCTAATTGGAGTCACTGTAGAATCGTGTTAGATGCCCTGTTCTCGTTCAATATCGTAGCAGGTAACACAGTACCTGTGTTCTTCAAGAAGGGATCAATGACACGAAGGTAGTTCTCTGCTGCAGGGAGAAAACAGACAATTAGAAAATCACTATTTGTATTCAATTTCTGTTTACACTGGTTGACCACATCTCTTGTAAGCGCACATTTCTCTCCAGCTTCAGAAATACACAAAAATATCAGCACCAGAAGTCTCCTCTCGTTTTACTTTGCAATTCAGGAATGCTTTATTAATCAACGCAAGATGCATTCATTGAACTGGATTAATCCTGCATAAGTAATTTTGAAATTTCCTGCTGAAGTTATTTTTCATTTCTGGGAACAAATCATTTATTTGGATTTTCATATATCAGGATCACAGAGATTTGCCACAGTCAGATTTTAATTTTAGTTACATCTGAGCTGGCTTATATATTAGGGCATATAGTTTTGCATGAGAGCATCTTCTAAAATCTGTAATTGGTGTGGAACACTGACATGCACAGAATACATCTGACAAGGTTCAGAGAGTTAGGTTCAGTTTCGCTGATCAACATCTATGCTGCAGATTAACTGAATCTTTTATGGCATTACAACCCCTCCAGAATTCATTAGTGTACTTTCCCTTCCCGCTAACCACTCTGACCTCCAGTGCTGCCATCGCTCCTTCCCCAGGCTGAATGTCCGGGACTGGAACACTGACGCTTTGCTGCTGCTGCACTGGCGACAGAAATGAGGACGCGTGTCTCACAGTGCTCAAGAGTTCATGAAAATTACCACCTTGCCCTCTTCAGCAGTCATGTCTTTGTGATTTCTGCCTCCTTTGTCTGTACCTGGAAAGCTCAGTGTAAATAGGAAGCTGAAACACGGTCTGTGCCTTAGAAACAAGGCAACTGTGGTATTCTACTGGTGAGTGATTACAATATAATATAAAGGGGTAAATATAATGAGGTCTGGCGTGGATTTTTCTCATAAATTGGCTCCCAAATGCAGTTTAGCATAATCTATCATTGTATTAAAAGCAGGGAAGAGGACAAACAGGAAGGAAAACAATGCCAGCTTTTGGGAGGTGGGGGGCACAGTGCCTCTGAAGACAATGCTATCATCACCGAAAAGCCTATTTCTGAATCTCTGCCCTCCTTAAGGATAGGTGCATGGATTCGGAGTCAGCAGCAACCTGACCTTCTGACGCTTCTTGGGCTGTGGATGGGAGCAGCACTCAGAGCCGGGCACAGGGAGACAGCTCCATTCACTAGCTTATGGTTTAGAAAAACCCAGCTCCACAAAAGTACTTAGGCAAGTTTGTCATGCTGAGGAGGAAGAGAAGATCAATGCTTGGCAGGAGTGGTGACAGAGCAGGAGGAGCACAAGAGGTGCAAACCAGGTGTTTAACTCCCAGAGAAGACTCTCAGCTGTGAACCAAAAGTGGAAAAGATGTTCCCCTCCAGCCCAGTTGAGAGCCGGACTTGAGACACATCTGCTCTTCTTGTGTCTTCCTACCAGAGGGAGCTCTCCTCCCTTGCCACAGATGCTGGCTTTAGCTGGGTGCTCATCTCACCCTGAGCACCACAGACTCAGGGCACTCCACAAGAACTTCCCACTTCTCCTCTTACACACTCGTTTTCTAACCTTCATTCTTACCTCTTCTTTCTCACGTAATTCTCTCCCTTTCTAAATCATATCTCTGCCCAGTGCTTCTAGCTTCTCCCCTTCCTTTTTCTCCCACATTACTTTAAAACCCAAGCATTGATCTTTCTTCTTTCTTTAATAAATTCATTAAAGAAAGGCCCATTCACTGCGCTGCCTTACTGTAGTTGCTGCTGGCTTGCCTCTCCCTTCCCCTTAAGAGATCTGAACTGGGTTGATCCCCTCTCTTTAGTGCAGACACTTCAAACTCCTTCATTACGTATCCAGCCATGCCCCAGCACGCCTTACCTGCTACAAGCAAGGGTGTCAGGACTGCCTTTGTGTTTGCTCAGTCTACCTGCTTGGTCTGCACAGGAGGGCTGTGGCCCATGGCAAAGATACACGCGTACAGCACAGCTGATAATGTCCCACCTGCTGCTAAATGCCTTTACCTTTGTCTCCTCCACCATGACTAGCATTATCCCCCCAAAGTATGACTGCGTTTGACCAGGCAGAGTCCTCTCCACGGGCAGAGCAGGGCATGTGGTGCTCCCCACAGGCACACAGCAACACCTGCAGCCCTGAGGTCTGCCCCTGCCCGTGCCCAGGGGAGGATGCTGCTCCACTCCATTGCCACTGCGCCCCTGCAATACCACGCACAAAGTAATGACACCTGCAGAACAAACAGGCTGTTATGTACGGCCACAGAACAAAGGAAGTTTACACGTCTACATGATAAAAAAAGTTCCAAAGAATTTAATGTAGATATTATTTATACATACACTTTATAAGTAGGAATATGGCAGACAGTTGAATTAGTACATAAAGTTTTATTTAAAGTTTCCCCCCTACGAGCAAGCTTCATTTACACAGCCTAATACTGTACAAAATTTACATTCTTTGTGTGACTTATTCAGTTTGCACTTTCCTTGGTCATGCCTTCCTGAAAGATAGAAAGATTTACATACAGTCCTCATAAATCTTTAAATTATCTTGGTAAAAAAAAAAAAAAAAAAAAGAACCATTTAAAAGGACAACAAATATCCTTTAAAAATGGTACGTTTTAGTAGACGAGTGACAGTCAGTGTTCAATGGCAGACCTTATCCTGATCTTAAATGTCAGTCGAATTTTCCTCATTTAGTATCTTAACAGTTTCCTTTTTATATATATTTATATTTATATACTTTCAACAGGAAAAAAAAAGTCATGATTGCACCAAATATATTTTACAAGGGATCCCTTGGATCTGAACAATATAAATAAATACAAAACCAACTAAGATTGCACTATATAGTAGAAATGGATTGAGATTTCAGGATATACACTCCACCTTTATGAGTTCCTTAGTGATGCTCACTGGAAAACTCCCCAACGACACATTCAAATATTAGCATCTTCAGATGATTATTTTTTTAAAACATTTTTTTTTCCCCACGTGCAGCTACCCCATCAATTGGTTTATTGCATTTGTATGGTATCAGTCTTTACTGCATTACTCCAGTTTTATAACTGTGTAATTCTGCTGCAAGCACAGGAGTTGTACTGCAATAAAACTGGACTGATGCCAGGGAGAAACAGTCCCATGGTATTTGCTCTCCATTATTTATATTGCTCTCAAGCTTCAATATATAGTGTAATTTCTGAGTACATTCGTCCTCTTTCTATTTTGCAAAGCAAATAAAGAATTCTTCCTCCCATCTACTGCCTCTGCAGTAGAAACCAACCTCCAGTAGTCTTCTCCTCCTTGCTTAATGCACTAGCATTAAGTCCTAACATAAAAGATATGCGCAAGCTTGAAAATGCAGGATCTGATTCTGCTGTGCCTTTTATCTGGTGCAGCCAGTTACAACTAAGCAAATTAAAGGCCTGATTCTTAGCTGACATAAGCCAGAAGTACACTGAAGCTCGTTGGCTTCAATGGAGCAATGACTCCGGCAAAAAAGACGGTCCTGAGGGTAATGAATGCAGCACAAGTAAACCACAATGGAAGAATTCTGCATATAGTTTGCTGGAGTGTAGACAACTATGTTAAATACAAGGTGGTGATGAATCAGGCTTCAGATTTTGTCACTGCTTCTACAATGCCAGCACAGAAAGACATAAGCTTAAAACATGGACAACCTGATTTGTGCAAGCAACTATGAGTTCATAAAGAGAATCCTAAACGCAACCGGTCCCACGTGGTAGCATTCTGAACTCACTTTGCATTGTGTAAATAATTACACAAGCTGTAAGGCAGTGGAAAGTCTAGCCTCATATTACTTTGGATCAGTATTAAAAATCTTTCACACTACATTTTAAGATCAGTCACACAAGAGTACTTTAACTACTTAACAGTGTCTCTCCAAAATTGTGTGCAATCGTTTAAGAGTCCAAAGTAATACATTTACAGTTAAGTGCAGCCTTCTTGTCTTTGGAAGCAACTAGCACATGTGCCTCTACCTAACAGGTGAGTGAAAAGTAAGGAAGGGTTCTGGTGCTTCGTTAAATGGTCATAGAAATAACTTACTGTATGAACCCAGAATTTATGGTGTAGGACCATATTTCAGTGAAACTACTTTGACGTTACAAAAGTGTGACTAGAAGAATTTGATCCTAAACCCTGAACTGCTATTGCAAGAAGTGCTCTGTGAAACACGGATTTCATTGTAGTCCACTCTTTGCTACACTTACATGTGGGGGACTTTGAAGGCAGAGTGTATTAGATGCCAAGCTGTGCAAAAAATGAATGGTATTTCTTTACCTTTTATCATCTTCTGATCCTGGGTTGCTTGCAGAGCATGTGAAGTAGCTGTAGGTTAGGATTACAGAGGAGGAGACAATTCTGCAATGCAAAGTGAGCTTTTCACTATCTGAATTCTGAAGCATTCATGACAACAACATCCTCATGACTTCAACACAGATCACATGCAGGTAGATACAATGCACAATACTGATCTTGTCTCTTCAGGCTGTGTTTGAACATGTAGCCTTCATTTTTTTTGAAGTTAAATTTGATGTGAGGAATCTTTCTGCAGCAGGAAAAAGTTAAAATCAGTCTGAAATGGCAGTCTGTCAGCATGTAATATTCGTTGTGTTTTAGCTACTTGCTTCATAAGACACCGGCATCTATCTGAGATGGGACAACACTTCGTTTTTGTTCTCTTTTACTTTGCTCCTAAAGCATTAGTGTGGGATAAGGGGTCAATTATGGTAGCTTTGTTTTAACAGGAATCCTGTTCTAATAAAATATTTACGTCACCCGTCATTGTTTTCCCAAATGCAATCAGTGTTCATGTCAGTGCTCCTTGACTATCACTTGTTGTACGGTACACAGGCTGGCAGTATGACAGTTGAACAAGCAGGACCTGCAAGTGGCTCAGCAACATCTCCTTCTAGTTCTGTCCAAGTCCCTTTCTCAGGACTATAGCAAATAGTGGAAGATTTGTAGGCCCCCTGTAACAAAAAGAGAAAAGTCGTTAAAATTGGCTCATGTTAAAAGTGAAGCTCAAGTCACCCATCAGCACTAAAGATGAAAAGCCATTTCTTTTCACAAGTAACTCATGGCTTTGGGCCCTGATTTAAGAGCCCTTAAAGAGGTTTGATTTTCATAGAGGCAGAGCACCCAGCCTCTGCATATCAGGCTCCTTTACAAAGTACCTGATCAGCAAAGCTATGGGCATACAGTACCATCAATCACTTTGGCCAAATTGCATCTAATTTATATATTACCCCTTAATGGTGAGTGCAATCTGATAATAACTCATCTAAATAGAGAAGCACAAAGGTAAAAAAAATACTACGTGTTCTCCACAAGTTGAAAACCAAACCAAAGCCTGCCCCTACAGCTATTTCATCCCTTACTACTTCATCCTCTGTCCCACCTGAGTAACATACACAGTGGCTGCAAGAGCTTAGAAGGAATGGAAGAGTCGCTGCAGAGAGCAGGTACGCACCATACTCCAGCTGTAGCCTCCTACAAGGTAAATACTGTCATCAAGGACTGCACAGCCAGGGCCACTGCGGCCCTCCAGAATAGGAGTCTGGAGGATATTCCACTGGTCACCTTTTGGATCGTAGCATTCCACCAGCATTACGTCGAGATGAGAGAAACCTGAGTAATGGCATCGAGAAAGGAGAATGTGCATTATGGCATACCAATTAATGGTATTTTATGATTTGTTTTTCTGTTAAATTTATTAACCTACAGTAAAAATTACATTATTACAAATATAACATCGTTGTTAAGGTTTCTTCTAGAAAATATCACCATATACGCTTAAGCCATCTTCTGTAAAGTTAATATCCCATTATTTCAGTTCAAATAAATCTATTAAAAGCTTTTACCATTAGTTCTATGGTTCTCTACAAATCATAAATACAAGTCCATATAAAAGTCGAACAGATCAGACAGTAACAGTCAGTAATACCCTAACAATGAAGAAAGCAGATTCAAGCTGTATTCCTCATATATCGGTGCTAATATGAGTTTGAACATGTAGGAACAGGCTGTCCTGGCAGTCTTTCTCAAAGGTCAGCAGACCTAATCTATCCAAAAGTCAACAGATTAAATCTCATTTAGAAATCAATGTCTCCCAAGTCCAGGTGGAGTTTAGACAGCTGGTGCCACTCGGTTCCAGAGGGACACAGTGCTTAGCATGACGTATGTGATGTTCAGGACCAATTTCAGTTTTCAAGCTGTTTAAGGTGTACCCTAAGCACGCAACTGTGATGTGACAACATCCTTATGGCAACAGAAATGTAATCAAAAGAACAGTGGTGACAATATTCCCTGTCTGAGACAGAAAATGGCTCCAAGCAACAGCTGCTTTGTAATCACCAAAGGGTAGATACGTCTGAAGTCCCTCAAACTGTGTCACTCAGTGAAAAGTAAGTGAGCTCAACATAGACACAGAACCGTTGAGTCCTGGTTCCTGCTCAAATATTTAGACATTTCCCTATCTCTTATCAGAGCACTCCAAGAAGATTATGGCTTTCTTAATCTGCTGTGATGCTTCACTTGACATTAGTGTCTTCTTCATCAAGGTCAAAATGGAAAAGAGAAGTTTGATTTTCTGCAAAAGGGCATTTGGTGATATTGGTACTTTGAAATGAAGCCGCTTGTAAGAGTATTATTTACGATGGGAATGAATAGCTGTGATGAAATAATTTTTTGTTGCTGGAAAGTTTTCAAGGGGCCATAGAGAGGCCACTGCTGCATGCCCAGAATCTGTCAATGAGCTCTGTAATAAACTACAGTGTACAGATGACTAGTTGTGTTGCAGCAAATGCACTGCTGACACTGGCATACAGACACAGCTTCACAAAGGAGACCTTGGCCATAGAGCCATCAGAGAGGCCTGCTATTCCCACCTGGTGGAGAATTTACTACTTCATCTGCACTTCGGTCCCCTCTCTGCTCACTTAACTTGCAGTTCCTCTCTTTGCTTCACTTTACAGAAGAAACTAGTTTCCCAGACAGCCCTTCTTTCAGAGAACAGAAGACTTTCCAGTAGTCTAGATGTTAATTAAATACCTCTCACAACAGCAAGTGCTTCAGAGGCAAAAATGCAATGCTTATTAGAAGTCCCTTCTTTCCCAGAGGATGTTAGGTGAAACTGGGTGAAGAAAGGAGAATGCAGGATGGAAGCAATTCAAGCCTATGCAAACCAAGGCATGTGCTTTACCTATCAGAGAGCTGTAATGTGGAAAATTTGTTACTTTAGTAAGAGAAGAAGCCAACACTATGGTGCTCTGCAACCTCTACAAAATTTGCAGATGTTCTGTCAGCAGCTTTTACCCTCTTCTCTGTTTGAACACCCAGGAACACCCATCACAACTGGGTGTGGAGGATGGAGGCACAGCAGCCCAGCTGCAAGGGTTTATGCCCCAGTGCTATTCAACAAGGCAACTTGACATCTGAGACTTTGTTCCTTATAAGCACCTTGGACACTCTGATCTTCAAAGGCAGAACAACATTTCAGAGTTTCATTTGGGATTTGGGTGCCAGAATCATTCAGGCACATGGCATGGTATCAGTTAACATCACTCTTCCTTTTGCATTACAATTTTCTCTTTTGTTGTTGTGAGGCTTTTTTTTTTTAAGAAAGAAAAAAAAATAAAAAAAGAATATAACCTGTCAAATATTATCAGAGGACAAAGAAGCAGGAGCTGTGTTTTTTGCCTAACTGGCTGGATTAAACAAAATCTCTTTACTTTAGCAGGAATAGCAACAGCATGTAAGTATTAAGACAAAAATACCAGGTGCCTAAGCAGTAGTTATTTTAATATGAGACCTTTTCAGAAGATGAAAATAAGAGACCTCTAAAAAGAATTATAATTAACAAGCTATACTTAATATTAAAAAGGGATCTAAAGGGTCTAGTCCTAATATTTAATGGCTTTTTTTTTTTTTCTTTTAATATTTCATTAAATAGGGAGCTTGTTTTTGTGCATTGCTCTGAATAAAGCTCTCTCTAACTGCACATTTTGGAAAATGATTTACAGAGGAAAATATTGCTGGTACTTTCGGGTCAAAGAATAATCTGTTTGTTTCATTGAATTCTTGGTAATGACAAATTGTCCATGCCTTTGAGTAATGGAAGCTCCCATTTTTATTATCTAAAGCATTCATTACTCATATATTTAATGTACTGTTATAATTTTAAAATAATTTGCATAAAATGTTTTTAAAATTGCTGGCTCAAGTGTCCTGTTAAATTGTGTTGCCTGGTTTTTAATGTATTTAACAATGACTGTCTAACAAAAATATTCTTTATCAGGAGATGGGGGACACTGAAATGCTTTTTCGCTATTAAAAATGTGACCTTTCAAATGGTTTCCTCCAATTGCATACAGTCGATCATTCATTACAGCCAAAGTGTGGATTGCTCGCTTTGTGTTCATGTCCTGTTTTCGGGCCCAGACGTCCATCACAGGGTCATAGCAGTACAGCCAGGGGACATACTCTCCATTATGAACACCTCCTACAAAGTAAATGTACCTCTGTTAAGTAATGTAAATAAAGACACTGCTCTGCAGCAGGAATTTAGCTCCATGTTGTTTTTGTTTGTTTGTTTGTTTGTTTTAAATATACTTGTATGTACAATATATAGCAGGAATTATAAGACACTGGCCTGAAATGTATATCTTGCCATTGTGAACGGCTCCTGCATGGGCTGCCAAAGGTTGTGGTAAGGAAGACACGTAACGCCATTCATTTGTCTCCAGGTTATAGCATTCCACACTGGACAAATAGCCAGTCTCGTTTCTTCCACCAATTACATATAAGTTCTTGTCCAGGCGGCAGGCGTAGAAACTTGCTCTCCTGAAGGACAGGGTGAAAGAAAACAAAACAAGCCAACAACAAACAATTAGCCACTTCAACCATTTTTTAAAATGCAGCAAACTCCCTAAACTAAGACGGCTGCTACTCCAAATGCTACTTTAGACAGAAGTCTCCAGAAGCTTCACAAGCTTACATCTATCCTAAAGACTGTCTGCTTTGCTAATCAAATACATGTTCTACATCAAATGAATACTTCATTTTTGGTGTCAGAACGATTAAGCACACATAACTCTGGCAGAAAAAAACCTTTTTTCAAAGCCGTTTGTTGCTTTTTCACACCCGTGAAAGTTAAAAAGGTGCTCATTAATGTTTGGGGTATTACCTTGTAAGGGATATAACAACTCAGTAAGACAAAGTGAAAAATGAGGTAGATAATGTAACAATAATAAATTATCTTGACATTCACTTTCTTTATGGTCCTTCAAGGGTCATTGTTCCCAATTTACTAAGAGAACCACATCATCAAAATTTTTCTTCAATTATCATTTTTTTCTTCTTTCTGCAGTACTGCAAATAGAACAACTTTCCTTAAGCTAGGCGCAATATTACATTTCTGCCCTTTAACTCAAAAAAAAAAAAAAAAGAAAAAAAAAGGTCTAGCTTCATTCAGCTAACTATGGAAAGTTTGAGCCACCTGTTTGTTTTCACATGCAACTTAGGTATGTGGGGAAATTTTTACTTTTTCTGGTAAACATTACTAGACACACAACACCTTGTCTTCCTTGTGACTCCAAAATTACTGGTGTCTGTTACTGAAGTAAAAATAGAGCAGAAAATGATTTTGAAAGACCCTAATTGGTTGAGAGACACTGCTTGGTGTAATCCATGGTCAGGGAGTGCTACCCCAATTATTCAGTGGTAGGAAGATTTCCTAGGGTAGAGGCCTTTAATTTTAAGTTGTGATATTATAAGAAGAAGACTGAAAAAGAGCACAGCTAGATGAAGACCTGTACAAAATGCTGAGTGACAAAAATCAGAATAGAATCACAGAATCATCTGTTTTGGAAAAGACCCTTAAGATCACCAAGTCCAACCATCAACTAACATAACCAAGTCCACCACTAAACCATGTTCCTAAGCGTCACATCCACATGCCTCTTAAATACCTCCAGGGCCGGTGACTACCCACTTCCCTGGGCAGCCTGTTCCAGTGCCTAACCATCCTTTTTGTGAAGAAATTCTTCCCAATATCTAGAGTAATACCCTGCCCCCAGCACAACTTAAGGCTGTTTCCTCATGTCCTATCACTTGTCACCTGAGAAAAGAGACCAACACCCACCTCACTGCAATCTCCTTGTAGAGAGCAATGGGGCCTCACCTCAGCCTCCTCTTCTCTGGGCTAAACAACCCCAATTCTCTCAGCCACTCCTCATAAGTCTTGTTTTCCAGTCCCATCACCAGCTTTGTTGCTCTTCACTGAATGCCTTCCAGCAACTCAGTATCTGGGCCCAAAACTGAACACAGTGTTGGAGGTGTAGAATTGTTGGTCCCAAACCTAAAATTCTTGCCTGGGCAAAAATGTGATTTGTGTGTGAGCCCAGAGCCCAGCAGGCAGGTCAGGTCTGACACATCCCAAGCCCACCTCTGTAGCTAACACAGTGTTCTCTAGTTCCTGCTCAGGTACCCAAGTTTGAAGTGGGGAACCTCTGAATATTGCACCAGCCATCTCCTGAATCATGCTGGGCAAGTCTCAGGGTCTTGATAGTCACTTGCACTGCCAAGGGCTTGAACGGGAAGACTGCTCAAGGCACGGAGGATGAGCAGTGGATGTACAGAGCACAAAACCCAGCAATGAACAACTCCTGTGTGTCCCAGCTCCTTCACAGGCTTCCCTACAGTCATGCCATGGCTGGGTCAGCTAAGGAAGCCTGGTGTGCTGTATCTCTAATATGCTACCTAGCAAGGCATGCATTCAGGAGCATTTTCGTCAGTGAAAGAATGAATAGGATCTCTCTCCTTTACCCAGTCGCCCATTTTTGAAAAATTTCTATCATGTAAACATTTCTGATGGATTTCCCAGTTTGTTAAAAGTGCCGGAGATTGGCTGATGGTTTATAAGTTGGAGGAGTGGTCAGGCAGACAGGAATCATAGAATCAATTAGTTTGGAAAGATCTCCAAGATCATCAAATCCAACCATTAACCTAGAACTGCCAAATCTACCACTAACCCATGCCCCTAAGCACCATACCTACACGTCTTTTGAATGCTTCCAGGGATGGTGACTCAATCACTTCCCTGGGTAGCCTGTTCCAATGCTTCACAATGCTCTATGTGAAGAATTTTTTCCTAATATCTAACCTAAATCTCCCTTGGTGCAACTTGAGGCTATTTCCTTTTGTCCTATCGCTTATTGCTCAGGAGAAGAGACCATCTCCCACCCCACTACAGCCTCCCTTGATGAAGCTGTAGAGAGCAATAAGGTCTCCCCGAGCCTCCCATTCTCCAAACTAAACAACCCCAGCTCCCTCAGCTGCTCCTCACGAGACTTGTTCTCTTAGACCCTTCACCAGCTTTGTAGCCCTTTTTCAAACAAGTCTATGAAGATACAGCCATGGGAACAATAAGCTGGCTGGGTGTTCAAGGAGCAGATCTGATGCGAGGCTACCTATTTCTGGTCTTATTTCTAGATTCAGTGTATACCTGACAGGGCCCTGGCTGGTGAGGAGCTGCGTTACTGAGCACCTCCTGTATTTTTGCTTTCACCTTGGCTGCATACGGACAAAGTGGATAGAACAGGGTGGCAGACCTTGTTGAGCAGGAATGGAAACACTGCCCCAGGAACAAGGCTACAGGAAGAAAAGATGCAAACAGGAGGACAGGAAAGCTGCTAAATGCCTCCAACTAAACTGACGAATTAAATAAGATCATTTAATTTATCTGTCAATGGGTAGATAGAAGCTGATGACATACATTGCTCTGCATGGTTGGGCAGCAAATTGTGCATCTATGTTTTTAGCCCGATTTTCTATGGAAACAAAGCTTATTTGATTACACTGTATGTGCATCCATGTCTGTCTGAGTGTTGTTCTCTCAACAAAAACCTGCTGGCTGATTTCACTCTAATTTGACGGCGGGTAAAAGTGTTAGAGGCAAACAAGTGCCTATATGCTTCCTGAGAGTACATGACAGGCAACATAGCTTGCATTTGTTCACAAAGGAGGAAAAGCTGCAGAGGTCACATCAGAGAGCCTGCACATGCTGAGAAATGCTCAGCCAGAGCTCACATCTCCTCCGACCCTCCCACACCCAGCACAAACCTGCAGGGCGCCTGGTGGTGATAGTTGGGCTGCTCACTTGTCCACTTGTCTGTCCTTACCCACCTCCTCTTGCAAACCCGTGAGCAAACTGCTCTCAGCACGACTTTCTTTCCTCAACGCTGCTGACCAGTGAACACCTCACTAGGAGCCCCTTCTTTTCCCAACCTGCAGCACAGCAGCATTTAGCAGCTTTACTGGGCTGTGTGCAATGTGGAATAGGAGGTGTTTGCTGCCAGTTTTGAGGGTTTCAAATTTTAACAACTCCTGACATATTTTAGTCACATTTCCAGTAATAAACCTAATAAAATGTGCAAAAAAAAAAAAAAACGAATTTTCAAAATCAAACTCAACTGTATTAAAAAGATATATACTATTTTATATGAATATCAATTTCTCTCTTTTATTTAATTTTTTAGTTCAAGTTTAATAAACAGAGATAGATACAACTGACAGACACTGCTATTTTAACTATGATTCTGTTAACATTACTCTGTATGTGTACTCCTGGTTTCATCCACACAGTGTCACTATAAGGAGCAAAAATGAAAGCGTCAGCATCCTTCACTCTTCTGCTTGGACATGGCTATTTACCCAGTAGCTCCTGCCGCAAATATTTTAAGGTTTTTGGTTTTTAACTTTTCAGTGATACAGTGTGTGAGGGATGTGCTGTTAAGTGAAAACCTTTTAAATTGCTGTAAAATATGATTCAGATTAAAATGTAAGAGGCCTCACATGGCAACTTTTCCCACAGAACTGGGAAGAGACTCTCCATTCTAATTAGATAGCAGGAATGCACCTTAGGATGTGAATATAGACAATAAGACAATTACTTTTGGATTTTCTTCAGAGCATGTAAGTATTTGACATTTACTGGTCTCTGAAATACTTTTCCTTCACCACCCCTCACTCAGTAATCAACCTACCTAACTCTCTCATATATAAACGAAATGGGAAACATTTCTAACATTTCTTTCTAATTTCCACAGAAAATGAACTTATGCCGTGAAACATGAAATACCAGTCTGAGGTTTAAAACTGTGAATGCTACCAGTGATCATTATGGTGTCTGGACCTTATTAAAGGGATCACTGTTAGAGTGCTCATTCTGCTTTTAAAAACCTGAAGTCATCTTAATAAAGGTTAATGTTATCATTAAATAATAGAGGATAAAATAAAATATGAAATTGTTTTATCTCTTTTCTTGTGGCTTCTTTTATCAGTTCAATCAGCTTCAGTAAAGATGGTGGCCTGCTCAGATCCACTTGTGCTTGTTCATGCCCTGGTGCAATGCAGTATTTTTTGCAGGTCTTTAAATAAAACCTTTTAAATTGGAATGTAAGAAAAAACAGAAACATATAAATGTTCTGCATCCCTTGTCCAGCTCTGGGCTGGCCCGTTGTGATGGGACAGTACTGGATGGAGGTGTCTAGCTACAGCTCACTCCAGAAGTTCAGGTATGTCTGCTACAAGGATCAATCATTTAGTAGGGATGTTGGTCTAACTGAGCTGCTTTAAAAACCATCCCACTGTTAACAGCAGCAGCACTGTTGCATGGTTAGGCTGGTAAGTATTTCAATACCTGGTAAGTCATTTGTTGTTTCTCTAAATGACACACATCTGAAAACAGTACAAACTTATCCAAGATGACTATTTTTGAGATGTGCTTCAAACCAAAAGAAGCCAAATTTGGCTTTAAAGAAAAATACGCTGACGGCTCTGAATCCATAATGGGATTAGTCTTTTCTTTATAGCTCAAACAGTAAAATCAATCAGATATGGATTTTACCCTACGAGATAAAAGTTTACTCATCAAATATTTCATACAGATTTTCAACTTGAGAATATACTGCCTGTGAATGAGACCCACATTTACCTGACAGTCATTTCAAAGGAGCTATTACAGTCTATCCAGCCAATTATTCTCAGACTAAAATTCCTAAGTGGGTTTTGACTTGATGGACCATAATGACTCAGAAGAACCCATTAAACAGTCTGCCTTGTCAATGGTGCCTGCATTTTACCAGCAGATACAGGGCGTGACCCTGTACTCCTGAGGGGGGAAGTAGCCTATTGACTTCAATGGAAACTTTGACTAAGGAGCTGGGAAAAGAGACTGCATAAAAGCTCCCTCTTGTTTGTATGATCTTCTTAAAACTGTATGGGCCAGACCCTACATCTAAAGGCTGCAGCAATGCTAAGGAAGTCACTAGGGATGAGCAAATAAACCTTTAAAAACATTTCAGAATTTTGAAAATCCCTGTTTTCCAAAAACAACCCCTATAATTAGGAGCCTTTATAGAAAAATAATGGGCAAGTCTATGAGCTATGTATCCTGAACAGAAGAGGTGACAACTTATGTTGCCATAGGAAGGCCTCTAGCTGAAGGAACTATGTACAAGCGGACCATTACAATGAAATAAAACTGTAATGTGCCAAGATGTTAATACATTACAGTTTATTGTTGGGCAGCTGCTAAGCAATCATAAAGCTCAGCAGACTTTCTAACTCTTGGCTGAAGGCGGCAGCTTCCACCAGAAACAAGCTGTATTCAGCACCTGGGATTATAAACTGTATTTTCCAGTACAACACAACTGGCCAATGCAGAGGTGAAAAAAATTCTACTGTCTGCTTTCTCCAATCCTCAACCACCTACTTCTGCCTGCTGAGCTTTGTCAGCCAAACAAACCCAACTGTTCATCCAGCCACACATGTCCCTTGAGAGTTTTGCTTGCAGATAATCATAGAGCCTAATCAAGACACAGATTAAGCTCCAGAAGAGCTTCAGCCTCCATAAAACCACTAGTCAGGCCCCCTGGTTCACTGAAGAAGACCTACATAGCAATATGCAATTTCTCCCATACTTCCTGCTCCCCCCGTGCCAATGGCTGGGCTGGCAGTGACTCAGTTTGGGGAGCTGAACCAGAGGTGCCCTTGTGTTTTTAGGTAAATGGCCTGGTTGTGGGGTTGCCCTGCAGTGCTGGCAGTAGGGAGGGAACAGTGTGGGGGCTGCCAAAGCCTGGCTAACTCAATAGCAAGAGCTTGCTATTGGCCTAGCCCTGCTATTGACTAAAAAAGTAAGAAGTATTTTAATGCAGGATTTTTAAAGGATGATGCTGTTAATGAAAGCAGACTATAATGAACTGTGAACGTCTTTTCTGTCTCTGTTTATATGGCTAATTTTATCAGTTCTCTCTGCTCTAACAAGGCACTGACTCACATCTGTCCCACTTGGGCTTCTCCATGCACTTGGGCTTCTCCAAGTGCTGGTACAATGCAGCACTTGGTGACGAGCATCATGCACAGGTCTGCACATGGACCTATGTCAACCAAACTGAATCCTGGAAACGGGTCTTTCAAAAACTCTACAGACTTGTATTTTGCCTCTGAAAATTTGAAAAAACAGTCACATTTCTATGCATCTCCTAACGCACACCTCCTTCACTGGGTCGCACTGAGTTTAATACATTTATGACTGCCAGACACCTGAATACTGTAGGCAGATGACAAAAAAGGGACAATACAGGCAGAAAAGGGTATCAGGAGAGTGTCTCAGGGAAGCAGTGTCAGATATCTTGTACATTGGATCCACAAAAAGGTGGATGCTGAACTGAAGGACGGACAGTCCTTTGAACATTTTTTCATAAAAATAACAGGACTTGTACCTTCTGCCTGTGAGACTCTTCCTATGAAACACACATCATTCAGTTCAGGTTTGGGGGGCTTTTTTCCTTTCAGGGTCAGACTTGGGATCCAGAGTTAAGTTTATGCCATCTTTACAGGTCATTGCAGTTCACATGCAGCTGTGCTCTTTGATACACAGCAGGATTAAAACGTGTGCTACTCTAATTCGCATTGGCTGACAGCAACTTCATTCGAAGACCACCTAGAATTATGAGTCCTCTGACAAGATAAGTCATGTTGAGGGGAGCTTTTCATGGCTGGTGTGGTGAAACAGGTTGGAGTCAACACGTGGAGGCTTCAGTTCTCTATAAGATACCTGACTATAATTACTGCCTGTTTACTGCAAATTCATCATGACGCTACAGTGTAACATGACAGGATACTATGGAGACTTCAAAAAATCCTTCAAACCGCGCTCAGGCAACCAGTAATTGCACAAAGTCCATGGTTATTTTGCATGAGTTAGCACTGCAGGGTTTGGCGTGTGGAGTTTTGAATTTGGAATGTTTAAAAAAATTAGGAGACAAACGGGAAGCAACAACACGGTGCAGTTTTAGCTCAGTATTTCCAATGCTTCTGTAGGCCTTCTTACTCCCAAAACTAACCCAAACTTTTGTTCCTAGGATGATAAAACATACATTGAAAAACACATAGTAGGTTTTTACCTCTCTTGCATGGGTGGAAGTTGTATCCAGCTGTTAAACCTGGGATCATATCGGCTAACAAAGTTTGTACTGTGTTTCCCTGTAAAGATAGATTATTTTGACACTCAGCTGTTTGTTTCATGTATTTAACATCATGATTGTAATATATATTACATATATTTCACAAGTTGACAGCTTTTATGAAGGGTTCCCCCTTTTACAACAATGTATGATTACGCTATGTGTACAGTAATAATTCAACAAATGGGGCACTACAAGGTTTGAATTAGCAATTGTTAGCAGTAAAAGCGGATAGAGATTATTCTTGCTCTCTGTAATAAGATCTTGAAAATGTGTATTTAAATTTACTTATAGATGCTGTGGAACTTTCACAGCCACAATAGATCATAGCACTAAACAAAATTACTGCCCAAAACAGGGCTTCCCTACAGTACTTTTATGGCTAGAGCATTTTCTGTCACGTAAAAAAACCACAGGGAGAACATGTGCATTTCTTTCTCTTCACTTCATCTCTAGGTGAACACAGTAAAAAACGTGCAAACAATCAGAAGCTGCATAAGCCATCAGCATGGGGTATGCTGTATTTGCACTAGATGGCTTATTCTACCATATACTTTCAGTGCAAGTTAGGAGGAGTTACACATGTGCATCGAAGGGGGAATACACTCTTAAGAGTCTTATTCCAAGTGTGTTACCTAAAATATGAAACATGAGCAACATACATCAGCTAACTAGCTTATCCATGCTGTCAAGCCCAAGAACTGTATTCATGTCTTCACGATATTAAGATTTCATCTTATTTTACATGCAGATTGACAACAAAGCAAGAAAACTGAAGCAAGAGAGTGTATGGCAATTTCCTGTAACACCTGAGACTTCAACAGATGAGGACCTCGGAAAAAGAAACCTTTGTTTATGTAAGTGTGACTAAAAAATTGAATTAGAGGCTTCAAAGGACAGCAGAGTAACCCAACTGCATATGTCACAGTTCTACAGATGGTCACTGGATATTGTACAAGGTGAATATTTTTGCATCGGAAAAGCCTCAGTTGGATTGGCTCGCTTTGCTTGTTTCATTCTACACTTAATTCAGCATGTATAAATAGACCATCAAGACTGGAGAGAAGAAAAAAAAAAAGATATAGCTAGAATTTGTATTCATAAAAATTTAAGATCATGCTTTACAAGAAAGCAAAGAAAGAAACCATTGACCACTCTGTCTGGAAACAAACTCATTCTCTTGCCATGTGTAAGCACGTTCCAAATCCAGTGTGGTGCCTAATGAGGACTGAAATCCCTGCATGATCAGCACTGCTCAAACACATCTCAAGACACAGGGTGACAGCCCCAAATGCTAAGGGCAACTGGGCATTTTGCACTGGGTTTAGAGAAGCCTGACTTTGCTCTTGGTCCCTATCTGAATTCTTTTAATATATAACAACAATTTAGAAGAACCGGCATTGGTAGCTAGAAATTCAATACACAGTAAAACAGAGGGCAACTGACCAGCTCTGGGTATCACTGTTTAGGACATTTATTAACCTATTTCAACTGTAAAAATCAGGATTACAAAGCAATGCCAGTATTGATCAAAAGTTTGGACTTCTACAAGACGGTTTTAATGCTGCTGTATTTTCTGCATCTTCAGAGTTACTTGGGGCTTCAGAGGTCATTGGTTACATGGCAGCTTCTTCATTGGTGTCTCACAAACCTCTAATCTGAGGACTGTGGTGACCCAACATAGTGTGCATAATACACATCTTTGCTACAAATATGTGTGTAGAAGATTGTATAGCATGGTGTAGAAAGTGAAGATGTTAGTGGGAACAGGGTGGGAAGACAGGATACAGATCTGGTCACTTCACAGGAAGGGAGATGAAATCAGACTAGAACAGGCACAAAGAAGAGCTGCTAGGATGATGGGAAGAACAAAAAGGTTGTCTTATTGCAGGAGACAAAGAACTTGTCTTGTTGCACCCAGCAAAACAAAACCTGAAAGGGGACATAAATGCTGCATATAATACATGAGAGGAACAAATATCCAGGAGGGAAAAAACTATTAAGCTAAAGGCCAGTTTTGGCATGAGAACAAGGTGATTTAGACAGTCAAAGAATACATTTTACTGGAAATTAGAATAAGGCTCCTAGTCACTGGGAGCAATTGGATTCTGTAACAGCTTTCCAACAGGAGTAGAGGGGGCTAAAAATCCAACTGCTTTTCAAATGGAGCTTAGAAAATTTACAAAATGGGACTATATGATGCCTGTGATGGCAGGGAAAGGACCTGATTACCTCCTTAAGCTGCCTGGTATAACTGGTTTTATTCCAATCTCATTTTGGAATTCAGTTTAAAAGACAACTGTATCTATTATTTTGCCTTGCTCATCAGTCAGGAAGGTTGCACATGTTATAAAGCACTTGTCAGAATGTAGGAAATGTGAGAAGCAAATAAAAATCAGGATTAGCAAATCAAGATAATGGCAGAAAAGGAAGCAGATGCTGCTCTGCTCTCTGCAAGAAAGTCTCTGCACCCATGCCAAAAAGGTGAAGGGCTCTGAAGGTTATGAAAGTTTGTCCTAAATCCATGCCAGTGTTCTGCAACCTGCTCTCATCAATATTTACTCATTCAGGAATCCCTTGTGACTGGAAAGGAAAAGTCATAGGAGGATGTTAAAAATGAGAAAAAATGTCTCCCATGCTCTCTGGGTTGTCAGGAAGTCAAAGGAGCAGCACGGAGTGTGCCTGGGCACACCTTGTGGTCGACTTGGCTTTTTGAGAATCAGCACAATCCCCAAAGAAATGCGTAATGCTCCTTCCATGCCCCCATCTCAAAGATAATCCTTTTCACTGACAAGAAAACACTCGTCACATTTTCATTCAAGTTGTAATCTTTGAAATGTGTTTGCAAAACAGCTCCAGTTAGGTCCATTTGAAGTCCCTTCTTTACTGCAAGGACAGCAGGCAAGGGCCTTTACAGAAATGTAAGTGAGTATGTGTGAGTAGTTTCCGTGTAGCTGCAGATTTAGAGCAAATCAGTTTCAAGAAAGAACTATTCCAACACAGAATGTAGTTTATGATTTTCAGGTCCGCTTTTTATGACAAGTAGGATCCATTTCACTTGGGGCCAATCTGTAAAGCGATCAGTATCGGTAACGCTCCTACCTCTTTCATTCATATCTTCTCTACAGACAAACCACAGCTCTCTGGTATTCACAGATCAAGGAAGCTGTTTGATGTCTGGTGCAAATGTGTTCAGCTCAGGAGCTGATCTAAGCAGCCTCAGAATTAAAGCCCAGTCCACGTCATGAACTGTTGTGCTCAAGTCCTGTCTTGGTCACAGGGTATTCAACCCTTACGTCTCTCCGTTAGCTTGTGACTCAGTTTCCACATCTTTCAATTGTGGATAATTATACTTCTTATTTCTTTCATCCTTCATATGACATGGCTATTTAATTATAAACTGCCTGGAACAAGGTCTGCCTCTTATTATCTATGCGCCTACCACCAAGCACAACAGGAGCCCTCAGTTGCTGGCTGCGGCTGATACTACTACTGCTAATTGTCATTAATGATACCATGCTACCTCCTGCTTAATATAAAGGAGGTTCAAAAAACAGAACTGAAAGGCTCTTCTCCTAAGACATTTAGTGATATTTTTAACCACACCGGAAATATGCTTATAGGGTGGACTGGATTGTTTGTCTCAGGTTTTAGGAAGTGAACAGATGTAACAATTTTCTATAATTTGGTTTAGTGCAGATGCTGAAATGGGGCATTCACAATAAAATATATGCAGTATATGTAATTTCAGCTGGATCCTCTGGTGTTTTAAAGTAAAAATGTGTACCTGCAAGCTGTTTTATGGTTTCTCAGTCATAATTATCTCTGTTACACAGACTGCTACAACTACAACTCTTTCTTCGTGTGCAAGCTTTTTAACAATGTCTTGACAATTCTGTGAATTTTGCAAGACATGGTATTCTCCTTTTGCTTTGCTCAGAAGCCTGTTAAATTGTTTAATTTCTCTTTGCGGTAAATTTATGAAGTAATCAAATCAAAGAAGGTAGCAGCAGATAATCTATATGAGAAGCTCTTGCACAAGACTAAAAAAAGGACCAGTTTAAGAATCTCAGTCTAGATAATTAACACATTAACAACTTTAGCTGCAAGTATCTGGTTTGAAAACAGAAAGGAAGCATTCATCTACTGCAATTGCATTATTATATTATGACTGGAAGGAGACTGGAAATGAAGGTTAAAATTCTTAACAGCTGCTGCCTGGTGCATGCACTTGAAAGAGTCTGTTCTGCTGCCTGTGGCATTTCTCAAGGGATGTGGGAGCTGATGAATGACAGAGATGTTAATGCTGAAGTACCAGATATTTATTACATCAATATGTAAAAGTAGCCTTTGGTAGTTCAACAATTAGGCTACAGGTCCTCAAAATCACTTACTAATGACCACATCAGCTGACTTGACAGACAGACACAGGAAGGAAGATGCTGCCCACGCCTTTAAATATTCTATACTTACCATTAGGGTTCCATTGGTCTTCTCCTCCAAGCACAAACAAAAAGTTTTCCACTTCCACAACACAATGATGGGCACTGTTGTATGGCATAACTGCAAGCAAAGCAAGAATTCTTTATCAGCTCAGGGCACCGATTCCACAAAAAAATTCAAAGGTACAAAACACAACACTGGCATTAAATCTGTATGAAATAACAGGGGAATGCATCACCCCAAGCATGTATACCCAGTGAATTAACAGCAGAAAAATCCACTTACTAGTAATTTCACATTATTTGACCTTGCAGGTATTTGAGGAAAAAAGCTGGAATTCCAGTTCTTCAGTGCCCCCCAGACCAACTGGCATATATGTTGCTCTAAAAAGAACTTGTAAAAATGGGTGAAGTTGTCTCATATTTTCCTGAGAATAAGCAGATGCTAGGGATCCTAGCAGGCTAGGAAACATTAAAAAAAAAACTCAGCCCAGCTTTGTTCTGTTGGTAATGTTTCCACAAGAAGAGTCAGTGTGTTCAGTAGCTTTCTACAACACAGCAATGAACAAGCTGCATTTCCATACAGTTTTAAGTTTTTAAATTAAGGTCCTGCTGATTTAATGCCTTTTCCAAATGTATACGCTTAATTTCCTGTACAATGTCATTAGCAGCACAATCACACATTTTCTATTCATCTAATCAGGAAATCCTTTGTTAACAAAGATCAAAAGTGTGGCATTAGGTTTGCAATATCCTTTTTTTTTGGAGGTGTTGGGATTACTATAGACCAACCACAGTTGCAATAATCTATTCTTTTTTAATTTACATTTCCCACTGCAAGTATTAAAACACAAAAATAAGGGCTTTTGTATACAGAGCATGCACTTCTTATTGTGCTGTGCCATACAGCACCATTGTGATGTTATATGGTAAATGTAAACTTACACAGCATTAGTTATCATACCACATACAGTAGTTTTGGCCCAGTGACACCAGTAGGAAAAATGATGTCCTTGTTCAGCTCATCATATGGGCACCTTAAATCTAGGTGAGGACAAATGGGGAGGTGATGTGCATGTACAGGCAGGGAACTTATTGCTTGACACGGATCAACAGAGCACTTAGGAAACCAGTGCAGTGGGAAATCAATATGACTCAGGGCCAGCTCTTACTTTGTGCTCTTTTGCCAATGCCAAAAAAAAAAAAAAAAAAAAAGGCAGCCTATCTCACACTTGGATTATTTTGGGTGATATATCTCTCATTTCATTTGTTTTATTATCTTTTATTTTTCTCAGAATGCAGTTGTGCAGTATAGCATATGCAAATAATAATAAGAAGAAATACGCATAGCTTTGTTATTTAGGACACATTTTCTTAAAGATCAAGTGGGCTCATTTAAGCTTCTTACTGAAGTTTTTGCCAAGGCAATGATGAATAAGTAAGGTTCGTTTTTAGTAAAGGTCGAATATCATTTTCATAGTCTGTGCTCTTATAAGTCACGTAAGTGAAGCAATTCTTAAATTGAGCAGCCAGGTACAGTGGAAGTTCATTAATTACAGTTATTTGTTACCAGTAAACTTTACATAACCGGGAAGTAATCCTATACTAGGCAATGCATAAGAATTTACACTACCTACAGATTCCTACAATGGGATCAAAGAATGAAGAAGATTTTTTATCTTCAAGCCCCCACAGAACATTTCTCTCAGTCTTTAATCTCAAACATTTTCCCATCTTGAAATTTCTCTTGACCACTGAATTTCCCTTGATTATGTGGAAGCTTGGACTACAGAATACACGTGGGTCTTCCACAAGAAATCTGCTGTCTTCCTTTGATGCCTTCTGGGACCCCTCCTTTGACAAAGAGGTTCCCCAGGATCAGTCTGCAGCATCTTCAGTTCTTACCTAATCCAATGCTATATTACATTTTCAAATCAGGTCCAAGACAGTGGTTGAACCCACAGCCAGGCTCTTCCCTTAGCCGATTTGAAGAGACAGCTTATAGCAAAGAACTGTGCACAGACAGCACACATGCATATTTTCCACATGCTGTGTCTCCATTTTTTGCAAATACTTTTATTTATCTTCCATATTGACACAAACAGGGCCAGCAGAGGAAGAAATTATATTTTAAGCTTTTCTGCTGTTCCCATGCATATGAACTATGCAATAAGACTCTCACACTTATGATGATAATTAAACCTCAAAAACTAAGGGCTTAATCCTGGCTCCTACTTAACTTGATGGCAATGTTCCCACTGATAAGGGATGGCGCCCAAATGTCCTGAACCACCACCCGTACCTCACAGGGAAGCTAAAGGGAAGCTTGCCCAAGGCAGGATGGTAGTATTTGGGAGGGTGACTGCAATAAAATCCTGCAGACCTTTATCACGACCTCTGCTTCTCAGAAAGCTTTGGGCAAAGCTCTGTTCTCAGTCTCATGAATCTGCCCACCACCGACGGGTTGGAGGGAGCTGGGCAAAGCAGAGAGGACAGAGCAATGCCGTGAGCACCTAAGAGGCAGTTTCTGCATTGAAATAGTGAAGTCATCAACGGCACAGCCTTTCCCCTTGATCATTTTCAGGGTCCCTCGCAATCATGAATTACACACAGCAATCAAAACTATGGGAGTGAACAAGACTGCTATAAAATGAAAGTGCCTGAAAACTTCTGTTGTAAGTCATAATTCCCTATTAACACACATCTGTACAGGATCTACCTTTTCATAGCTACAGTCAAAATTACATGGCAATGAGCACGCTAAATTCAGCTTCTCCTAGTGACAATCTTCACAGGCTCCCTGGGCTTGCCAGGGTGTAACGGGCAGAATTTGGCCCATCATGCAGGCTGCCCAGATTGCTGCTTCCATTAATTTTATATGAGCCTTTGTCTGCTGTTTTGCTTTAATCATGTGAAAATCACATCCTCTCATTTTTCGATTCCCAGCCCGTGGAACACCTGCCTGCCCCGCAAAAAGGGTATTTGAAGAGAAGTTTGTACGCCACGCTCAGACACAGCCCAGTGTGAGTTTTTAGCGTGTCAGTCAGTGAGTTAGAGGGAAAGGGTAAGGAGAAGCTAATCAGGATGAAATGAGATTAAAGGCTGTCTAATTTTACAGCAACTGTGATCCATCAGCCACTGTGAAAGTGACAGTGGAAATGAATGATGGAGACAGACAGGTGGGGCTGTACATTTCACTGATTTATCCTCAAATGCACTGGGCCTTATTTTATTGAGTGAACATGACCGCATTTATCATGACTGTCATCTAAACCCACTTCCCTCCATTTAAAAAGGTCACTTTACTAGGAGGGAGTAGGATAGAGGCACTTTCAAAACAGATTTAAAATTTAATAACACATGTTTATAAAACCCTGTGCAAGAATTCTCAACTTTATTAAAGACCGATTTAAAAAGAAGAAGAGAAGACTATTAAACAGAGGAAATGATGAAAAAAAAGCCATGGTCATCTGAGAAACATGCTTAGCCACCAAGGTGATAGGCGCCAGAGAATTCCTTGAGACAGACTGCCTACATGGATTAGCAGGACTAGGCAGAAACCACCTCTCCTAAGCCCCTGCCCCTCACACACCTTCCAAAGCTGGAGGCCTGCGGTTGACAAACTTGTGCTTTCCTGGACCAAGAGCAGAAAAAAGTCCAAGCATTCCTAGAAAAGACACTGTCTCCACCAGCCCCCTTCCCACAGAAGCACTCTGCACAGAAGGATAGCCTTCCTGGGCAAAAACTCCTTGCATATGCCAAACCTTAGTTAATAAAAGGCACCAGATAATGTCCTGGGACCTACTTTCAAAAACAGAGTCTACAGCTTATAGCCATGAAAAAACCCTCTCAGCCATAACGGCTGTGAGGTCAGCCAGATGCAACGATGCTCCAAAGGCACCTCCAGCTTCTGAGTGGCAAGGACAGTGACATACCTCACTTAGCTAACAAACAATAATGCACACAGTTTGCCTTATCTATTTTTATTTAGTTTCTGCCAACAATTGCACATTTAGGAAATGGCACCTGTTTGTTCTCCATACATTACCCAAGGGGTCACTGATTGCCTCGTCTCCCTACAATTCACCTTCTCCTGTCTATCCTCACTGTAACACTAACTAGCAGGGGAGAAGAGAGTACAGGAACGGCATTTCTTGAGACAGAAAGAAGGATTAGCTCTGGTCCCAGGAGATCTGAAAGTTGTGATACGGTCCACAGCCATTCCCCCGCTCTGCTGAAAACTCCTTTCAGAAACTGTATTTGATTCTTCTGTTCAAAGTTAAAAAAAAATAAAATCCATAGATTTTTCACTGCCTTCAAATGTTCAGCTGCTTGGGATACAGGAGGTACTGTGATGAAAGCCAGGAAATCTCTTTCTAAACTACTGCAAAGCTGAGTATAGCTCCTTCAAGACTCAGCACACACCAAGAAGTCACGCTTACCATCTCTAATGACCTGTGCAGATGACACAAGAGAAGTGTGTTTCCAGGACCAGGATGTCATTACCAGAAGATATAAGGAAACAATAATGACCTTCCACAATATTAGCTGCCTAACTTGTTGGCAACATAATATTCAACTACTACTGCTTAAAACCTGGGTATTTCCACAGCTCTTCAGTGGGCAGGGTAACATGAGAAGACATTTCATTCCAGTACAGAAGGCACCTACAAACCCACTTTGGAAGACTGATTTGCTCAGGGCAGAGACATTTCATTTCCAACCGTCTCCCCAAAATGTTAGCCAGAGTACAGTTTGTCCAATTATTTGCTGTAAGCAGAGTATCAGATATTGTTTGCCTCGTCTTTGGTTCATAAATCATTTGCACAAAGTCTATACATTTACTACTGCATGTTACTTGTTATTACTCACCAAGGGGGTTATATAAATAAATGCTAGAATTCCTCTGAGAATTGCTCACTTCAATTGTTGGTTATTTAATAACTGTGGGGAAAGACTGACCACAATAAGTACGAAATTCTAGCCTCAGTGAACTGATTTTAAAGGTATCGGGTTTTCACCCACTGGTATTTTCTGAAGCAAATAGCTGTAAGTATTTCTTCTAGTAACACAGCGGTGTCAACCTTGAGTCTGAGCTTAACTCAGTGGAGGAAGCCTGGGACAATCCAACAGCAGCCACCAAAAGCAGAAATCCTAAGATCATCAGGATCAGGAAGCACTGTGCCTCAAAGTCACTTTCTAGGGTAACTAACAGGAATAGCTACGGTCCAGCCGTACCATAGAGAGCTCCATCAGTTCAGCTAGACACTTCACAACCTCTTCATACCCATGCTGGTTCTGAGCCAACTGCTCTCAAACCATCACAGGTAAAATGGGCAGAGGCCAATTCATCTAGGATACAGCCCCTAGTCCAACTGAGGCTGCAAGTAAGCAAAGGTAAAATGCTACTCAAACCTACCTTCAACTCAAGATAACATAAGGATGAAGAAAAAGTTATCTGAGTGGGTGGAAGTCCTCTGAACCATTCTCAACATAGTGAATGATATTTCATATTAACAAAGATATTTCATATTATAAAGTTATTCCACATCAATGAAAACTTTTTTCATGCAAATTTCAGGTTATAATTTTGATACTTTCTTTGGAATAATACTAGCCAGGCTTCTTCAGTAGGGTTCTCAGTTTAATGGCTTTAATAGAGTAAATCTTTCTTAAGTGAGCATATAAAACAAGACACATTCATATTGAAGCACCAGATCAGGCAAACATAGTATCAGGAATAGCTCATAGCATCATGTACAGTTCCCAAAAAAGCAGATTGTTTTAAAGTTACCTGGATGCAAGTTCTGGGCACAGACCTGTCTATGTCCACTGAGTCCTACAGCAAAAAGGTTTGCTGGGTTTTCAGCAGCACATATATTTGATTGTTTGGAAGAGCAAGTTTTATCCATATATTTTGAAAGCTGCAAGGATTTATTTATATTTCATTTGAATAATAAAGTAAAGCTGTCTACTTGGATCAAAACAGTCTGGAGAAAGTAGGAAAATACTGCACCTCCACCTTAGTAACTGTTCCTGTACACAATCCTTGCTGTGCAGCATTTACCAAATGCCTGCAGAGGCAGTGCCCCTCTGCTCCCTCTGGAATGAAGTACATCCCTGCAGCTGAACCACCGATGCGGCATCTGAGAAGCACACGTAAACCAATACACCACACTTCTTGTCATGAAGTGGAGCGGTGGGATATAACGTACAGTCCTGCGGGAACGTTAAAAATGACAGTTTTAGGAACCATGAGAAGTTCCTCTTGCTTTGTTATCCCCTACTTACGTGCCGACCTGCTGAAGGCTGCCTGTGGCCACCCAAGTCCCCTCACTGACTCATGCAGCCTGGCGGCAGGCAGTTTATCACACGACACTTTTTGTCCACCACAATGAGTTATGCAATGTTACCTCAGTGACGGTTGTTCCCCAATAGAATATGCTGTATACTTACTCAGGCCTGGATTTATGGTCTCTGAAGTAGAGCCCAACATATATTACTGGGGAATGACATCTCGTCACATCGTAATAGTCTCATGATGAAACATTCATGTGTGACATTTCGCACAACAAAATCTCCTCCTGGAGGAAATGATGAATAGTCCCTGATGGGATAAAACCACAGCAGAGTTGTGAGAAAGCTCCAGAAAGAAATACTATTTTGTCCCACTGGAAGCTTTCAGATACTCCAAGATAGCTGCTCAAGGACATGCACTCACTTTTCTAGCAATGCCACAGAAAGAAAGACCTTGACCATGAGTGGCAGCTTATTGCCCAACTGCTTGTGTCTGGTTTCATCTGTTTGTGCCTCAATTTCTATCTGACCTTGAGATACATACATACTCCTAGTTTCCTCTGAAGGTATTGTTCCAAGCTCAGAACAACCACAGCCACTCCTAGTGTTTTCCTAGGGGGATCCTGTCAGTGCTGTTCTTGGACCTATGTCTTCAAAGGAACTCATTACATGCAGAAAGACCTTACTCAGCCTCCACTGTCCCAAAAGTCAAATCGTTTACTATTTTCTCCTCTGTCTCTGTATGTCCTATCCTATTCTCCACTTACTTTCTACTAACACATTTTCTGGAAGACCCTACATTTTCTTCTTTCTGCTAGATCTTGAAGTTATTCTAAGAGAAGAGGACATGGGAGAGGGGCATGCTGCTGTTTTATCATATTAGCACTGTGTTTTTCATACACTTTATTTCATTCATCACAGTTCGAAATCTTCAGAACAACACTGCTAAGAATTTTGGGAAGTCAGATACCTACAGGTATCTGAAGCAAAGTCTGAAATTGTCAACTTCCCGCATGCCTAAGCACAGTATGCAAAAGCAGAAACATCTATGTAGCTTCAAGTTAATGTATCTAGGCTGCCTAAAAAAAAAGTTCAGGAATCCCTGCCAGCAGCTCACAGGAATGCTCTGAGTTTATCTTTAATGGGCAGGCTACTCAGACAACATACTGTTAGGGTGCTGAGGGCACCGATTGGACTTACTGGCCCTGAACAGCCTGGGGTCTCCACCAACATGGCTGCCCATGGGCCGAGGAGCCCCATTTCAACCCAGGTCTGGGCACACATATCTGACCTGGGCCTTGCAGTCAGAGTGCTTGCTTCCAGTCTCCTGGATGAACCTCAGACCTATGCTGTAGGTAGCCCATGTCCTGGATGGACCCTGTGTAGGTAGACATTGTAGCCTGTCTCCAGTTCCGTGTTTAGCCTTGTCTCCTGTGTGGATTGGACTCATGTTGTGGCTTGTCCTCATGGAGCCACCAGCCCTCGCTGCACCCTGACACGTACCCCCTAAGCAGAAGTCTTCCAGTCTGAGCAAGGACTGCAGCACAGACCTCCTGGTTCTGCACATCCCTACTCACACCATGAAAAAACAAGGCTCTGGAAGAACCTAACATCCTCATCACCATCAAAATCAGGTTCAAACACCTGAAAATGAGCATCTTACTGTTGACACTTTTTCATGTCAGACAGAAATAAATATAATTTTTAATATTCTTCTTGTTCAGGATGGATAAAAGAGCCCACTCTAAATTGTACTAAATATAGAATGATGTACAGGAATCAACCCACCTTCAGGGAATGTGAAAGACTTTTCTCCAACAGAAAACAGGTAGAAATGTTGCTCTCCTAGACCTCTCCCCCCAGATGGGATCCAAAGGATGGCAAAATGGCAGACCCATGGATAATTCAGAGAAGGAAATTCGACATGGGTAGCAAATTCATTTAGATAAAATTGGCTGAGTCCACTTATTTTGTAAAAGAGAATGTGAAATGAGAATGTATATCTGAAAAAATCCACGAACAGATTCTGACTAAATTTATGTTAACTTTATTTTGCTTTCTATAATAACAGCACTGTTTAACATTTTCAGAAAAACTGCTATAAAAATGTGTTGTGATGCCTAATTGTGAAGATTAGAAAAATTCATTGCATATAAGCATTCATTCCAGAAATTGTGCTCTGTCACCTCAAAGACTCTGAATGGATTTAGAAATCTTCCAGTCAGGAAACAAGCAAAACAAGGTTTCTTAAAATTAAATACCAAGGCTGAATATCACAGCACAAGTAGCTGCTATTTAAATCAAGTGGTGTCAAAATTCATGGACTGAACCATGTTCACATAGAATCACCAATAATTCACAAATCACACACTAGTGCATGGTCACGGACTGTTGACAAATAGGATAAAAGGTTAGGTTAATTTAAATCACTGACCATGCTGGGACTGCAGGATTGGACACACACAGTATAGTAAATTAAAGTCATTTGCTGTGATTAATCACAAATACTTGAAAAATACATAGCTAAGGATCCTCATGTGGCTTACATTCCATGTTGAAGAAGCTCATTTTGCAAACTTGTTCATAAAGCTATGATTTTTAGTTAGTCTGGTGAAGGGAAGAGAGGACCGAGACACAGAGACTGCAGGAATGAAACCAGGACTCAGTTGCTGATAATCATGGCTTGGACTAGGTGCTGGCAGAGACTGAGATGAAACTCAAGAAATGAATGAAATTGAAAAGAACAGAAAGGGAAGGGTGAAGGCAGGTTGGAGGGCATAGAATCATAGAATCATAGAATATCCTGAGTTGGAAGGGACCCTTAAGGATCATCAAGTCCAACTCTTGACACCGCACAGGTCTACCCAAAAGTTCAGACCATGTGCCTAAGTTCACAGTCCAATCTCTTCTTAAATTCAGACAGGCTCGGTGCAGTGACCACTTCCCTGGGGAGCCTGTTCCAGTGTGCAACCACCCTCTCTGTAAAGAACCCCCTCCTGACGTCCAGCCTAAATTTCCCCTGCCTCAGCTTTACCCCGTTCCCGCGGGTCCTGTCACTAGTGTTAATGGAGAAAATGGCATGTGGCAAAAGGGACCAGGACCAAAAGAAGAGATGGCATATCTGCAAACACAGCTGCAGGTACTGAGACAGAGTCCCCGATCCTGGACTCCAGACCCTCCTCTGCTGTCAGCAACTCTTGGGGAAAACTTGTGTTGCTTGCATTCTCTGGTTTTCAGGGCATATAGCATCCATCCACTGTCATTGGTAACAGCCTCAAATCAGAAACCAGAGGTGTGTACAGAAGATCTACAAAACCAACCTGTATGATGCACCTGTTCCTCAGCATACACTGAGAAGGCAATTTCACCTTCAGGCCTACATACATGCTGAGGAGATGTGGGGCCGTCAGGTTACTGACTACCATTATGAGAGGCTGCAATGCACATTTCCTCCAGTACCTCTCTATTTACGCTGATACAGTCCTCGAAGAGGACTGTGATACCCCCCAGTTGCCCATCTTGCTGAGGACTCAGTCCCACAAACACCAGAGACATGCAGAAGCTGCAGAAACTGCCACTACAAGAAACATTCTTGTCCTCTCTTGTTCCCTGACCCCACATACTGTACCTCTCTCCTGTAGTTAATGCATGTATGCAGCTAAGCAGTAAACAAGCAGAAAACCACATCTTTTTATTAAAGTGCATGGAGTTTAACACAGATCTGTTTCCCAATAATCTTCCCTGCCTGGCCTGACAAACTGGACAAGGAGGCACCAGAGCAGCAGTGAGGCCATGAGAAGAAGGGAAAGACAAAACTATGTGAAACTCCAGCCTCATCACACAATACCAAACCTTTCAAATGGACCTCACCCAGTGTTGTTGTGGTCCTGTCTTTCTCACAGCCCAAGCAATCTAAGGCCTTCCTCATGCCAGCACAGTTTCTCCTTGGTGCCCCTCAGTGAGCCCTGTCAAAGTAATAATCTGGTAGAAAAATATCCCAGAAAACAAGAGAGTATATTTTCATTTTGGTTTAATGCCCTAAGCAGGCTCACACAGGAGTTGAACAAGTTCCAGCACTGATGTGGAGGAGACAGGATCATGGGATGGGGTTTGAGTGCAAAGAAAGTAGAAACAGCAACAGCTTTATCTACCATATAACCACAGCCCATGTGCAAGGGATGGGGCTACCTTATGAATGAACCAGGTAATACTGAAGAAGACTTCTGACTGAAAGATGTTGCTTCACTTCTGAAGGGATGGGACTATGTCCCTGGCCTTGCCACATATTCTTACTGCGGTGCTAGACAAGTCCCATAAGTGGACTTTTCCCATAACAACCAGCTTCCCTTCTTCTGAGAACACCCACTATGTGCGTCTGATCCTTGTGTCTGGTATGCTGAGGTACTCCGTGAAGTAGGTGGGAGAGGCAACTTAGAAAGCAAGGTCTGAGGGGGTTTTGAATTGCTCCCCCAAAATAATGGATACCTTTGAATTGGACATCAGTGCACCTCTGCTCCTTGTCTGCAAAATGGAAACAGTGACAGACTATACAAAGAGGATGATGCCAAAATACAGTAACAAGTGCCAGTGAAGCAGTCAGACCCTGTTGTTGTGAACACTGGGAAGGAAACCTTGGGAAGAAAATCTGTCTTCAGAAGATTTTAGTTGCATGTGATAGACTGGATCTACTTGCTGAACAACAGAGAAGAAACACTGAGAGCAGAAACTCAGCACGGTCCCTTCTGTGCACTGACACATGACCAAGAATACTGTGTGTTATCAGCAGAGATTGTATCTTAATGCTTATGCAAACAGAGGCTGAATTGAGGTTGCAGAAGCTGCTTAATTCTCACATTTCCTAACTCCAGAGGGCTCGATGTCACCGGCTTTCTCATGTTCATTTCAATCCACCAGTGCTCAGTGCAAGTCATTTGTGTGTGATACACCCTTGGTTTGACAGACAGCTGACTCCTTCTGTATCCTGCAGCTGCTCCAGCTTTTCTGGATACCCATCTAATGCCTACCTAGTTCACAGCAAGAGTTGCAGGAGCCCTCCTCCTCCTGTCACGTTTCTTTCCTGCCTCCCTTCAGGCCGGTAGTTGTATGCTATGCCACTAGATGGTGTGCACTGTTCTCGCCTTCCCCCTCCCCCTGGGAAAGCATTTCTATCATATTTTGGCTTTAGGTTTCACAGCCAACCAAAAACAAAGAGGTGAAACACAGCACAAAAAAAAGACATAGCCAGCTTCCTCCCAAGCAGTTAACTTCTGTTTGTTCCTCATGTTCATTGTGAAAGGGAAGAAATCAAATGGAGTACAGACAAAAAAAAACAAAAAACAAATGCTTTGCGCATCGATCCTGATAGATGCTGAGCCCTTCCACTGCCACTGGCTGCAATGGGCACTGGGAGTGCTCAGCAGCACTCAGGCTTTGGCACAGTTATCAGTCATACCTGCTTTGCCTCGTCTTGTCTCAGCTCCCCGAACCCAGACTGCATGAGAATCAGTCAGCGATTTCTCTGGCAGTCCACACACATCTGCTTTTCTACTCCACACACCAGTCCCAGTGAAATATAGCAGGCACAGTTCCCTTCCCTGCCAATACACCGCCAAATCTCTCACCCTCTCTCTCTCTTTTAATAATGATCTGGAAGCCGGGTAAAACAACATGCTTGCTTTTGACAAAGAGGGTGCTTCCTCATTGTAAGAGTAAGGAAGGGGAAAGAGGCTGTAAAGGAGATTGTGAGACAAAAAAAGTAACCTGCTGAATTGCTGGGGGAAAAAACAAAACAAAACAAACAAACAAAAAAAAAAAACAACACAAAACCCACCCCTCTAAGACAGTCACTCCTTTCCAAATGAAACATGGAGCTGTCCTGAAGGTTAATCCCAAACTGGATTGCATAAAGGTAGCCATATTACACCTATATTCTCATCTCCCTTAAGAACATTTCTGCTAAGGCACTCAAAAGCTGAAGTGTGCCTGTTCCATAAGGAATGTGGAAAAGGAATGGTATTTTCTTGTGCACGCACTGAAAATGCAGGTATCCTGGATCCCACATTCAGCACCATATCCCAGACTAGCCCTGCAAGCTCCTGCAGACCCATCTTCTGCATGGTCAAGAGAAGAGGAACAAAAAGCCATGCTTATTTTGAAGCCAGTCTTTTCTTTTTCTTCCTCTTCCCACTCAGCAGAGGAAGGCTACATGTACCAGAGGGCAGCTACTGGGGGTCTCTACCACACAGCTGCAGTAGGGACGGGGGTAAGCACACCCTCGGTTCTTCTCTTGACCCCAGTGGTAGGATAACTTGCATTTTTCATCCTGGCACAGGTGGCCCTGTGCTGTCCCAGATCCATGCTAGTGTCTCAAAAGCAATCTTTAAAGAGCCACACAAAGGTGCACACCCAGGTAGCAACACAGCACTTTAAGAGCAGGATTGCACCGTAGCTGTGTTCTGGGACATGCGCATGAACAGATTTGTGCTGTCCAACAGCATGTCCTCTTCCACATGCCCTGCAGGTGAAAACTCAACTCAAGCTTCATCCCTGATGAACTTGGATTTTTACAAAGAGGAACAGATGAAAAATTGGGCAGAAGAAGAACCACAAAGGAAATACAATAAAAAAGTGCGCTTGAATTCTTTTATTTCAATTTGTTGCAAAAACACTGACAAAACGCACGTGCATCATTATCAGATATTAAAGCAGACTGACCCTGAGAAGTCTGCAGTTTTCCCATGAATTACTAAAACCAGGATATAATCCCAAATACTGTGCATTTGGGATTATATGTTCACATGGCCATTGGTCCGTATCTGGCTAAAATAAATATTTTTACAAGAATTAGGTTACCACTGATACAAATGGTTTTGATTCATCTTACAGAGTATAACAAGATGATCAGTGCAACTGCTTTGGTTTAGCATAATGCTTTTGAAAGTCAGCATTTACCAGCTGAACTGCAGTAATTGCTTCTAGACTCTAACAATTAGAAAAAGACACTAGCTTAAACTACCTTAAAGCTCTGATTAGATTGTTTAAAAGAGCACATTTTACCTTACATTTGTAACCACCTAGGAGCATGAGTACTAACAGGCATTGTGGCTCAACTAGTGGCTGCTACCTTGAAGAAAAATAGGTGAGATGGATCTCCTGCAATCCTTTGACGATAATATAATTACAAAGGATTTAGACTCAGAAAAAATCCACAGATAACAAACAAGCAGTAATAGCAAATACTCTGAAAATGAGCTAGTGAAATCAGCCTATTCCTCATGCCAGTGTACAGCATTTCTACAATGCAAAACCACTGGAATTTTACACTAACATATCCCAAGAAACAATTACAAAATATGTGAGCAATTACAAAAGCCCATCTGGGACACTTGCTGACATCAGTGTCACTGAAGGTTCAAAAATACATTTATTCCTATTGCACTACCTAGGGTATATACAGGTTTGATAAACATGATTAATATGCATTTTTTGCAAAAATTTTGTCTTCAAATCACATCACAAATATTGTGGGCTTAATCATTTGCTCTTTACTCTATGGTACAAGTGCTGATAACTCAGAACATTTTCAAAAATTACAATCCAGATCACTAAATGCAAGACACTACAGATGCTTGATACCCCTTCAATTTACTTTCAATTTACTTTCAATTTTCAACCATAAGATCAAAGCCTCCCATTTCAAAAACAATCAGTTGAATTGCAAAGCTTTGTCTTAATACACTAAATGTGCAAGATCAGAGATAAAACTGTTGGCAATGCTGCTAATTTAAATCAGCTGCAACTTCCTTTAAATAATCAGAATTAGGCTCTCCGGCTTTATTTAGACTCATGACAAAGGGCAGTATTATTGTTGCTCTGTGAGGGGATGCTCCCAGGGTAGAACTGTGAGTACTGAAATTGTTACGGTATAGCTTATCTGAAGAAATTCCGTGTGACTGACTTAGCTCTAACCAGTGTACTCCCAGGTTCTTCGTTGTTTTAATGTCCCAGTCAGTCCAGGTCCCAAGTTTAATTAATAGAGGCCACAGGTGGCAGAAAACAACATGCTACAAAGGCATATAGAAACAATCAACAGATGGGCAAATCAAGTACTTCTTTCTAGATTTTTAGTATCTGTCTGCGGGTTGCTCCAGAGGATGACTACAAATCATCAGGTATTTTTCATTCACAGATTTCACTCAGCAGTATGAATTTGGTGCATACAGTTTACTTTTATTACGTCCAGAAGCTCAGACTCTCTTGTGCTTGTGCTTTTTTCACTTGCATGTTATTTTTGTACCAGTCTATACTGCCTATCCTGAGTAATTCCAGCTGGGGACTCAGAAGGAGGCTCTGGGATCTGCCCTCCTTGGGGCATGAAATCAGCCAAGGACTAGTATCATGCCTCTACATTTGATGGAGGTTCCTTGTACCCAGAAATACTGTCAGCAATCTTTCAGTGCTTTGGTGCTACCTTTACAGCCTTCTTTCTGCAAAGAGGAAGAGACTTTCTGCACCTGTACCAGTAATGGGGTCCCAGGCAAGCCACAGGCACACAAGCACCCATGGACAACTGCAGGACACTGCTCCTTCCTTGTTGCCACCAGCCTCCCACAGAGCATCCTTTTCTGAGCCTTCTCATGAGTGCCAAGGAGGAATTCATAGCACTGGGGAGTGCATTTTGTGTAGTGCAAAAAGGTAGTTAGTGATTTCAGAAGAAGAGACAAATAACCATGGTGCTTTATGTTTAAATGGCCAGCCCTGAACATGGGTTTTTTTTTTTTTTTTGGTCAAAATCAATAGAAGCAGATAGATCAATTGAAGTTTTCTGTATAAAAATGTTTTCTCATGAAACAGCAAGTTTAGCATTATTCAAACAAATTATTCTGTTATTTAAAGATGTATCTTCATTTCTGTTGAACACTGCTGTTTTGTGCCTGTGTAAAACTAGAGTTCTAGTCTCTAAGGAACCAGTTATTTTCTCTGAGCACAATGAATTGTTTTCTAATATTAAAAATTTCAAATGAAAGCCCTCAAGTGGCTGCAACTACTTAAGGAAGGCACTAGTGGTGTTTTACCTGGGGGAAAACCCTTTCCATGGCAGCCCTTCCTCTGTGAGAAGAGGCCAGGCTGATAAAATGAAGCAGTTGGGGTGAAGCTGAATCTTTCCTTCAGGAGAAGGACTTTATTGCTGTTGTAAATCTTTGCAGTTAAGAAAAATCAAACTTCCGAGTGCTTTAAATGATTATTTCCCTGTGTGTGCGCTGGAGACTGCCCATGAGTTGGTAGGAGAACAGTGGCTCCAAATTTGCTGTGTGAAACTGGCTCTGGTGCAGAAAACCCCTTGAAACAAGACCTAAGCTGGAGGCTTGAGCACTATATAAACCCTTATAGGGCACACCTGTGCCGTGCCCTGGACATGTCCTTCTTTCTTGGAGCTGAAGTTACTGGGAGCCAGTAAATGCACAGCCAATCCCAGCAGCTGTGATTCTGCTGAATAAAACTGAGTTGAAATGAGCTTGTGCAGACATCAGTGGTCCTTCAGCTGAGAGATGAGGGCTGCACAGGGACCGGCCAGAAGGCTGGGCTGTGGACACAGCTCTGTACTCCTGTCTGCCACAGCTCTTAAAACAATATTAGTCTTCTGGAGATAGTAGATAGATAATCTCTGTCCTATGATAATGCACAGTCGTATAGAGATGTTTACAGTCGGTACTTAGTAAAGTACTTAAGCATGTATTTAAACACACTGCTGAACATCAGTGTGATTAATACTTTGCTGAATTAGAGATATGACACGAATACATTTTTCTGCTGTTGTAATTTTTCATTATATACGCTTATAAGCTGGTCATAAGGATTTTCTTTCAGTTTTGCATCCGGCAAATGAGTTAATTTGGGAGTCAAATCGTGCCTTAGTTATGCCTGCACAATGCCCTTCACATGCATGAGGGCAGAAAACTGCTCCATGACGTTTAATTGGACTTTTCTGTTACTCTTTAACAATTCATGTAGGAAAAAAAAAATCTGGTTCTTTCTCATCTGGCAACTGTTTGACATTCCTTTCATGTTATTGCAATAATCAGAAAAGTATATCTTACATATGGTGCATATTCTTGTTAAGGCTATGCATATATAGCAGCTATAATTCCTGACCAGTAAGCAAGCAGCTGCTGATGAGTGAAGATCAGACCCCTATGCTCGGTTCTTATGTATGCAAAACTGGGGGGAGAAAGGTGGCTAGTACATCACTTATCATGGTAATTTAATTAAAATCTATTTTAACAATTTCTATTTTAACGATTGTATTTCTTCTATTTTAACGATTTCTATTAACATCATTTGCCGAGGCTCCCCAGGTGAAAGTGAAAGCTCAAGTGCAGCTCTTCCTGACTTTGTCCTTTCCTGCTTAACCCAAGGAAGAGCATTTACCATCTCCTAGTTTCAACTTTTCAAGTCTAACCTTCTGTGTTTTTTGGTTTAAGTAGAAACTGAAAGCATTGGCCTACCCATTTGCATTAAGATGCTGGTTATTGTCATCACTGCAAAACAGTTGCTTCATTCATACTTATGTAGCTTTCACACACAAGAAAACAGGCTTGATTTAATAGTGTAAGCTCCTGGCACACACCACCCCATGGCCAAGGCCACCCCATGTTGGGCTCTTCCACTTGCCTCCCTAAGTAGGCCGCGTGCCCACACTCTCGTTACACAATGTACTGCATTCAACACCCTGCCTTGGTGCCCAATAAATAGATACCTCTCTGGGAGACTGTGACAGCACCCTCCCACCCTGTGTCACACACACTGACTTAAAATGTCTCCTAAAAGCATTGAAATGTCCTAGGGCAGCCCTGGAGGAGACCCAGGCAGAGGGTGGGCGTGAACACCTCCAACAGCAGAGCCCTAGGCCCAAGGTCCCAAGCCAAGGCCCCTGAGAAGTCAACCCAGTGATTCTTCAGGTCAGCTCTTGAGGGGACTGAAGCCACAACAAGCTTTATTATTTCTATTTATTTATTATTATTATTATTTATTTATTTTTTACACTTGGGGGTGATCTATTCACTAGCAGATGGGGCGCAGCTATGGACAGCTATGGGGCAATGTAGGGTAGCTCACCCTACACCTGTCCTTGTTGCTCCTGCTCTGCTCAGTGCATACTGGAGGGCATCACTTGTCTAGGTAGTCAGGAAGGCATATTTTAAAAACATTAATTAATTTTCCCCAGACAATTGAGGCCAGGCCAGGATTTGCACCTTTCCCAGTGCTCAGTCTGGTTTTAAGCAATGGGATTTCCACCATTTCCCGTGGGGGATTATTCCACAACCTAATAGATCTCAATGTCAGGAAGTTTTTTCCTGATACTCAGCCATAATTCATATCCATGAATTATGAGCTACTGTCGACATCACACCCATTGAGGCATTCCTAGAGCCTGCTTCATTTAAAATTATATGCTCTAGTTATGCAGGGTTTCTGTGTACTAGGGCAAAATGCTTTTTCTGCAGGTTAATTCATTACTATTCAATTTGTTAACACTTTTTTGCTCAGTGTGAACAGTCATTTTGCAGTTGCATACCCTATAGTAGCACAATATCCATTTGAGAATAGAATCACAATATATAAATATGACAAAACAACATAGCAAAATCCATCCCTGTAAAGACATATTAGTCTGTTCCTGCAGATACTTACTCCAGCATTCAGTTAAATGAAAGCAGTAGCTCATACAACACCTGGTAAGAGACAGAAAGCTTAGAAAAAAAAAACCTCTCAAGTCCATAATGAATTTTATTTCTGTCCTTAACAGAGGGAACAGGAGGGTAGGGAAGCAAGTTGGGAAGGGAAGAGGGAGGAGGAAGGGAAGGAAGAAAAGAACTTAATCCAGCTGTGAAAAAAAAAATAGAGGAAAATTGAAAAGAGAATGACTTCCTACAAACAGTAAGCCACCTCAATGCAACTGAAACATACAACAGCGAAAACAATAAAGTTGAGGATGCAAAATGTACACCTCTTCCCATTAATACCAATTATGAAACTGAAAAAGCTAAGGCAGGTTTCTGAAATCTGTATTGCAGAAAACTGTATACAAAACTTCTTGGAAGGACTCTGCCTTTTCTGTTAGGAACATTTGAAAGAAGAAAATTTGCAAAGCATGTATCTATTTCTCAAAAAGTCAGAGGATTTCTATGAGAATTGTTTATGATTACATTTTGCCCAGCAAGTGGTGCTTTTGCCATCCTGTTTGCAACCCATTTGTACATAAATAAAATGTCACAGTAGATACCAGAAAAGGGATTGCTTTCTAAAGTAAGCAAATAGGAACACACCAGAGTTCATTTTCATTTCCATACATGCCTAGCTCCCATTAATGCTACATAAATCCCAGTGCAACTAGATGAGAATAAACTCATAAATTTTACCTGAAATCATCTAAGAAACAGAAAGCCATGTTTGCAGTGAGCTCTGAATTCACACAATGCCACACAATTTTGCATGGTAGCTGTTCCAAGTATTTCATTTTTTAGAGACAGCGGCCAAATAGCTTTAAGGGACATACACAGAGCTGGTGAGAACATTTTTGGTGATATTTCCTTACACTACAGATGATGTGACTTCACTGAAATCTGTATCTAGCCAAATGGGGCACTTTCTTTGGTCAGAGGACAGGACAACATAGCTTCCAGTCTCTACTCTACCTGGACCATGGCATGTGCATCTATAGCAGACACAACACATCCACAGGCTAAGATAACTTGAAATGCTGCAGATCCTTTAGGACTGCATTAAGCCCAGGTAAACATGCTGTGCTACCCACTGGTACCCACTGTTTTACTGGTAAAGGCATGGTAATTTGTTATTTGTATCTGTGTTTCTGGTCTACAGCTAGCTTTGCACAAATCGTGGTCAAAGCTCTCTCTGGTGGGGCTGTGAAATACCCACTGGGTCATATTTGAGGGACTCAAGTTAAAAAAATTGTTCCACCTTGGGCAAGGTAGGAAGTTGAACCTCAGTTGCCTGCCTCTTCCCAGCCCCACAAGAAGTGTTGATATGAGACAGGATATTCTGATACAATTCTGGTTTTGCAAATAAATAAATAAAGGAAGGAATTTGTTTTCATTTTGCTTTGGAGCTCATCGTAGAAGTTGCTGCAAAATGGAACTGTCATCCTCAAGCCATCTGGAAAGATGAGTAACTCAAGTTGAAAGATGAGGTAGAAAAAGGTAAGTTCTGTGATCCAGGAGGAGGGTTGTGAGTCAAAGGTTTTGATTTACTTGCAAAGATACAGCAGGGAGCAGCATCTCCACGTATCAGCAGCTTTCTTTGTAAGACATCTCCACAGAAGCTTGACATCAGCATCTACTGTGGAAATGGCACAGATCATTTGATAATTCATGTTGTCTTACACCTGTCACCTTCTAACTTGGAGACACACACCTCATCTCTGCACTGTCTCAATCCCCTGCCTAAGGATGTTTTGGAACAGGTGGAACAGGGTTGTGTCCTGTTCTTCTGTCCCAGTCAGGTTTTCAACCACAAATGGTCCTTGCTTAGCACAAGCAGGGAACAGGACATTCAGGTAACAGTTCGGGACGCTACCTGAGAGTAACTGCTGGTGGAGTTTCTGAGGATGAAGATGAGTAGATTTGGGCATGCTTGTGTATACAAAAGAAAATAAAACATCTTGAAAGGCATCTTTGTATATGCAAAAGAAAATGAACAATTTCATACATCCACGTTTCCAGAAAGGTGGGTGTTCAGAAATCTGTAATAGAGTGCAGAAGGCAGCCAACAGAAGCTGAAAGACTGTTGAGATCTTTAGCACAAACAGACTTCATCTGGTCTAAATAAGATTTAATAATCTTATTAAGACTAGCTGTTTCAAAGATATCATGTAGAAAAATATAAAGTGACTAGGAATATAGGAAGAGAAAGCTATCCACTACCTATGATGCACCACACTTATAAACAAGGGGGGGATATGCAGAATAATATGCTTTATGAATAAGCAGAAAGACTCAATTGAAATTTCACAAAAAATTGTGAATAATTTATATTAGCCCTTCATTCCCTGAGGGTTTCAGCTGAAAGAAGGCAAAATGAAGTTAACAGATTGCTTGGTCAAGCCAAGCACAGAAAACGGAAGTTATCACAAGATACACAGTCAAAAAACACCTGTGTAAAAGCAGACGCTAACAACATTGTAATGAAAAAGAAAAATACACAGAAAAAGGGTTAACATTTCTTGAAAGTTATGTCAAATAACTTGCACAAGAAAATAATATTTAACAAATGCAGCATTCATTGTGAGAACATGCTACATTTTCACTCATTCTTAAAGCTCTGTCTTGCTCTTAGATACGCAGGCATGCATCATTAATGGCACTTGCATGGTTGAATTCCCATGCATCATCCTCAGAACAGGAATTGTGGCTAACCTCTACTATGTCACATACAAAAAATATTCTTTACTAAATTTCTGCTCGCCACTGTGCTCTCATACTTCCCTGTATGTGAAGATCATGTATCTTATTGGCAGTGTGTCTGATCACATTGAATAAATCTCCTAAATCCAGCCTTAATGTTGGATAGTTGTACCAGTCAGTCAACGTTGTGACCTTATTTCCTGTTCTTTAACTTTTTAAATGGGGATAAATATGGGGACGGAAAATACCAATAGAATTTATGTTTAAAATTATCTTTTAATGCAATACGTGCATCTAAAAAGTAGAATAAATATGAGCATGTGCATACGTGTATATGTACTTGCACAGCTTCTACACATACCTGCCACGTTTATTAAATCTGTCTAGTAGATAATATCAAGACTTCTTCTGCCTTAGTAATATGCTAATGCTTGCTCAAGCTTTTCAATGCAGTGCTGAAACCATCCTTGACACAGCACTAAAGGAGAAGCTGCAGCATTCCAGACTGCTGGATAAATGGAGTAAGAGGGAGGAAATTTATTAGGGCTGCCAAGAACTGTTCATCAAGACACATTTTTGATTAACATAAGTGTGTACTATTTTCACAGGTGACAAAAGAGGGTGAAGAGATTATAACTGGCATATGTCAAGAGATTTAACCAGTCCATCTGACTCAACTCACTTTTTGCAAATACCACTTCTTTTACTCAGTTTGCCTATTGATTAGAGACAAATTGAAGGAGGAAACTCCTGCTTCTAACACACTAACCTTCTTTTAAAAAGTAAAACCTCTACAGTGGATGAATTTCGTACTTAAAGGAATTAAACATTTCCAAAGCCAAAATATATGCTAGGCATCTAGCGGTACATAAACTAACATTTATGCTTTTGAAAATGTCTCCCAAGAACCTCTGATGTATGCATATAAATCATACTGTCTGTCTTGTAGTATTTTCTTGTAGTATCTGTCTTGTGGTATTTTCTTCGAAAAGAAGGGAAAACTGGTTTAAAGCACTCAAACACAGGAAGGACCAAGGAACTCTTAGTGATGCCAAAGCTGTTTCAGGAAAACAGCAGAGCAAAGGTTTTGTTATGAACATGCCCAAGAAGGACAGGGCACCATTCTGCATAGGAATGGCTGACACAACCAGGTGTTACAGAATTGCCAGAGGAAGCAGGAAAGAAGAAAATACCACCTATCCCTGCAGAAATGGTGTGGGCTGGGAAGGGGGTGACCCAAGTTCTCTGATGTTATGACATGAAGCAAACAGCATACCACTTAACCTTTCTATCATTTGACTTCTCTGTATGTAGAATGTGTAAAAAATAATGCTTGTGCAGCTCTGAAAGGTTTTGTAGAACCACCAGCACGTGTAAGTTCTGATTGACATTCAAAATGGTGTTACTGAAGATGGAGGACTGTTGTCCATGAGGTTGCACTGTCACAGAACACATTCAAGGGAAATTTGAAAAGTCAAAATGACAGAAGCAAAAATAATGTTGATAAGACTGCCTGAAGTGGGGACTGCCTCGTGTGAAAATGGAAACACAGCTAACTCGGGGAAGGAAGATGGACCACCTTTGTGAGGGCATCATGCATGAAAAGGTTACTGGCTACTTGTTACAATCAGTCGGAGGAAGACCAGCAACTGACAACACCTTGATGTGTCAACCACTTTGTGGTTGCTGCTGGCATGGAGAAAGGTGGAGAAGGAAATTGAAGTGCCCGATTCACTGTTTGTCCTTACACATTGACCAAACACAGCATACTGAAACAGACCTAGTAAAGAGCAGGGAGTTCACAAAATTCAAGATGATTAAAATAAGATTACAGGATAACTAGGAAAGGAGGTAACCAGAAGTGAGTGCTAGTTATTTTGACAAAACTTTTAAGTTTGGTGACCTTCAAGACATTTCCCCTTCATTCCTAACCAAATATATCACCTATGCTATACTTCTCATTAGATAATGACATTGGTTTTTACATTGGTTTAAAATCCAAATCTAATGCAATACCTAAGCATGAATATATTATCACCTATAAATGTATTTTGATGCTTATTGTATCCTCTTCATGGTTTACACAGATGATGTGGTTATATCTAGGGAGGTTAAGGAATGTTACAATTAGCATCTTCTTAAAAAACAAAGTACTGATATGGAAGAAAGAACTGCTGCAGCTTCACATGATGAACATGCCATGTAAGAGCTCAGTAACATTTCCAAGTATTTTACCCCTTTGTGCTTTAGATAGAAGAAAAGTTCTGCATTGAGAGGAAGATTCACTATATACCTAGAAATCTGTAAGAGACAATTTTTCTCCTACTTAACACCTATAATCAGACAGATGGATACATTGTGATGGAAAAAAAATACCAAAAAGGAAAAAAAAAAAAAAAAAAAAAAAAAACTCCAAATAAAACAATGACTGCATCATTTTTATTTATTTCTTTCATTCTCTGTTCAGGTAGCAAGAAATTTAATTCCAGTTGGATCAGTCTCTTGTGATATTTTTTTCTTTCATTTAATATATTTTTAAATGCTCAGAGGCATTATGACAGAAAAGCATGTATTTTTTTGCCCTGGTTTATACCCATCATCTTTACTATTACAACAAGACAAAAGCATTAAAGTAAAATTAATCATGTCAGAAGATTTTAGCAAAAAACAAGTGAGACCATGCATAAAGCATCGCTTTGTCTAGTGTGAAGTCACGCTCTGATTAAAAACATATAATGAAAGTGAAAGTAATACATCATTGCCTTAGCAGTAGGGTTTTTGGGAGAGCTATGCAATTCTGAGCACAAAAAATCTTTATAGGCTCTGAATTTCGAAACTTGCAAAGATTACAGAATAATTCTAACAAACAAAACATTGTTTCACTTCTTTAAAGTTTAATTAATCTTAAACGTTGTAAGTAAAGCAAACAACCAAAGGAGCTCCATGATTAAACAAGGACTCCTGGCAGAACTGTAACTCAAAATTAAAAGAGAAGTAGCAATAGCTGGTTCTGGCCAGGGAGGGATGAGGTTGTGACATGGAGACACCCCAGCTGTTCCAAATCCAATAAGTAGTTTTGAGGACTGCAAAACATAATGGAATAATGAAAATCCCTTAACAGAGCAGAACTTTCACTGTTAATACAGACCCATCAGCTTCAGTTTGTGTCACTGCCAGTAGCATCCTGGTGCTGTTATGTGACATAGGTAGCACCCAGTTAAAAAATGAACTGGGGCTTGTGTATGTGTAAGCAAGACTGAAAAGAAATCACGCAGTAAAGAGCTGTTCACTCTACTTGGCCATAGAGTCTATAAAATTCTCTACTTTGCTCAGGCATGACTGTGCAGTAAGAAATGTTTCAACTTGTACAGCCATGTGCACCTTATGAATCTTAGGTTAGGACTGTGACCCCAACAAATAAAATTAGGCTTGTGAAATGCCACTTGCTTTCTCTCTCTTTTTCTCTCTCTTTTTTTTTTTTTTTTCTTTATTCTGTCTCTATCCTTTGTTGCCAACATTGAAAAAATAACTCCATGAGAAACACCAGACAGGAAAAATACACAGTAATACTAGACTGTGAAAAATCTACTGATCCCTTGAGCCATAGCATTCTTGCCTATAGATGATGACATTAAAAAATTGGAAATGGCTGCGCGCTTCCCCTCCTCTTCTGGATCTATGAACAAGGCAAGTTGTTTTCCTGATTCCTTTAGAATTACGCCCATTAGTATTGATGCGTTTGGTGCTTTGGGTAGCCAGGCAGAGAGAGGTGGGCAGTATCCTCTGCCAATAGATCTAGTCTCGCAGTGGGAACAAAATGAGATTGCTACTCTGCTGAGCTGTCATACTCAATAGCTTGTGCTGTTCCACCTGTAATCGCCTTCACGGCTCCGAGTGCAGAGCCATGGCTTACATGGAGGCAGTAGCTCTGGTGGCTGATGTTCTCGTGTTCCCTGTGCATCACACAAGGCAGGGCACAGAGCCCTAAGCAAATGAGCCACTCTCATTTCAACAGCCACCATCCACATGGAGAAGAAAGGAAAAAACACAGCAGGCAAGCAGCTCCCTTTCACACTAGTTTGCAGTTCCTGATGAGTAACTTCTGGAGCTCCTCTCAGTGGAGAGTGATGAGAGGAGATCGAATCTCCTCCTCAGTGGCTCTGCTGCTGCACCCAGGACTAAGCCTGTGAGCTTCTTTCCCACTTTCACTGCCCCTAAATGCCACTGGCACAAAGAGCAGAACATAAGTAATGCAGATGGAAGAGGAAATGTTTGCTCGTACACGAGGAAATGAAATACACCTCAGGTGATAATGAGATACAAACACCCTGCAGTACCAGACTACAAGGACTTCTTTTCATCACAGAGCCTCACGAGCAGGACATGGTTTCTACATGGCTTTCCCTGTTCACCAGGAAGAAACTCCTCACTTACCCTGAAGAGTGGGGAGTGATCTGCAACCTCAGGACCAACAGCAATGCCTAAACAAGTGAAAAAGAAACAAACAAACAAAAAACCCTTTCCCTCCCTCACTGCTGACTGTAGGATAGAATAGGATAAAGACAAACAGATTAATTTCCAAAACTGTTGACTGGGACAGAGCTAACAGTAAAAGGATAAAGGGTGGACATTAATGTACTTCTTCAAAATTACATCAAAACCAAAGATAGCATTATGTCCCCAAATTCCCACATATCAACTAAATGTCACAGTACGTAGATTTAATACCAAGAGTGCACTATACTGTTACCATGGTATACTGTGACTAGGTTCTAGTCTTCCCTAAAACAGCTCAATCACAGTTCATATCTTTAAGTCCAAGCACTCTGACACTATAGAGTCATTCAATGTCTTATGGAAAGGACAGGACAGAAGTTCTATGCCAGCTTGTCCCTGCTTCCCATCCTCCTTTACGGTAAGTTAGAAAATAAAGCAGGAGAATACAAAATCTCCATACTTGAAACTCTTAATTCATCTTTAAAAAAAATAATTATTGCTACTATTTGGCAAATATTAATATTTTCCAGAAAATCGTGCTTGTTAACACTGAGTCTTTTTCAGTATGAAAAGAAATGCATTCTTCTCAGTGTATCTACAATACTAGCCCAGGCAAATAGGGCATCCTTCCTAGATATTTTTTTGGTAATATTTTTGGTAAATATTAAATATTTTTGGTAATATTTTTTTGTGTATTTGACAGTCATTGTGTTGGCCAATACTGAGAAAGATCCGGGGCTGAGCAACAAGTGCTTGAACATGAGCTTGAACATGAACTGTAACAGATGCAATACCTTTTAATAACAGCACAGAAAGTAACGTACAAAAACCAAGATGGAAAGAGAATTGTTGTTTACTATCTGTTACAGTAAACTAGAAAAGACTGCATTATTTTGATAAAATTATATAAAATGGTTCACAAACACCTTTTAACACTTATAACAATAAATGGTTGTGTTATTCAAATACAATGAATTCAATGAATTCTTGAAACTTGAATTCTGTGAATTTGAGTCATTATTTTTAAGCACATTTAGGTATCACGTTTCCAGGTAGGTTTTGCCACAGTTTTGGAGACAGCATCACATTGTAAGTAACCAAGAACTGAATAAAGTTATTTCTTACAAAATCTTACATATCTATAGATATCTAATTCAGAATAAAGTTATTTCTTTAATTCAGTGGAGGGTTCAGGTCTTGAAGCAAGAGTTGCATTTCTCTTGCCTATCAGGGTGAACCACTGGATTAGACACAACAAATTCAAAACTACAAAACACTTTGGTCCTACATAATATTACTCATTTTTCACTGACCATTTTTAGAATTTTCTTACAGTAGTGTACATAGGTAAGCATCCTATTTCATGATTCTGAAAAATGTGAAGTGTAGCATATCCCACAGTATAGATGCTATAGACTTTTCTAATAGTTCATACAAACTTTTATAATTGCCATTCTTACATTATACCCTCAACTATTAATCCTGGCATCTATATCAAAGAGGTCTTTATGTTGAAGCATTTTGAGAAAGGCTCCTAAATTTTCTGTGGGAGAAGGCAATTTGCAGAGGCATTATTTCAAGTCCTGCATCACACCGATCTTAATTCTTTTTCATCCTAACCTGTGCATATAATATAAAGGTGGATGTATCCAGTTAAGAGGTTTAAGATAAGTGATGAAGAACAGAATTCTGTAAAAGGTATTTTATTGGGGAAAAAAAAGGAGGTCTATCAGAAAAAACAGGTTTTACCAGTTGTCCAGTTTTAGAAGTATGGCTTTGATTTATGGATCAAAATTGCTCATTTATTATTTTATCTATACTACTTTGGGCAATTTTGACAGTTAAAATTTAGTTTTATTGACCAATGCAGCCAGTTTAGCCACAAGGGGACTAATGCACACATAGCCTGCTGCACTCAAGAAGCGATGATTTGATTCCATGACCAAGTTAGACTGGGAATCGCAACCAACAAAACACTAAGTTCCAAATCTCAATGCTCGAGGCAAAATACTTGCTCTAAAACACAACCAACCTTTAAAAGAAGGTGGGAAGGAATTTTGTGATAAAAGCCTCCATGCACTGTTTCCTGTAGCTGACATATTCCACCAATGCTTCTGTCAGCAGTGGATTCAGAGCAGTAGAGAAGAAACCTTTCTTTAATGACTGTGGACAACAGATAAAGCTGGAAGAAGGAAATGAAGATGCAGAGGAGAACTGAAGATGTGCTCTAGTATGATGGCTTACCACAGATCTGACAGAGAAAACGGTCCAAGAATCATCTTTTTTTTTTTTTTCCTAAACTAGATTTTATTCACATATACATAAATATGCATGTATTCATGTTGCAGGATGAAAGACTTACAAGTTTACTTAAAAAACTTACTGGAATGATTTTAAGCCAATGTTAATTTAGGCCTATCCTATTATAAAATTAGCATCTTCTGCAATCTCAATTTATTGCTCCATTGTGAAGCCCCTTGTGATACATAAACAAATCTCTGAAGAGAAACAAATCAATAAAGTGTCTAATTTGATTAACCATGTTTTTAAATTCATCAAGACAACTGCACAAAAATAAACCACTTACTTGTCAGTATTTTCCACGTCTTCTTTTCATCATCATAATACTGAACCAAATTGCTGGGTAGCCGGTCAGGTCCGGGAGGCAATCCTCCAACCAATAACAGCATTTTCTTATTGGAACGAATTCTTCACCCAAAACAAGAGGAAAGATGAACAACCACATTACTGAAGAGTATTTTTAGTGGCAACAAAATCATAACCATCAAAAGAATGTTCACTGCTTGCAGTTTCCTATTTCATTTTTTGTGTTTCTTTCCCCAATCGTATCTTAACAATTTTTTGAACCAAGCAGAAAAATGATCAGAAAAGCTGCATATCTCTCTACTCACGGAATAATAAGCTTCCTTTATGCAATTTGTTAGAGGTTCATTCTAGAACGACCTTTTTCTTATATTATCCCTTTAAATCATCACTCTTTACAGCTGAATACACATGAAATGCTCTGGAGTTGTACTAAGGTTAAGCATTAAAGTTGCATGTCAAAAATCGTATTAGTCAAAATCATTATTATAAGCCATTCTACACTCAAAGAACCTTGAAAAAATTAAGGTTATGCAGAGAGTTTGTGAGCCAACTCTTTAATCACACGCTGAACTTCGGATACGTAGTTTAGCACAATTAGCAGCACTGGGCTAACAGTTACGGGTTAAATGCTCCTTACAAGCACTTTTGTTTGTTTAATTTAGTCCAGGCTCTTGCTTTCCCTCTCCCCCACCTCTCCCCCCCTTCCCCATGCTCTCCCCCTGTGCACCACTGGCTATAGCAACACCAATTGGTAAAAATGAGACTGTGATGTTGTTGTGAGCCTCCCCAGAGTGGAGCCCTGCCAATGCTTGCCACTGATCCAGCGGCATGAACCTGCTCAACTGTGCAAAGTCACTCTAATTCCCTCCCTCTGTTTTTCTACCTTCTCCCCCAGGGGGCAACCACTGAAAGGAGTGACTACCCACCCATCAAGAGCTGGCAATTCGCTGCTATTAACCGTGACCGTGATTCCCAATCTGCCTGGCAGTTCTTAAGAACAGGACTGCAATGTCTCATATGCAGTAAAAGCGGTTATCTGCACCCTGGCCTCCAACACTCTACCTGATGAATGTGCGATTTCTTTGCAACATTAAGGGATTGAGCACAATTGGAAGCAAAAAGGGGAGGGCAGGCCCAGACCCCCGGATGAGTCCCGGTGCTTTAATAGTCACTTCACATACAATTGAACTTTCATCAGTAATACTGAGCTTGAGAGTGGTAACACTGAAATAAAGGTGTAGGCTCAAAGCGTTCCTGCTGTGTAGGAAGGTGTCGTAGCCTGGAAAATTTGCACCAATACAAATGAACGTGCAGGAGGACCGTGCACTTGGTGGAAAGCACCCTCGCCAAACACCAACATTTTTCCAGTCAGAGCAACATCACCGCAGTGATCTGTACCTCAGTGTGTAGGAAACCTTCCTGGTCAAAGAAGGCTGGAGAAGGCCACTGAGCAAAGCCATGAGCACAGCCTTGCGTGGTGCTCGGGCGCTGCAGTCTCAGCAGCGCACTCAGGAGAGGATGCTCGGCCACCGAGACATACCAGCGGCTCAGTGCCACTTACTGCTGAGAAAGAGCACCAGCGACAGACTAATCCACGTCTGTACCAGCACTGAAATGAACTGAGTTGTGCTTTAGAGGCGTGCAGCCACACAAAATGACCTTAATTCAGGAAGGGAGCATGCAGCTTGGATATCTGACCCAGACGATGCTGAGGAATGAAACCTTTCAAATGGCTCTGCAAAGGACAGAGACAGACTGCAGCTCCATCTATCACAAGGACGGCCAGGGAATTCTCTGGCAGATGGCCTTATTTGTTTTTAAACGAATTTAGGGCTCACAGAAGGTCCCGAACTGACCGTGGGGGAAGTGGAGGCCCTCACGTGGCAGGCAGGTGTCACACTGCACAGGCAGTGGCACTGCAGTGCTCTCCAATGCTGTCCCCACACCTCGTCCCTGGCTTGCAGGGAGCCCCTGCAGCCCTTCAGCCTTCCCGACAAGCCAGCCTCTGACCTCGGTACTAAAGCTGCTACTTGCTGTCAGATGATGACTGTTACCTGCCCACCAGACTATGTCTGGGTATGGGATCGGGAGCTGTCTCGCGATCGCTGTCAGCACGGACTCAACGCGCTGAGACCAAGCTCTGGGGAAAGCTTTCACAAACACTGCCAGCCTCTTGAAACGTTCAATCTCCTCAGTAAAGTTTTTAATGAGAGAGCATTTGATAAAAACTACGCAACACAGGAGCATGATAAACTATTTTTGGTACGAGTTAGGGATGGCTGCACATGTAACAAGTGGCGGAGCAAACCAGGGCCATAACTCAGTTATGCATGGCCATCCCTAACGATAGAGAATAAATTGTTTATTCCAACCCCCTTGTGTTGTACGTTATATCACAATCAACTCCCTGCGTATTGTAAAATCCAGAATGCCCTTGCAAGGTTTACTTGATAAAGGAGTTTATTTTGATTTTCATCTTTCATCTGTGAAACTCCCTTCTAACTCCAAAGCACTGTGAAAAACCAATGAATGGCCAAGGCTCAATAGTTAAGGTGAAGAATGAAATGTCAGATGTAACTCTGAGTTTCCAGACTTTGGCAGCTGCAACTATCCTTAACATTACTTTCTCAGCTAAACAATCTGAGAATCTGCTATGCCCTGAGAAGGATTGGCACTGCTATATGGGAATGTTTAGAAATACTTAATATTTTAAATATTTATCGTGGGAAGTAGCATGAACAGAAGTCCTTAATTAAAGTTTGATATGAAATTAATAGCTAACATAGTCTCTACCAAAAGCACCGGGAATTCTCACATTACGAACCAGAGATGAGTTGTCTCACTCAGAAATGTACAGTATCTAGCTAATCTCTATCAAGAGCTTTTCCAGTGAGCCACGTAAAAATAATATGGTGACAAGCTATGCATGTTTTAAATTGATGCATTTCCTTGGAACCAATTCTGCTTTTTAAGTTTTGATGTGAATGCCTACACTTTAGGTTTTGAAATAAAAATTTCTCTATTACATTCCATTATGTCTGTGTTTGATAACACACTGAGCAGTCCTGTTAAATCTTAGTATACATCTTAACACACATATTAAAATATGAAAGGCATGGAAATGATCACTGCTCATATGCAGAAGCCTTTTCCAAACATTAATAAAAAATGTAATTCAGTGAAACAGTAAGATAAATGCAGAACTAAAAAATACGTGTAAGATAAACTTTCTCCCCTTCTTGCATTATTACATATTTGCTGTTTGGATACCTCGATCTTGCCCTGTCAAACACTTGGTGTTGTATCTGAAACACTCTCTTTTGATAGTCCTTACTTCACAGTGTAATATACAGCTTGGTCACATACTGTTGTTCACGGTGTCCCTAGCAAAGCTATTATGATCATCTTGTGTTCAATTAAGAGTAGCAGGTTTCAGTCAGGGAAGGCTAAAATAATGTTAACCATGAACATGCAGGCTGATGACACACGAAAAGCTGAGAAACACTTATTGATATCTTAACCCAAAAGTATTTAAGTATTTCTTCTACCAAGAACGCAAAACTCTGGTTCTCGTTGGGGTACATACACGTTATTATTCTGCACACATTTTGCAGGTTTTGTTCTGCAAAGATTTTAGAACACTTAATTCACCTTAATTAAGTTTCTGGGTACCCCATGTGGTGTGAAATTTGTCTACTTAGAAGGCTGTAAAACAAAATATATTTTAAAGTCAACATTTTCCAACTTGTATGGTTTCATTAAAGCACACAAACCTAGGAATTTAACTCAGGTTAATGACTTTGCTGTCAGAGATGTTGAATACCCATCAACATACCTAAATGCTGCTGATTTCCAAGGTCACAGGAGATGTGCATCAGCTCTAAAATTCAGGTCACTTATTCTACAGTCTAAACTAACTGCAAATACACTGGACAAAATGCTGAGCCCAAGGGAATTTATCATCTTATGAAGAATCGGTAGAGAAGACAGTGACAGATCTCAATAATCCTGACAGCCTTGTCCACCCAAAGCTCTTTTGCAACCTTGATAGCTTCATGTTAATGGAAAACGCATTAATGGGAAATATTCTTCTTGTACATTGTTTTTCTTTATTAGCATATCCATCAATCTTGCACTGCTGGGTTTTCCTCATCTAGGGCACTTAGTTGAAGTTCATTCTGCAAAGGCAGGCAACAAAACAAGCCCCACCCATGACAGCTTTGCTCCAGATTCTTTAAATTTTTTAAACCATACAGTAAAGCTCCCCTTTCTGCATTGCTGCCTGCACAGAGAATAGAACGCAAGAGAGGAAAATGTGGTTCTTCATTCCTTCTGTGTAGTGCTACACCAAAAAGAAAAACGCATCTTAGACATGAAGGTGATACTGGTAATCCATGAAAAATATGAAGACTATTTGAAGTCTACTTTCCTCTTAACTCGAGACTACAAACACCTGGACCATTCATGCTCTTTGAATATAGGCTGCCACCATGGCTTGAGCCAGGTGACTCTTAGGACCAGGAAATTCACATACATGGGTTGCCTTGCTCCTGCTTGAGCTCTGATCTTTTATGCAGCAGAGCCAAACCAAATTGTAGATGTTTTCTCATTAAACAGGGGCTTGAGTGCAACTGCCAAAAGACCAGCTCACATTCAGCAAGAATGGGTGGTGAATTTAAAGCATGCCCACAAATCTCAACAGGCCAAAGGATTTGAGAAACTGGAGGATAACACATTGTGATACTGTCAAAACAAATAGCAAGAACCTTAGGAAAACTGGTCTGTGTTAGTTTGCAGAGATGAAGTATATGTTTGGAAACCAACCTCAACATAATAAACAGGTAAATAAGCAGTCCCAATTAGCATTTCAGTTACCAACCTTTTCTGTGTTAACACTAAAGGCTTAATTTAACCTTCAGAAACCAGGATGGTCCTCTGCAAATTTTTTCTTCCAAAAAGGCCTCTGAAGGAGTTTTGTGTCCAACAAAAACATAATCGAAAGGCCAGTCGCTGTCTGCAAATCTGAACTGATGATGCAGACATGCATTTGCCCGTGACTGAGGAAACTGTTTTGCCATCACAGAACATGTTGTGAGATCTTTAGCAATTATCTTCCTCACTCCTGGGTAGGCATTTCAGTACAACAACAGCATCTTATGAAAACTGCTTCTTTCAATGGATTTTGGCTTTCGCAGTTGACTGCAAAGATAGCCATGATTAGCAACACATGTTTAATAGACAGAAAATATCATTATCCAGGAGTTTAACTATGAACTTGATGAAAACTGTAAGACACAATGTAAGCTTTATTTTGGACAGAGAAATTTAGTGTTTTTTTTTTTTTTAGCATGTCTATGAATTAATGAACATTGCAATCTATAGGTGAGTAGGCATCCAGAATATTCTCCCAACCCACAGCACTGCTAGGGCAAGGACCTAAGTTTCCACAGTCGTCAGACCAAGTCCTGCCTCAACTCTGACC